>NC_071978.1:3245704-3845704 GCF_026283585.1 Hylaeus volcanicus | reverse complement strand
CTATATTTCAGTGCATACATTTTATAATTGAATTAAATACAACTATAAAAGTTGTATTCGATTATTATTAATCAAAATATTTCAAGTACAAATTTCAACATTTCGAAAAGTTATCTGAAAGTTTTGGAGAACTCGCGGAATTATTCTTCGCAATACTTTTTAAATATATGATTTAATGTTTAAACTTATAATGAAAATTATATTCCTTATATGCCTACATTCCAATAAGTTTGATGTACATAGATTATACAAACAGGGTAGGAGCTTTGTAGATGATACAATGAAATGTACAAATACAGGAATACTGAATAAATATTTAACACAATTAATTTTTACTCTTTCTTTTTTCATGTATGCGAACCATAATTTTTATCTATAAAACTAGGTCCGACATGACACACCACTGAACATGATTCATGACAGTACAATTCAATTTCTTATTCACAATTGTTGATATAAACATAAATTTAGTATATACGTTTTTTATGCTCATGAAAAATAGTCCAAAAATGAAATAAAAAATTATAAACATGATTTTCCAGGGGATTCACAGGATGGTAGGAACACAAGACAAACGGTAACTGACATGGTGTTTTTTTTCTATATCTAATATTTTGCATTTCGGTGACTAAACGTAATGCAGGATTTAATTAATTAATGTGTTTTCGTCATAGGGTATAATTATTTAAAGTACAATAAACAGCCAAGTGAATTTCGAGATCGAGACTGAGTCCAAATTTTTGTATCGCGTAACAATTATCCGAATGGAAGATAGAAAGAAAAAAGACAATATTTAAAAAATAATGTTGCAGTCAAATTAAAAAGTTCGTACTTTCATCCGAACTATAAAATATAAAGTGCGAGTGGATATTGTGTACTTTTAAAGAACTGAATAACGGCGCTTTAAGGTAGCTTTATTGTTAATTGAAACACGCATACGCATTTGACAGAACTATCAATTACACGTAAAGCTACCCTTTTGCAACTTTGAACTGAGATCCATGGTCCACTCAATCTTATTTTTAAACACGAATCTGCTAGAATATCAATTTGTAAACTGCATCCATTTGTTTGCGTAATATGCCTGTGTAGTGTTATTGTGTACATGTGGATGTAGATGTATTCTTTCTTAGCATACCTTAAAATGTATATAAACAAATAAAATCAACCGTGATTTTATATTTAGTCTTCTTTGTCCTCCCTGAAAAAGAGAACAATTTGTTATGATTTTCATACATGTATTATACAAAGAAATGCTAAGAGACACATACTTTACAACTTCTTGTTGTTGTTGATCAAGATGAAGTTCAACAATTGTCTCTGTTCTACTTTGCACTTTAAAAGTGACTTGTGCTGCCAAGTATTTATCTTTGTTATTCACGGACCATCCAGAATACTGTAAAAAAAAAAGTATTACAAACGCATAGGGATACAAAGACTAACTTATACAATAGATATATTAGAGCTTACTGTTGATGTGCTTTTGTACAGTGTTTTTCCATCTTCTTTAAAGGGTAAAAATTTTTGAAGTAATGCTTTCCCATCTATCCTCCACAATGTTGGGTCTGTACTTGTACCAATGTCAGCTTTAGCAACAACAAATGCTCCAGACTATATTGCCAATGTAAATAACATAATCTTGTTATTATTTAGGCAGATAAATAAAGATATAAAAATAATAGGTCTTGATGTACAACTCACAGTAAAATCTTTTGGTGTTTCTCCAGATGATTCATTAAAGCTATTATCATCTGAATCCTCTTCATCTTCATCTTCTTTCTCATCTTCCTCTTTTTTTGACCGTCTTTTCCTTTTGGGTTTCTTTCCTGTGTCAGAATCAGATTCTTCGTCTTCTTCTTCATCTTCCTCTTCATCCTCTTCCTCTTCTTCGTCTTCCTCCTCTTCAGAATGTTGTCGTTTTTTAGCAACTTCTCTCTGTGGCCTCTTCTTAGCACCACCCTAAGTAACATTTGCATAAAATTGCAATAACTAATGCTTACTAAACACTAGTAATTGAGAATGTATAAAAATTGGAAAGTTCCGATTTTTATCAGTTACGAGTAAAATACTAGACTAATTACAATGACACTTTCAACAAATAACGTTAAATTGGACATTATTCGACAAATCGTAAAAATATATTAAAGACTGTAAAGCGTGTACGCGTTTAAAAAAGATTGACGGTTAGCAATTGAACTGTTTTGAAGAATTTATTAGCTGGCGCCACCGACTGACCGGCCGGCAACGATGACTCGCGACAGCGGTAATGCTATCTCCAGGAATAACTGTTTTTCTTGTAAAAATAATACGATCCACCGACGGACTCTTTATCCGCGTTATGAACCATCGAATGCTTATTTCTTTTTTTACAGCAAAACGGAATATTCATAAGATACATTTAGTAGCGATAACACTTTCGAAGACATACTATATATCAGGTAGCGTGCTTGACACGACTTCGACGGCGCTCCGCACAACCAATTCGTGTTTTCTCGTTATCTGTTCGAGTAGACCGATTAAAAACGATTTATACCTAAGAATAACGAAACGCGTATAATTAGGAGAGAGTCGAGAACGTCTTGGACGATAACGGTGATCCTTTATCCAAAACCGTTAAAATCCCTCACTTCAATTTCAATGGAAACGAATAAATGGAGCAACGACTCCGATTGACAGATTTTTAGTAGCAAATAATTGGGTATAAATGTTTTCGTGCGCGATGGAATCTGTATGAGAACCGTAGCCGGAAAATGGGAAATTACGGACAGAATGAAAACATTGGGAAAAATGTTTGAAGTAACAGTAAAACAGGCGAAAATGTTAGTAGCGTGGGCTTACTTCGACCCCGGCCTCAGGAGTCCACTCTTCTTCGGAGGCTCCTTCCATTTCTTCTGGATCGTCTGCAGAGTATTCGTCCTCGTCGGACACGTCCTTGGTCTTCTTCATGTTGCTTTTTCGCGAAATGTTTGCAAACTTTCCCGAGGGACTCACCGAACAAGAAAAAAACTCACGCGACCACGTACAAATCGACCAACTACGTGCGCGACTACCGCAAACAATATGGCGGTATATGGCGGTGGGAATCACCTTTCGCGCATATCCTCCTGCGCAGCCTGGAAGCGACGCGTGCCTCGCGACTTCCCGTGCTCTCGAACGAGCGCGAAATGTACGTTTTTCAAATTTACACGTTTACATGTTTATACAGGGTGTCCCAAAAATGTTGTAACACCTTGAAAGATGTGGTTCGGGAGGTGATTTGAAACGACTTTTTCCTTAGCGAAAATATTGTCCGAGGCTTCGTTGAGGAGATATTAACGGAAAACACTGACCAATCAGAGCGCGAGTATCCCGGTGGAGCGCAGGCTACGCGCTAGGCGGCCGCGCTCATAGGCTACCGCGGCCGTTCCACCGGATTACTCGCGCTCTGATTGGTCAGTGTTTTCCGTTAATATCTCCTCAACGAAGCCTCGGACAACATTTTCGCGAAGGAAAAAGTTGTTTCAAATTACCTCCCCAACCACCCCTTTCAAGGACCTCCAACATTTTTGGGACACCCTGTATACATATATATATATAAATAAATCCGTAGGAGTATTATTGTGTTTATAATCATTTTTCATCGATTGCCAGGACCTGGAGGCTTATTTGATGACACTAGAGCCCAGAAATGTATCTTCAACATTTTTGTATAAATTGAAACAAAAAATATTTTTAATAAGTAATCAAGAAAAGATAAGGTAACAAACGAAGGGTTTCTTTTAACAAACGCGTACTTTTTAAGGAATTTAAGAGTTTATTCTATTAGTTTCGTTAATTAATATCTTTATCGTGTTATTTGTTAATGGAACAAGGGTCGTACGTAATTCTTTTTCGCGATGAATGCGAAACTGCTGAAGACGCGCAGACAAAGTTTTAAAAACGTCAATGAAAATGTTGTTTTGCGAAGCGTAAGCTTTCGACGAATCGCGACTGCGTATCACATCAATGAATTGAATTACACTTCGTAGGTGCGTATGCTTGCGTAACCGAGTATCTTGGTCACAGGAATGTAGTGTCGTTTGATGAATTTTTAAACAAAATTTCGCCGTTTTAGTGTAATTTTTTAGATTTGAAACGTTTCCCCAATATTGGGTCGATACGAGGGTTGACGCATGCGTTAATGCCCCACGACACGAGACGCTCCCTTCAGTATTTACGGTCCTAAGGAACTCTTCGCAGAGGCAACAGAGTGATTCTAAAAAGAAGGGAAACATGTTTGAGCTTTACGGAGTAAATAAAGATGGCATGGTTTATCGGTCACCGCCTCCAAGAAGAAAAGAAGTCGACATATTAGAGGTAATTCACAATCTCAAGTAAATTATTCGATTATGTTAACTATATCGCTGTATTTTTGATGATTCCACGGCTGTATCATCGATGTTCGCCAGTTGACAAAGCGAACACTGTTAATGGAGCAGTCGAGAACATTAGGCTGAAAATTCTGATTTCATTCTGTACATATTTATATATATTTTTGTGTAGGAAGAAATAATCGGATTAAAACGAAAATTAGCACGCGTATCGAACTTTCAATACGGACTTGAGATATTTTTTGTTTCTCCTAACAACACATTAGTTGCATTTTTTTTAAATATTCAAAGTACGATAGAAAAAGAAATCGACCTCGATGGCATCCATCATCTTTTGTTCGTTTCTCAAGACTGTTTTAAAAGCGTGAAAATGAAAAGCATAATGTTTTACGCGCGGAGAAGACTACGACAAGTTTTTGAAATTCAAACCACGCGATGATTCTGGAAACGAGCCAAGTGTACGATCGGAAGCGATTACAAGCGGTGAGATTCTTTAAAAGAACGAATTGTCCCCTAAGCGTACAAGTTTGATGTTTTATAAAATCAGGAATATCGTCATTCAATCGGCATAATGCAATAATAATATCTTTTTAGACTTGCTTGCAGCTATCGTCGCCAGAGCTCATGAGAAAATTGCCTAATGGCGATGCGCTACACCATACAAAGGATTCAGGTGTCTCTACATCCCTCGACAAAGATCCACCGAGGGAAAGCGGTATGTCCCTAACGAATAAGCAAGGTTCAACACGCAAACCTTTATACACTTCATACGTATAGTGCGTGAACCAAATATAGCTTGAAAATTAAAACACGTACAGGGCATGTTAGACTTCTTTTTTTTTATTGAACAACTGTCCGATAGCTGCAAATGCGTGGCCAATAACTTCGAGTTAAACGTAACTGTTTTTTTGTAAAGTTCTACGATAATACAGAATTCGTGTACGGCAAATATTCTTCAGAGATCGCTATATTTCTCCACGCGCTATGGATACACACCAGTCACGATCAGAGATAAACAAAATTTGATTGAAGTAATAGACGACGTGGATTCAATGAACAGTGACATTTCTACTTGTTCAACGTGTGTTGAATAAAAACCCGATCATCATTTAAAATTTGGCCCATCTCTGGCCAAAAAAATATATATCGACCGTGCGCGCATGTTAAATTTTTTCGGTCGTTTCTGCGCAGAAATATTCGAGTAATTTCTTTGAATCGAAATAATTCACGTCTCTATAAAGTGGAATAGTCGCGCTAAGCTGTTTCCTTTCGCTTCCGGCCAACCTATCGCCACCGATTAATCGCTTTTCTCCCTTTTCTCTAATTTCGCACATCGGTGAACTTGCTCCGCAACCGTGACTTTTGCCCGCGCGAAAAGTGAGACGAGCAGACTGCAGAAGCGTTCCACGAGCGAGATCAGATACGATTTCCATTCGATTCACGGATCGACGAGCTCGTTTGACGCGGTCAGGACCGAATTAAAAGAAAAATAAACACGCAATCGTTACTTATCGATACGTTTTCGAATAGAAATTATTCGAAAAGTCTTCGTGGACCGCTAAACTATGCGAACTCGTATCTCAATTCGGTCCTGACTGCGTCACAAAAATCGAGACGACCGGAACACGTACCGGTGTACGACGACGGTTTCGCCACGAGTGATTTCGCCAGTCGATGAAAGGGGAAATGATCTCCGATCGAGAAATTCGAAATCGTCTGACCGTTTCCGAGAGAAATTCTCCGAAAGAGGATAGAGAAATTCGTAGAACAAAAACGTCAATTACACACCGAAAGATCTGAATTGCGAATTGAATTGGCCTATACGTACGATGCAGGACGAAGTATGCTGAGAAGGTGGATAGTGATGGCAGGTTTCTTATTCCTCGGATGTGCCTTGGTCGCCGGTGTAGGATTACCTTTAGCTTTAGAACTGCGAAGCTCGCACTTGTTGGAAGTTAGGCTTCAAGTTGTGCACCGAATGCTCTCCGAGATTCCTCTCGTCGATGGGTAACCGTCATTTTGTAAATTAGATCGTTTCGAACGACCCTACTCCGTACGTTAGGCACGCCCAACTGACCTGTGACGAGCAGGAGCGATCCGCAGCCGTGAGGGCGAACACCGTGGAAAAGACGTGTCTTTGTTTCCAAAGAGAGCTCGCACAGCCACCGAGTTGGACATGCCTGCCGTACGCGATCGTCGAATTATTCGGCTAAACTTGGCTCCATCTTTCAGGCACAACGATTTCGCGTGGAACCTCCGGAAGCATCGAGGAAACACAAAGTTGCAAGACTTTCCCTTCGACGAGGACTTGTCGCGAAACGGGAGCTGGGGTCCTCGGTGGCAAACCGACTTGGTACGGTTGCGACAAGGTATCGTGGGCGGACAATTCTGGTCCGTGTACGTTCCGTGCGAGGCGCAATTCCTCGACGCGGTACAGCTCACCCTGGAGCAGATTGACGTGGTGCGTAGACTCGCGTCGAGGTACCCGAAGAGAATAAGACTGGTGACGAGCAGCAAGGAGCTCGAGAAAGCGCACAAGGACGGCGTGATTGGGAGTCTGGTAGGAATCGAGGGTGGTCACAGCATAGGCACCTCCATGGCGGTCTTGAGGAGCTTTCATCGACTAGGAGCGAGATATATGACTCTCACGCATAAGTGCAACACTCCTTGGTAAGTGTCGATGCTGTCTCGCGCATCGTTGATGGTACAAAGGACAGAGACAACCGATTTCCTGTTCCCAGGGCGGATTCGTGTACGGTAGAAGATCCAAACTCGGACGCGTCGCTGGGTTTTCACAGTGGCGGGCTGTCAGTGTTCGGCAAAGCTGTCGTTAAGGAGCTGAATCGATTGGGGATGCTCGTGGATTTGTCTCACGTTTCGTTGAGAACCATGAGAGACGCTCTGGCGACGACCAAAACCCCGGTGATATTTTCTCATAGCGCGGCCAAAGCTCTCTGTAATTCGTCCAGCAACGTTCCAGACGACGTGCTTCGCAACTTGGTAAGAAAAGAAAGCGAACCAATGAATCATTTCATCGATTTTCTTTAATACTTTCCTCGAGCTTTCGTCCTCGAGATCGTTCGATATACGCGACGGTGAATCGCCACAGACAGAAATCTAAACCATTTACTTATGTTCGATTGTGCGTTTTCCCCTCCTCTTAATTAACGATAATTTATCAATGTGAGTAACTTTTTTGTAAGAAAATTACACGATACGAGTGACCTTTGATATTTGGAATTTCTTTCGACGCCTCGGTCAAAGCAACGATGTCATAGGTTTCAGCCTCAGACGAGCCATCTTGTATATCATTCGTTTACCGATAAATCAGTCGATTTTTATCACTTTTTTTTTTTACAGTCTGTGAACGGTGGTCTGGTCATGGTCAGCTTCGACAGCGCGCATTTGAACTGCGGTGATAGAGCCTCCATATACGACGTCATAGGTATGCGTAACGAGTGAACTTTATAGTATACTATGTTACACATGTTATCAAAGTAGAAATTTTCTACGCTGCTCGAAACGCATAGAAAAAGATGGACGAACGTTTTTGCGACGAACCACCCGTATGCTTGTCTCTTTGCAGCTCACATCAATCATATACGACGAATAGCTGGTGTTAATCATGTGGGTCTAGGCGCTGGCTACGACGGTATACTAAGGTTGGTGGAGTGATTTAACGTTCGTAATTTATTTTAGCGAACTTCATCTCTTACTCGAGTGTTTCTCAAACCGTATGTATTTACAGTGATATCCTTTGCAAATACGAGTCTCCTTTCTCAAAAGGAAAAGGTGACTGACAAGGTTTGGGAAACGCTGTCTCGCGCGATACACGATGATCTAATATTCGCCTATCTTTAGTCCGCCGGTCGAACTTCCGGACGTTTCCGGTTACCCTCTGTTGTTGGCGGAATTGACGAGGGATCGAAGATGGTCGGCCTCGGATATCAAGAAATTGGTCGGTGGAAATCTGTTGAGAATCTTTAAGGAAGTAGAAAGTTACGCGGCGACGATGTCGCATCAATTGCCAGCCGAAGAGCTGATCCCTCAGGAGCTGATCAAGGATACCAATTACTGTAGATACCACGATTCGTAAAGCCGACGTTCTTCGTGTACAGTTTCATCTTTATACCTGGATTACTCTGTTTTACATTTTTAATAAAGTAGTCACAGATTCTTTTACCGTTTTCTTCCCATGCCCAGCGGAGAAGGTTCGTTCGTACCAGTCGAGACGAGAAGGTACGCGATTGCTTTTGCGAACGAAATAGATCCTGCCAGTTGAGTCAATTTACATTGTTATCGACGGTGCCGTCTACGCGGAATGTGTGTCGAAGCAATTATTTAATTTCATATCAGTCGCACTGCGGTTAACGAGCGCAGACAAATCGAGTCAGTTGCCTTGCTTAGCTTAACTGGTTAACGTTCACCTTTTTTCAGGTTGACGGTGGAAAGTACTTTGTAATCCGACAAATTGCCACGATCTGTTCGTGATCATTGCGTAACTCTGAAAATCAAGAAAAAACTGATTGGAGTTGATTGCCATCTTACAGACTAATTGGTAGGATTGCAAAGAGTTACTTGAATTCTTATAGGTTGTACGCGAGTCTTCCGGGAACTTGTATCGATTTTCGAGTTCTCGGTAATTAGATATTAGTACAATTGTTCTTTCGAACCGCGTTGATTATTATCTCGAACGAGGAAATTTCGAGATGCGACAGGAGCCTGTTTCAGCTTTGCTAATCGTCGCGACGTTTAATGCCAAAGTGCACCATTATTTTTCCTCTTTTTGTCGATAACGCATTCGTGTAAACTTTGTACTAGATATCACTTTTAGAGCAAGTCGATATTTCTATCCGTTGACGACTTCTTATTTTTAGAAGGTTGGCATTTATCTACAAAGACCGTTGGTCGCAAATGGTGACCGTAACCCATTAACTCGTAAGCAGTCATTGCGATTGTAGAAGACTTTAGGAGGGAATTGCCGATCCCTCTTAAATTTATGAAATTTGCACGATTATGAAATCATCGCATCTTTTTATGCAATCACCTTGGCAAATTTAAATTTAGATACAACTATTTATCTTTCTGGCTATCTCGACCGAAGAGTTCGTATCGTCGTGTCGCCACGCTTATTAAACCAAGACCCGAAAGAAAATTTGTTTTTAATTATATAGTGAAAACACGACAGGAGTACGCAATTCGCCAGCGCGACCTCGCGTTTACGATAAAGCGGACAGAATCGTAGACCAGACGTGCGCTGAACGCGGGGATTCGACCGAAAGTGATTCGTTGATCTCGTCCAACTGACGAAGGAACAGTGCGTAACGAGTTTATCGAATCAAAGAGGCCAAGATAAAGTGCAATCAAAATCCTCGAGTTGGGACAGATTACGATTCGTACCGTGCCGGGCGCGGTAGCGAGGCAAGCGATGTTTCTACGTCGGTTGCGTCGCGACGAATGCCGAATACAACTAAATCCATCGGCTTTTAAATATTAATGGCCGAGCATCGACGAATATCAACGATATTCACCGATCGTCCCCCGACTCCAGGAATGTACACGCTTGCGTGAAAGCCTTACCCATAATCGTAACGAAAAGTCCTAAGATGGGCCCTGAAAACAATAACAGCAGCTACTATTATCTTATTTTCAAATTGGACAAGAACATACAAACGCGACGCGACGGTACAAAACACAGCAAAAGAAAAGAGGAAAAAGAGGATAGGAAAACAATGATAATCGTCTATGCGAAGCGCGCAGCGAGGATCGTTTGGATTCCTGCGATGAGTCGCAGTAAAGATCGATAGGATCGTTCTAATCGTTAGTAAACAGATTCGTACGATTAATACGATTACATTAACAACGCAACGTGCGTTGCGTTCTGGACGTAGGACTTTATTTTAAAATCCTAGCAGGAAAAAGTAATTCAATTTGTCATTTGATTTTTCCCGTATCGCATTGTGCAACTTCTAATCTGTACAAGGAAAAATATATAATCTCGAACAAAGTGTAAATGTTTTGAAAAGAATAAACATGATTTTTTATATAAAACGCAACGTGTTTCGCAACGAAAAAATATTTGAAACACATTGAAAAATATTTCAAACATAATTATTATTTTAAGAAATGAAATATTTTCGTTGCGTTTATCGTGTTAACAGAGATGGCAAAGGACGGGACAAGTATGCGACAACGAAGAGAGGAAAAATATGACTAAAGAAGAACAAAGACAAGTTCATCGTCGGCCGTTCCTGGTCGGTTGTATGGCGGTATCGTGGCGCGGAAGTGGTAGGGGATTCGAAGATTACACTTGCTGGTTCGCAAGCCGAAACATCAGTTTAGTTTACTATCGGTTCCGTGTCGCATCCTTCCAGGGGATTCAGAAGCGTGGATGCGGAGTAAAAATCGTGACGCGATAGAACCAACGAATCCACAGGAAAAAATATCATCGAAGTCTCGTAATTATCGCGCGAGGCAGCGTCCTTTTCTTTCTCGATTAAGATCTCGTTTGTCGACGCTTCGACGGACATTGGAACTTAATTGTTTAATATGCGAATTTAACGTAGACCGCAGACACCGACGGCAGGTAAGCATGGTATTTCATTTATTTTTCCAATACTTTTGGAAAAATACAGATTAAAGCGGTTATCGAGAAAACGTATCGGATATTAAGAAAGGGAGATAGGTCCAACTGTTTTATACTCTGGCAAAAGTTTGGAGATCGAAAGGAAAAGTGGACGATATAAAAAGACAACCACGGATGATAGACGGGTGGTTAAGTCAGCGGGCACGTGTTTCGCGTAGATACTTGGCCAACATTTCGTTTACTTCGCAGCGTACGTTCAGTGAACTGTAATCCCGCGGAAAGTGAGACAGAATCCTGTAAAAATAGCCGTGGCTAATTTCGAACCGCGTAGACCGATGTGTGCTTTTTGACGGGTGATGAACACGCTCAACTTTTTCGGCAAACATTTTTTACCGCGACAAAACTATATGCAGTCGAATTTTACGCACGGCCTAGCCTTCGATACCAATATGTATACATTTTGGCAAACGATCAACGGATACGTCGAAGATCGTAACGAGTGCAATTCGCGCGATGTACGATTGCTGTCGATGCATCAAAACGGAGACGTTCAATTTTTGAAAGCATGTGTTTTCTTAAAACATTTATAAGCACGTTACGGTAATTTAGTACGCTACGATTGTATGGAAATACTAGTATTTTTAGCGAAAGTATTCTCGAAAACGATTGATTTTCCAAAAGTACATCACGCTCCCCTATAAATTCCTATTACAGTCGTTTCTCAAAAAGGATAACGGTCCGTTGTCCAAGAAGGAAACGGCCAAGGTGGCGAGAACGAAAAAGGACACGCAGATATTTCATCGGTTCGAAATGAATTGTCGTTTGGATTCGTGATGGACGTATGGCGACGTCAAGGCAAATTATGTTCAGCGTCGAAGCATGGAACGTTTCTGTCAATAATTCTTTGTTTCAGAGCAACGAGCGGAAGTCGGGGAAACGGAAAAGACAAAGGGGACCAGAAGATGAGATACAAGGTGAACGCGAAGGATGAGACGCTCCTCGATTGTATTTTTCATTCGCGGCCACGAACATGCACCGTCGCGACCTCGAATGTGTCGCGAGGAACAAGAATAATCAGGATCATCGTGACATTGCTCGTCCCGTCCCCGCGATATTCTTACCGGCGAGTCATTGAGCTTTTCTTTCTCTCTTCGTTTGTCTCGCGGGCATATATCGATTTGCATAAAACATAAGCCGCATAGAGGCGACGATGCAACGCCTTCGTTTGTTCACCGACGAGTCTCATTGTCATTGGGAAGATGGTGAGTCTTTGTTATCGAGGCGTGCATCGCTATTGCCATGAGTAGGAATTATTATGATGACTATTATTATTGGAACATCTTTATCTTGCTTACAAAGTGACGTCTTGGAAGGTGTGCATCTCACAGTTACGTTTCGTGAAAGATGAAAAAAAGTAGATAGCCGCGGCTCGATGAAGGATAGCTGCGTTAACTATGCGATCGGAACCGTGACGACTCGCACCGCGAATAGAATCGACGACCACGTTCACGGTCAATATCGGCTAACTCCTTTCCAAGCTCTTAGACCGATGTATTTATACCTTTTCGTTCGTCACGAAGGATGCCGTGTCTTCGCGCGGAGAATCTTTGTTGGGGATTAACTTCGAGCGAACTTTGTTGTATAACTCGTAAGCGCAGCGAGTACAATATATACATATGTACACATCGGTTTATTGCACAACGCAAATTATCTACTATGGTGTTGCGTGCATTAGGCATGCCTAAGCGAAGATCGGCACGAAGATTGAATAGGTTCGGTAGGAAGTGGAGCGTGGACAGAGGCCCGTCCTTCTCGATTTTACTGCTCCGACTGGATCGGTTCGAGAAATTGAAGTCGCTAGCAAAATAGTCGCTCGAGCTTGACACGAATTCGCGGTCCGTCGAATATCTGCAATGGAATTGCACCGCGAGAATAATAAAAATAATCGTGTCGACTACTGGGTCGGAGATTCAAAGGATCGTCCTGTCTTGAATGTCTGAAGGTGTACGAAGCACTTGTGCGGAATATTATTTGCAAATTGAAAGAGACTAGGAGAAAAGATTGCATCAAAGACGCAACGATTCATACCGATACCCTAATGTATCAGTGCCAGGCTAAGCGATCATCGATATAGAAGTCGTTCTATTCGTAGAGGGCACACAACGTTGAAGCTGTGTGGCGCGTTCGTGGTTTGCGTCTTGTCGTATTGCACGTGTAGTCACTTTTTAAGCTGCCGTACGCAGGCAGCTTCCCGCAACCTACATTTTCCAGGCCAAGGCTGAAATGGATTCGTTCGTTCCATTAACCCTTCAACTCGTCCTTCGATCCGACGACGGTTCTATGCGCGAAAACATAGCGATCTCTGCTCTAGCGATGGGATCAAGTTCAATTTGTACTCGTGAATACGAATCAGTTCCAATACCAGATGCGATTGGCCATGAACTCACGGAACCTTAGCTTTCGGACCCCAAAGGAACTCCTCGCGTGTTCATTTTTTAATCGAATTACCATTTCAAGGTAGATTGATGCTTGATCTCGTCGCTAGTATTCTCGCGAAACGATCGATTCGACAATTTTGGCAAACGTGATGAGAGAAGGACGAAGGATCAAGGATGCCTCGAGACCGAGGGCAGGATATTGGGCGCGAGGAAAATAATGCCGAGGTAATTCCAACGATTCTGGAGCAAGGTGAAATGATCGATCGTGTAAACGGGCAGAGGATAAACCGGCGAATTCGATTAGATCGATTAGAACTTATCCGCGATGCAATTATCGAAGAGAGAAAAAGCACATGGTCGAATGACAGATATCACGACCCGAAACCGACCCCTTGTGTTTCTCGTTTTGTCGCATTTTCGCTGCGCGCGTAACGATGATCCCTGATACGACCAACATCGCGAACTTTGATCCCTTGACACTTAACTGTCACGACAGTTTTCCGTGTCTAGAGAAGTCCTCGATATTTGTTCAAATTATGGCGTTGAAGATGGTGTCTTTGATACTCCATAGCGCGAAAGTTTACACGGCATTGTTTGAGGCGAGGATCTACTTACCGTAAATGAAGACATATCTCTCGTTTTCGCCAGGTAACCGACCCGGAGGACTATGGAAGAAATGAGCCAGAAGAAACGAGGGAAAACTCGATGGTTTCGAGGTAATCAGCAGCATTGTCATGAATTCTTGTAGAAAAAAAAAATGCGTATACAGAGTTTGTCACAGAAGAGATGCGAGGTAGAGGCTATTTACCTAGAGTTCTACTTATCAGAAAAGAATATACACGTAAGCATACCGACGATAGTACAAAGGAAAGACCATTGCCCTCGAACAGCAGGTGGGTATCTAGCTTGCATGTGCTCGCGAAAATGTTGATACAAGATATGGAGGTCGTTGTCCGTCTGACGTGTAGAAAAATTGGTAGAAAGCCTGCTGAGACGGTGTCGAACCATAATGGCTAATGGAGGTGATTGGACCCATTATTAAGTAAGTGCGTAATAGCTTTTTAACCTTTTCACTGCTGATTAATCAGTGGTAGGAAAAGCTCTGTGCCGAGTTAACTTTACGATTCAATTCTTAATAATCGCACTTGTAAATACACGTGAGGGTTAAATAAGGAGGTCAACGAGGTAGCTTAATCTTTTTGGAAGATATCGTGGATCTTTCTGTGTAAGATCTTTCTGTGACAAATGGTAGAGGCATGTAAACAAACGAGGAAACGGAATACTCTACGCGGAGTATTCTTTTAACAAAAGCTACTTTGTCATCCATGCTTCTTCCGATTGATTCGAACAGGCAGCAGGTTCGGAGGGAGGGAAAGGAATTGGGCGGAAAGGAGACGAAACTGGTGATAATCGTGGGCTTGTTGACGGTGACCGTGGTTGCCTTGGTCGTAACGCTAACTTTACAGATAGCAGTGTTCCGTCGGGAAGAGTACAAAGAGATGTGCCAAAGCGAGGAGTGCGTAAAGACAGGTACCGTACTTGCGTAAAACCAAGGTCATCCTATTTTTCTCCTCGATTAGCCTTGCGGCGCGATTACATGGAAATGTTCGGTATCAATTTTACGCCCATTTGCATAATGATAATTTATTATCGCGTAAATACTGCAGGCCTCCACGATGACGAACGACCATCGACGATCGCTTGACAATTTGTTTACCTTTCCAGCCGCGAGGATAATAGAGGCGATGAACAGGTCCGTAGATCCTTGCGATGATTTTTACAAATTCGCCTGCGGCGGTTGGATCACGAAGAACCCCATACCCCAGAGCCAAACTTCCTGGGACCAATTGAGCCTTCTAAGAGAGGAGCTCCTGAAGAATCTAAGGATCCTGCTCGAGGAGCCCGACAACGAGGACGATCCGAAACCGGTCAAGATGGCCAGGGCTTTGTACAGAACTTGCTTGGACACTGGTAAGAAACGTCGACGAAATTAAAATATCGTGTCATCGCTTTTAAGAAGAATCGAATAAATGATCTCGATTTTTTTCAGCAAGCGTCGAAGCATTGGGATTGAAACCGGTCCACGATACCTTGGCCAGACTCGGTTTGCCAGAAGATCCACCATCGCGAAGCAACGCGTCGCCTCTGGATCCATCGGAGATCGCTGGAAAGACGCAAAGAGTCCTGGGCTTGGATCTGTTTCTAAAATTCTACATCAGCGAGGATGTTCGCGACACGTCGAGGAACAGGATGATGGTAGATCGTCAAATACGTCAGATTAAATCTCTATCGCGCGGATCCGGAAATATTATCGTTCTTGTAGATGGAACAAGCGTCTCCTGGATTCAGCGAGCGCTATCTTCTCGATCCGCAACGTTTCCGATCGGAATTGAGCGAGTACAAGAAGTACATCAAAGCCATGGTCGAGCTGGCTGGCGCCGGGAACAAAAGTCTCAGCTTTGCCACTGAAATATTGGATTTTAGTACGAAAATCGCTAAGGTGGGTAATCGTCCGCGGTACGCTCGACTTTTGTGCACGCGTACATAGGTATGTACACACATATTCAGAATGGGACATTTAAACGGGGACACCTCTTTACAGTCGTACGAGAAAACTCTTTACGACAAAGGCACGCTACACTAATTTCAGTCTTGATGCAGTCTCTCGATGTAGCTTGTCCCTTTGTCTTAAAAAGTTCTTTCGTACGGTCAGAAAATACTGGGATACTTGGGTGTTCCTATTTGAATGTCTCGCTCTGTACAAATATGTATACAAGTATTTCAGACGAGTGTCAAATATTTTTCACGCTATTATGCAGATTATGGCGACACCGGAGCAAAGACGCAGCGCTAATCATGTCTTTCACGACGTGACGATCGACGAATTGCAACAACTTACGGACTTGCACGCGCAACAGGTAAATACAGCGGAAGAATAGAATGGAAGATACTATCGAGCCTAACGAATGTTAATAAACAAGACTTCTTTTTTCTACTGTTCCAGTGGAACTGGACAAAGTACGTAGAAGGTGTGTTCAACGATACGAACGCGACGATTAACACCGGCCTCGACCGTGTGATCGTAATGGATCTACGCTATTTACAGGAATTACCTGAACTGCTTGCGATCACGCCACCCGCTACCGTGGGTACGTACCATCTATCCATCATAATATTTTGAGAAAACCGCATTAGTCGAGCACGATATCTTTTGATTGCTAACCGACTTGCGATAAAAGCAATGCGGTTCAATGACACCTTTCAACCTTATCTATCGACAGATACTCACAAGGAAACATCTCTTTAAGGAGCGCCTTTGCAAACACCGTCGTCAGATTTTTCTAGTTCGTGTTATACAAGACTGTTAGATAACACGAGTAACTGAATTTTTCAATTAGATTTACATCAAGATATAATTGTAACAAACGTACTTATAATTCCAGGCTATTAAGTTTAATACCGAGTCTTCAAATATATATAATCTTTTGTGTAATTTTTTCAATTGCTAGAAGAATTCTGCTTTAAAGAGCACTTAATGTTTATTCGTAACGTTTCAGGGCGGTACGTATGGTGGAGCATCTACTCGACGATCGCCCCGTTAACGTTGCAACGATTTCGCGACCTAGGCTTCCAGTTCTCGCAAAAGGTTCTCGGTCTGAAGGAGAAGACCCCGAGATGGAAAGCCTGCACTGGGAACGCGAACGCGAATTTCGGGATGGCTGTCAGTTATGTTTACGCGCAGAAGCATTTCAACGATCGAGCTCGCGAAAAGGTACGGTCAAACTGATCACTTTTTTATTTCGACGTCGGAGCCAATTTAACTTTTCGGTAAAATCAATTTTCAGGCACTGGAGATGCTGTTGGATATTAAAGCCGCGTTCGACGAGATGGTGTCTGAGTTAGACTGGATGGATGCTAGCACGAGAGCTCGAGCGCACCGGAAATTGGAAGCCATGAGACCCTACGTGGGGATTCCCGATTGGATCACCAACGTCACGAAGCTGGAAAAATATTACGAAGGGGTGAGCTGTCCAAGTAAACTTTTCACTCGTTTCAACTTTGAACTATACGTCGAACGAATGTTATATGTTGCAGATGGATATCGTCCCTGGAAGATTATTCGACTCGTTTCTGAAGCTGACCGACGCGGGTATGAAGAAAAGTTTGAATGCCTTGAGGAAGAAACCAGACAAAAATCGATGGATATCGACGGGCACGGCGGTGAACGCGTTTTATAGCGCGATATTAAACTCAGTTAGTAAGTATTGAAAATACTTGGACAGAATCCCCTCGTTCTATTGCTACAAGATTATTGACTTGCAGCTTTTCCTGCTGGCATTCTGCATCCCCCATTCTATGGCAACGGGCTAGAGTACGTATAAATCGTTACCATCGTGCGCACGCCATGTTGGAAGATTCGAAATAACGCATAGATTTCATTGAATACTGATCAAAATCACTATATCTTTCGTCTGTTCACACAACATTTTTATTATCAATTGTACAGTTCACGAGATATAAAATAGAAAGTCTTCGTTTCGAGTTGTATTGTATCATCCGAAGGATGAATATGACGATTATGGTTAAGAACTATGAGTATTCTACATCTCCGACCTGGTGTAACTCTTTGAAGGTTTACACTTCCGATTGAATGTTTCTAACGTTACGCGTGGTACAGGTCCATAAACTACGGTGCCATGGGCGCTATTATGGGTCACGAACTTACTCACGGATTCGACGATCAAGGTATCCGTTCGACGTTTTAGTCGTCGATAGTTAATACAAAATTATAAAGCTTTCGCGGGTTAATCATAATTCACATAGACTTCCGATTACATGATTTTTTCTCCTAAGGTCGCAGATACGACGAGACCGGGAATTTGAGGCAATGGTGGAGTGCCGAAACATTGCAACATTACCTCAAGAAAGTCGAGTGTATTATCAAACAGTACAGTAACTATCACTTGCCAGAGTTGGGCGATAATTTCACGGTGAGTGTAATTACGTTTCTTATAAGGAACGAGACGAATATACATGTGTGCCAAGGTAGGCATCAATGTGATACCACGACGAGCAAATATTTTCATTCTTATCTTTTGTTTAGATTAACGGCATTAACACGCAGGGAGAAAACATAGCCGATAATGGCGGCATACGGGAAGCGTACAGAGCGTATAAACGATTAGAAGCGAGAAATGGCGGTGAACGGGTTCTACCTGGTCTCGTGGGATATAGTCACGAACAATTGTTCTTCGTGGGTTTCGCCCAAGTAAGCTTTCGTATGACAAATATTAACGACACAAGGTAAACGATGAAACGAAATTATGTATATTTATTGTACAGGTCTGGTGTGGTAATTATACGAACGGCGCGCTAAAATCTAAACTGGTGGAAGGAGTTCACGCACCTAATCACTTCAGAGTGATCGGAACTCTATCGAACAACGAAGAGTTTGCGACTGCTTGGAGCTGTCCTGTCGGAAGTCCCATGAACCCACCTCATAAGTGTATATTGTGGTAAATTACGCGAATGAACGCCGCGCGTAAAAAACTCAAACAAACTTTTGTTGATTTCGGTGATCATCCGTGTACACGTTACAGCTGTAGCGGTAAAGTTACATTAAGACTGATTCGTAGGTACTAGCGTGTAACCTAGAATACGTTTAGATCATATTTTTTAGCAGAAATAACGATCTGTAAATATTATACAGAATGAGAATAAAATTTTTTAAATTTACTCAGTGTTATAATTGTCTAGCTTCAATGCTTCTTCTTCTTCGTCGGAATTGCGTCAGGTTCGTTAAGAGTTGCTTTCTTTTTTTTCTTTTTGGGATGGACTCCGTCGTTTCTTTCCAATCGTTTTATTTTCTTTTTCGGTATCTTAACAATTACATTATCCGCCTCCGAAACATTATCACAGGGTTGATTGTGCTCGCTTTCTAAAGTTACAGCGCTTCTCTTTCTCTTTTTTTTAGGATTGTCATTCGTATCTTCCTCGTACGACGATTTCTTCTTTTTCTTTGGGATGGTTTCGACTACATCTTCCTCTCGTTTCTTCTTCTTCAAAATTGTTTTGGACTTTTTCTTATCTGGAACGTTTGAGACCTGTACTTCTTCCATCCGTCTTTTTTTCTTCGATTTCTTTCCCATCGATAGTCGGGGATCGTTGACCGGTGTTACCTCCCAATCACCTTCTTTTTCGATGACGACCTCATGGCGAAGTCGAAATTTCTTTTCCTGTATTACTTCTTCTTCCTCTTCGGACTTCACATCTTCGTCGTAGTTAAGATTTTTATATGGCATCGCGAGAGTCAAGCAAGTGATTCTAGCGCCACAATTAACGCTTTGTAATATGTGTAATTTATGTTTATTGTATCTCCAAACTTTAATTTCGCCGGAACTGGAAGCGGTAACTAACAAGTCGTCCTTAAAAGCCATACATTTAACTCTAATGTCGTGCGCTATCGCGTCTATAGTTTGCACGGATTTTTCGAGATCGTAAAATTTGATCCGACCATTCTCTAACCCAACGGCGATTAAATTGTCTCTTAAAAATTCCACGCATACAATCTTCGAGTCAAACTGAATTTCGCTGTCGATACCAGCGAATTGTACAGAATACACATCTATTCTTTGGTTAGCAGCCAACAAGTATTTTTCGCCGTTTGGACTCCATTTTAAAACGGTAACATTGCGAGCATCTAGCTTTAGTCTGGGCACCAAATTTGTGGCGTATGCTTGTCTCCCTTTTACTAGGTTCCAAGTTCTAAGTATACCATCGGCTCCAGTGGACAGTGCTATTTTACCAGTAGGATGAATAGCAAACGTATTTACAGCTAAACCTTTATGAGGTTTTAGCCAATGTTTCTCCATTTGCCAATTGCCACAATGAATGGCAGCTATAGTGCCATCGTTGCTACATGTAAACATATGAGATGCATCTGGAGTAAACGTAATGCAATTTACGGTATCTGTATGAAAAGTATGGTTCACTGTATTACAAATAAAATATACAGATAAATGTGAAAGTTTGTACTTACCATTGTGATGGACTAATTTACCAGACTCCGTTCTGTAACGCATATCGTATAAACAGATGGAATCGTCTGCTCCACCTGAAGCCAAATAATGTTTATTAGTCGCGATACTACGTACACTGGCGACATGGCTATGCGTCGCGAAGGTCCTGTCCACTTTGTATTCCTGAAAATTAAAAAGCACGTTTTTAGGTTAGAATGTAAAACAACTTTACGCGGGGAACCTTGTTTCAACTTTTTTGCCCTTACGTTTCATTTTCGCTTTCTGACATAAGTAAAGTTATCGAATGAAAAAATAAACGAAAATATGGCAAGAAACCTGATCTACAAAATACCAACTAGAACATTCCGCACTTACGTTAACGATATTATTGACTTTGTAGCCAAGTAAGTATTGCTCGTATGTTCCCACAATTATTTCAAATGGATCTGACGTGTCTTCGTCTAAACGTACCATCGTGAGCAAACTTTTTAGTCAATTACGAGTCGTAATTAACGACACAAATAATTTTGGCACGTGTTCGCAATCGGTTTGACATGTAGCTGCGTAACTGTACTGTTCCGCCGGCTGCCGGTAAAGAAACGGATATAATTAAGACGCGGTAAACACGTCACACGATAGTTTCGAATATCTGATCTAAATTTTTCACGAACGGATGAATAAAACAATAGAACACTAGAACACGGAACAATAGAAATTAATAAACGTGAAGAAGAATGAAGTAGAAGATAAAATAGAAACGACCGATCAGCTACGGGTCACTGTGTTGTACCGTGTCTAACTATATTGACCAGAGCCAGAGGGCCAAGAAGGAAATTTCCAGTCGTTTCCAGTTGCTTCTTTTATGACATTGCAAGGGTATAGAATTAACGAAAATTAATGTTACATTGGATGTATATATGTACAAATAAACGAAGATTGACAATTATCGAGTACACCTCTCCTCTTTGGCCGACAGATCCGCTAGCTGAATTTAGTAGCTTCTAGAAGTTTCTTTATTTGTTAACAAAAGAAAATCGTAATTTAGAATAAGATTTTCAAACTTCTGGATAATTAAATGAAACTCTACTATCCCCTTTAGATCCAATTTAGAAATGAAAAACAACAAAGAGGCAAAATACTGCATCTTTACTATGTCCCCAATAAAGATGTTCAGTAATTGCTCGTATCGATAAATTTACGTTATCTAATAATACATTTGTTTTTTACGGACGCGTATCAAATTCCATACAGCGTTGATGAGTTAATGCCTATGTACTCGAATCTTTATGTAATATGATAAAAGGAACACCACTGATACTTTAGTCTCGTGAAAACTTTACTCGTTATTTCTTGTTTAACGCTTCGTGCAAATTGTTATCAAACGTACCGGCTAAACGCGTGTAAACAAAATTTGTATAAAAAATGGATATTACAATCACGGATATCGATGTGAAAGATATTAGATTTCCAACATCGTTGTTAGCAGACGGAAGCGATGCTATGGTATGTGAATCGTTGAATATGTAGCAAATTAAAATGTGTTTTCTTTGTTCCAAAAAGAGGTAAAACATTATTAGAATTGTTTGTATTATCGAGTTATGTTATTTACGGAATTTTATTGAATTATAGCACACCGATCCCGATTATTCTTGTGCGTACGTAACAATAAAGACTAACAAGGACATCGAAGGATACGGACTAACATTTACTTTGGGTAGAGGGACGGAAATTGGTACATAATTGTTGATCTATGCCTCGAGAAGCTTAATTATCAATATTAACGAACGTTTTCCAAAAATCTCTTTAGTCGTTCAAGCATGCAGATCAATGTCGTACTTGGTACAAGGTCAAAATGTTAATAACATTTTTGAAAACTTCGGATCCTTTTGGAGGAGATTGACTAGCGAGTCGCAGCTGAGATGGGTAATACATAATAACACAAATTTCTTCGTACGTTGATTTCTGTTTTCAATACGTATAAAAAACGTTACAAAGCGTAGATCGGACCGGAAAAAGGTGTAACTCATCTCGCCACAGCGGCTATAATAAACGCATTGTGGGATTTATGGGCGCGAATTGAGAATAAACCTGTTTGGAAATTGCTGGTCGATTTAACTCCCGAGCAATTAGTTTCTGCGATAGATTTCAGATACATGTAAGTTACCGTGAGGTTGACATTTACCGAGGTAAGCCTCAAATATTTTATTAAATAAATATGATACTCGTAACATTTCTCTTTCGTGTAGTACCGACGTTATCACAAAGGAAGAAGCGTTACAGATGCTTAAAGATAACGAAGGAGGAAAGGCGGAACGTGAAAAATTTTTACAAAAGAACGGATATCCAGCGTACACGACGCAAGTCGGTTGGCTTGGATACAGCGACGAGAAAGTTAAAAGTCTTTGCAAAAAGTTTCTAGACCTTGGCTTTACATCCTTCAAGGCAAAGGTTGGTCAGAACTTGAAGGACGACATAAAGAGATGCCAATTGATACGCGACATGATAGGATACGAAAACAAGTTGATGCTGGATGCGAATCAGATTTGGGATGTCGACGAATCGATAGAGTGGGTGAAACAGCTATTGAAGTTTAAACCAACGTGGATCGAAGAACCGACATCTCCGGATGATGTGTTAGGTCACGCTAAGATCGCTAATGAATTAAAACCGTATGGCGTCGGTGTCGCTACTGGTGAAATGTGCGCAAATCGCGTCATGTTCAAACAATTACTACAAGCAAAAGCAATTAGTTATTGTCAAATCGATTCGGCTAGGATAGGAGGAATTAACGAAATATTAGCTGTTTATTTCATGGCAAAGAAAATGAGAGGTAAGTTGGATAAATAGGATTTTCTGTTAGGGTGAACCAAATAGCTGCAACAATATTATCTTCTTCTAGTTCCCGTGTGTCCGCACGCTGGTGGAGTAGGTCTGTGTGAAATGGTTCAACACCTCCAAATGTGGGATTTCATTAGTTTGAACACGTCTACTGAAAATCGCGTGATCGAATTCGTCGACCAACAACACGAGCACTTCGAGCATCCTGTACGAGTTCTGAACGCTTGCTACATGCCACCCACTGCTCCAGGATATTCGACTAAATTCAAAGACGACTGCTTGGAACAGTATACGTATCCGAACGGCGAACAATGGAAGTATATGTACGAAAAAGGACTCTTCCAAAGACCATCTGTCTAAAGTAAATTAAAAATTAATGAGAACTTATATTAAGCATACAATGCTTGTATTGATATAAATAAATCTTTTACAAAAGTAAGATTGATTGAACAAATTTGGATACACCAACTAATTATAAGGATATTAATAATTAAGCATTATTTATTTTTCTTCCAACAAAGTAGATATTGCAGCTAGTTAGTACTTAACTAGTTAGAGTTCTCTAAAGTTGGCATTAACTGCACGACTGGAGGTGGGATTTTACATAGTCTGTCTGCAAAATGAAAAAGTTAGTGTTAGCAAAGTAATGTTAAATAAATAATTTCAAATGCTATAAGGTACATGGCGTACGTACACTCACAAACCAATACGAGTTAGGTCTGAACATAAACTTTCTAACAAAGGTCATGTCTTCTATCGGAGAAATAACATGTAAATGTAAATGATCCACTGTGTTAAATGGTGGCCAATGAAATCCTGTTCGTGTAGCTTCACGATCAAGACCTTGTTGCTCTATTATGATATCCACTGTAGACACAATTTTGTCATCTAAAAATTCCCATTGTTTTTAAGTTATACGCATAAGATATGAAAAATAAATACAAGAATTATTATCTTGTATTACTTACAAAGTTCGGCATCTCCTATTTTAAGTTCTTTTGCGTTACGTATATGTTTCTTTGGCAGTATTAAATAGTGATGCGTGGAAGCTGGATTGATGTCCTTAATACACGTCACATAATCATCCTACAATAAACAATGACTTTAATTAGAAACTGATATCTACGTGTTTTATTAATTCTTCGTTACTTTGACAGGTGGGGTTAGATTTCTCGTACCTCGTAAATTTTGTCACCTGGTTCTTTATTTTCTATGATTTTGCAAAATATACAATTTTCCAAATGCGTTTCCATTTAGATGAATTAACAATTACAGTGTCATTCAATACAAAAATTGATCTCTCCGTATCTTTTACCTTGAACTTTGAAACATAAATTGCCTGACATTTCAATGAATATACAGGCTGTTTCAAAATGAGTAAATAGTTAATATTGATACAAAAGTACAATGAAATTTTTGTTTTTAAGAAATATTCCTATCAATTTTTTATCCAATCGATATTATATTATTTTGGAAATATTATAAATCCGTTTTCTTTTAAGTGATAATTGACTTCTTATTAATGCTTCAAATTTCGCGCCTTCTACAGTATAGCCATCTCACGGTGAGAAAGCCAAACTAAAATCCCGACCTCCGTACAGCGCTCTAGCGTTCCTATTTTCATTGTTAGATGGTGGCATTTGTTTGTTTTAATAAAAAAAGGAAGGTTTAAGGTTTAAAAAACGATTCTCATTTGAATTTTTATATCACAATGTTTGTTCACCTATTTGTTATTATTAGATATAATAAAAAAAAACTATGAATATGACGGTCGGTAATTGGATAAATTACCGACATCTAGCATGAAAAGTGGAAACTATTATACGACAAACTTGAGTGTTTCCCCGCTAGAGGCCCTACCATAGCTCGAAAAAATTAGTTCTCTGGCCGCCGCTAGATGGCTATACTGTAGAATGTCACGAAAATGGGGATGAGCAACCCTTCAACCATATTACATGATCGAAGGGGCAATTTAATGAAAGGTCGAAAATTTACTTTTCTGGCAGCCGCTAGATGGCTGTACTGTAGAATGGCGCGAAATTGGGGTTAATCATTTTTTTCGGACGAATTTATTAATAGTCGTTGAAGAAGGATGTAAATGATAGAAATAACTAAATTGCCTTTCATAATTGCATTACTTTTTAATTTAAAATATATAAACTGTACATATATTTATAAGTGGTATATATTCATGTGTTTTTATATAATATGTGTGAGCATGATAAATTAATAGTTAATCTAACATATTTTTACATGTGGCAGTTGAGACGACCGAGAAAATGTTCCGTGTGTACAAGTAATTGATAAAATTTGCAGAGTCTCTGCGTATTTTTTCTAGTTTCGCCGGTTTACGTTTCCTAAATGGATTTCTTTCTACGTTCAATGTATCCTACTCAGTCATTTCTGAAAATATAAAAATGCAGCATCGTGTTCTCTATTCGAAGTATACAACAACACATCTTCCAATTTCGTTAAATGCGAAAACAGAACGAACGATAATAGTAACACTGTAATTTCGACGTATCGTAGAGCATCGATCATCCATTCTAGATATTACCTTATTCGTTTCATACGTTACAATGATACCGAACGTTACTTTCAGCATTACGTATTTAAATTTTGCAAACGTAGTTAATTTAATGGAATACAAATTCTTCGGGGTGTGCGTGCTTCGCGCTCGCGTGTATGCTTTTCTTTTCTAACCTAAACGTTCACAAATGTATAAATTCTTTACTTATATACGAAAAGCATTCGCTACGCCCTAATACGGATATACCAATTTCGATCGAGTTGCAAGTATAAAATAAAATAAAGCACTGTCTCGCGAACGATCAACTTAAGAAGACGTAGAAAAGAAATGAGTACGGTTGTAAATCGAATTAAGTCACGAATCGATGGTTTTTTCATAAGTTAACCCTTCGAGTGCTATGAACGAGCATCTACGTCAAAAGATTTCGATCACTTACTCTAGACACAATTTCCCGTACGTTTTCATAATATTTACTAGGTTCAAGTATTTACATTCGTTTATTTCCAAGTTAAGATATATTTTACATTTTGATGTTTGTAATAAAGTAATGGATTAGAAAAAAAAAAAAATTTGGCAAGAGCATTTAGCACTCAAAGAGTTAAGGTAATAACATATCCATTCGTCGAATGTTTTATATCCTCGATTATCGGCCCGTAGGTGACTTACACGTTAAAGTAGGTTTACCGGGATAATCCCGACTGTACAGAGCGTTCTTTATAAATAATTCTTATAAATTACCATTAGTCTATGTTTCCGATTCAACATAAAAATCATACAATGTACACGTTTCCTGACGATAATCCACCTTTAATACTGCGAGTCCCCTCCCCCCTCCCAGTCCCGCCCGTCCCACCCCAATTCCCTACCCACCCGTTAATGAATTCCTGAAAACATCGTTCAGTTAATTGTCCTCTAACAGGTTTGGTCGGTGGCTTTTCGTGGCTTCGTCTCGTTTTCGTATATCGCACCCGTTCAAAGAATCGGATCGAGACGCGACGAAAAAGAAAAACTCAACAATTAAGTTAACTTACATCTCTAATAGAGGGGTAAGTTTCAGCTGCCTTGGTACGTCATTTGATCCGGAACGGCGGACGAATGATTCTGATTTGGACTCTGGTGGAAATGTGAATTGCTTCCGTCTAGCGACAACGGGTCGTTACTAGGTTCTTCGTATTTCCCCCTCTTAAAACGTCCGTACAACGAAGAGTAGGGTAAATTATAGTGAATAGCTGCTTGATTGATGCTCATATGCCCTAATCTGAAACATGAAAACGAACGAAGTCTATATCGTGGAGAAATCGACGAATCGACGAAAAAAGTGGATCGACCGCGGTGGCAGAAGCTTCAGACCTCCTAGAAAATAGGGGGTCCAAGAGCGTTGATCTTTTAATTTAATTCTCAGAAAACTGTAGCGGTCGATACACCTAAACTTCTAATTTTCCGCGTCACGTGGATACGTCTGGGCTCTGACGTTGCGAAGGGATTAAACGGATGAGCCCCCAGGTGTTAACGGCATGGATAAAACGGAAAACGTTTACCTGACGGCTTCGAGGGCTTCGGTCATGGCGTCCTCGCTCCACGGTGTAGGATTACTTCTGCTCAGCTCGATTCCTTCCCTCTTACATCTACCGTAGAGCGTCCCCGTAGGTATACCGAATTCCGTCGACGCCCTCTGCACGGATGTCTGACCGGACCTTATCGCTTCCAAAGCGCGATCTAGATCAGCCGGTGACCAAGTGGTAGGACTGGCGTTGAAAGGCGCGGCCAATCTAATGCCTTCCCTCCTCGCGATTTTGTACAACGTACTGGAAGGTATCCCGAACGCTTTGGAAGCCTTGTTCGCCGAGATCGTTCCAGTTCTCAACGCCTCGAGCGCGTTATTCAAACTCTCGTCGCTCCACGACTTTGTTGGTCCGTCTTTTTTTGGTGTGTCTATGCCTAATCGATGCGCTCTTTGCCAGAGCGTCGTCGAGGGTATACCAAACGTAGCTAAAACAAAATGGAGAAATACCATACAACACCGCGCAACGATGGATCAGCGGTTGGCGATGGTGGCCAGAGCGTGGCATAGAAGCGTAAGAGTTTAAGGGAAACGTTAATTACCGGAGGCTTTCGTGAGACTCATATCGTGGTTTCTCAAAGCTTCCAACGCGGCGTCCATGTCTTCTTGGGTCCACGACTTGGAGCCGTGGTGATGGGAACTGGATTGTCCGGAATGACCCCTTGAGTTATTTTCGCCGGAATCGGAGTGAACGGAACTTCCAGAGGGCATTAATCCGAGCAGCTCGGGCGTGATCATCATCATGTTGTCGCTGTCGGCTGCGTTCTTCGAGCTGACGCTCGCTCGATCGGACATGTGGCTGTCGATGTCAATGGTATCCGACGAATCCATCGTGTGCAACGTTTCGAACTTAATCTTCACACTGTCACAGGTTTGAATCTCTGCAAGCAAACCTGAATAAACGACAATTCTTCTAGTTCCATTTGTGTAGCAACGGTTGGTTATCGCGGAACGACGACGGCTACGATCGCGATGCTTTCGAATCTCTACCCGAGGCCACCTGGATTTCGCGAAAGAAGCGCCGCCGAAGGCAAAGCTGGATGCGTTGGACTAAATGAGGTTGCGTGGGCTGTTACGAACCGAGCAACGCAAATCTAATCGCGACTAGTTAAGCCCGATTAGACCAATTATTTTGATTCCTTCCCTGTCTAACGAACGGCTACACTTTTTTTTTTACTCCCCTCCCGTAAAACACGCTTGTGCTGCAACAAACGACAATAGGAACACCGTTATTGTTCGGTTACAAGTGAGAAAATCGTCAGTGCGTTCGAAAGCGGGGTAGGTGGCGAGTTTCGATTCCGAACGCGACCAAGTCTCGCGTGTAACGTTCCAAGAGACGTACATCGTAAGGTTGCAGGGTTACGATTGCAGCACTTTGTATGGAGTGATTCTTTTCTTTATATAATCTTATCTAGCATTTCACCTCGTTCTGTGTTTACAATTACATTTTAGTAAACAGCAGAGTCTAAAGCCGGCGACTGACTTGCAACAGAACGCTGTAACGTAACTGCTCGGTACGAATTGTACGGTTCGGCACCAGCGTTACATTACAAGATCATTTTTGGAATCACGAATGCTCGCTTCGAACTCTCGGCTGAATTCTCTCTCGATGCTTCCTACTCGATTCAGTGAAAAGTAGACGATCAAAGAGGTTCGTCAAAAAACTGACAGACCAGTGGACCACGGTCGAGCGCGAACCGAGCGCAAGAGTCCGTACAGACTAAGCGAATGCTCGCGTTTTACATTACAATGTTCTGTTGCAAGTCAGTCGCCGGCTTAAGAGATTACCGTGATTGCGATCACAGAATAAAGATTGTATACTAAAAGAAACTGCACCTGTATGATGATCCGGATCCCTCAGATGGGTGATCGTAGTGCCGACTAACGTGGCGCTAGGTGGAGTCGGTTGGGTCTCTGGGGGCAGATCAACCTCCCCAGGATCCGGATGATGACCGTAATGGCCGAGTCCTGTATGACAAAACATGTCACCTTTTTATTTCAAGTGAAAAGAGTCTGTTCTGTCGTACCTCGAATTGGTAAACCGCCCCACACCCGGAACCCTTGGCACATTTGCGATTCCAACGAGCGTGCTTAGCATTTAACGTCGATTACTGCTAGCCCTTACGCCGCGTTGTACTTTCACGCTTTGCGAAATACTGTCCTCGGAATACAGAGAATCGCTACGTTTCGACGAGAATAAAATGTGCAAGAATTCAGGTGTGGGGCGTCGATCACGATTAATCGACTTACCGTTGTTATTGTTATTCACCCCGTCACCGTTGTTGTTGTTGTTATTATTGTTGTTGTTGTTGTTGTTGTTGTTACCGTTGCTGTTCCGCTGGCAAGTTTCCAATACTATTGCTGCTGTCGTTCCCTCCGTGCAATCTTCATCTTCGGCCGGCCAGTCTCTGTGGTTCTGCGAAATATCCGGTACGAATTTAGCGACGACCGTGACGAGATCGTGCCACCGTTCGCTGGACGGCTGTCACGTTCTCGTGCTTTCACCCCCGCCCTTGCAAATTATTTTTCACCTTTTTCTCCATCGTGCCTTCGAGATTTTCACGCGTGTCATTTACAGTATCCATACTTTTCTTACCTCTTTGTCCTCCCGATTGTAATTCTCGTTCGATTCCTCTTCTTTGTATCTGTCGTAGTGTCTGGAGTCCGTCGCGCGAGGTTCGAACGTGGTTCTGGCTCTCTTGTATTTCGGATGATGCCTTTTTAGCTTGGTGAAATTTATCCTAGGCGTGCCGGGTTCTCTTGGTGGCGAGCTCAGGCTGACCGACGGTGGACCGTCTCTGCTTTCCGGCACCTCGCAGAGGCCCTTGATCTTCAGCTGATCGGCCGTTTTCAACAGCGACTGAAACACGAAGGATCGAAGGAGGTTAACGAGTTTCATTCGTTCCGACTTGAAATTTCATGGCGGTATTCGAACATTTAGAAGTTTTGGTTTTTCGAAGAGAACGCTGGCTTTAGGCTGCAGTCGATGGGCAAAATGGAATTTTTTTTTTAAGGACTCAAGCATAGCTAAGAAATATCAGTTAACTTTCACTGGGAAAGGGCTCACTCGTAGCGTTCTCAATAGCAATTGACGCACCGTAAACCCGCAAGCAGTGCGAAAGGGACGACGAAGCATGGGCGAGTTCCTTCTTTCGACAAGGGACTCTTGTGCAACATTCCTGCCCAACGTTGGAAACCGCCCTAAATTGCAATTGGGATTTTGTCTACCTCCATCAACTCATTCGGACCTTTAAGTATCTCCCGAACGAAAAACTAAAACAACCTCCAGAAAATTCCCCCATGATTATTTATAAAACTTTTGTTTACCCTGTATTTTGCTTATTCCCATCGTTTCGGAGATATTTCATGGGACAAAACAATTCGAAATTTCACCGTCTGGAATTGTTTAGCGATACCAGCGAAAAGTAACTCCGCGTTACGGACAAGCAACTCCAGTCGCGTGCAATGTTTAAAATATTCCGAATTCTCGGATCCGTGGACATCTCTTGTTAGTTTTTCAAAATAAATTTTGTTCATCCCACGAACCAGAAGGACGCGCAACTCGAAATATTGAGAGCATCGGAATCGTGATCTTCTCGGTACAACTAGATATTCGTCTAGCGAGCATGTTGGCAGCAACGCATTTTGAGGGTGTTTTGAATGGTTGGCCGGTTTCAGATAGCCCGACGCTACTTCGTTTTCTAAAGGTTTATGGCTGACTCAAGGATTGAATAGGTTCGCGATACAAGCCGTGCACTCTCACGGCTGGGCGTTGAACTGATGGCTGGCGACTCACCGTCGTGTGGTTATTGTGTGTTGGATGATATTTAGGAAACGTAAGAGTTTGGAAAGATGGCTCTATCGTAGAGATTACGGCTGGCGATGTTCGAAGGATTCCGAGGATAGCGAAGGTAGCGAGGTTTAAGAAGTGTCGCCGAGAACACGGAAGCTAGAATGACTTGGGGTTCGTAGGGCACGGGTGTCCCCAGGCATGACTGACGCAGCGTTTGCGACTAGAGCATTACAAAATAATGAGAAATTCTAACAAGCAGTTGGAATTCCCACACGGTGGGACGAACAATTATCAAAGCATTCGTTGAGAACTGCGGCCGTTTGAGGCGCTCGAATACGTAGGGCGTCGGTATAACGTGGACAAGACCAAATACGGAATAAAGTCATTTCGGTAAACCGCTTTCTGAGAGGAACGAGAAGGGACTAGCAGGGGCCGGCGGATTTGCATATTCCTGGTAAAACCTCGTCATCCTTACGCCCCATTCCAACGGATACAATTTCATCTCGCAGTTGCCGTCTGGCCGCGGCTCTGGTCTAAAATCAGTTTTCGCGATCCAGTTTCGGCGTGCAGCGATTCATCGGCACAGTGCGTCGACCCGCGTCGAGCGGCGGCGACGTCCTCCCCGAGACTACGACATCCATCCCAGGCCCCCCTCCGCTCCTTTCTGTGATCTTAACCTTGAAAGCGGCGCGCAAAGGAAACTAGCGAAGGAAAAGAAACGTAAAAGGAGAACGAGCGCGGCGTACGGTAAAGAAAAGCGAAGAGAATCCGAGTTTACGGTTCCGTGGACCGGAAGAAGCACGCGGAGGGATGGAGAAAATGAGAAGAGAAGACGACTTCCGCGTGAGATAGCGGACGGCTCTCCGACGGAATTTTCGTGGCGCCTGAGACGGATTGGGAAAAGGAAAGATCAGTCCTGGAAGGGATTGCGACGCTTTGGTCAGCCTTTGTCCAGTCTGGGACTTGATAAAATATTCGTATTCCTCTTATGGTATAGACGAGAAGACGAACGATGAATCCTGAGAGGAATTCCACTGGGTCTAACGTTGTAGGCCGTATGCAAAGATGGGGTAATTCTGAAGGGGCAGTCTCCTTTGCAATAAAAAGTTACTCGACCTGGCCGTATTCCCTTTACTTGCGACGTGGGTGACAGGAGGAGAGATCGATTCTAGAAAAATGACTCGTCGTTGTAGTACGTTCCCGTCAACCTGGGACTGATTTTTCTTTCGGCCGTCCATATTCGAATGGCGTAAATAGTGACAGGAAACGAGAGAAACCGGAGTAGAATGGATAGAGGGAGAATCGAGGGAAAATGGGAAGAAAACCGATAGAGGGTAGACGAAACGAGAGAAACAGAAGGTAGAGGAGACGAAGAGAGAAAGAAAGAGGAGCGAACGATCGAGAGCGAGGGCCGCGTTGAAGTTGAGGCTCTCTGTTCTTTAATCAAGGCAGGGGTGGTGCGATTAGGCGGGGTCGGCAAGGGGACAGGCGGTACGAGAGCGTCGGTGGCGGCGGCGGCGGCGGCGGCAACGGCTCGGCTAGGAGGGAGGGGGCCGAGGAAGCAGAGGAAGAGTTAGGCGATGGAAGCAGAGGTTCAGGTGGGGGGTTTAGGCAGGCTGCACCGGGGGTGTCGGTGGCGGCTGGAAAGCGGGCGTGGGTGGAAAACTGGGTGGCGGTGGGTAGGACTAGGTTCACAGGGGTATGGCTGGAAGAGAAGAAGAGAGTTACAACGACAGAAAGGGAGAGAATCTGACTGAGCTAGCGATTGAGTGAGCAGCTGAGGGAGACGGGGGCGGAGGGGAAAGAGAGCAAGTGAGAGAGAGAGAGAGAGAGGCAGAGAGGCAAAAACGCCCGCAGGAAGAATGGGGAGGCCTCCGACGCGGCTGTCGCGGCCCCAGGGCCGTATCGACCACCCCCAACCCCCGATTCTCTCTACGGCACTCGCGACGGCACCGACACCGATGACTTCCAACCGTTTCCACGCACACATCCTGTCTCTCTGTTGCTCTATCCGTCTCTCTTCACCCCTCCACTCTGCTCTACCTCTCCTCGTCTCTCCTTGTCTCTTTCACACGCTTCCTCTCACCCGACGGCTGCGAACGGATACGTATAACCGCGTTGAAATGTCCGCGAATCTTCGAGCCCGACAATCCGTGAGTTCCGTGGTATTGGTCGAAGCAGGGTGATCGAACTTCCATGTCGGACGTGCACGCCGCGACGACAACGTCGGCGTAACGATGCTAACAGGAGTAATTGGGACTACCCTGTCGTTGCACCATTTTCCACACATTTTCCAAGATCGTGTTTCGGTTCCGATCGACGTATCCCAGGGGCCACGGTGATTCTTGCCGTGTAAAGAGGAGATCGTCAGTCCCGACACCGATCGAAAAGGATGAGCCATTTCGATCGGTGCCGAAGTTGACGATCATCTCCCGATGGGACGAGAATCACCGTGTCCATACGATTCGCGATACCAACGAGTTTAGGGGGTCGGTTGTTAAGCGGCCTCTGCGGGAACTCTTCCGCTACTGCAACTGCTTTCCCTTAAAGGTCCGTTTTCACGTTTTTAACGTGACATCGAATGTCAAGCGAACACGGACCTTAGAATTAACGAAGACGGATCCTAGAATTAACGATACGTCGTCGTCAGGAGGGTATTCGAGAACAACTCGAATCGGTTAGAACTCCTTTGGGACGTCGAGATATCGTTTGGCGGTTTGCGAGCGCGGAATGGTGCTCTTCCGCAAAATGGCTTTTCGCGGTTCAATTAAACGAAAGAAGATACGAAGACGCGCGATACTTGAACGATACGACGTCGACGTCGACGTCGACGACGACGGGACTTGGAGAACCACGGACGCTAGGCAATGGGTTGGTAGGGTAGTGCGGGTGTTGGTGCAGGGGTTAGAGAGCGGGAGGGTAGTTGGTTGGTTCGGCGGTGGATGCATAGGGGTGGTGCCATCGGTTCGGAGGCAAGAGGGAAAGCCACCGGCAGAATCCAACCTCACCAATCAATACTTAGGGTTCAAGGGCATCGCCCGACCAATTATCCCAGACTAATTGACGCGAGACGAGAAGAAAAAATTCTACCCCCCTCGGTGGCTACTTCCGATCCGTGTCTTCTGCAGACAACGTTCGCGAAATAATTTAGAAACGTGGTGTTCGGAAGTCGCCGTCCAGATCACGGGCGGGAAATATCGAGCATGATGGGAACTACTTTCGTCGGAGGAGCAGCCGATTTATTTAGATATCGCATCGAACGTCCACTTTGAGAAGCATCGGGAGGCAAACAACCTACGATTCGTCCCGAAGGAATCGAATCGCAAGGATAATAGGGAACCGAGAGACCGGGGGACAAACGCGATTCTCGAAGGCGGGAAAAAGCGACAGAGAGGGAGAGATAAAGAGTAGAAGCGAACGGGGTAGAGGGGGTGGAATCGTTGAAAGATCTTCCCATCGAGACAGAACACGACGTTGGATGGAGTTCTTTCGCAGGAAGAAATAAGGGGGCGATAGAACGAGAAGTCCAACAGGTGTAAATCCGCAAAAAGATCGACCGTGGAAACGTTTCACGAGAACAGGAAGGACGCGAAGGGGTGGCTCGGGGTTGGTCTCCGTGAGACCGTACCAGGAGACGGTGTAAGGTACATTATACAGACACATCGGTAGGAAGAGACCCAGGAGGCGCAGGAAGAAGAGACGAGAGAGAGTTGGAAACGGGGAGAGAGGGTCGCTAGACACGTGAAAGAGAGAAATGAGGAGGAAAGCGGAGAGGAGAACGCACAGGGGAATCCCCGAAGATGGTCGTAGGGTCGTCTCCACTATTACGAATACAGCGCCATAACGGAATTGATAATGTAACGGGCGTCACGAGCATAACCTTCCTCTCTTCTTCTCCACGCTACATAACCTCCTTTCTGAATGAAAGCGCGACTCTGGCCTCCACGTGCTCTTCGAGCAAATGCAAGAATACACCGGGAATCCCCGTTGGTGCTAGTATTTTGGTCGCGTCTTACGTCAAAATATTTATCCTTAATAAATCTGCAGTTTTTCGTGACGTTCTTATCAGTATTGTTTATTGTGGCGTAGGACATAACGCCATCATTCTTGCTACCCGTTAAAACCTATCAATTTTACCTATGTACATTTGGTAGAAATCCAACGGCGAGCGAATTAAGTAAATTTGATCTATTGTTATCGATAGAATTAGAATATCGACGACAAGTACGAAATATCTACGGTAGTGTACCTTTTTAACGGAAATGACATTTTTGTACAACATCCAAACATCGTAATTTTCATTTTACCTGTCAGATTCTACTCGCGATTACAGAAAGGCTTTACGATTATACAACGGTACTGTCTAAATCGGCAAGATAAGACGTACGTGACGCGAATGTTTACGAATGTGAAGTGGAGAAGGCTGATAATGCGAATTACGCAGTTTCGAAGTCATTCTAAAGGATTCTCGTGCACGTTGGATTATCCTTCCATCATTCCCCTCTCGCGAGAAATTTTTTAATAATACGGACAGGGAATTAATCGCATCGCGTACAAGTTATTTAAGTTGACACGGGGAAAGTCTAGACACGATTTTCACTTTACAGTGTAGACACGATCGATTTACACTGTCTGCACCGTCAAGTACAATTTCAATGTATGCATCACTGATCGACATTCGAATTTCTTTTCGAGCGTACTCACACTCAGGACAGGGTTACGCCGTATGACAAGCTTATTCGCCAAACCTCGCCCTTTCACCTCGTTTCGATTTAATAAAACGTTACATACATTTTGTTTTTTCTTTTAATATTGCAAGTAAAGTCGTTAAATTTAAGAATAGGATGAAGAACGACCGTTTAATATGCGTGCTCCATTATTTACACAACGTGTACGACACTCCACGCGTTCGATGAACGCCTCGTGTATCATAATCCGTATCTTCGTTTCAAAGTGGATTATTCGAGCGTTGCAGACTTCGTAAACACTTCGCGAACGCGTCCGTCTCTGGTACCGGTTGGTTGCGTCTGTGTTTCATTCATGAGAAAGACACTTTTGCACGCAATCACGACTTTCCGACGTTCGGAATACACACGCGACAACTCGCGAACGATTTCAGACGGCGATAACTCGATTCGAAAGAAACGAAAAGTAAGATCCGCACGAAACAGTCTGGCGCACAAAAATATCTTGAAATACGATGGCTCACGTGCACGATACGGTCGTCCAACGTTCTCGGCGGGTAGTACGCTCGTCGCGTATCCACGTTTAAACTTGTGCTATCTTTCCCTTGTCTTTCGCTTCTCTCTGTCTCCCTGTGGCGAGAAGTCCATCGTAGCGATGGCCATCCTACGGCGGTGCAGTAATAACGCGACGCGGCTCGCTAGACACTCTTCCATCCTGGCGCGAAGGAAGTTGTATCGTTTATCACTCACCTGGCTGCGGTGCTCCGTAGGCGAACGGTCCAACGTCGAGAGAGCAGAGACGCACGAGGAAGGGAAAACGCAAAGGGAAGAGGAAAAGGGAGAGGAATAGACACGAGGAGCGTCCGACGATCGGGCAGAGAACGAACGAAACGGGGTGCAGCGAAAAGGGAAGGAAAAGGACGAGGAAGAAAACGAAAGGCGAGCCAATGAAGAACAGGAAGAAGTCGAGGAAGAGACGAAGGAAGCGGAGGAGGCGAAGGAAGAGAGAGAAGTAGGAGTAGGAGAAGGAGGAGGAGAAGGAGAAGGAGAAGTAGAGGCACAGAAGTCACGACGAGAAAACGAGGTGGTGTCGCCGGCGTTAGTAGAGTCGACGTCGTGAAAAAGCCAGACGAAACCGTGTACGAGGAGGTTACGACCACGTAGAACGAGAGGATAATTCCTGGCAGGGCCCGATCTCCTACGCGGCGAAGCCCAACGAAAGTGAAATGGCATTCGGCGCTCCGTGCTGAGGGCGCACGGCATTCGGAGGAGCGAGGAGATGAAGAGGACGCGGCGGAGAGCAGGAGGAGGCAGAGCCAGAGCCAGAGCCAGCAGAGCCAGAACCGGAGGAGGAAGAGGAGGAGGAGGAGGAGGAGGAGGAGGAGGAGGTGGAGGTAGAGCGATGGAGGAGGAAGAGGAGGCGGAGGACGCCGCGAAATTCGCCGACGCGACGAACAAGGACGGATTCAGACTGCGCTCGAGCGCGTACAACGAGGAAGAGACTCGCGGGGGATGCGTGCTCGACGGTGGACAGAGAGCGATTGAGCTCTCGCATGGAGCGAGCGAGCCAGCCGCACCTGACCAGTCCCCATCGGCGGGGTAAGGGGTTGAAAACCGGCGGGTGGCAGGACGGCCGGTGGGAAGCGGCGGGGAAAGGTGGAGCGAAGGGGGGTAAGAGAGTCCGTTCGGCGGCGGGGCGGGGGGGGAGGGGGGAGAGCACGATGCACGACGGCACGGTGGCGGGAATCGGCGGCTCGGGGGAAAGGGGCGACAAGTCTGCGGCGCTCGAGAGAAACGCAAGAGCTTGCCTCTTGCGGGAGCGCGACAAAGACAGCATTCACGGTTCCCGTGGGAGGAAGGAAGACTTCCCGCGTGCAGGACGAAAACAGAAATACGGTTTGCGCGGAAACGAACGAGACGGAACGGCCAAGACGAAGAGCGGGAATGCGTTCGGTGACCAAATGACGAAGACGGATGCAAGGTTCGCGAGAGAACGGGAAAGGACAGAGGCGATCTACCGTCGGCGCGACAAAGGTAGCGCTATCGCGTGAACACGCCGATCGAGACTGTGTATATGTATATACATATATATCTATATATATATTATATATATATATAATATATATGCATGCATATACGTGAAAGAGAGGGAGATGACCGTTGCAGTAGTGTACGCCTAAAGTTAGGTCCCTGGTTCGCTATATATTGCGAACAAATCGTAGGAGAATGTTGCTCTATTAACATTTTCGAAAGTCTCTTTTTGGATGTTAATATGGATAGGTAAGCTCGTTAGTACAGGGTATATTCTTTGGATCATCCTCGAGCGAATCTTTTCATTCGAATTAAAGATGTGCTTCGAGGACGACAATAATTGCCCAGAGGGCGTATTCGTACGTACAATCGTTTGGCGGTCAGAGAATGGGAACGATGAAATTCTTGTCGGCATAAAAATGTCGGATAAAGACCAATTGCATATAAATTTTGTTTAACCTTGCAACATTTTAGTGCTAGGTCCTTGTTGACATGTTACCCTTACACAACCCACATTGGTATGGTTTTAATTTATATTTTGTTATAATACAAAAATCCACTTTAGATGCTGCAAAATCGTGGACCGGTAGACGCTTCAGTATGCGTTTAGCGCGCGATCGTGACGTGTGACTTTGTAACGTCAGGAAATCTAGTATGATAGTTCAATAATCGCCATGTTAAGAAGTGTCGGCGGACACGCGGGAAAGATCGAATTATCCCCACTTTTCGTTGTTGTTAACTGGCCCCACGCAGGAACCTCGAGGGTCCGTAGGGCCGGCCCTGCGTCGAGCTGACTCGAGTCGAGTCGACTCGACGCGACGCGACGCGACGCGACTCGACTCGACGCAACTTGCGAGACGGTACGGCGAGAGGAAGAGGGCACGGTCGGTTTCGGGAGAACGAGCATCACAGAGAAGGACAGGAATCGCCGAAAAGAAACGAAAGAGAGGAAGATGGAAAAGCGGTGGAAGAAGGCAAAACGACTGGAACCCCGTGCGCGCTCGAGGAAGAAAGAAGACTCGAAGTCGAGTCGCGAATTGCAGAGCTTGCGCGCCGCGGACAAAGGGAATCTGCGGCTCCAGTCGTCTCTCTGCACACGCATACGCGAGCACGCCCGCACACGCACGCACACGCATACACACGCTTGCTTCGTGCAACCGTCCGCACGCATATGCACGCCACTGCAGAAACCGCGGGTACAGTCGACAGAGGAAGCGCGAATTCTCTTGTTTCCCCGCGTTCGACTTTGCCACTATACCTCCTACCCTTTTCTTCTCTTCGTTGCTTTTCGTCTGCTTCGCATCTATCGAAGAGAATAAAGAGACCACGGTCACGAACACCTATCGTACGACCTAAAGAACGTTGGTTACCATTCGTATACAGCCATTCGCTTCTCTAACCTCCTGCTCGCTCCAGGACAGAAGAAAATTATTAGTCACCCGTACCAACGACTCTCTTCGCGGTTTGGCCAAAGCCTAGAAAGCGGTACAGTCGCGAAAGTAACGTCCGATACTCGTACTTTATTTTGCGTCGATTAGTCGGTAAAACCGAATGATAATAAACAGTATTATCGCTGCTGAGAGTCATTGTTAATTTACAAGAACCGAATGTAATCTCGCTTGCGTGTAGTTAGCTGCGAGCAGATATTGGTCAGATCCGATTAATCGTTGTTTAGTAACTCATTTGTAGCCGTAACTATTGATTCGATCTCTAGTTAAAACGTATAACCATACTCTCTCGCAGCAGTCACAACCACTTGCATCGATGATCACTTGTGTCGTATGCACTGCCAATATGCACCACGCACTACAGCTTTCGAAATTAAATTGCATTATGAATTGACTCTATCAATACGGTGTACCATTTGGTATGTGTTGCCTGTTTTTTCACGGAATCATACTTTTTTTTCGTACCTTTGTTTTCGATCCTTCTACGCGCTCGTATTTCTCTCTCGACTACTCGAAGAAGGGAGATACACCGATCGAGAACGAGGTCAGTAGAGAATACACACTATCCTTACCCCCGTGATGCTGAATGTTTCTTCCCTGATTACCGTATGCATAATTGGTAAAGGATACGTGCGTAAACATTTGTCGCAAGCTTTCGAATTTTTACCGATCCTCTGGCACGGTTCAACCGTTGATTGCATTTGGAAAGGGAGCATTATAAGAATTCTTTCGCGTTGTTTTCGTTCCAGTTAGATCAGACGGGGACACGTGCAGCCTGTGACCGTGAATATACGTATATACAGGGTGTCTCGAGATAAATGACACGGTTTCGCGAGTCATAACTGACGCAGATAACAGTACGGATAAATCAAAATGGCACACCCTGTATACGTAAGTACGTCCAGCTCGATGCACATGAGCGATATGTGTTTTCTTCGTAACGTCGTCGTCTTACCTCGCGTGTCAAGGACAACGAGTCGAAGGTCCGCGTGTGTCAGGATCTATTTATTGGCTTTTCTCCGAAAATGAAACGAAAATGCTTCTTGTATGTCCTTTCATAATCCACGACAAATTTGACGTACACTCTTTCCGATAAGCTGGTTAACGACGACGGCGGGAAGAAGCTAGATACGATTGATAGGAATGGTCGTGAAACTAGAAAAATGTCTTTGAAAAGAAATCGCGTTACAAGCTTACTCTCGGCCAGACCAGAATTACGTCCGTAGCGAATGCTGGCAGCGAGATAGGAAACTCTGAACGAGGAGCACCAATCAGGGGCGTGAGCATCGTTGCGTGCCAACACGTTTTGCTTCACGGAGCGGGGTAAAAGGAAGGTAAAAAATGGCAAAATAACGAAACTCGAAGCATCGTTTGCGAGCGGTTCTCTCTGGGCATATTTTCGCGCCAGAGGGTCAAAAGACGTTGACACACGGTGGGTCGTAAATATTCGATCGACTAGTTCGAATAGTCGTTACGCGAACAAACGGACACTCTGCGCCGTTTGGTAGAGTACGAGAAATAAATTACACTACACACGGACGGCAAAATCCAACTATACAAAAATGTAGTTCCTTTGTACGATCGTACGTTGCTCGTACGTGTTTCTGAATTTCTAAAAAATGTGAAACACCGGATGTCCCAGACGATTTTGTTCTTCGTGCGAAAATCATTTGTCAAATCTGTCAGGTATGTCGGTCTATTTGACTAATAATCAATTATTAAAAAGTCCTCGAGCAAAAACGAGTTTACAAATTCTACGAATAACAGTGGAATCGATAACCAAGGTGATAACGGTTGAGTGCCACTGCAACGGCAGGTATGGTATGTAGTAGTAGTAGCTTGATTGCTGGACAATGGAATCTAACGAGACAGGGTTTGAAGACTGTCTTATTGATCTCGCGAAAGTGGAAAGCATAATAATGGAACTGTCCATTCATGATTTTGTAAAACATGGGCGTTCAACGATGAATAACTGTTAGATCGAAAAGTAATATCGGGTTCGCTATTCAAAACAAACGAAGCGATCGACTCGAGGTTTTTTGTTCGTTCGAAGAGATGCGGAAGCATTACTATAAAAATAAATGCAATTATTACCTTGCATTTATACGCGGAGCAGAGGAGAAAATTGTATTTATAAATGCAGTACACAACGCAAGTTTATTGTCCGATTTTAAACGGTTCGAATAGCCGGTCGATCTGTTCTATGATAGATAACGATGCAGCGGTGTGCACATAACGTACCAATGCATTTTAAGTACTCCAGGAAATTGTCCAGAAAGTAATCTGTTTTTTTTTTTACATATCCCTTTCGAAAATAAAACTGTACTTTATTTTATAGGAAATACGCGTAATCATTCCTTTGTTCTTGACCGAGGGCTTACGCGAGTTTACGTCTTGGTTGTTGCAAAATAGGTTAGAAACGCGAGGGAGGGCGCGCACGTTCGGCCCAGTAACTAAACGAATACCTTCGGCGAACGGTGGTGGTATCGTGATTGAAAGAAAATTAAAGTGCGCGAAAGGGAAAGTGGACATTTGAAACGCACACGACTCCTTTAGCCGTGAATGTACCGTTATTTATAGCGAGTACCGAAGGGAACTGAGAACAGGGAAGGGGAATACGAAGAGGAAAAGGAGGATTGCGCGCCTAAACTGTCCAAACGAGATCTCTGTGTTTACCACGTACGCCGAGGATCTGTGGCGCCATCTCGAGCATCACCGCGAGTCTGCGTTATCGATAACGGATTCAAAATGGCACACCAGAGAAGGATACCTATCGACCGGTAAAACAGAATAGCAGTATCGTGCGAGATTCGACGAAGCCGAAGAAGTTAACTTCCGACGGATGTGCAGGTGTCGCGAAACTGGAGAACCGGCCGAGCGAGTTAATTCATTTTCGCTGTCGGTAAAAGTGTTTCCGAAAGTTCTCCTCCGTTGCGAGAGAATACGAAATAATGCGCAACGAAGAGAAAGTCACCGTCGTTTCTTCTTTCAACAGACAATAACGCGGTACACATACGAGCATTGTATTAGGTTGTCCAGAAAGTTCGTGCCAATTTCTAAGAAATAGCACACGTAAAACACGTATGAATTTTAACATATATTTATTAAATTACATAGGTGAAATTTTGTTCCACAACCTTTCCACCTTTTAAGGGATGTAGGCATGTTATTTGTTTTCAACTAGTTCGATATATTCAGACCTGTACCACCTACCAAAAATCGACATGGACTTTCCGGACAACCCAATAATTTGTAAGGCTTACCTGAAGCTCCGCTTGAGAGACGTCGATCTCACCCCTGTAGACGAACTCTATGATGAATTTCAGGTCGTTGAAACAAACGTCCTGTGGCATAATGATCGTCGGGTGCTTGCAAGGATTCGAAAGCAGAAGCTTCTGAAAGTAGGAACTGCACGCCGACAATACCACCTGCGCAAACAAAAGGAGGCATCGAACGAGAATTAAGCGGATCCCAGTCTAATACGATCGTGACTATGTCGACGCCGCGCTATGCAACGATTGGCTCACCTTGTGCGCCTTCAAGGAAGCTTCGTTGCATGCCAGGGTGACGTCCACGAAAGCTTCCGTCTGTAGGAGTTGATGAAAAACGGACGTCATGTTGGACTGGTAGTTGTTCCAGCGCAGGCAGTAGTGCTGCCCGGCCATGCCTCCGCTGCAACAGAAACACCAAGGAAACGCTCTTTCAGTTATCTTTCCAGTCTCTCCACGCTTCCTAGATTCCACGAAAAGTCATCGACGAGTTCGTTCCGCATCTCGCATTCACCCTACGCACGCATACACGCAACACCGTATCTTGATGGCATTCCTCCTTCGAGATCGATCCGCGAAGCGGAATAGTACCTGTAGTGCACGCCCCAATAACGATCTGTCTCCATGAAATATTCTTTAGTGTTCGTTTTCATCACTGTTACGCCAAGATATCGGCGTCGAACGATACAGCATTTAAGCGAAGGCGGAGAAAGGAAGGCGGAGATCGGTGGAAGGTCTCCGACGAGACAACGGACTGGTAGAGATGGACAAACTACTTATCCGAATATTAAGATAATCAGCTTTGGATCAGTTGTTGGTTCGTCCAAGTTGTATATTTTTGGTCGGACGAACGAAGGAAGGATTAGAAACCGTTCGATCAACTAATTCCTCCAACGAAAACTTGCCCATCTCCGAGGACTGGTCACGAAGAATACGGACACGAACAACAAAGTGACGTGGACGGAAGAAAAGTACTTGGCGAAATCGGTTAGGTGAGGTATTTCCGGTGAGGCAATGGGTAGACAGAGACAGGCGCAATTTTTATCAGAATACAAATTTCGAGTAAGAAATATGAAGATATTAGGCTTTCGGTATTTTATTCGAGTAAAAGTTATAATCTGGATTATACAACGATACTATATTTACGTTGAACGAATGAAAGCTTATCCGAACAACTGTTCGATGAAACGAACGTCGTCTATTATTCGAATAAAATCTTGCCCATCTCTGCGGATTGAATATGGGAAGAAACGTGGACACGAAACACAAAGTACACGAAGAAGAAGAGTTTCGCACGAAATCAGGAAACACTTTCGCGGCAACGATGATCGACGACCGACACCAGGTTCTTCGAGTTCGCGATAAGGCGCGCGGGCGACGTTCGACTGGCCGGAAAGACGAAATCGAAAGGGAAGAGCGATAATCGAGCCGTGTTATTCGCGAACCGTAAATCCGTTAATTTTTCGTTGAAAATTTACAGGTGAGAACGAACGTATCGTCACGAATCGACGCCACAAAAGCAAACGAAGAAGTTCGGGCGTTGGTCTGTCTCGTAACATTCACCTGTTCCGTGGATCGTGCTTTATCTGTCTCTATCTATGTGACTCTTTATACGGGCCATTCCGTCGTTATCTATCCGTAAGAACACGGACTTTTATCAGTTGCTTAGACGTGTTCCGATAACGCAAGAACTTTAAGCTCTCGTCTCATCTCTTTTCGCTTCTCGTCCCGTTCGTCTCAGACTCTTTCGTTTTCGTTCTCGCTTCAGGCCGTTGTTTACGCGATGAAAATGTAAATACTAACGATTCTTTCGCTATCGAGTGCCAGGAAGGACGCCAAGGATTCTGTACAAGTATTCTATCCCCGAGGATTGCTTTGGTCAAGAGTATTTAACACTCAAAGGGTTGTTATTTATGGAGAACTGCTACGAGTTTACCGTCTATACTCGCGCGGAGGTCGCAAACGAGCGAGGCGGCAAACGAGCGCACCTGGTGCATTTACCTGTCGGTTTTTGCCTGCAATTCGTTAACCGTATATTTTAACCGCGCGTGCGTACTTTCGTCCAGTTTCGTATTCCCGACGAGTCCAACGATACTGTGTATGGATACACGCGTTGTAATGTACGCGGCCCGATATCTAGAAATTGGGTTAACTGGTATACCGTTTCAAGACAAACTGATAATGCGCGATAACGGACGTAGAATGACGACCAATAGACGTTAGACGATCGACCGATTTCCTTCGTCGTTTTCCTTCGTCGTGAATCGCGTCACCGATACGCGAACAAAGCGATGGAAATCAACGTGGTACTGGATAGGAATTGATAACGAATGTAAACTACTAATATGTGAAATTTTCATCAGGTGTTTCTGGAAAAGTCCTGAGCAGCGCTGGAACCTGAGTCAAAAAGAAGAGCGGGCTGTCGATACATCGGAGAGCTTCGCGTTGATCGATTGTACCGCTATCGCCAACCCGATCGAATCGATCGATACGCTTTCTCGACGGTCGATCTTTCGCGCGTGCGCGAGTATGCCGGTCTCGAAACAGTTTTACGCGGTTTCTCTAGAATTGCGTAGAGGCTGTTTCAAAGTTAAGCTGTTGAATTAGGTTTGCTTATGTTGTTTGGAAAGAGCTCATTTCCCACGTGTTTTGGAAAGAATATCTTTATTTCATTAGGTAACACGACAACGAAACATTTTTTGTTATTATATTTCTATTCGCAGAATACACTGTTCCGATCGTTTGATTCTGGAATGCGCTGTAGAAATCATTTAACTATTTTCACAGATACTTTCACTGATATCGAAGAGCAAAACAACCACACGCACGCCGCGCCACAACGATACAACGCACGCGAGGAATTTACCAAAGATGAGTAAGATTTGATTCAAATAATGGATAACGAAGATTACTCGATTGCACGATGAGACATTTATTCGTTTGTTTCGAATTCAAATTTCGATCAATTTCGATATTTCTTTCTCCATGCAAAAGTTGTACTCATCTTTTGAATCCATGAATTGGACGAGTGAAGGAAAAAGCGCGCGAAACATGTGTGAAACGTTGACCGTGAAAGAGTGGAGCGACTGTAAACTACTTTGGAGCGCGTGACGTTAAACGAGCAGCGAGGCAACCGTGGACGCGAAAACAAGCGTACGAGAGGGACCGAATGACGTACGAGCGTAATGTAATGATCTGAGATATAGCCACCATTGATCGGAACGATGTATAACAGCGGCGTCCAAAATCTTTTAAGAATGGAGTCGAAGTAATTACAAACACTTGCTTGTTTTTCCGAAGAATCCTTCCCAAGTAAAAACGTGCTATTTAAAAGTCATACGAACAAAAAAAAGTAAGTGCGATTTTTCTATCTGGAATGTCGAGTCGTTTCACTCTGTGGCCAGTAACGTTCACTTACATTACGCGTTCGTGTCGAGAGGCGTCGAATCCCTAATGAGCCTAGATGACCGCTAGCGCGTAAGTATATCGGGCGAGCTCGTTTGGAAATCGGCAAGAAATATCGCATCAACGGACGACGCTCATCCCTCGAAAGCGACGTTCACGCTTTCTTTCGCGGCCTCGAAGAAGGACACTGCGTTGGTCTCTCCCTTTCAGAGAATCCTCCCTTCCCCGACGTTCCCTTCCACGATTCATCTCAATTTTTCTTCGAGCTTTTTGTGTCCAATTTCACCTCGCCTCCCTCGGATCCCATCCTCTTTCTTTTTCCCGTCTGTCTCTCTGCCATTCGTGCAGTAGACGAGCGCGCCTGCCGCGCACCTCCCCCTTCATCTACCCCCTGGTATCGTTCTCGTTCCATCTTCTTCTTTTCTTTTCTCCCGCCCTCTTTGTCCCTCGGTCGTTTCATCGTTTCTTTCTCGACCCTCCGACGTCTCCCGTTCCCTCTTTCTCCGCGCGTTGGCTCCATTTACTCGTTCCCTCGTTCCCTCCCTACGACGAAGACGCTATTTTCTCGTGGCCCCCTTTTCTTCCACGGTCTCCGCCACCACCCTTCTCTCTTTTTCTCCTCTCCCGTAGGTCTCATCCTCCTCTTTCCTCTCCACTCATCTCTGCTACGCCCTTCTCTCGCTCGATGGGAAGCTGTGCGCTACCCTCTCTCTCTTTCTCTCTCTCTCTCTCCGTCCTCTCTTCCACTCCCTATACTACGCGCGTTTCCTTCTCCTTGCCGGTGCGCGTTTTACGTTTTTCCAACGTTATCGACGTTCTTCCTCGACTCTTCCCGGACTTTTTCCTTTCGTCGTACCGTCTTCGAGACGACCAACCAGCTCTTTCTCCGGGAAAACGTAAGCGGAAACGACTTTCCCCTCCTCCTCGCCTCGTGCCCGTTTCCATCGCAGATCCGCGTTTCCAAGGAACCAGCTCTGAAATCTTCCAGAAACTGTTTTCTCCGATTCGCTTCTGTGTTCGTGTTTCTTCCGTATAGATGTTGGATGATAAAACGCGGGACTAATCAAATTTGCATCGCTACCGGGCCGGGCTTTACATAAACTAGCGTCGACCTTTGCCTTCGCAGTGGCTACCGATCCTCGAGCCGTTTTCGAAACGGACCGACGATCCTTCCTGAACATCGTTGCGACTGCAAACCAAATCTCGACGCGGTCATTTCTTTATATTACACGTTTAACTTTTCATTCCGATGTGAAACGCTCTCGTCTACTTTAGCAACTTGTTTGTTTTCTGTATTTCATCCGTTTGTTTCATTTGTGGCGCGGCGCCAATGGTGTCGATCCATTTAATCGTCATAACCAAACTGACCTGCGGTTGTCGTGGAACGGAGAACGGGTGAAACGGTAATGTTTTTCGTCCATGCTTCTTTCGACCGTTCTCTCCGGAGTAATCGTAATTATCTGACCTGTGCTCGTATTCCGATCGGATTACTTGACACAATGTCTGAGCAAGGTACGTAGCATCTATTTTTATCGAGAGTAAGAGACCGTATGCGAGGAAGTCGCGTTAAACAAAATGTGGCTTCGGGGGACAGGAGGATACGGAGAAGAATAATACAGCAAGAGGTTCGTTTCGATTCGTATCCGCGGCGGTACCAACCTGTCCTTTAGAGATGAACGTTTCAACGACGCTTTCTATCGACTCTCTCTGCAAGTACACGCTCCGTCATCGAAACGACGTCGATATCGATTTACGGTAATACACTGACGTTTTTCGTATCCCGTGAGATTGAAAGTAATCGATAACACCGCTCCGTCGAGGCATCCTTGAACCGATCGTAGACGCGAACAACGGTTCTATCGATGTAATGATAACGAAATATCGGAGGGAAATATGACTGCGCGCAGCCTCTGTTCGTAAAGACGTTGGCGTCCAGCGAGGATATTTTCCTAATCGGACTGAGAGGACGTAACGGTTTAGACAACAGAAAAAACATAGAAACTAAGGCATGTAGGTACGCAACGTGGTTCAAATTTATGGCTAGCACTCCGTACACGACAATAGACGATAAACATTTTTCTCTCGAGCGTATTTCCCACAGTCCGAACAACGCATTACCGCGAGCTCTTTCCAGACGCGCTAAACACCGCAAATCTCGTATCGCCGCTAGCGACTCCCAGACGGGTTAAACTGTTAAAGGGTTGGAGGAAAAATGATAAGGGGAAGAAGTCTGGCTACGAAGACGAGGGAGTAACGATCGGTGATCGAGACAAGTTGTAGCAGTCCTAATTTCCGTCCTGTCTGTACCGTAAGGCATAACAGTACCGCATTCCAAATGCCCTTCGTTTCTTCGTTTCTCTCCGTTCACCTTTCCGAGAGAACCGGGCTCTCTCGGCCTCTCACCTGTTCCCCTTCGCCCTACCACTTGGAAGAGTAGTCGTATATAGTCGGAGTCTCGGCTCCGTTCTTCCGACCACCTTTTACCTCCCGCCATTTTCCTCCGACTCCAACTACGACTCCGTATACGCTGTATACGCAGCTGGTTTCGAAGGGCAGGAAAGGAGTGGAAGAAAGAAACGTAGCCGTCGATACGGGGGGGAGGAGACGGACCCGGAAACGCCAATTTCACTGGAACTGGAGGAGAGCGGAGGAACCGACACGTGGAGACGCAAGAAAGGGGAAAGGAAAGACACGGTCTATATCGAAGTAGATACTGCTTTCGATAGTCCTATTATCGACGTTCTCTCGAAATCCATCGTAGAAAGGTCCACGCTAAAAGAATCCCTGGATATATACGAAGGCCATCGGAGGGGAAAACAGGAAGTGTGCTCGCGGTAAGTTGACGACTGACGTGGCTAATTCCGAAGCTCTTCTCGTTGATCGACCCGCATAAATACAAGTTTAGTTACAGAAGTTTTAGTACACGATAGATCAACGTCAAGTTTGTTGGAAATAAATATCTTCTAACATTGTCAGTTTTTTCTCCAATAATGAAATGGAGAGCAACGTTTAGGCTCGTTTTAAACGAAAAACATGAAAATGCGCGTACGCACAGTTACCGGAGTGAAATTTGTGCGCCGCGTAGAATATAACATCCGAGAGCAACTCGCCGCGCGTTTCATCGTCCATCGTCCGACGTCCTGTGCTCCTCTCTATTCTATTCTTATAGAGGAAGGATAAACGAGGGTTGAAAACCACCCCCGAGATCCACGTGATCAGGGTTCCGTCCCTTCGGAGGGTGCAACGTAAGAGGGTGACGTGGACTTGCCCAAGGTCGCACGTGGCTTGCCTAGAGGGATCTTTTTTCTCTATATGTAGCTACAAGGGTGCGCAAACTTTTTTTATTTCTCATTCGGATACACCATCAACGAACAACTATCGTTCGTATCGTCAAAGAGAAGCTTTTTCCTCTCGTCGTGCCGTTTGTACTACGAAAAAGTATGATTCCTTGCGCGTGGCAAACTAACTATACGATAACGAGACGTTATCGTCCGAAATTTGTAATTCGTGGTATTATTTCAAAGTATTTTCTCGATAGTTACATCGATAGTGGATCCCGCTGGTCGCCAAAGGAGCCTGGCGAAGTTTCCAAGGAAGGAGAAAGGAGCAACGCGGATGCGCAGGAGTAGTCGACCGAACGGAAACTACGGCGAAGAAGGGAGAGCTGGAGAAAGGGTGAAGAGAGGGTGGCGAACGACGGATAAGAGAGTCTCTTTGTGTGCTCGTGTACAACGGAGGGATGAAAGCGGAGGATGAAAAAGCCGGGGGACAGATGGCCCTTTCAGACAATGAGAAACTCCGGAGATAAGGGGAACGCGAGCGAGAATCTAAGGGGAGAAAAAGAAGGAACAGCAGGGAAAAGGTTGGCGAGAGAAAGAAGATGAGGCGAAACTGCTTTTTTTTTTTGAGATAGCAACGGGAAGGAACGAAACGAACGATCGTTTTCTGCATGCGAGAACACGTTCGATAAAGATGAATATTTCGATAACTATACTCGTCATTTCGATTACGAGATTATATGGATTCGTCTAATCACAGGTATTTAACGCTCGCGTGAACTCCAAGTTGGAGTAACTCTTTTTCGTCGATCGTCGTTCGAATACCTTTCTCCTTTTACCGCTCTCGGAGCGTTCAGGTGTTTGTAAAAAATCCTAACAACCGCCGTTCTCTTCGGCGTTGTTTGAAACAACGAGTATCTCGATCGATAGGCGTAAAAATAGTACATAAACCGCGCGAATTAATATTGATTTAAATATAGAAGCTTTTTACGTAAGTAACTCGAAGAAAGAAAAACGCGAGAAAAATCGAGCAACAAAGTTCCCTCTCTCGAATCTCGTTCTTCTGTATCCCCTGCGCCATCTGTCTTTGTCCGTCTTTCCTTTTTCCTCTCACGTCTCGGTCGTATTAAAGAAACAGGATGTGCGGAGCGGGACGAGGAACGAGGAAGAGAGTAGGGAGAGAAAGGCAAGAGGGTTGGCAGCGGAAAAGAGCGGTTCGGTGGAGTAAGAGGAGACGAAGGCGAAGCAGGAGACGACGCCAACGACGACGAACGAACGAACGAACGAACCAACGACCGAGCGGAGGAGGTGACGGAGAAGAAGGAAGAGCTGCGGTGGTGGTGGTGGTGGTGGTGGTGGTGGTGGATACGGTGGTGAAGGTGGTAGCGAGGTAAGGAGGCAGGAAGGAGAAGGAAAAGGTGGGTAGAGGCAGATCGAAACGCAAGAAAGAAGCGAGGTTAGGGTGGTAGACAGGATGCTACGAGGGAAGTCAAAGGGTGAAGGGAGGAAAAGAAGAGGAGTTCGAGCGAAGCAAGAGAAATTTCTTGCCTTCGTCCTCCTTCCATACTTCTTCCGTTGCTGAGTCAGTCCGTGCAGCGTCGAAGAAGACGGATAGAAAATAGAGAAAAATGGTGGAGAACTGTCCGAGAGAACGGCAGAGCTGAAAACGAGGACAAAGAGAAAATGACAAAGGCGAGAGGGGCGTTCGATTCGATTGGAAAGGCAGGCAGAGAGGCCTCTTTCCTTTTACCAGCGTTTTCTCCGTATTATGCTCCGTACTTTCCGTTGTTCCTATGCGCGCGCGGTACGGTCATGCACACATGCAAACCAGTATGCATCTATACTCGCGCGATACATACAGCCTATCTAGAGAAATATGCATTTACCCGCGTTCTCTTTCTTTTCTGTCTTCCTTTGCGTCCATTACCTGTCATTCCTCCTATCTCTGTTCTTCTTAACACTTGCACGAGCACTTTTTCGCTTCCTCCCTCCCTCTCTCTCCCTTCCTCCCTTCTGCCACCTCAATTACTATACGAGGTTTCGCGTTATGTGGCTCTATGCTTTTGCGGCGAGAGGGCAGCTTTATACGTGGGTGAACGGGAAAATGTCTTTTGAAACCTTTCTAGGTCGCTCTCGATCGCCCCACTGTCAGTCATATACACGCGATTCCGCTCGCGGCCTCTCGAGAAAATCGTCGATCTCTTCGTGGTTTTCTTTTAACGACGCTACAAGATACTATTACAATGATCGTGTATCGACACGAAACTGAACGTATTCGTCGAAATGACGCAATAAAAACGTTCAATACATAAACAAATGGTATATTGTTCTCATTTTCGATTAATCTCTCACATCTGCAAGAACGTGTTGCCATAGATAATGTGAAATCGATACTTTTGATGCGTGAATAAAAATGGTCCCGTGATTTCTACACCTCTTCCCATGTATCCTACCGATACTTTTTAGATGCATCGCCATGTGGCGAATATATGTTCGTTCGAATATTTGCGGGCGGTTGACGGTAATTAATCTTGTCAACGATAAATCGTCGAAAATTCTCCGCGACTTTTTAAATACGCCTTGCTAGTATTATCGATAACCGAGAGTGATTCAAACGTTCGTTTTTATCTCTGTTGTAGCCGGTCGTCCTCCGGAACACGATCCTTGAATCGTTCTAAGAAAAAATAGGAAGGGAGAGAGAAGAACGGAGATGCAATGGAAGGGATAGAGAGGTGGTAAAGAGAGGGAGAACTAGAAAAGAAGAGAAAAGGTGCAGTTCTCTCGATGGTTACGAACGCGGCAAGGCCGAGAGAAGGAACAGTAAAATTGTGGAGAATGTGCACGCGCCATCAGGGTGGCCTAGATTCAGTCAAGACCTGCTTTCTAGGCAGCATTTCTCTTTATCATCGGCACCGCGAGCACAATGTATAGGTAAACCGTTGGTTGCTGTACGATCGCAGAGAAAATCTCAGGTGCACGAAATACTCGTACCAGTTACGTACGATTGTCATCGATTGATTTTTGTAAACCGTTTACCAATAAGTCGATAAACAATGCGCATTCGTACCCACGGTTTTGTGTCGTAAATATAAAACATCGTCGTACGGTTTCGACGATTCTCATTATCTTAGCTAGATAGCTCGCCTCCGTTTACTCTCTCCTTTCCCGTTCCTTCCTTTCGCAATCATCCGTTGGTAACGTTAAAGAGAAAATCCTTCGAACAATTGATCGCGCTAGCACGTCTTTACCTTAAATATTGTACGTTTGCTTATGTATCACTATAAAATACAGTGTCTGCAAAAGCTTTACGGAAATCACTTTTTATTATTCTAAACATAACCTACTCGAATACGCGTGAACGTTGACAACTAAACGATAATCAACTATTCGAAATATTCTAGGATTCAATCTACGAGCAACTACACGCGAAAATGATATAGTAGTTATGTTTTCCTTGTGTTTAGCTATGTAGCGCGCGCAAACATTAAATAAGTGTTTCCTGCGCATACGTAATCGTTGATTATTGGACAGTTATCGTGCACGTGACCTACCGTAATCGGCGACAGCGTTTCGAACGTGCACGCGGCAAGTGTTCCAAATCCTCATGGAGAAGCCACGAGGTGCGCGTGGAGGGACGTCGTTTAATTCGTCGCTTCGTACGACAGGTCGTTAAACGTCGTAGATCATTGTCACGCACACCTATACGAGTACGCACACGCCAACTGACCAGCTGGGCGAGATACACCGGGAGTAGTCGAAAGTCAAAACAATACGCGCGGGCACGCGTAAATGCGACGCGGAAATATCAGCTACCGAATCCGGAAAGCATTTTATTGACTCGAGAATCCGTATTACTTACGCTTGAATACTCTTTTAGATCCCTATTACGTCGAAATGAGTCACGGAAACTATAGAAACGTTTACGTGTCTATTTACTATCAAACGAAAGTGTTGTTTCACGATGTTTATAAATAAACTGAACGATGAAACTCTATCGTTGCACTTACCTTACCATGACAACCGGACGCACGAACAAAATCACCACTGGAGAAAAAGTTGAGCCGATTCTTGGCAACTCTGTGCCAAGGTTCGCGGGAGACACTCACTTTTGCTGTAGTTATGACACTCGATGTATGCACACGACCACGCACGAGACGATATTTTACGAGGAATTCTCACAAAACGCGTATACACGCGATGACACACGAATGATTGTCAGTCGCCGCGTAAAGCACGTACCGCGCTGACGACTGGCAGCTGTCACTCTCTCGGTTTGCCCGTGAAAACGTCGCGGCACGAAGTGGCGTAGCGAATCACGGAGAGAGACGGACAAGGGGAAGGAGAAGGAGAAAGAGAAAGACATAAATGCACACTAGGGGGCACCGTGATGGCGGCGGACAGCCCGTGTTCCGTTGTGTTCCGTTGCGGACGGTGGCGCAAAGCGATTAAGCGATTTTGTTGTGGACCCCGATTCTTCCCTTCGTCGGCTCTCTCTTCCCGGCTTTCCACTTCTCCTGCGCCGCCTTTCGCCTCTCCCGCCTGTCGCTTCGGCTGCGCTATACGATAAACGCGCCCCTCAACGGAAATCAGCCTTACTCCCCACTACGTTCTCGCGAACCCCTACCTTTACGGTTTGCCATGACGTTACACCGGCAAAAATCAGGATTGTATCAATTTTATCTCTCCGCGGCTTGCTAACCTTTTCTCGTTGTAAAGGTTTGATCGATGTATTGAAAGTTGTCGCAACTAATAACGCCTATCGAGTGTCAACGTTTCAAAGGATCTTTTATCGATACAAGTTTGAATTACGCGCGGTGTATACATCGCTGGTCGATATATTTATTCTGATTGGCAGAAACTATTCAACGTAAATTGTCGTTTTACGGACTGATTGTGTAACGAAAGACATCGAATATTACTTTGTATTTTTCAGGATATCAAGAGATGTTCGCTATTATGCCGCGTAAAAATAGTCACTAGGTTCTAAAAATCTATCGACGACCCTGCGCTAGACGGCCGTTCTCTTTTGCCCCACTATTCGTGCCTGGATGCGCAGAACACTGATTTTCCTCTTCTGCGCCGCGTCTCCCCACAAGGGGCATACTGTTTCTGTGCATACCCGGCTATCCCCTCGCAGAGCGGGTCGATCGTTAACGCGTAGCACCACGGCCATTGTGTAAAAAGAACCCACGACGCTCGGTTAGTGTACGCTGAGGACGGGACGTGTAGTTTTCCAAGGTTTCCTCGTGTGATATTTAGACTGTGCCAATAGAGGTGAGTAACGCACGAATATGTATTTTGACTTGCGTTCTAGTTAATTTTTTCTTCGGATTGTGTTTATATCACTGCGAAAAGTTTTGGGAAAATCAGGTCGCCTCACGATGCCAACAATAACGCGGTTTTGTCGTACAAGCGTGTCGCACGAGCATGAGAGAACTTAGGATAACGATGTTCGAAATTTTGCGTGGAAGTGTTTGTTGCGAGGTTCAGATGCACTACAAACTTGTTCGTATATAGAAGTTTTCCAAGCGCGTTTTCGGGAGTTTTCGCCATTTTGCCTTGGCCGAGTCTACGGAGTCGGCCATTATGTACGCGTGCCAGGTTGAGGTCCAGGGCCGGTTAATGACGTTGAAGTAACTTTGCACTTTTTTTTTTGTTTAATTTATTCCTTTTCATTGAATGCGCATACAAGTGTGTTTACATACACATGTCTTCTTACCTTTATTTCTTTCGTGATGGTAGAATTGTGACGCTATGTGTTTTATGTGTGATAATAAAATTGACGCCTCTTCTCTAGTTTTATAAATCGGCTAGTTTTGTTTATAAACGATTAGCTTTCCAAACGTTTCGTTACCGTGATACTACGACAAAAGTTAATTATGTTTGATAAAATATGGTTAAGCCGACTAGTGTATTTTATTTGCAAAAATTTTCCCACTACGTAGTCAATTACCATTTTCATCGATTACTGTTTACTGTAAGATACAGCATTTTTATTCATAAGAAAATAGTTGAAGTTATTTTCATGTAACGTTAAATTTCACATCAAGCTTCATGCAGGCGTATATTATCAAATCAAAATAGAGAAGCCGTTTTATCTGCAGCGTCCTCTAGTTGCGATTTCCAATCACGACGAGACATCATAGCTTACGGGAATAGAGCGCATGCTCGATAGTTTCCTTCGTTTTTTCTTCTCTCGTGCCCTCTTCCGGGGAAGCCTGCGCTCTCTGACGGTCGATGTACAGGCAAGCCTAGCAGGCGTTGTGCTACGCCATTGTTGAAAAGGGCAGCGCTCGAGGCGCACGCCGAGCTTGGACGCTTACGCAGTTTTTCACTTTTCATCGATCCGTTGCTGTGATATTAGATTGTTTTATACTCCTTATTAGGTGAGTGTTACAACACGTAGTTAGTTATTCGTTATATTTGAGTGTTTCGTCAGAGCTTGGGAGAAAATTCCGGAAAATCTTAAGGTGGGGTGACATGGCGCGGGCGGATCCTCTATATACTTTTGAGAAATACCAGCTTGACTGTGCTATTACTCTAACGAAATTTCCTGATTAAGTAAACGTTTGCGATTTTCATGTGTTGTCCAGGCGGTACTTTTAATGGGAAATTTCAATATAGCCGAAAAATTTTAGATTGTATATTTTTCCTTGCGAGCTTTTCTTCTATCGCCATTTTGTCCGGGCGCGACCTCGCAGACGGCCATATTGCGATCCACGTCTCCTCTCCTCTCGTGGTTTCCGGGGGCGGTGTGAGGAAAGTGCATCGTTCTTTTTCGCCGGTCGGTAGATGTGATTGAAAAAATTATCTGTCGCTAATTTGTTTTGTTTCACACACGTTGCCCGGCGCCATCTGACGTAACATTCGATTCGAGATAACAATATAAATAGATTATGCAATCGCGTGTAAGCAGTGAATGCTCTTCACTTTATTTCGTATTAATCTCTACACGCGTATACTCGTCCCTGTACCCCACCCCAACCGCGGCTGAAACTTACGCGTTGCGCATGTGAGGCAAGTAATCGATTTTCCGTTTTATTGCGCGTCAATGATGTAAACTTGGATGACGTGAACTGTTACATTTCGCCCTGTATCACGGACTTAGATGTAGTTTCCTAATTATCGTAATAAATTTCGTTTCTGTCGTTCACGTTTTTTGATGTCGTCTACTTATATATGATGATATACGTTTGTCATTCAGGTATAGTTACACTAGACAATTTTCATCGATCGAAAAGAATTTTGAAATCGGTACTTACATAATTTAAACATTATTCAAACTGTTATGCTTGTAATTTTCAAGCTTATCAAAGTAGTAACTCGGTAATGTCGAATTTGTCTATCGAATTAAAAATGTACCTTCGTAGTTGGTCTCGCGTAATCGATTTATCGCGTTAGATTTTTTCGTGGTTCGGTATTATCGTTAGGGTACCGGTGAATCCAGCAGACGCCCCTGACTTCCAGGGGCCTCGAGCCAGTGCGCAAGTCAAGCGCGCAGCTCGGGCGCAGCTGCGCATGCGTGATGCTTGCGCGTCCTCCTGCATCATCCCCACCAAATCGTCCATTACCGTTATGAGGACACGCACAAAGGAAAAGGCCAGAAGACCGATTCGACCGACGCGCTTGCATCGTACGGCCATTTTGGAAGCTTCGGTGCTTCCTTGCGGAGCTTTTACCGCAGCTGCGTATCGATCACGAACATAGTTAAAACTTATCACTTCTTCCGTGTATTTTCGAATCATCCGGCTCGATGTTCACGTTAATCGGGCGTAGAAAAGCTAGATAGCATTAGGCTCGGTCGATATTGTACAACAACGGCTCTTTCCGTCTGCTCATCGCCACGGTGTTTTTTCTGCTTGTACAGAAAAGAGGAAACTGTAAGAAAAAATGGAAGACGACCAGCAGTTCTGCCTTAGGTGGAATAATCATCAAAGTACGCTCATACAGAATTTCGACACGCTTCTCGAAAGCGGGACGCTGGTTGATTGCACTCTCGCGGCGGAGGGGAAATACTTAAAGGCCCATAAGGTAGTTCTTTCCGCGTGCAGTCCCTATTTTGAGGTGAGTTTATTCTTCATGTGTCTGTTACTAATATATATTGCTTTTTTTTTATTGATTCGACTGTACACGTAATGTTCCTCTCGCGGTTAAACGGTGCATAGAGTTTAATTTCAAATAAAAAATGATTAGATATTTAATTTGTATAAGATGTCACTTTATGTTGATATGAAATTTACGTAAAAAAAGTATAGATACGTTCTTGGTATTATTTGCTAGAAAGCAAACGTTTTTCACACGTATAGAAAATACGAGAAGTTTCGAGCTAAAACTTTGGTTATAAGTTTTCCTATTTCTATTGGCTAAGCATGGTTAGGATCTGTAGCAAATACTGGAATTCAAACTGGTGAATAGGGGGAACCTGAAATTGAAACAAGATGGCTGCCCTTGTTGAACGCTGCCTGGGCAGATGCCTGAGAGGCAGGGGGAGTGAAAGCCCAAACCCCCTCCTGGTTCCTCGTGATCAATACAGAGAAAGCAAGATGGCTGATTTCCAGGGCACTTGCCCTGGGATTTTACCCTGGCATGGGTGGGGGTGTTTGAAGAGGCAGTGCCTCAGCAATTTGAGCTTGGATGATGGAATTAAATTCTATTCGCTAATAAATTGCCACATTCAAAACTAAGCTTAGCCTAATGGAAAATGCATCTAATTCACACTAATTATTAATATCCTCGTTATACTTATTGTTTTGTTTGTTCTCACATTAGTTACACTTTGAGTTTTTCGCGTTGCATTTAGGATTTGATGCTCGAAGAATTCAGTAATCATTAAATCCGTAAACCGACATCGCCATTTACATTTTTGAGCATTTTTATAACGAATTATAACTTTTACAAAAAATAGTTTGAACTTTGAGAAGGAAATAATTTAATATTAGAAATATTTTGTTTTCATTATAGGGCCTCCTCAGCGAACACTATGACAAGCATCCTGTTTTCATATTAAAAGATGTTAAGTTCAAAGAATTAAAAGCGATGATGGACTACATGTACAGGGGAGAAGTAAACATCTCCCAAGACCAATTGGCAGCACTTCTTAAGGCCGCGGAGTCTCTACAGATAAAGGGTCTCTCAGAAAGTAAAACAGGTGGTAGCAGTAAGACGGAGACGAGACAACAGAAGGTCGTCCCGCAAGCAACAGCCCCGTCGTTAGACATTCCACATGCGTCTTCCGGTCTTACAATAGAAAAGAACAAAGTTCCTAGGCAGGCGGTTCCTCCTATGGCACAAGGTTCCGTAGGGGACCTGCTTGAAGAGTCGAGCAGTCCCCAACTACCTAAGGGTCTCTCCTCAAGGTAAGAATGTTGAAAATAGACGACAAATTTTATGCTATATAACATTGATAGTATTTTAAATTAATCGTTTCTTGTTTACTTTTGCAGAGAGGGCTCGCAAAGTCCAACTTCAAGAAAAAGAAAGAGGTTTAGAAGAAGAAGCGTCGGTGAAGATACTATAGAAAATCACGAAGCCTCGAATTCCAGCGACATGCCCCAGCAAATGGGCGTTCCTGCGTTAGGAATCGCGCCCGTTGCTGACGAAAAAGTGCACGCAGACCCCACAGACACGCTTGGCAGGTCAGCTTTAATGACACAGCTGACGAAACCAGCGGACGAGATGTTACAGGTAAATGTTGTGAAATTTAATATCGATTTCTCAGCGTAACCTCGTCGATCGATTACCAACGTATAATGGAGGCAGTTATCCTAGCGTTCTGTTTCTTTCGCGCGTTGGTAAATTAACGAACGTCGTACTTTATCCTACTATTTGGTTCCGTTTCAATTTGATCTCATAGTGCGGAAACGGTGCGATACAATAATTCTTCCTTTTTTCTTAGCATGTGGATCAATTTTTCTACCGATACTATCCGAAGTAGCGAAGAAATTAATTTATAAAATGCCCAATGTTTCTTTGCACAGCTACCCTTGGAAAAGCCTGAGCCAAATGATAATCTGATCGAACCAAAATCTGAGTATCTCGAAGACCCGGAGGAGAGCGTCGAAGACCTGACACTAGATGACGATATGAATGACCTAAACGAAATGGAACAGGATAATAACAGAGCGGGACCGTCCCACGACCCCTCCCAACATCCTGGTAAGTTTGCATAAACATACACATTTTTATTTAAACGATGGTTCCGTTTGGCTAGTAATGTAGAGAAATACAGGGTATATTCGCGAAGTTACACGATGCGAATTGATTTCAAATTTCGCATACACCTCAAATTCATGTTGCTCAGATTTCTCCCGAAATTAATTTTTCATATACCGTGTGAACTATATGTGATATCTAAACGAATTGTATGATGGATACGAAACGATAGTGGCAATACTTCCATCCAGAAGAAACTTTGGATCGAAGCACAGCTTTCTACCCTGGCATGTTACCGATAACGAGGAGATCGTTCTTCTTGTAGGTTCGAATTTTTGAAAATACTTTGATAACAGGATGAAAGGGACTCGTTAATTGGTGAACTCTAGCTTATTCCTCGCGATCGTTTCGTTTATTTGTTTTAAGTATAAACCGGGCCGTGCAATGATTGGCCGACACTAGCTTGGGTTTCCTCGTTGCAGGTGGGGGGGCGGGAGCGCGGTCTCGGTCGAGAGGGAATTTGGGTGGTGGTGGTGGTGGTGCCGTCTGGGCGTCCCATTTCCTCGAATGTAAAAAAGGTCCGAACACGAGGCGGCCACGCCCAGACGTTGACGTAGGCGCGTTGCTTAATTCGCTGGCAAACAAACAGGGCAGAAAGTATAGCTTAGACTCCGTTAAAATGTCCCTGGAGGCAATATTGCAGCAGGGGGTTAGCACCACTCAGGCATCAGAGATGTATGGCATTAATCGATCGACCCTGCAGTTCTATTTGAAAAAATTGAACGTCGTCCGAAGGAGATGGAGGCAACAACCTAGTAACCTGATCCAGCCTAGGCAGTCTTAGTGTGTATGCCTTACAAAAAGTAGTTTGTGTAACAATGTTCAGTGTTGAGATTTGGCAGCGAGAAATGCCACTAATCGATGAAACGGCTTGTTCAGCTGCTCCGATCTGTTTGTAATCCCACGCGGCGTTGTACTTACGTTTGCTTCCTTCTTTCACGGAATATTTACTTTTCACATAATAGCTGATAACGATCAATAGAATCCATAGCGAGTCGGAAGTATTCGTACACCCCAAACTGTTGACATCCTTTTAGAATAAATATTATAGGATCTTTGACGATACAAAAATACACTATTTTAACCAAGAAGTACATGATTGCTTTTAACTAACAATTCTGCTAAAACATTGTTTGAAAATCTAAATATATAATACATTATAATAGCTCAACGAGCGCTGCAGATAAAATAGACAGGATTACAAGTGGAGTCCAATCGATAAGAAGCTTCCCTATTCTGCTATACTTTTTTGCTTTATACTTATTCAAATATTTTAAGTAGCTAGCCATTTGTTGTATTGAATTGGTATTTTTACGAGAAGCTTAACAAATACAGTGTACATATTTCTCGGTCAGGATTCCATGTAATTTTATTCTGAAAGTATCTGTCAGTTAAACGTCAGCAGTTGAGAGAGAACGAATACTTGAGCGATTCACTGTATATGCGTGTATTGTGCCAATTTTTGAGAATTAGTATACAGCGCTGGTACGAAGCATTCTTGTCACGTAACCATAGGTTGCGCGATGATAATGTCGATGTTTTTATTCCTCTTAAACAAGAAGAGAAATTGTTGATTATTTGTTTTTATGGGTAATTTGTTATACCGTGTGCTCCGAAAAATACAGGGTTTAGAATTCATTTTTTGAATTAGCACCGAATCGATATATCGATCTATTCCAATCCGACGAGGAATTTTTATCGCTCTACAAATATATATTTCGGGTTAGTTATTGTTATACGTACATACGAGTCTATATATACATGCAGTCACTGTACGACGCAGTAATGAATTTTCTAGTTGTACGACCTGTGTTTCGAATGAGCCGTTTGCGTTTGCATTAACCCTTTCACACTATATCATACAACTGCGGAAGGGTTGAATTCAAGTGCGAATCAGCATATACGATCAGTGGTGTACAAAGTATCCGACTGTGAAATAGCTTAAAAACTATCAGTATTATCTCTTTGTTCTAAGTGTTGCGGTAGGATCTATTAGGCGGAAGTATTCGAGGCATATAAAGTGTTCGACGTATGTTTGTATGCGTGTATACGTATGTACGACGACAACGGATCGCGTGTTTCATAGGTATATAAGGTTTCGTGTTATATTGCCAAATATTATTCTCGCAAGGAATAGCGGATACCGGGGATATGAACGACGGACTGTACCTTATGATATATCGTATATATACGTATAATAACTATCAGGTTCACCTTTCCTGTAAAAGAAATGTGTACAATTTTTGATCGCGATTACACCCTGTATTTCACTATTTCGGATCGTCCAAGAATCCGTATGGTATTTTTGTTCTCGTTTAAATGAGGATGAACTTGTGAATAAAGAATCCCTCATTCCAAACTCTCTGATCGACTACTAATTTTCATTATTCGCTTTCTATTTAATTTCTTTCTCGTTCGTTCAAGTTTGTCTGGTGTCTGTGTTACGAGTATGGTTGTTTGCTTGTTTCGTTAGCAGGTATAGGTGCGTGGCACGTTACCGGCGATCGGAGTAACGCGGGAGGAGTTGTGGGCTCGGTGGCAGGAGCTCCAGGAACGACAGACGAAGTCTTTCTTGCAGCCCAGGAGGCCGCCCAGGCCCATCGCGATTCTCAAGGTAGGCTCACCCACACCATTTTTCATCAGCTCCTGCCCGCCGTAACAATAGGCACTCGATATTGGCACATACTAGACTGGTATCCGACAGGAACACGAACGCTCTTCGAATGTGTTAATCTCAAGGAGAATATTTTTGAAAATTGTCGGACGTACGATGGAACTAAAGATGGCTCGTTAGAACTGCAACACATTCCTAGAATGTTCGCTATTAAAACGGGAAACGAAGTAATACGTAATAACGCCGTAGCGAGAAGTGCCAATTGCGCAGGCGTGACAGAGCTCTTTTTTTTCTTTCACTGTCGAATAACGTGGTTCAACCTAGATGCCGGTACATTCAAGAGTAGCACGGTCTCTGAAAGAGCTTTTCACTTTCTAAACAGGGCATGTAGCTTTTTCGTTAATTTCTAAGTTCCTTCTTATCTTTGTCTTCCTCTTTATTTTTATCGCGATACCATGCTGCGAGGTTTACGAGAGAGACATGCCACGATTTCTTTTTTTTTATGTATATGTTTATTTCTTATTGTTCGTCGTCCTTCGGTATCTTCATATCGCTCGGTGTAGTATTCCAAGATAATAGAAGTCGCATATGCGCGCACGCTTTTCTTCTCTTTTTATTTCGTGGCTCGTCTTTATCGTTGGCCTCGCGACGCGATATTGCGACCTCTCTCTCCTCTGCAAGGAAAAAGTCAACCGTGCGGACCTCGCAGCTTCGCCGCGACCACCGACCAAAGGAAATACGAGACACGCTCTCGCATCTTTTGTATTATCGTATGCGCGTAATGAGGGAAATTCTTAGCAGCAGCAGCAGCAGTAGTAGTAGTTAGTAGTAGTCTCTGTCCCCCCGAATGTATCGTGATTTCTCGCGTTGATCTAGTCGAATACGCGCAGAAATAATTTTGAGACTACAGATGGAGAGAGAGAGTGAGAGGAAAAAGGGAGAGCGAAAGCTGCAGAATATTCAGAGTAGAAATCTGTACGTGTCTCGATTGAGAGACCTGAAAAGTGAGCTTGCAAGAATCATTGCTATCGTAACACGGTTTGGTGTCGTAGAAATTTCGCATAATTTTTCATATGCCACCGATCGATGGCGACGTTCAAGATCTGAAACGATATTCACACGTAATGTTTCGTTTTCGGGGCGTGACGTACACGATTACCGATACTTTCGTTGCTAGACAGGTTTCTTAAGGGTGTCCTCTCCTTTCGGTATAAGATTTTATTTTCATCTCACCACGGAAAAGAAGTTAGACGATAACTAACCCTTTGCACTGCGTCGTGAAAAACCACGCTTCGATATTAGGTACTAGGAGACGGGTTTCTCACACGGATCTACTTCAAAGATCCTCAATGAACATGAAGCAGCATCGTTTCCGAAAAATTCCCGGTTCTGGGGACGAAAGATTTCCTCGGATATCGTGCGAGGTCTGTAGAGGCCTACGGTAAACATAAGGATACGTATTACTCACGCGACAGAATTCAGTAACAGAATTCGGTAACAGAATTCTTCTCGCCTAACGGGGCAGTATCTATGTAACGTTATTCTTTCTCCGATCGAGGAGGCTCGTGCAAGGATTGCGTCGAATAAAGTCGCATCACGGATTACACATACGATCCAATTTTATTCTCCCGTGGTACGATATACAAAATAAGTGCAAAGGGTTAATTGTGTAATACGTGCGAATTTATTGCGGTAGATAAGATTAACAAAGCGATACGTTTAGGAAGCTTAGGAACTCGAGCGTGTATATCGCGACGAGTCGCGCTGTTGCTATGAGAAACTTAAGTCGAAGTAACGCGAGAGCTTGAGAAGGATATAACGGCGCGTAGTCGCGAGAGCCGCTGTCCTAGTTTTTCCTTCCTTCTTTCTAGAAATTGGATCGTAACGGAATATAGCCGCGATTATATTCCCTACCCCTCCATCGAATTTAACGAGAATCGCGTTCTCTATAGTTCGGACTATAGTTAAGGGAAATTTACTCCGTTCGGAATGGATGGAAAGATGAAAATACGATTCGAAATTTCAAAGTAGAAAGTTGATGGACGACGTGTTGTGAACGAGGCTCCGTATTTCGTACAAGTTGGTTCGCGGAGAAGGCAAGCGAACGATTCGGTCGCCTCGTGGGTTCTCACGGAAACTTGTCGGCCTTGAGCTCGATAGGACCCCGACGGTAGTATAATTACGATGATAGAAATGCCCGCGAGTCGTAGCCGAATAAACTATGCTAACTATGGTATCGATGACCGCGATATCGTCACGGTGAAACCATACGTCCAACGATTTATCGAAGCTCCCTAAGAGTCGTTGATCGCTCACGCGAGGATAAATTGTATTCCGTAGCGATAGATCAGAGAAATTATGTAGCTGAGATGAATGGACGTTATCTTCAGCGTTTTAGGCGCGACGATTTCGAAGCCGACGACCTAGATTCGCGATTCTTCGCGTCGAGGCCCGTTGAACCCTATCGACCGATCAATAGGACCGATTACGTAACGATAAATCGCGGCGATTTACTTGGAACTCGGATGCTCCAGTTACGCGGACTTGCGAGCACCGAATGCGCGCTAAAATGGAGCGATTCTCTACTTCTGACCCGTTTTAAAGTTGGATATTTCGCGAGAACAGTAGAATAAATTTATCAAAGAGCATCGTGAACGCGACGAGGCTTGTTCGTTAATTCCGGAACGCGCGAACGGGGCGAAGGAGAAAGTGTAAAAGGACCGTGCAGCTGTCGCTTCCTCGGCACGGTGCATCTGCTATCAGATGCGCAGCTGTCGTTGGCAGATGCGAGACGGGCTGGTGTTTAAAACTGATAGAAAAAGGCAGAGTTCGTTCGATGCTTTTTGCGCAACACGCGAAGCTCTTTTAGAATTGCACGGGAAGGGGAGAGGCGCCTAAGGAAACCTTAGAAATTTGTATGGTGATACGATAGGATTTTCAGAGAAGGGCGCTTTTACATGGGCGGTCTATATATTTTTTTTTTTTTTTTAAAGAGATGTTTAGGGTAAATGGTCGCCCGAAAGAGAAAAAGGTGATCCAACGCGGGATACAAGGTAATATCGGAGAGAGAGGAGCGACCTCTCCGTCAATGCTAGTCTTGCTACGTTTATGTTCAACAATAATAGATCTTTGTCGGTACGTCACGGACGTAAGGAGTGTCTCGAACAAACGATTTTGTAAGAAATTGTCGTATGGAATAGAATTTTTGGGAAGCGCTCGCATTGATGGGGACGGTCGTTGTTTTCACCGTCAGAGACTTGTTACCTTGAATCGATTTTTCGAGCGGTTTCATTGAAATTACGAAAAGGTGCGTCCGAGCAAATGCAAATTTGCACATTCCGTTGTCTTTGAACACGTTCCGTGCCGCGTGGGTTGTCGATTAAGGTGGATTTTTGGGAAAGTCGTTGGTCATTCGAGGAAAGCTTTTAGCGTGCACCGTGTACACATTTAACTGTATAGAGACAACAGAGATCACGAGACTCGCTATTTATCTCTCGCAGATACGAAGGGCAGAGGCTTGCGCCACCAATTCAGAAAGAAAGAGGGAAAAGTGTCGAAAGTAAGACGTCGTTGCGAGAAATGTTACTACAAGAATGTGAAAAAGTTCGGTGCCAGGATAGCGGCAAATTATACCCGGAAAGTAGCGACGTTTTGCGATGATTGTGACGGTAAACCTCACCTCTGCCATAAGTGCTTCTTTACGGTACATCACCACTGGGGATAATTGTTCTAAAATAAAATTCATTCAGCTTTACATACGGCATTCGTGTACTTTATCATCCTTGTATCTCTCGGTGCTTCGTTACGTAAGAACAAACACGCGTTGAACGAGTCGATCAAAGCGCAATATCGATGATACCGCACGGCATGGAACGTGTCAACGAATCCACTTGGTGTCCAGTTCTACCCAGTGTTGGGCAAAATTTAATTCACTATCACGATTCCCGAGTAATCGATAACCGTGATTTAACGAATAATCAGCAGTCACGATTAGCTCTGAATTCTTTACTAATGACTTACCAAAGTTAGGATGGTTTCGTAATTTACGATTACCGATTTGCTGCCCAACTCTGGCTCTACCACAGAAAAGAGATAGCACGCAGCCTGGATACATTTGATTTGATTAAAAAGAAGCTTCGGTTGAACGCTCTCTCGTAACACACTTTGTGTCCGCTTTGTCCCGTTTTCTTGGCGAAATATCGAGTCGCACCATGGTCTCGTTCGCGGGTTTTCCCACCTCGCTATTGTTTTTGTCGGCCACTAGTCGTGTACAAAAGCAGCGAAAACTAGAACCGGCGTTGCGCCACGTTATTTACAGTACGTAGAGGATTCCTATAAACGTAGTCGTTAGAGATAAAGAGGATACGAGATCCGGTGGTAACACGGGCAAAGGTGATTGTCGTTCGCGACCATTCGAAGGCTAGTCTAGTCGACTGCTTCGAGATCCGAGCAAAAAACGCGTTCGAAGCATTTCCTTCGGGTAGACGCCGAAACGGCGTTCATCTTTGCTCTAACAACCGGGTGGGCAATTCTCGTATCCTAAGGGAAAAGAAATAAAGAAAGGAACTACCCATTGTAGCCGTTTGCGTGTTTTTTTTGTTGCTAGAAACGTGACAAAAGTACGTGTAACGATCGTAACCCATATAAGTCAGGGTGTCGGACGAAAGGGATTAAATCGTTTGTGCTGTTCGATCGTGTGGCGAGGAGTAGAGATGGTCAATAATTTATTCACGTAATAGATAACGAATAAATCTAAATTGTTGTCTACGTTTCATTTAACGAATGATGTATAAACAATTCTCCGTTTATCCTTTATCCGTTACTTGAAATGTTTATCTAGGAAACAGAATGTCCATCTCTGGTTAGAAGAGGCGAGCTCTAATCGCGACGTAAAGCCAACCGTACGCGCGCATGCCTGATCTCGTGCTCGTGCACACTACAACAGTTCTTTCGTTACTTTTGCACGACGGGAAGAGTCTCTGGAAATTCTTCGTACGTTCCTCGCGGTCTGCCTGTACCTATTTTTTCTCCCACCTTCCGTTGTCGCGTTTATTTTCCAAAACGGACGCTTTTTTCGTACCTAACAGCTGAGCGGCGACGGTTGGCAGTGCGTTTCTCGCCATGCGTGATAACGTTTGCAATTTTCGAGTAACCACGTACACCTCGTGGACACACGACGATGGCTTATCAAAGTATAACGTTTCCGCGTCAAGTCCCTCTTTTCGCGTTTGAAAGTGACGTTTAAGTTCACGTTGGGTTGCGGCTCTCTATGAAATCAATGTTTGAACGTTTGAACAAAAAAAGCACGTGTCGTTTGATAATCGCGATACGCGTGCCACGCGTCTGCAACGCGTCCTCGAAATCTGAGCATTTTGTCGTTAATCGTGTTTCTCTTACGTCTAGCTTTCTGCAGTCACGTGTCACGCGTGTCGAACCTTTTCCACGCGTACCAATACGTGTGTGTATATACATTCTTAATTTATATACACACACACACACATCCATACATATATATATATATAAAATACGATGTGTGATATATCAACATACTTTTTCTTTGTCCATCCGTGTATGCGTACACTCGATAGATTTTAATCCATTGCGTTGTGCCATTTTTTGCGTAATTCGTCTTGCATGCCACGCTTCCTTCGGTAGTGTAATTACGACTCTTTAACTCTGCGGAGGTGAGCGAGCGCGGTGCGTTCTCGTCACGGAACCGCGACACATCCTTTTACGCGCGTTTTGTTTCCTTTTTGTCTTACATTGCCTTGCAGATCGCGTTTATCATTAGGGTAGTTACATATACATGTTTGGTGGTGGTGCCCGATCTGCGAACACATTTTTACTTTCTTCTCTACCGGTTAATATATACATATACGAGGCGTACGCGCTTGCACACACTCCAAAAAAAAACATTTTTTTTTTACTAACCCATGTGTACATAACTTGCTTCTTTGTTCGTAACGCATATAAACATCAAAATATTTGATTAACTCGATTTATATATATACATATATACAACGTTGTTTCACACGTCTGTATATTTGTACACGTATATATAGTACACACGCGTATGCGCATATGTATGTATATATGCGTATAAATGTACGTGTGTCGATGGAAATCCATAAACAAGTGTGTGTGTTCCCCGGAGATTTATGCATATTACATATATGTATATGTATATGTAAAAATACGGATATACATATATATATGTATATACATTTTGTATACATATATAGAAGCACGCACCTATTATACACACACTTTTTCTACTCGATATGTACCTATTATCTTCTATATTTACATTGCGTATGAAAACATACAGTTATAATTATTGTTAATACTGTTCATGGTATTGTACTTTCTCGCATTCGATTCTCGTTGTTGTACCATGCCATGTCAAATTGTACTCTGTACGATATTTTTTGTCGTCTTACCTCCCAAGTGTTTAGGGTGCAATGATTGGAAGAGATATTCGATACGAGAAGGAAGAGCACGGCTGGAGACGGCTCTCGTTACGGTCACGGTCGAGCTATTTCTCGATCGAGACGTCGAACGGAGCCGCTTCGAGTTCCATTTCCAATTGGTACAAGAAGAAAGAAGAGAACCATCGATCGATGTACCTTTTGTACACCGATCGGCCTCGCGAGATTTCTTTCGCACGTTCGTCGGCCTCTTTGCCGCGAGAGTGCATCGTTTCCAAACCGCGTTGTCCAACGATTTCGCGTTGCCCATCCCCGACTTTCGATTTTACAATCGTGAAACGCGTTTTCAATGGATCGAGTACGCGGCGAATTTTTATGTCCAACCGAATCTACACTTTTTCGTACGATTCGCGAACGACTAGCCGTACCGTGCTCCCAGTTGACTGTTGTCGAACCTTGTCGAGATGACCCGAAGATGCATCGAGGAAGAACCAGGGAAGTCGTCGTTGGTAAGATGCGTTGTTTGGAGAACGAGACATGGTAAGATGGTAAAGGTAATCGAATGGGTAACGAGGTAATATCTAAAGGTATCGTCTGCCTATTAGGCCCGCGAATAATGTCCACAATTTGCATTGTTTCGTATATCTGCTAAGTTACGCATAACTTATATATCAACCTTGTACATCGCATACACTTAACCCGTATACATAACATTTGTGCGCACGTGCAATAGCAAAGTTGATAAATATTTTACGAACATTGGAAACGAAAGCTGTGGTCTCTCGAGCAAGTGGGCGAATCTAATTTGTGGTAAGATGATTGGACGTTCCTTGGATCGAGAGTTAACGGTTCGTTTCTAATTCGATTGTTGGACGAACGAATGAAAGCTGTGAATCGAATTTTCTGAAAGAATGATTCCTATGTATGATCAATTGTCGAACTTGTAGCGGTATGCTATTGTTATATTCTATTGTTATATTCTATTGTTAATTTTATCTTTCAACATTTTTCAGCGATGGTAAGTCCTTGGTTTTTATTCCTTTGGTTTCTCCCAAAGAAAATGTACTTTTTTCGGTTATACGTTTGCTTACATTCGAGAGACTCGTGAAATGCAATTTTTGCTGAAGTATTTCGCAACCGTCTTCGAGTACTTCGAGCATTGTATTTAACGAATCGATTGAAGGCTTGGCAACGTACGGTTTGTGTATATGTGATTTTTTCATACTTATCGATACTTGTGAGCAGAACTTTGCGCGATTTTGAGTAGGTTCTCGAACACTTGAACTAGCTGCGTTTTAGCGTTCGTGTATCTTGGACCTGCTCTTCGCACAATTCTTCTGGTCCTCTTGTATCGATGAGTACGAATCAGTGAAGAAGAAGAGAACAAGAAGAAAGTATTGCGGACTCGTGAAGAAAGAAGATTCCTCGATGGTTTCTGTTTCTAAATGCTTTTCGACTTGAAAAGATCTTTTGGGGAACAGAGACAAAGGTTTAACGAAACTTCTAGTTTTAGAAGTTTCTGTATTAATTTTTGTTTTACTTGAACTTTAACTTTAATTATTGACACACGCAATTTCGTAACGATGACCGATCGTTTCGTACGGTTTCTGTCGTGGAAAGGTATCGAATTTGATATCTTTTCACTATAAAGAAGTGCGAAAGGAAAATCACACTCGAAGTTCTCGACTTTTAGGACTTCGAGTAGTAAGTTGAGTACGAAGAAGTTGGAGGCTGCGTCGTGGGATTCTGGTAACTCGATACGCGATATGCGAACTGGTACAGTATTGGTAATCCTCTTTAAACCTTGAAGTAAGATCTAATTTAAGGTGCGTTTATTACTCTCCTTCTGTTCCCCCATATACGATTACATATATTTTCAATATTTTCTTTTGCAATTATGTTCCAGCATGACTTTAATATTTCGTGTACTCGGACCATTTCTCTGCGTATACAATGTTTCTAGTTTGTCTTCCGTAAACTGTTTTACTTTGTATAGAATATAGGTATTTTATCGCACACACGATCATCGATGATCGATGATCGTTCAACTGTTAACGATCGACGATATCGTCGATGCTATTTTTAAACAATTTTATGTCTATATGTAAAATACGTATAACTTTTTCTTGTCGTTTATCGTACTGTGAATTACATCCGATTTTACTTTCAGGAATTTGAATCGTCTTCTTTTGCATTTATAACGCTAACATACAGATCTCGAGTGGCACGTTTTTAGCGATATGTATTCCATATACGCATGATTTGTCACGTTTCGAGAGCTATCGTCGATTATTTTCGTTATTTATTTCAATATCGTATATATTTTGAACGTTGTCCTTCGCGACATAGTGAAATATGTGGAAACTTTTCCAAAGTAACGAAGGGCACTCGATAAGCCTTGTTCTCGAAATCTCCTTTTGAGTTTTCGAGGCAATTGGCTCATTGTCGCGAAAAGAAGAATATTGTGGTGTGGTGTTCGTATCGAATGTGAGACGTTAATTAATCGGTAAAAGGTAACCCGCGTAAGTATGTAGTCTTGCGCGTTGTATCGGCGCGCAAGGCGCCTTTCGTTAATTAATACTCTAAATAATAATTTTTATAAAAATGATTGTTCGTTTGCCATCCATTTGAACTTTGTTAGAGAGTATGCATACGCAAGAGGGAAGTTTATTTCTTCATCGAACGGAAACAATCATTTTTATTCTTAATCTAAGTATATTTTACTTACAATATTTCTCTCGATACACCATTAAATATGTGTTTTTGTTTTCTGTGACCATCCAAAGGTTTTCATCGATCTTTACTTAACAAAATTCCACATGCCGTTTTTCTTCAATCCCGTTAAAATTAGGAATTTCATTTCATGACTTATCGATTTTTCCTTTGTTTTTCTTTTACGCCGATCGATTCCTTTCTGTTCGTATACTTCAGTTTCTCCGTGCGTGACAGAAACCGCGTGTTTCACCACTGTATCATTTCGCAACAGGAGAACGATGTGTATTCGTAAGACGACGGTCTGCGGTTTTAACCCTTTCTTCTCTTCCACCTTCGCATTCGCAATTTCAGCCCAACGTATGGTTCTATTTCAACGGCGACTCTGCGGAATTCTCTCGATTTCTGTGAATGTGTTCGTCTCGACGAAGGTATGAATGCGTATCTGTGTGAGTGGTTGCAGAAGTAGATGGTTTCACAAGGAGTTAACCGAACGGTGGATCGAAAAGACTCACGGGAATATTGCGAGCTCGGTGTTTGTTCGATCTGCATCTTTCACAATCTGAGGCGCCGGATGATGAAAGATCCGCCGGTTGTTCCTTCATCGATCGCAATTTCTCGCTAGAAAAGTGAGTGATAAGATTATAGGGAGCCTCATCGCCACGTTTTTCGAAGTCAATCCTGAATTTATTACGCGTAAAGTCAGCAACAATCGATATCGGATTACGATATATTCCACAGGATCCAAGACAAGGTTGCGCGTAGACGATCCGAATGAATTTATTCCCACGAAGGAATAAAATTTACTTGGATGCTTCTACGCGACGCTTGCGCGTAAATCGAACGTTTAATTCGAGGCGATTTCTCGTTGCGGATGTCGCAGAGACTTCACCGTCGATTTTGAATATTCGATCGTTCGCGAACGTCCGCGGGGAATACCGTAAGCTGAAACTTGTTCGTCCAGTGATCGAGTCTGCGATGAGCTATCAAGTGTACGTAGTTCGTTTTTTAAACCACCAGGTTAGCTTCGTCTTCGGCACTGGAAATAGAAATAACTCTTAGGATGTACGGAATATGCTGTTTGCAGCGTCTGATAAGATTCAACCTCGTTTCCCAATGCTTTATGGACAGAAGATAGGAATTTTTGTCTATCGCTAGTTGATTACCGAGATGACTACGCGTTCAATTCAACATTTTACGACGCTACGTTCTATCGACAGGGTGAAACTGCAGGCGAAACGTTGTCCTAACGCAACCATATGCAATGGTTGTGCCTCTGGTAATTTCTGCTGCGCAGTGGTCATTAACGGTGTCGCATCGCATTGCTGCGTTACCGCAACGTTTCGTCCGTGTTTGATGAAGGTACCGAGACAGAGGACGAACAAAAATGGACGAAGGGAAACTTATGGACGCGGATACAGCGATTCTGTCTATTCGAGCGAGAGTTAGAGAGACAGAGGGGTGGGAAGAAAGCCTAGAAAGATAGATAGATCCAAAGTACGAGTGCTCGCGTGATTGTAGTGAGGGCCACGGTGTTTCAGAATCGTTTGTTGGCTATTGTTGCTTACGATGCGGCCGACGTTATTCCATCCAGTACTCGTTGGACAGACATCAAAAGTATGAGTGCGGAGTAGAGAAGCAGTTCGTCTGCATGACTTGCTGTCGGCGTTTCACGAGGCTGGACATCATGAGGGCCCATCAGAAGCGGACTGGTCATCATTTGGCGCCGTACTCCAGAGGAAGGTTTTCCAGGTCGCAGCAGCAGCACTCCGTCGCGACATTCCAGGACTCTTAAGAGAGGCAAAGTACAGGAGAATATCGAGTTGTAGTGCGCGTATATTCTCTTGGTTGCCTCTTTTACTTTTCTCGGTACGAACCACTGACCGGGAAAGGAGAGAAAATCACGTCGCTATGCCAAGTATGTCACGTTCCGTTTTTCCCCGATCTCATTCGAAAGTGTATCCTCGCCTTCGAGGACGGAAACACCATTTTCGTTCGACGATTTTTAGCGCGCGTTACCAAAAAATCGGCTCACTTGACCATCGTACGACTCGGTTTCATTTTGCGGCTGCGGGGAAAGATGGCGCGACTCCTTTGCCAATGATGGATTTTTATCGTTTTAATGGACACTCTCTCGCGGAGCTTTGCATCGATCGTCGACGTAGAAAGTTTAGAAAGCACCGTTCTAATGAGAGAGCGCCTCTTTCAACCCAGTCGATTGTTTCTTTTTTAATTATTGTTTCGCGGTTCTCATCTGTCGTCCCTGCGACTGGATAGTTGTAACCAGAGTTGGGCTGCGATTATTTCCCGTTTACTTTGTAATCACTCGTGATTGTCGGATAATCAATTTTAATAATTATTCATCAACGATTGTTACCGATAGCTGATTAATCATAAGTACTACGTTTCGTCCAACACTGGTTGCGACGCGCCTCGATCAATCCGACCTTGGTCAAGTGATAGAGAAACGTCTTGGCTCGTGACATAGTCGATCGGTTGCGAAATTCTGTCATTTTCATCGATACAGCGTTGAACACGTTTCGCGAGTACAGTTTTTTCTTGAAAATTTCGATATCACGCAGAAAGAGAAAACGTATAGATCGCTTTTATAAATCGCGTTTCTTTTTCTTTTGTTTGCCTTTGTATAGAAGTAAAATCGAACGCGCAATTCATTGTAAGAGAATCTAAATTCAAAATTGTACATGAAATACGAGTGGTGAGAAACTCTCTCCCACGAACAATCGGCGTTGACAATTATTTGTAAAATAATCCTGCGGGAAAGTTGCGGTACAATGTTGTTAAAAATAAACGATAGCTGTTTGCAAAAAGATGAAACCAGGCTTGTGTTGCGGTGATGTTGTTCACTTTGTTTCTTCCGGCGAGAAAATTATTATCATTAACACGAACATATTCGAAACACTCTTTTTCTTCGTTAGACGTTAATTTTCGGTAATTTGAATTCATTTCAAATCCGTTAGTCCGCGGGTCTTATCAGTGATTGCAACTGCGTTCGAGGAATAGTTATTGTTTTGTTTCTCCGTTGATTAGGCGAAACGCGTAGAAAGGGCTAGTCGCAGCTTTCAATTTCTATCATTCTTCTTAGACGTTACATTTAAAACCAAGCAAAAAGAGAATCGAATCCGTCGAGTCTATACGCACGATTTTGTCTAATTGCGAAATTTCTCAGTTCTCGAATAGTTAAACGAGTTTCATTCGGTGTTTAGGAGTTCCTTCTATTCGAGCGTGTTTCGTCGGTAAAAGATTGAATAAAGAAACTGTAGGAATACGTTAGTTGTAGTCTACACTCGTCTCGTTCGCACGTTCCAGCTGTCGTCCAGTGGAGTGGAGTATAAGAAGATACAATAAACTGTTTTTCTAATAAAACCACATTGTTTCTTATCTTTTGCGCATGTCCTTCCTGTATCCTACTTTTCAGGAACGATAGCTTGCGACCAATTCTCAATTTCGGTTTCCGGATCGTGGTAAGCCTTCCGGACATCGCGCGATAGTTTCGAGCCTATATCGGGTTTACGAGTTTTTCTAATTGCTTTTCGACCGGAACACGGGCAAATATAGTCGCCATACGGATTCTGAGAGTCACTTCGGTATCGTTGACAAATAGCATGCTTCAATGTTCCTTGAAAGTAGCGATTACGCGTGGAAATACCGCGACGCGGAACTAATTATTTCGTCCGACTTGCGAGCACGAATTTCAAATAAAAGCTGTCTAAGCTCGCGTAACCGTGGCGTTTGCAAACTTGTGCAAAGATTTCGTATCGCGAAATGGTGTGCCCTGTATTCGCGCGATCATCGATCGTTACTCGGTTTGCGCGCGAAGAATTACGTGCAATTCAACGCGTCGAGTGTCGAGCGAGATTTTTTCGTGTCTTCTTTCTCTCGTCTGTCGATATTTCTTCAAATTATCATGTAAAAAGGAGAAACAAATAGAAAAACATTCGATACTTAAATGGTGTAGTTGTTATTTTAATCTTTTTAGACATATTGGCTTACTTGAATAAGTTTCTATAATCCTTTCGAAATCAATGTATGTTATTAGAATGTAGAATGTTAATAGAACGGTGTTTTTGATGTTGTATCGAAATTGACAAGTATTTGTGGTAGATTTCAAGCGTCCTGGCACTCGACGCGTTGAGAATGGAACGCGCCGCGCCATCGTGACTATATTAAATTCTCCGGGTCGATAGTCTGGCAGTTTATCGCAGTCGATTCCGTCCAAGTTGCAAGCGCAGCTTCGCGAATATCGAAGGTGTTCGCTGGACCACGAGTAACTTCTACCGAAGGGAAAAGCCGCAAAGTCGCTTTTCAATGCCGACAACAGGAACGGCAACAGATGATCTCGGCGAGGGATTTGGATCGGACCTCGCAGCATTTGGAAGCCGTGAAGCATAATTCCTCAGGATCGTTTCTTCTGTAATTGTCACTAGACCTGCAATTCTTCATTTTCTTTCTTTTTTTTTTTTTATTAATTTTCGTATTCAGATCGCAAAAGACTAGTTTGTTTGCACGATTCTCTATCTAGTAGAGTAATCTCTCTTCCAACGAGAACGGTTCGACCAATTAGCGTTTCTTCGTTCTTCAAAATTCCAATGAAACGTTTATATATTTGGCCTAGTTTTCGAGACTGGTTCGATATTTTTCGATCGAAGCGTAAGTTTGAGATTGAATTTTCATTTCATTTCGAATACAATCAGTTCGAATTCTTGCGTTCTAATTCTGATACGAATGATGATGCTCGCGTAGCAATAAATCGTTAATAAAAAAGGAAACTTTCAAGAAGTGTATCTCGACACGCGATGGCATTTGACGATGGTACTGCATGCTGACTCATGGTTTGCCACGACTTTAAGCTTCATTATCATTAATGTAATGCGGAGTAATTTTGAATTAAAAATAAACAAACACAAAAGAATAAAGAGTATTTGAGTGTGTCGATGAATTACAGTTTTGACGAAATTAACGTCGCGTAACTCGTTTTAGATGTATGTTTTCATGTGTCATGGACGTGTGTCGGGTGAAACTATACAAGGAGGCATTTTTTACGTTGGGTTGAATTAATGAAGTTATCACGGGTGTAAAAATGGAAACACTAATAAAACGCAATTCATCTTGGAGCAGCATGTAAATAACAACGGCTCTGAGCAAAGAAGACTGCGCGAAATATCGCTGAAACGATAAAGATACATGTGAGAAGGATTTGTCCTTTTCTACGATGAGTTCGTTAGTATTCAGTTCTTGTTTCGTAAATATCGAACATTACATTGGCTTTTCTTGTATCATGATGCGTCCGTTTCGCGTATCATTGTTTTAGTGAAACTCGAGAATTAACTTCAGGAGGGAACCAGAGATGGTAAAATTCTTACGTAAATAAAAGTTGCATTATTTTACAGTGGATAAATAAATACGATCGTTTTATCGTTAATACATATATACGTATTCCGTGATCGATGCTTTATCAATTATTTTTGTTTCAAGGTCTTTTTGTGCTTGAAAAAGTGCTACCAACTTTCGGCTGAAACGTTGCTGGAAAAACGTGTAAACGTTAAAAATAAATCTTTATACGCTAGTCGCTTGTGTCATCCATTATTCGAATATTTTTCCCATCTCTGGAGGCAATGCTGTTACACCAAACACATATTTATATATATTGTTATCGCTGAGAATAAAACGAAAAGGATTACTCTCGTAAGTTGTACACGAGTCAAACAATTTCTCGTAGAAGAAATAGCTTCGCCGTTTACCTTTTACTGTTTTCGTGTCGCTGTTCCTAAACGGGAGAAAATGTTTGCGGTGTGCGCAGTCTTCTTTCGGAGCGAGCTTAGGCCTTGATCGTATATCGTCCACATGCTTGGCTCGAGCTTACCTTTCTTCGTCGTTGTCGAGAAAACGGAAAACCCCGCTTCGAACTACTATTGTCATGTATTTTATATATTCATTACCGTGAGAGTGAGAGGGGGAGAGCGACACCAAGAATGAAACGAGGCAATTCGTCGAGCGCGCACGCACGGTGGGGTAATATTGATTTGATCGGATGGTGAAAAAAAATGGAAAACCCATATGTAAAAAGCCTCCCTGTATGCTTACAGCGAGCCCCATGATGGAGGGTGTCTCTGCCAGCGAGCTGAGATTTCGGTGTGTCATGTGTGGACGCGGATATAGATCACGGTCTTCTCTGACGCGACACTCCAGGTACGAGTGCGGAGGACTCGGGTCCAGGTACACTTTCACCTGCACCCTCTGCGGAAAGTACTTCTGCCGACCGGATCATCTAAAGCAGCACATCCTGAATATTCACGGCGGATCGGTCACTAAATAGCTTCCGTTCGCTGGCCTAGAATTTCACTCCGAAGACACTTGATACGTCGCTGTCGCGAGTCCACGTTGGCTCCATCGGCCAAGCGTGAAGTTTATCGCGTTATTATTTAACGCAGTGGTTCTTAAACTTTCTAAGCTCGTAGCACAGTTTCGATATTAAATCTTAAAACTTGAATAAGTTGAAAAAGTAACGACAGAGTGGTTGAGAATCGCTGAGTTGAACGATTCAACCTTGCTAGACACGATGATCGTTCTCATTTAGGGAAGGGTCAAGGGAGGGTTTAATTTATTCGTATCGCGTGGGTTCGCGCGCAGTGTCGGATAGTTAATTAGCTACAATAATTTTATTATCATTTTGTTAAACGTTTATCTTTCAGTTACATCGATGCTTATTCCTTTACCTTTCTATTCATCGGTTTTAGTACCGCCGATTACCGTCCGACACTGTTTTTGCGTATTGGCGTAGAAAATTATGCAAACTCTGCTCGCGAAGTAAGCGTTTGCTTAGATTATTGTTATTCTTTTTCGTATAGTAGTTTGTTTCATTTTCCGCGAAGATTAGTTCAGTTTTCTTTTTGTTGTTGTTGTATCTAATACTCTTCGTTTTTATTCGTGACTACTATCTTCGTCTTACCTGTTGTTATCCAAAGGAATACCAAAGGGAATTTTTATGATAGGATTTAAATCGTACGTACAAACGCGTCAATTGTTATTAACGGTACAATGGTTACTTCTACGATGTTATATTTCATTACGAATTCGATGTTTGTAACGAGCATATCGCGCTGCGATGCAAATGACGTTTTCTACGTATAAGGAATATATAATTTGATCGACAAGTGTGCAGACAAAATGTCAGCTAAAGGGTATCTCTGCATCATCTCATCCATATTGGCAACCGCGATGCATTAACGCGCGTTACAGTTATATAACATCGTAGACGTTTCCATTTTTGTTTAAGTTGCATTTAAGGAAATACGTACATTATTGAAAATACATAAGGAAACAGTAAATTTATTCAGGTTAATAACGAAGAATTTGGTTTATGCCACGGGCGTGCATACGAACTGCCAAATAATTTGATCACGAATGCCAAATGAATAATATTCCTATTTTCGTAGATTAGCATAGTAATATATTTGTAAGTTATTCTATACGATTACACGATTGTAAGTGTGCGTTGCGTGTGCGTGTGTGAGTCTGTATATACATATAGATAGCCCCGCGAAGTGTGTTGTATTTATCGAACAAGAGGTTTTCAACGAAAGGTAAGCCAGACCGGAGAAGAGCGACTGTCAACGCTTGTAACGTGGACCAAAAACTAGAAAGATCCATTGTGACTCGGAAAATTCTTGTTTTTCGATTATATGACACATTAGGTGTGCATGTACGAGTGCAGAATTTTGTCAGAGAAACTAAATTTCCGTAACAGTTCCATTACGATGCGTGACGGAACGACGGAGTTACAGTTATGAAATGTTATTTTTTTAGTCGCGACACGATGCGTACACAGAGATATCTATATATTTCTATCTAAGAGGAGGTAAATTTGAAATATCGATTTAAACAACGAGAAGACTAAAGCTACATCGTTACCGTTGAGCGATAGATTGTAAAGAACGTTGCTCATCGGACTCTTCAAATTTTTATCGATTGTAAATAAACGAGATCTTTGAACGAAACGTTCCCGTTTGCGTCCATCCTTTGCTTCCCGATTGCAAACGGGTCGTAGTTCAATGAATGGAGGAATAGGACACGGAGGTTTAGTAAAGAAATAAAGGAGGTTTAATAGAAAAGAACTTATTTTCTTTATAGAATATCGATGGGATGTTCGATACTTTAGGTTCTCGTGCATTGCACTTTGAAGTTTGCAATCTTAAATTGTCCTTTGTAGTTTTGATCGACTTTGCAACAGAGAAAAGAATCTATTTTTCGTTTCTCGCAATGTTTGGAGAATCGCTTAACGATGTTTTCTAAGGTCGATTCCTTAGATATCTTTTCTCTTTTTCCTAGAGACTAGATCAGGAGGTAACAGTCGACTATTATTTTTCGTAAATCGAGCGAAATCGAATGGACTAAACGAGCAGGAAACCGAGGTCTATATGTACATTGAGTGTCGCTTGTCTGTTACAGCGTCGCTTCGCGAGTGCAACATTGGGGAATATCGGTGCAACTTCTGCAACTGTCCTTACTCGTCACAGAGTCACTTGAAGAGGCATCTGACCAGAGGATGTTTCATGGATCCCACGTTTCGTATCGACGAGAGACGTACCTTAAACAGAGCCGAGTCCAGGAACTATGTTTGTCCGAAATGTTCGCAGGGCTACAAGAACAAACGTACCTTGGTCACGCATTTGCGTACCGTGTGCGGACGAGAGCCGAAATTTCATTGTCCTTATTGCGGTCTCAAGAGCAAACACGGAGCCAACATTTACACCCACATCAGACGAAGGCACAAAGGCGAGGATCTGTTCTTGATCGTTGATCAGGAGGATCGCTGAGTTTCTCGCGTTCTCAACGTTTTACACACATTTTTTAACGCTTTATATACACTATTCTTCAACAGGAATCTTCACAGTTTTTATTATATGGGAATACGACGGCCTCCGTAATCTCTCGGGCTCGCTCGATTACGTCAAAGCTGCCGTTGCACTCGTTTAGGACCTTTGATATCGGCGTTATAAATTTTTGCTAGCGAGCTCTCACAGTTCGTAGGAGACATATTTAATAATTCTGTTTATTGATTTGTCGAGAAAACCATTTCATATTTAATGTGTATTACATTGGACGAGAATCAGGAGATGGTTGTAATGGTATTTCACAAATGTTTCCAATATTTACAGGTGTTCCTATCGAAAATTTAGAAAATTTCGCGACGCACAATTTGGTAACCATCGTTTAAACGAATAAATGTACGATAAATCAATGAAAACCCTTTTTTTATTCTCCCTTCATTATAAAACGTGTTAGATTATTGATAAGTAATTGCAGAGTACTCGATTTAGAGCCTAAGTTGGTAAGGTAACAGTAGATTAAGTAAACATGTAGATGCGTTTAGTTTTAGCACAGTTGCTATCGGTGTAAAGTAGTAAAGATTGATATTAATACATCCGCGCTCTGGATCAATCGGAGATGCTCTACCCATGAAACCAAATAGTAGATTTCATCGGACCATTATGGGTTTACTTGGGGTCGTAGTTAAGCGTAAATTAAAACACATTGTTGGAACAATGCAGGGGAAATTTGTAACATGTTAGCACATGGTAAATTTATTCGTACCTTTTGGGAAACGTTCCACCTTAGTCGGTTCTTTAGTCAGTAACGGGACAATCGATTCAATTTGCAAAGCACTGGTAAATCGGGGCATTGCAATCGTTGTACTTTGTTCGACAATCAACGATGCTAAAAATGTCCCGTGTAATGTTTCATGTGTAGATAGTTCTAGCTACATTCACGTTTCGGTCGCAGCGCAGGGATTTGCATGTACAGATCTTTTCCTACAAATATCTGATACTTCGTCTCTCAGGTAGCGACATCATACACACAAACGACTCTTTGATTTTGTTTCAGAACTGCGGTCTACAAGAGTTTCTCGTTATTATATAGAACCGATCTCATATTATCGTTGCAATGCGTGCAGCAAAACTTTTACAAACAGGAACACATTAAAGTCGCATAAATCGAACGACTGTGGCACGATACGTCGGTGTCCAAACTGTAATGCCCGTTTTACGTACCGTGCGAGCTATTGCCGCCACATTAAAAAATGCAGAGTAAACTGTAGGGGTCAGGAGGTTGTTTCTAAGAAATAACTGGCAATTAACGCGCTCTGTGAGTATTATATTTGAAATGTAGCTTGTCAATACAAAAATATGCTGGGACATGTATGTCCCACTTTTAAACAATCTAAAGTACACATTTTTCAAAGGAATCTCTGCGAATAACGTTATTAATCACTGTTAAATTTACGAAAATTCCAGATCACGGTTTACATTCGAAACACGAAGTGAGAAACAATGAGAGCGAATGGGAAACCGTAAGATGAGGGTAGACGAAGTTCCAGTTGATTCTGACGGTCAAATTATGTGAAGACATTTTTATTTTTTATCTTTTTATTTCGTATATACTTATCCAAGAATGTTATACCAAAGTTTACTTTCGTATGCGTCAGTCGATTATCGCTTGATATTATGCGTTCTGTGCCTATTTTTTAACGTGATTATTTTATTTTTATTCGTTTCGCCTCGTGCATTAGTATTTTCGTTACGTTCAAGTGTAATCGTGTTATTTTACGTTTTGATATTTTCTACCTTTTATATTTTTGTCGGCAAACTTTATAAGAAAGTTTACCGTTGTATGCGATTAATTAAACACGGCATGCGATTGCACGTTCTATCTTCGATTATAGTTTATTTTTTAATTTGAAGTGGAGATTTATGTTGCGCAAAAAAAAAACTCGGTTATGTTGATTCGAGTCGTGCAAAATGTTTTTACACGATTATAACATTCATATTTTATAATACCAAATAAAAACTTCATTCTATTCTGCATTTTTTATTTAACTGTTTCTTTACTGTCACGATACATTCTTCCCGTATAGTTCCACGGAGCGTTTCACCGTAGTCGATAGAAGAACTCGTCGATAATCTAAGGTAGTGGCAAAAGTCACACTCCCATTCTTTTCGTATAGATTTATCATTTTGCGAACTCGACGAAAGGGTGGGAATTCGTGCGTCACTGATCTATGGAAAGAATAGTAGGTATAAAAAACGGAGATAGGTAAGAGATCGCGCGACTCTGATGGCTACTTTGATGGTGTTCCAGAAAGCGGTGTACCAATTCCTCAACGGGATCGACCTGCACCCGAATTTCAAGACACGTCACGCTGTCACAGTTGCAATTATTGCGGGAAGAGTTTTACTAGTGCCAGCTTTTTGCAGGCCCACTTCACCTTTCGGTGCTCTATGAACCCTCGGTCGCAAATGCGCAGATCCGGGAGGACTGCTCGGTTCGCGTGCAACTCTTGCGGCGCGAATTATTCGCGACAGAACAACCTGATGTGGCACGTTCGCCACGAGTGTGGCAAGCTGCAGAAATGCACGCACTGCGGCAAAACTTTCTTACACAGAAGAAGCCTCTACAAGCACAAAAATCGTTACTGCCCCTTTCGTCACATACTCGACAAAGTGAGCAAGTTGGACACGCACGATTTCACCGCATTGGAGATCGATTCTACCATGAGAAGCGAACTCATTCTGAACCCTTTGGACTTTTAACCGAACACTTTATCGCGATTGAAACGCGACGAACAACTGTTCGGTGAATTCATTTATGTAGCTTCGAATGGTGTTTGTTTTCTTTCGTTATCAGAATTAAAATTTTACGAAAACGAGTAGAACTAGAGCGTAGAAACAGGGATCGATTAAGTATCCGTCGTCCAGTTGGCTTACCAATAATCTTGTATCTTTTGCATGTGACTAATAAAAATGTTTTCACGGAACGTTACGTTTGCTCGACACAGTTCTTTATCGTAAAGCACTACAATTTCTTTTAATAAATATTGACTCGTAGATAAGCCTTCCGTTTCTTAACGACGCGAACCGCTATTGTTTCTTTCTTGGTCTGTTCTATTGCATAAAGAGCGGGCACAGTGAATATTTATGCAAGTACATGTACAGCGTGAGCCGATAATACGCGACGTCTGAAAGAACTTGTCCATTGGTATTAGGAAAAATTACTTTGGACAATCCTGTGTATTGTATAAAGGTGGACGATTCTCACGTTTTATATCTAAGGATCTTATTGCAAGTTTGCAGCCGTTAGCTCGATATTATTCGTGACGAAGGATTGTTCACTTCTACACTTCTAATTCTAACGCACGGCATTCCACGCATCCACTTCTTTTTTCACGGCAATCGTTACGCGTTCGAAGTCGCGTTCGAAGTCGCGTTCTAGTTCCGCACTGTTCGTGACGTAAATTTTTGTTTATAATTCCATCGTTATTGCGTGTATAACGGAAACTGTACGCGATACTTGTATTCGTTAGGATTTCTGTGTGAATAAAGTAATATTTGACCATATCTTCCTATTCTTATTCCTGCACGTTTCCTCCGTTGATGTCGTACAATGAATCGCCTTGGAATATTGTTGCATCGTTGGACTGCTTAAACAGTTATCGTTGAAGGTCGAAAGCAACCGCAGAAATACAATACACGAGGGAACATTCTGTTTTCTTTTTACACAGTTCTGCCTACGAACGATACACAATGCGTAATGTACGGAGAATGAGTGGCTTGTCCCAAAGGAAAGCGGCGAGGAGAACACTTCTCGACTTAAACGCTGTTTTTCAGGAAGGATCCAAAATGGATGCGAAAGAAGACGGTCGACTGGCAGATAAGTGACACTGTCTCCGCCCACGCAGGACGAGTCTTTCATTCTCCGTACGTTATGTCCGCGCAATTCGTATGAACGCGTTCGATTGTTACCGAGAGAACGCGACTGACGAATGGTTAATAATGTTGCAGAGCTTTTCGCTGACACGATTCGAGAGGACGACTCGAAAAGAAAGTACAATTGCAAATACTGTGGCAAGGGTTTCACCCTTTCCGGTCACTTGAAGAGTCATCAGAAGAGTTTCTGCTATTGGAATCCTCGATCGACGTGTCATCAGTTGCAAAAGAGCAGGCCGTTCTCCTGCGGCCAGTGCGGTGCCCGTTACTCGAAACAGTCCCACCTGATTTTCCACGTCAGACACGACTGCGGTAGGACGCAGAAGTGTCCCGTCTGCGGAAAAACGTTTCTCCATAGCAGCAGCTTGCAAAAGCACCGACAACGGCCTCCTTGTAACTTTCAATCTCGCTAATAAGTCTCGATTCGTGTGCAAAATAAATTGTAAACCTCGAACCTCGATGCTCGTAGGAACCATCAGCCACGCTTTCCTGCGATCATCGAGATTCCGTTATACTTCGACTTCGCTCCCGAACCTCATCCGCGCATCCTTGCCGAATCGTGGTGATCGGGCGAACTTGTTACAGAATTATGGTAGCGAACGTGTCAAGAAACAAATATGATTCCACGCGTGGATGTATTATCTTTAAATTATTAACTGTTAGTGTAACTTCGGTGGGTCACGTCTGACGGTTTTAATTCGTTTCCCTTCTAGCCAGTAAACATCGTAAAATGTGCAGTATGTGAGTTATACGTAATACAAGAAAATAGATAACAGATAAAGCGCCTTATACTCAGTTTACTCACAGTCGTTCCTTTTCCCTGGCTGATCCGTTCTCTGTTTCGGTGGCGTCTCTTTACGTGCGTCTGCTGACGTGCTGGTTGATGTTTTCAGATATCGTCTTCGTGTCGTACCTGGACAACTTTCTACGACCGAGGAGGACGCATGCAGCGCGAAGAATCCACTCACGGTTGTCGAGCTGTCGAGTTACTTTCAAAAATTTCCAAGTTTTTTTAACGGAATTCTCGATATAAAATTAAAGGATAAAATTTGAAGTTAGGATTTATCTGCATCCGTTCATTTCATCCATACCTCTCATTTTTTTATTTTTTTATTTTTTATGTATTTGTACGTCGATGCGTATTATTTACATATTTATTTGTTCATTATCATTATAAATACACTTTTATAATAATGAAGATTAACAAAATTCAGAGGTCGGATATTAGTAGGGACGGTTTTTGATCGGAGAATCGTTTAATTTTACTGATTTGACAAGGACGGGCAATTCGCCGTTAAAATGATTAAATGATAACGATAAGCCGAAAAAGGACACGTTACATTTTCTAAAGAAATATTTTGCTAGAAGTTCACGCATCGAGTATGCTGTACCCGATGATGTACACCCAAATGAAGCCAACGATTACGTAACCGCGCAGTTCGCTATTCATTTTCGCCACTTTCAAGTCGATCACGAGGGTTTCTTTTCTTTGTTTCGATCTTTGTGTTCAGTCTTTTTACCTTTTGTACGCCCATTTCTCTTTGCCTTTCCCATTACACTGGAACTCATCTACTCGATCGTATTGTTACAGAAGTAAAGAGAATTACTCGTGGGAGACAAGTAGCAAAAAAGCGAGTCAATACTTCCAATGCCATGACGATGCGACTCCGTAAGAAGACGATTACCGTCGATGCGCGCAATCAGGTGAATGAAGAAACCGAGGACAACCTAAACGGGGAAGATGAATCAACAGGGGACAGCTGGCTGGACGCGCATAAGGGCGTACGATCTTTGGTATGCAAGTTTTGCAATGCTCCGTACAGGACACCCGCTAATTTGGGAAAGCATATAAAAAACACTTGCTTGAAAAATCCGGATTCGTTGTGCAATGCTAAAACACATCCGTGGGTGTGCGGTAAATGCGGTTCCCGTTTCAAACAGGAAAAGTTGTTAAGGCACCATGACAGGATCACGTGTCAGAAATGGACCACTTGCGCGAAATGTAAAGTGATGTACGCCGGCAGTAAGTTGCCTCCTCGGCACGAATACACTTGTATGTCTCCCGAGAGTAAGAGAAAGCTCGAATTGATTAAAACGGCTACATACAGAACGGTCAAGCTCAAGACCAGTCCTATAATTGTTGATACTAGCGAAGATTCGAGCGACGAGTAATCCATTCCTCTGCATTTTATATTAGTTATTTTAAGCGTCGGTATCCGTGATTGTCGCGATTAAATTCACGGATTATAATACGCGCGTTAGTTGCCGGCGATATTCCTCAAATTTCATTGTTTATTCGCATTATTATCCATATTATTAATACTCATATATTATTGGCGTATCGAAGAATAGATAGATTTGGTTGTGATTGCAGTGGCGACATGACGTAACCGCACTTGTTAGAAACAATCGCGATGTATCTTCTCTCCTCGAAGGTATTTAATAAAATCTTGTAGATTTAGCAAACCGAGTTTCCGAGTTGAAATTGTCCTTCAAAGTCTCATTTTTTAATCATTTTTGTTTAACGCGAGGACTATTATTTCTGATGAATATCGTACAAATTCTAATTAAACGACTTCCTCATATGTTTATTGTTCTTTAAGGTAACATTGAAAGCCTGAAAGTTTGGAGTACAATTTCACTCCTCATATGCCAAACGTATGCTATCGACTATGATATCATGTTATTTTTCAAACGAATAGCTCTTCCTTTGAGTCTATTTTTTATATTTTTCTACTTCTATGTCTGTCGTGCGCTATGGTTGTTACCGAAGCGGAATGTCATTATCATTTTCCTTTACTCAAATTGTGAAAATATATTTCTTTTGTGTGTGTACCTGAATTACTTTACCTTTAAAGAATTTTCCAACAATCCGAAAATCCATCCAATCGCTCGCGAATAATTGCGACGGAAATTGACTTCAAGACTCCCGTCAATATCTTCTTCACTCGCGAGAATGCGGGGACTACACGATACAAAAGCATACCGTACGAGGTGTCCAGGATGCACATCGGGGATGAAGATGCAACGTCAACCATAAAAATTGTACATATCGTCGAGTGTATCGTTTCGTTTCAGGACATTAGGTTTTGCTTCGAAGGTCATCATTCAACAGTAATTCTCGACTGAACCGAGTTTCGAAGCGGCCATCATCGACGAATCGTTCGTACAGAAATTGGTTCACATCGAAAGTTTCGAAGTGCAATTTCATTAAATAAATCATGTAACCGTTGAATTGATTTGAAGCGAAATATTAGCGTTATTCCAGTTGTTATGGGACACTTGTGAGAATAAAGTGTAGCCTCTCGCATAGAATTCCTTTCTTCGATTAGATCGTTACGAACCCGAAGTAGCTCGAAAACCCGCGCGCGCTTAGAAGATCGAAGCATGGACGGCGAATGTAATTTCTATCCGATGTCGTCGGTTCGTTGTCGTTTTGCTTGGCACTAACTAGCAACGAAAATTCGATTCTTTTTCTAGATTCGCTGTACGCCCGACTGCATTCGGCGTTTATTCGTCCGGAAATGGTACCCGGGGGATCCATGCAGTCCGAGGCATTCCAGTCGAGGGGCGATTCCGGCAAGGACGCGAAGGACGAGTCGTTCCTCTTCGTGGAACCGAGCGGATGTCGCCAGGAATCGATGATACCGTCTGTTTCTAGAACTCACTGGCCGGACAGTGTCGTTGTACAACGCCCCACGCCTAGGAAAAAGTTTTACTGTCCGAGGTGCAACAGCGGTTACACCCGACTCTCGGACATGAAGACTCACTGCCACTTTCAATGCGGCAAGGAGCCGCGATATCAATGCCCCTATTGCACGAAGAAGGCGAAATTTTCCTCGAACATGTACGTCCACGTGCGACGGATGCACAAGGACGAGAAGCTGCAGATCATCGATTTGTACAAGCAACTCTCCAGAGTTCGTTATTAACACGTTAGGTTCCGAACTTTTACCGAATACTGTGAATGCCTTTTTTTTCGTTCGAAATAGCGAAACGTGTAGTCAAAAAGGATAGAACACTTTGGAGAAGAAGAAGGAGGAAGATAGGTTTCGCAAACGATACATATCCGAAGTTTATTTAGGAACACTACTCGTTATTTATTCGCCGGAAATATGGTTAGCATTGTAATCCGCGAGTCTTTCTCGGGTGGTTTGCATCGATCATAAACGACGATGGAATCGTCGAAATTGGCATTCGTAAATTGGACGATCAGTTTTTAACAGCACCGTCGAAATCGCTCAAAATTAATTGAAATTAAAAGGAAATTCCCGTTTGCTCTTTGATTGCTTCGTAAAAGCACCGAGCATCCACGTATGTAAATTGGTTCGTATTAAGAGCAATCGTAAATGCAACGGAAATGCAACTGCACCTCTGATCTACACGATACAAGCATGTCCACCACTAACTCGGACGAGAAGATGAACACTGCGTAAAGTATTTATCGATTAAAGGCGTAAGTTCGTAAGTTAACAGTAGATCAGGTTGAAATGTAGACGTTCGATGGGTTCATTTGGGACTGTCGTTGGAACAACGTATACAAAACTACTTTCGAAATAATGCATCTGCCAAGTGGGCCATTTAATGTCGGTACACTCCAGTCATAAGGAATTCTACGAGAAACACTTTTTCGAAGAACAGCCTGCTTGGGAGAATACGGGCACTGGCTTTCGAGATAATATGGCCACCAATGTTTTAACGTCCAGTACGTATGAGCACTTCTCGTATGTTCGTTTACAATCATAGCGACGCTACTTTTCACTTCACGTACTCTAATTTATTAACGTAACGAATTACAATTGCTTCGTAGTAAAATTTATGAGAAACGAAGCGTACTATCTCGTTCGCTATTAGAGATAGAGTCCATAAGTATTAAGACATTCCATTTGAGAAAATCAAGTTGATTTTCGACCTTCGAAACACCTTCGCCTATTGTACAACGTTTGTATAAAGTAATTTTTCATGCAACGCATAATTTATAAGTTATTTCAGGTGAGCATGTTAGATGTTTCGCCTTGTATATATAGATAGGTAGATTGTAAATAAATAACTATGGTAAATTTTATTTCACGTTACATTCTCAATGAAATACATTTCAATCCATACTGTCCACATTTCCCCATACTAGATGCTTGGATTAACACCGCTTTTTCACGAGATATCAACGTTGTTACATGATTTATATTTCCTCTCGCTGGGACCTGTGAGTGCGGATGAAATTGTACGAATGGGTAAATAAAATATCAGCGTGTAACAATTGTTTACGATACGTGTATTCAAATTTGGCGTTCCCCTCATTTTTATTTATTTTGGAAAGTCGAGTATGCCCATATTACCCCGAGTTTCTCCTATTCTGCTTTCAGCACGACGATGAACGGCGTTATTCGCGAATAAATCTTTGGGAATTCCTCGTTATTCCTCATTCGAAATAAAGCTTGTCCTACTCTGGACCGTCCAATGCAAAGTTCCTTTCCTATGAAAGCCGAAAGGCTCGATTCTCGAGAAATTGCAGCGACGGAACTGGAGTAACCGTTTTTTTAATTTTGTTTCAGGCTACAAAGTTGAGTGTCACAAACGCAAAGACGGTGCTCCCAATCAAGCATTGACAAGCTTCGACGGCACTAGAGCGATTACGAGTAATGTTTGCAATATCTGTGGTCAAATATTTTCTTCTTCGTGCTCGTTAAAATTGCACGAACGCGTTATCTGCAGACGACTGTTGATCTGCGTATGCAAGTGTTGCGATATGTTGCGACAAGAGGACGAAACGCTGGCTGGAATCTATAATCCATAGAAAACACTGCTCGAAACAGAAGTGTCCGCAGCTGTTGACATGCATACTTCATTGTACTCTAATTTTTATCGTTGCCAAGTTCTTTTTTATGCGATTTTAATGTCGAAGCGTCGAAGATAATAAAGAAAACTTACGCTATTCCGTATTTTTTACTCGAAGATACGTTGCTTCATTTTCACCGTGTCCGCTTAGTTTTACGTTTCGGTACCCAATGTACCTTGATAGTTCAGGGAAGAAATCGAGCAAGTCGAGAAGAGGTCGCGGGACTCTGATGGAACTGCCTCTGATGTTGCAGAAATCGGAGGGCTGGTACTGGGCCGACGAGATCTAGGAGCGTGCCGATTCAAACTTGCTGCACATGATTACACGTGCAAGTACTGCCGAATGAATTTTAGCAGATTCTGCGAGTGGCGGGCTCACCTGGAACAGTGCTATGTGATCCCTAAATGGTTGCAGCGCCATTTCTGTAAAATGGGCGGTCATTCTTAATAACATCGACGAATGTATCGTGTAACTTGGTTTGCCACACAGTCGTTCTTCGTTGATCGTTCATCCACCAAGAAAAATAATAACCGTACTTGTTTGATATGCGTTAGGCTGGAGCTAGGGACGGCAAAGTATTCCTATGTTAAATAAACGTTGGAGTTTGACCTGTTCCCTCATCTCTTATTCGAATAAATATGGAAAGTTATAATAATCACATGTAATTGTGTCCGATTCATCCATCATTAATCACAATTATTAACAGTATGTTCCCAGCCTTGTCCACAAATGGCCTCGAATAAAGGCTTTTCGATCAGAGATGGGCGAAATCCTCGTCCGAATAAAAATCAAAATAGAAAATACGAAAGATAGGTCACTTTAGAAGGTGATCGAGTACGTTGATGCGATTTTTTCGAACAATTCTTGTATGCGGACGACGCCCATTTCTGGTTTCGACACAGCTCGCCGCATCCGATACAGTGCGTCACGTTACATGCGTTCCTTTGATTTTTCGTTGGCTTTTGTTGGCATGATTACCAATCACGATCCAGTAAACTTCTTCTGCGTTTGAAACGTTGCTGCTGCGCAGTAGGTGCGACGACGAAGCATTGTTTTCTTACACAGAGGATTTGTCGTATCGTAGCACGGACCTCACGAAGCATCTATACGCCTGGAACCTTTTATTTTCGATCAATTCGTCGTTGTTGCGGTTGCGTGAAGATGTTCACTGACCAGCGATTCGATGTTTGCAGGTTTCAAACGATTCGCTGCGTCGAGACTGTTACTGACTGCAGGACAACGCAGCAGACTTTACAGATCGTTCGTACCGAACAGTCCGACCCAGTATCCTTGCAGCAATTGCACGAGTGTTTTCAGACAGAAACGAAGTCTGCTTACCCACTTGAGATACGAGTGTGGCCAACCACCTCGATTCAAATGCCCGTACTGCGACTTGATCTCGAAGAAGACGTCGAACGTACAGAAGCACATCCGGAGGAAACACGAAGGCAACGCGGTTTACGTTCAGGATATCTATCGGTTGCCAAATTTAGCTATATAAAACTCGCGTCGAACGCGCTCCACGGATTCGTTTAGTCGGGGATTCCTGTGTTTGTGCAATAAAACTACATTTAAACAAGAACACACCGTGAGCTTTTCCTCGACGATGCTCGCACGATCTCGTGGTTGTTGATTTAAAAACTGACGTGTTCGCGAGTCTTTACGGACAACCGAGACATTCATGCGTATCGTAGGTGTCGCAACGAAGTTGGGAAAATTCGTTCTGACGAGATGCTTTTCGTTTTCAGGTTTCTGTTGGCTAGAGGATACGCGCGGGCTGTGTTTGTCCGCGGGAGTACCATTTAATCGAGCAAGCAGAACTACTCTGCAGACGACACGAGGGATCGTATAATTTTCGTCCAACGTACTCGACGTCAACCTTCCCAATGTATTCGCGTATTGGACGAATAAAGAACTTTGTGAAATTTTGCCTTCTTGAGCGTTTCTCGATAAACGACACCCTCCTAAATTCATCTTCACGGCAGGTTCCTTTTTTTCTTTTCTGTTTATTTGTTTTTTTTTCTTTTTTTTTTTCTTTAAAGCGTTATCTCTAAATAACTCCCGCGACTCCAGGCGCTCCAGTGATCGTGACGTTTTCCCAGCGTAACGAAGATTTATGCTTTTAGTTTCCAGATCGATCAGGAGGACGTCGATAAGCGGTCGGTTTGGCTGTCCGAATTGCACGAGCGTGTTTCCCAGATGGAGAGGTCTTAAAGAGCATTTGCGCTATCAATGCGGTCAGCCACCAAGATTCCAATGTCCATATTGTCTCCATCGCTCGAAATTGATATCGAATCTTTACAAACACGTGCGATGCAAGCATCGTGGCCAATCGGTGTGGTACATCGATCTCAAACAGCAATCGCATTATCAACGTTACGCGCAATAGGTCGCTCCTGGGTAGCCAGAGTCGAACGCTATTCGAATAAATCTATACCTAGATAATAATCTTGACGGAAAGGTAAACGCGACGCGGGCCTCGCTGGAAGTTTATTCGATATTCATTAACGAACAGATTCAGTCTTCGGATATTGAATCTTGAAACATCACCTACGACCAACATGGATATTCCAAAGTTGCAGTTTACATCACGTTAACACTAAACATACCACGACCGGTAAAATGACAGTTTTCAAATTTTCCTGTGCAGTTCTTACGTGCTATATGTAAATTATGTACAATTGTTTCATGGAAGTATCTTTAAGACTAGTCATTCGTCCCATCACGATAGAAATAGTTACAAATGAACGTCGTTAGGTTTAGTGTAAATTTATGTTATTCAGCCAATGAATATTGAACAGCTCGCAGTACCCGCGTTACGTTTATTTTTAAACGTTTACAAGCAAGAATCCAGTGGGTGATTTATCTAGATATATCTGTTATCCGAATAATCGGTGCTTTCTCTTGCGAGTAATCGCCTTTTCGCAAATAAAATTTTATCCGAGGATGCGTCCGTCTAACGTGACCGCGTTTCCACGGTAGCATCGTTGGCGCTTCGCTCCTTCGACGGTGGTGACTTTCCAGTTACAGATTTCGTCGCAACGAAACAATTGTATGGCTATCACGATTAAAGGTTTATTTAGATAATACGTTAGTCGTTATTCTTACTTGCCATCCGAATGCAACGCGTCCAACTTCAGACTTTCTTCGCGGGGAAAATATCCCGAGGGACCTGAAGGGATTCAAAGGTTTTTAGGAATAGAAGGAAAAAGGAAACGATTTACGAGTGAAATCCTTTGGTGTTTTATCATCGCAAATAAAGAAAATTCAAGAGTACATATCCTTGCAGCGCCTAAGATTGTACGAGACCATAGATCATACGACCTCGATGAATAGGAGAACGAAGAGTCCCTCCTGATATTGTAACTCTTCGTTGGTTAACGTAACAGAGTCGTAGCGCAACCTTGCATTAACATTGTACAATTGTTGTCTCGTTTCTTCTTTTTGGGGGGATCGGAAACAGAGAAACTCGTTGGTGGACCGAGCGCACACACAGCTAGCATTTTGCAATCGTTTCTTTATGCTTGCAGACGAGCAGTTTCTCTCCGACCGTCTAATGGCCGGACGGGACGCGTCGACGTCGTTCGCGATGCAACACGTTCCGAACGCCAGGTTCCCCTGTCCGAATTGCAGCAGCGTCTTCAACCGGAAGAACAATCTGCAGAAGCACCTGAAGTACGAGTGCGGACAGTTGCCGAGGTTTAAGTGCCCTTACTGCGGGTACCGTTCGAAGAAAACGTCCAACATCCGCGCGCACGTACGCTCTGTTCACTTCGGCTGCGCCGTTTACGTGATCGATCTTAACGCGAGCTGCATCTAGTTACTCTAGATCAGGATCGACCACCCTCTGACAAAAAAAAGACACCGATCGAACCGAAACCGTCGAGTATCAAAGTTTCGTTCTCTCGCGCGTAACGATCGCGTAACGATCCAATGAAAGTTTGCATCGTGTCGCGTCCACGTGGTCCTTTTCAAGGATTTTGGCTGGTCGGGGACCAAATTGCTAAGTAAAACTATTTTTCTGATAGATCTCGTAGTTTTAGCTAGGGTTTTGTATACATGTACATTTGCACACACAGAATTTCGACTTCATCGAGAGTTGACTATTTTGTTTAAAGGCTGATAGAGACTTTGAAGAGGAGGAGGAACGATGTCCATCCCCGAGCAGCCTTGACCCGCGAGAATTCTTGACAGGACCGCATTGCGTTAATGTTTAAAGCGCGGAAATTTGAAGGCTCTATCCAATACTCTGTACAGAACCGAAATAAAAGTTGCATTTCTTTCGCCCGAAAAGCTACATGTGTATCCCCGAGGAAGAACACTCGAAAGAGGCTAACCGGTCGTCCAAGTCGTTTCACCGTTTCTCGACCCGATCCTTCTCGCTTCCATATACGTTCGTAGATCACTAACACCGTTTCCGTCCGTCTCTCGGACCTTTTCTTAATCGAATCACTTATCGGATATAGTCGAACCGCCGTTCGTCACTGGATCGCGGACTCTGACGAGCTCCAAACATTTTCTTGCAGATCTGGAACACCTGGGCGGCTTCAAGATACCTTGCAACGCGTTACCAAGAACCACGGTGGAGTTCCAGCACCGTAACAAGAGCAGATTTCCCTGTCCGAAATGCACGAGCACGTTCAACCGGAAGAACAATCTTTATTCCCACCTGAAGTTCGAGTGCGGACAACTGCCGAGATTCGGCTGCCCTTATTGCAATTACGCGTCGAAGAAGTCGTCGAACATCCGTGCCCACGTGCGCAGGAAACACTACGGGTATAAAGTCAACGTGATCGACGTGTCACGCGACCCCTTTGGGACGTCCATGGAAGATCTCGACACCGCGAAGATCTCCCAGAGCTTTTAATCGACTACGGTTCCGCCCTTGCTTCGTTTATCTTTTGCCAGTAGTAACGTCCAGGTCACGTAGATCGGTGGTTCTCGACCCTTAGAGCAGTGCAAACCTAAGAGCACGGATCTACGTTTTCAATTTTCCGTTCAAGCAGCGCGATCGTTAATTCACGGTTAGCCATGGTATTTTTACACGAGGGACGTCACCAGTGCGCGATGACTGTAAGGATCCTAAGAGAAAGCCTGCGCTAGTTACTTTCCATTTTTGAGGGAACGAAATTAACATGGCTTGGTATCATAAATATTCGCTTTTTCGTTACCTTTACGTTCTTTCTCTAAAGATCTAAAATGATTAAGAAACACTGGTGTAGATCGTTAACAGTATTCGTTCTATCTTTCGCGGCCGGCGTCGCCGACCCTAACCGATCACGAATCGATTCTTTGGTTGATCAATAAAGCAATCAGCTGCCACTGCACGAGCAACGAGCCTCTTTTCTTATTTCATCCTCTTCACGGAAGATCCCAAGCCCGCAGGAACGAGCTCGATGGCCGTTAACGTTATGGCAATCGAAGAAGGTTTGACCGATTCCAGCTTCCACGATTCTTACTTTTCCTTCTAGCATCTACCACCGGTGGTACGCTGGCAATACGAAGAACTCTGACAGCGGTGTCGCGTTTCTGTTTCTGTTCCAGGGTTGAAATACTGCGTGTTCACCGGCGTCCCGACGCCCTCGCAGAACTTTCTCCTTCAGCAGCATATGGTGCCGAGTAATCCCTCGATCGTGCCCCTCTCCGACACCTCGCAAATGCTCCCGCGGAAGTTTCCCTGCTCCAATTGCACCAGTGTCTTCAGTCGGAAAGGCGGCCTGACCTATCATCAAAAGTTCGAGTGCGGCCAGAAGCCGCGGTTCAATTGTCCTTACTGCACTTATCGTGCGCGGCATATCTCGAACGCGCGTAGACATGTGCGCAAGTGTCATCCAGGAAGAGAGGTCTACACCGTCGATCTATGCCAGCTGCAGCAGTACGCTGCTTGAAACCGACGACCCCGAAGACGACAAGCGTCTCGTCTCCGAAGAAGAATACCGTCAGCTGGAAAACGTCGACGAGTAACGCGACGGGATCAAGCGGAAAAACGAACGAGCCACGTCGCGGACCTTCTCCGGAAGAATCGACGTCGTCGTCGCGAAGAACGGTAGAGACCGACGTCTCTTAGGGGAAAATTGCTCGAATCGTGTGCTGAGAATTTAGTACAGTGGTACTCGATCGAATAAGACATCCTCTGCACTGTGTGTAACATAATAAGAATTTTTAGCGTTCCCTTGTTATCGTATCTAACTTATTTCTGTCGCCTAGTTCGATCACCCTCACCTTTCCACCCTTGTGCGACTTGATTTCATTTATTTGACCACTACTGTACCTCGCGGAATACGGAGTCGAGCGCTATTGAGATATGTTTATTGTCACGAATAACACGTTCCTTGCCAGACCATTTTTTGAAGACTTTCAGTTTAAAAAATTAATTTATAATGCAAAATAAATTTATTTTTCTAGGTATTAATTTAACAAATACGATACCTAATGGCTTGAACGGAAAGTTCAGCGTGGGGCGCATACGCGTCACGGAAAGTGATAAATTTTCTTCGAGTCTTGCATCGTTCCAGGGTACGATCGAGCAATCTTCCCCTATTTTCGACGTCTTTTCCTTATCTTCGCGTGCATACGGAAGATAACGACCCAGGGAGAGTCAGAGCAGTCGGGGTTGAACGCGATTTTGTTTCTTTTCAGGAGTTCAATGTTTCTTCCTCCAGTGTTTACGTTTCGCCAACGGAAGCTGCGATGGAACGAATCATCAAATAGAACGGAAGTCTCGCGAGCATCCGACCCGCGCGTACCTTAGCTGAATGCTGCCCCGAAGACTGTCAGTGCCAAACAACGTATCCATTTCGCATCTACCCACACGTTTTCGCGCGAATCGCGACGGACCTTGCGCATATCTGTGACGTGCGAACGACAGGACGCGTTCGCGCGAAACGCGTAGAGTCAACGATGTCACCGTTGTTCCTGCAACTCGCAGAACTCGCAACTGTTTTACTCGTAGCACAATTGTTCGCGACTAACGCTACCTAGACCTGCATTGTATTTTCCGGTAGTAGATGTTGCAAAGTTACAGTTCCGCGAATTCCAGAACCCACGAACACGAACAAACTCTGTACTTAATGGATATGGATCGAACAGATCTGTCTCTTTTTTAAATATACAAAGTTAAAATCAACGGTTTGTGAATTACGTCCATTCGCAAACACGCGGCACCCGATCCTCCGACATCCTCTGCTCCTGTCACGTTTACGTAAACCCTTTCAACGAACGAATTGATCCGGAGTCGCTGATAAGGTCAGCTGGAACGTTCGAAGGCATGTTGTTTCCAACTATCTCGATGAAACGATAAACATTCAAGCAGAAACCAACCCTTCGTTGAGCAAACCGAGTGTTTGACGAAATTCTCGTCTCGTTTCTGTTTCAGGGTTCTCCCTGTCAGATTATCCGTGCACGGTGCCCATCGGTAAAAGACGTCGGAGTTATCAAAAAACCGGACTCCTCGGTAACGGCGAGAAGCAAAAGTTCCCGTGTCCCACGTGTCCGAGCGTCTTCAGTCACAAGAACAATCTCTACTATCACTCCAAGTTCGAATGCGGTCAATTACCGCGATTCAGCTGCCCTTACTGTCCTCACAGGACGAGACACGTGTCTAACGTGCGTGCACACGTGCGCAGAAGACATCCCGGTAACAACGTATACGCTATCGACGTCTGTAAGGTGGAAGGATAATCCTGTTGAATAGGTGTCGAGATTCTCTCAACTTCAACGAGGAAAAGCTCGCTCGATTTGTATGGCTGTACGCCGAGAATGGCGTCTTCACTTAGCGTAACCCCGTGTCCTTTCGGACGTGGCGACGACTGACAACGTATACCCATAAGTTGATCGAATGTATCCTTAGAGTATCGCTGTGTAATCTTAGAAATTCTCCTTCTCGTATTGTACAGTGTAGGGTGGCGTCGTCGAGATTTGTAATTGCTCCAACGCGTGTAGGACAAGTTTAAATACAAAAATGTATTCGTTAACGAAGACTGTGGCAATCGGCCGCCACGGTTGGATTCATGAATCGCTGAGAGGCGTAGAACAGACGATCAAGGGATTAATCTGTCTTAACTGCCGACGATTTCCTCTCCCCTCGAATCCCTTAATCCGCGATACTACGCTCGCAGTTTTCGAAAGACTTTACTGCAACTTATTTAAAACAAAAAGCAACTTGGCGTAACGTTCGAGAGGACATAGAAAACTGGACAGGAGTGTTTCATTTTTCTTTTCTGTACTTTGATAAGAAGACTAGGTATCGTGTATGCGGTAGCGAGGTACCTTCGACGCATAAGAATAATAAGTGACACTCTTCCTTTGTACCCAAGATCTCGCAATAAATGTGGAAAGTACGAAAACAAGTATATTTGCGCGTGCACGCCAAGTGCTTATCACTAGACTTGACCAGTTTGTCTGTAGAAAAACTGCGTTGTTTTGTAAGAGATCCCGTAACCCAGTTACGGCTGACGTCCTTCTAAATGGACGGAAGGCCCGGTTTAGGAACGATGCCGATATCTCATAGCTTTTGATCGATTAGACTGCGTCGCAAAGAACGTTCAGCCTTATCTGGGTTAATTCCATTCACCCGCAGAACGATCGAGAAACGCGGGCGTCTCGAGAAGAGTTTTGCTGGCGTAATGAAAACGGTATCGCTTTAAACGGCACTGTCGATGTTTAGAACTGAACAGTTAAGCACGTCGGTGCACGAACTGAGAGAATTAACCGTAAGAACGTCTGAATTTTCCAGGGAAGCTACTGAATCAGATGTACGGTTACGGCAGGAATCAAGCGCGCCGCGCTACGGATCGTCATCCTCAAGATATCGTCAAACACATTTGCCCGAAGTGCGGTGGCTCGTTCAACTGGCGCTACAATCTGCTCCATCATTTGAAGTACGCCTGTGGGCAATCGCCGCGATTCAACTGCCCTTATTGTCCTTACAGGACGAAACACACGTCCAACGTTAAAGCTCACGTGCGCCGGAAACATCCCAATCTCGAAGTCTACGTTATCGATATAATGAGCGGCCAGCAGTAACGAGGAGATCCCCATGTATTGTCCCGTAACTATAGCGAAACGATCATTGAATAAAAAAAGAAAAGAACAAGGTCTTCCCGAATTCGTCCCTTGAAACGCTTTGCGTGCATGCTCTCATTCGCAATATTCGTTTCGTACTATCCCTTGTAGCAAAGAACAGTCATATAATCGCTGGTGATCATCGTTCACGAGGGTCCGGTCTACATGCTGAGAAAAGTATACGGGGTGTCGCGCGAAATTGCAGCGAGCTGTGTCGCCTGGAATACTTTGGATCGAAAAGGAGAAATGAGAGAAAATTTTAGTCCTTGGGTTTTGGATGCTTCGATCCACCTTCTCTTTAATGGAATCCTCTGATTTTTCAAGTATCGTCCGACGCTGTCTTTTATTCTCTATGAAAAAAAAAAGTATCGAGGAGTTTGTCCAGCAAGCTGTTATTTTGAGATAAGAACTTTCCGTAAGTCCTTCGTTAAGTTGAATATCCTTCGAACTAGCAGCTCTTTGGACGCTCCAAATACTTTCTCGTAAAGCATAGAAATCTACGTCGAGAAAGCATCCGAGACCGTTCGATTTTCTCTTATAAATTCTCTTTTCGTATCTCGAATGATTTCATCGACACGGCTCGTCGAAGTTGCGCGAGCCACCCCGCATAGCGATCATTCTAAGCCAACCGAGATACCAAGGTACGCGATCGAATCGTACGAAAATCATTGTCATACAGCGAATATCGCATTTCGTAGATTATCCACGTAACCGTGGGCGTTGCTTAGGCCTCATAACGATCCGATAATGCTCGGAACACTCGGAATGAACGAACGAATTGTGCTTTTTTCAGAGCCGATGTACTTAGCGCCGCATCAGCTGGACACGAACGTCTGTTGGCCTTACTCGCCCAGGGGAAGGACGTATTCGCCCACGGACGTCCATCACGCGCAAAAATTTCCATGTGGGAATTGTCACAGCGTGTTTAACCGGAAAAGCAACCTCGAGTATCATTTGCAGTACGAGTGCGGACCGTCGCCAAGATTTAATTGTCCTTATTGCGTCTACAGAACGAGGCATCCGTGGGACGTGCGAGCCCACGTGCGCAGGACTCACCCTGGCAACGCGGTCTACGTGGTGGACATAAGCAAGATCGAAGTTCCCCAGCACTCCTAATCGATCTGACCCTCGACCTGGACCGTTGCTAGGCGATGCGAACCGTGTACTCGTCAACGACGCGAGTTGTTCCGAATTTCGCGATACCTTCGATCCGTTTCGTGACTAGTCGCGGGAATATTTTTTACAGGCTGTTGTATGTATTATACCATCGGGCGACGATGCTTTTAGCTTGTAAGAACAAAAAAGAAACAAGGAAAAAGGAAAAAGACCCATTTTATGCACCTGCGCATAGAGCACGGTAATCCCTGGATATCCATAACGAACACTTGTAATTCGAACTATAATGGAACTCCAATTCCTGGAACAAAACCACGACTGATTTCGTTCGATTCACCCTGGGATTACGGTATTCGCAATGTCTACGTCGCTTTCCCCTCTTGCCTCCACGACGCAATGTTTTTCCACGTTCAGCTAATGTCGGAAATGGGTTTCGCACACGTTTTTTAGGATAGCTCGGAGTCCTTGTACCGATTTCTGTATCGCGTTGCAACCGTTAGGGAGCAACACGAGGCAAAAGACAATTAAAGTTTGTAAGTTTCACATCTGTCGAATCGCTAAATCGTAAATCGGTGGCATCGAATCATCGTCAGAAGTCATTTTTGGTGGCTTTTTCTGTTCGCAGGTGTTCACCATCCGGTAATACGTCCGTCTTGTTACGCGCAGGGTCCTCATTGCGCCTACGATCTCATTCGAAACGAGCAAAACAGAAGTTATCCGTGTCACAAGTGCGGTAACGCTTTCACGCGTAAGAACAATCTGTACAATCACCTCAAGTTCCAGTGCGGACAGTTGCCGAGGTTCAACTGTCCTTACTGCTCGTATCGCACGAGGCACTCGTCGAACGTCAGATCCCACGTGCGTAGGATGCATCCTGGTCTGAGGGTGTACGTTCTCGACGTGCGCGGCAAACAAGAGAGTCAACAGCAGTGGATATCGTAGACGTGAACGAGAAGATGGTTCGGTGAATCATCGCTGAACCTTGGTCAGTTTACGACGAAAGCTGTTTTAACATATTTCAGCCTTTCGCGACACGACACTTCGTGGTCTTCGAGCATCTAATCGAGGACTTACTGGTGTATTCTTTGGATAAAATATCTTGACGTGTCGCCAGCGCTGCAGCTAGCTTCTTCAGCGATTGAACGAACCTCGACGAAACGTCGGAGTATCTTATTCAAAGGATATGGAAACCTCGATTAGTATCAACCACGAGAGCTGCTTTGTTATTCGTATCAAACGATGGTTGTCAGAAGCTGGCATCCAACTATCAACGAACGTGGTACGTTGGAGGAACTTTCGTTTCTCGATGTGTAAAAGTGTGTAACGGGCAAAGTAGCGAGAATTGTAAAAAGTGTGAGTGGTTGTAGGATTTTGAATTTATCTGGCATGTATCTTGGGAAATATTTTTAATACTTAACGTTTCTTTAACGAACACTGCGAATTTTTATACCTGTCGTTAGCGATAGGACTGGTACACGTATGTATACAAGAATGTTCGAGCAATGCTATAACGAAATCGACAGACGTCGATACTATCGTACGAGTATCAAAAGTAAGATACGTTGTTCACCATCCTATCGATATCTGCTCCATTTATAAGACATCGGTTTACAATCGAGTATTCGACGTAAAAGCATCAGTTTAATACAAAAAATAAATAATATTTTATAACGGTATCAGTCCTATTGCTACCCGTCGTAGACTCGAGGTTCTTCAATAAAACGTTTCCTCAACGAAAATTTGTCTAAACGTATCTTCCAGACAATGTTGTGCGCGTCCTCGAAACAAACATTTCGTCCCTGTATCTTTCCTTCTCTCTCCTCCAATGTTACTATTCGTTCAATGTTTGCTCGGTAGGTCTCGATAATTAGTACACGTAACGTCGTCTTTCGGGGAACATGTGGATTCGATTGGGACTCGTAGATCGTTGTCGAGAACACCGTCAATGTAAACTGACAATCAGCCAGACCCGTTTCGTTCCAGATACGGCCCCGTTCACCGTGTTCGGGTTCAACATCGGTATCGGAGGCAGCCAAGTCCAAACTATCGGCAAAATCTGGCCCCAAACGCCACTCCCTAACTTTGACAATAACTTTAGGACGAAGAAGTTCCCGTGTCCCAACTGCGCTTGTGCCTACAGCCAGAAGTACTCGTTGAACCGACACCTGACCTACGAGTGCGGCCAGGAGCCACGGTTCAAGTGCCCGCACTGCGACTATCGATGCAAGAAGTCTGCCAACGTCTACGAACACGTCAGAAGAAGGCACAAGAACTGCAAGGTCTACGCGATCGATGTCCTCAAGATCGCCCATCAGGAGCGCACTTAATACCCCTGGAGACTCTTCCATTGTATCGTAACGCTGTCTCGAACGACCCCGTTCAATGCACAAATCGATTAATTCCACTTTTTGGAGAATCTTTAATTTAAGTGTCAAAGCATTGGGTATAGTCGTAACATTTTATATTTCATCGGATTTCTCAACTTTTTGTTTTACGGCTTTAGTCGATAACATCGAGCACGATCCTTTCTAAACTTTGTTTGAACAGTATTACGGGCTTGTAAATCGACGCATATTTTTGGTGGCACAAATTTTTGTTTTGCGAGACGATCGAATACCATCGGTTTCGTGCATTATTCAAAGTCGAACCAGACACACGCGTTTCGCTCGAGTTCGATAGTCCAGGAGCTATGTACAAGCGTTGTCTTTCACAAATTGTACTCGCATTTAAGACTGTAAATAAAGAGGTCCATTCATCGCAGCGATTCTACATTCGCTGTTATTGTAAACCTTTAGCTTTCTACCACGTCCCGAGCACAGTCAACCCTTTCTAAGTTTCATTGTCACTCCCCCTAACGGCGTTAGGCCTTCATCCCACGCTTGTAAGGCGCGGCGCGAAAGCCCGCGAAGAAGGTCGAGCACATTTACTCCACGATAGATATCGATCCTCTCGATCTTTTGTGTCACGCTTTACAAATGTGGAGCAGTCGCGGGCGACTTCACCCAGCTCTCCGTCTAAGTGTCGCAGCGACGCTCGGACAAGATTGACCGTACTTTCTAGCCGCGCGTTCTTCTATCCAAATGTTTCGTTTCCTTTCCTCCTGTCATCGTTACGACGATTCTAACGAAAACTGCTTTCAGCGTTGCTCGATGATATTGTGTTACGTTCAGTAGTTGATCTTCTTTTGCAGGCGTCGTCGCGCGTTTCGCTCGCGTTCCCGGGAGTCAGAGTCAGCGCGATTCGACCGCCCAACGATTCTACGCCGCAAATAAAAGGTTCAGCTGCTCGAACGCCTGCGGAAGCTCGTTTACCCATCGTGGTTCTTTAACCAGGCATCTGCGTTACGAGTGCCAACAAAGTCCTCGCTTCAAATGTCCGTTTTGCGAATTTCGCTCGAGATGGAGGTCGGACGTATACAGACACGTGCGCAGAAGGCATCAGGGCAGCGACGTATGCTGCATCGACACTGGTGGAAATTAATCTTGTACCTCAACGGAATCTTAATAAATGGCCAACCCGTACATTCCTTGTCCTGTTATTTTTCTACCGCTGTACTTGTTGTCCCGCACCGTTGCATTGTTCTTTGTCACTTACATTCTTATCGGTTTCGAAAAAGAAAAAAAAAAACACAGAACGAACAACAAACGTAGAACCAGTTCGGCAGTTGCATTAGGATGGATGTCGCGAACTATTGTTATGGCACGAAATTTTCTTTAAATATATACATTGTAAAGCTACGGTTCTTTCATTTCTAACAATTCCGTCCTTTGCTCGTTATTTTGTCACAGGCTAATTACTCGTTATTTACGCACTCATGCCACGTTATGTTGTAGGGTCCGTCTTGCGCTGTCGAGTATACGATTTCGATACGTAGCTCCTATCGCGCGTTAGAAAATCGTTTTCGTGCTTCTGTGACGTACACTTTTGCCACTGTTAGTCGCATATTCGGTGTCGTATACTCCGCCCGATTCTGGCAAACCTTTTATTCACGCGTAATGCAAGGATCAAGAACGCTCGATCGTTTCTCGAGTCTTCGGGGCACGAACGTCTCGTAGTGGGTGGAAATACTCGGCGGTTGTTTGACCATAGCGTTTCTCTTCTTTTGCAGGCATCGAATCGATCTACAACTGTTACTTGGCCACCAATGCCGAATTCCAGGCGGTCGCCGTGAAAAAGTATCTCTGCCCTAACAACTGCGGCAGCTCTTTCAGTCATAACTACAGCATGAAGAGGCACGTGCGATACGAGTGCTGCCAGGAGCCACGTTTCAAGTGTCCCTGCTGCGACTACCGATCCAGGAGAACCTCCGATGTCTACAGACACGTGAGAAACAGGCACCATGGATCTATCGTGGACAGCATGTACATCGACACTTGTAAAAGTTGAATAAAAACTCCTTAAGACTCGTCGTTGTGCGGTGATCAGTTGCTCGAGCAAACGTTGCAGCCGAATATATTGTGTTTTCTATGTTGTTTACCGAGTTAACGATTTCGCGATAGCGCGGATCGCTCGATCGAAGTTGGATAACGTTAAAGTTTACGAAGAGAATCGATGGCGACCCCCTCGAGAGGTCCACGAATAAAGAGTTGCAAACGAAACGTTGTTCTCATTGACACGGACGCTTTTCAGACGCAGAAGGTTCTCTGGTCTTCCATTTTCACACGTTTTCTCTGTTCGGTCGTTTCGCGTTGTCCCTGGAAACTTTGGACACGCTATTAACCGTAGCCAATCTGTTTCTGTCGTTTGCAGGGCACAGGGATGGTCCGAGGTATTCATATCGACCGTTCGCGTTCGTCGACGAAGGACATCATCCCTGTCCGACGTGCAGTCGCATCTTCAAGAGGAAGAATAGCCTCAGCAGACATCTGCTGTATGCCTGCGGGCAGAATCCACGATTCAAGTGTCCTTACTGTTGGTATCGGTGCAAACTTCGCAGTAACGTCTACAGACACGTTCGTTCCCATCACAAGAAGCGCGAGGTTCTCGCCATGGACGTTCTCAGACATTGCATCAATAAGCCCAATTGAATCCTTTCCTTCCTATGTATGAACGGGAGCTTGAACTAACCGATCTACTGGAGGCAGAGCGTCCACCGAGACATATTTAATAAAGCTTCTAACACAGATTTATAGATCGTGTTGCATACCACGCGAATCGTCAGAACCCTGCGCAAACGTTGGTTGGACAATTACAATTTTTTTTTTTTTTGGAACGCCCATCTATCCTTTGTAACAGAACACTCATGCTCCCATCTAAACTCCTTTACCCATACGCTTTTGCAGTCGACGCGTTAGAGATATTGGGACGTGGATACCAACGATTATACGCGTTCGAAGGTTCTTGCAGCTTTGCGAAACATATGGGAATGTACGCTTGCGCTGGGAAGCTAGCAACTATGTATTTGTTGCAACATCATTTAATTATATAACACGAGTATGCAATAAATGGTATCCCAACATTTTCTTCATCCGTGGTCGTCCCCTTTGCGCGAGAGCATGGAGTATGGAAGAGCAGGATGAGTATAACTTACGGTACCATTTTTATTCCTGTGTTTACTGGCCCATATCGCGTAGCCTCGAAGGATCCAGGAACCCCTTTGCGCGACTGTTATCCTCTGAATGTGTCCTATCGCAATGGTCCCGTATTTCCGATCCACGCGGTCGACCGTTTCCGTCGATCCGTTTCACACGGTGGAGGTGAATGTGTTCATGTACGTGATCGGTGAACCCGTGTTTCCTTCAACGACGACAGGCGGAAGATTCTGAATCTTTCTATCAGCATTTTTTCGTCCTGGGGTTCTTGGACAATCCTCGATACTCGTTGCTTATCTTCAATCGTAAAGCTCCAGAGCTAATCGACCATTAACCCTTTATAGTTCACTGGTACTCATTGTTACCACTAAGGAAGGGATGGGAATTTTGCATTTTTAAGTTTCTACGCTCATCCACAAAAAAAAAGTGAAAAAAGTGACCAGTGAGTTGTGCCCTATAATGGGTTAACTGTTCAACGTAGGACCGCAAAGGGTTAATTGTAATTAGCTACTGCTCCCATTTTTCTCGACAATAACGCGCACATGGTCCAAGAACCCCGGTTCTCGCGATGTCGTCTAAGAAAGAGTGATTTTTAAAGCGCGATAGTCCTCGCGCAGCTCTCTTCTGTCTACCTTGCAACAGGTGCTATCGAGGACTTTCAGAGACGGAGATAATATACCGGGGTACTTCGTTTTGTTTTCAGGTGGTCTGTATTATGCTCACGCTCGCTACAGGAAACCCCGGGTACGCTTCAACGATCTATCCCACAAGAGATTCCCGTGTCCGAACTGCCCGAGCGTTTTTGTCTGGAAGTGCACGTTGAAGAGACACATGCGCAACGAGTGCGGGAAAGAACCGCGCTTCAAGTGCCCGCACTGCGAATATCGCGGTAAATGGAAAGCCAACATATGCAGACACATCAAAAGAGTTCACAAGGAATGCAGTATCTACGTCCTCAGCACGTAGGCTTCCGGAACCAGCTCGATCCCGTCGACCATCGCTCCTGAACGAACGCGTTTGTTCCTCTCCGTGGATGAAATATTTTTTATTGCTATATCGACGCGACATCGAACGTTGCGTACGCTTTCAACACGCCGTGCCTCGGGAAACTCGACGAAACTTTTCGCGTAGACTCTCGTCGAAATGGGTGGCGCAACCTGAAGAGGCTTGATTTTTCGAAGCGAACGATAAATACACGTTTCTTTATGGAAAGATCGATTTTAGGTATTCGCCGCATGACGAATAAGACTGTTGTTACGTGTAATGGTTAGAATTGTTGCTTGGTACGAAATTTATAACGTTTGTCGACTGGCTGTTAGTCTCCTTCGGCGATCTTTTAGAATGAATTATCCCTGCTCTAAAAGCTGATTTTGTTTTTATAGTTGCCACAAGCTTATTTTTCATTTTTAAGGAATTCTGAAGGTGGCTAAGTAGCGAGCAGTCGAATCGTTAGGTTATTAAGTTAACCGACCTTGTGTTCAATGTGCGTTGAGATTTTTTTTTTTTATTCACACGATGTAAGCAAGAAATTTTACATATCAAGCACGTGGACCGACGTGAAAGTTCGGAAATATTTTATTTCAAACCAACCCCGAATCAACCGTTTCACGGTTATACCACGATTTTGATCGGAGCCTGTCTAACGCACAAGTGCGAAATTCGATAAATCGATAATTAGGATAAGAGGATTGCGCGATGTATCGAAACCAATAAAACATTATTGTTAGAAAAGACGAGATTACGTGCCTCTCTATTGGTATCTTTTTAGGAGCCCGAACAGGGGCGGATTAAGGCAGGAGCTTTAGCGATTAAGCGAAAAGTTATTTAATTTCTGAATGCTGAATTAAAACATAAGTACTCTCTAAATTACATATTTAAAACTCGTAGTTCATAGTTCCAGCGGTAAGTTGCGATTAATCTTCGACAGAGATTTAAGAGCGGATGCCAGCGAGGCATACGACATTCTACTCGTAAATTAGGTCTGTTGGATCTTAATTTGGCTCTGAGCCTGATCGCGTAAGATCCTTTGGCGCGATGGTGACGTCGAAAGCGAGCGGTTTATCGCCACGAGAAAATTTCGTCTGTTCGTTTGTTTCAGGTTTCGGGCGAAGGTGGCAGTTCGGCAAGGTGGTGATGAGACCGTCCAGGTACAGAAGACTTCAGGCTGGCGTCTACGTCTGCCCTAGTCCGAACTGCTCCAAGTCTTTCAGCTGGAAGGGCAATCTGAACAGGCATCTTCGATACGAGTGTGGTCTACAACCCCGATTCAAGTGTCCGTATTGCGAGTACCGTTGCAAAGTTAAAGGGGACGTGAGTAAGCACATCCTGAGAAAACATCACGGCTCCACCGTTTACGTTCTGGACCTGTTCACCGCCTGATCCTCGAGCTATGGAGCCACAGACGTTGACCAGCCACCGACAACTTCGAATCTTGTACTTTTTACGTGCAAATAAAACGCAGGCTTTTTTCCTCTCGAGAATATTGCGCATTACTTACCGAGCTAGCGATTAGAAAGGCACTCAGCGAGTTTCAGGAATCCTCTGGACTTTGATTTCCTTTGGATTCGAGCATGCGACTACAGAGAAGCACACCAGCACGTTCTCGCCGTTCCCTTTGATCGCAGGTACTCAATGGTCGAAGGATACGCGATGTTTAATGGCAACAAGATACGCGGTTAAAAAATTCGTCCTTGGTTATCACGTTCCGTGCCACGTGCATTGCCGGTGGTACACGCAGATATGTTTACTTAATCACCGATAGCATATAGTTTATGAAAAATTTTGTAAAATATATTTCCATCATAAGAATGAAGCATGAGTGGTACACGATGTGGTAACTGCTCTAAACAAGCCAACTACTTATGGATCGATGATGTAACGAAATATTGTGCGATAATATATCGATCTTTAGTCAAAACACCAAATGGGCTGACCGACAAGTCGGGCAAAAAAAACGGTTTGGCACGGAACGTGTTATACGAAATTGTTTGGCATGAGTTTTTCCTTCTCGGGACTATCGTAGTCGAAGTTGGATCGCGAATCGAACATGTTTTCGCGTCGTTCTCTCCCGATTCGTCAGGTTTTTCGCTGCTCTAGTGGGGTTTTGTGGGTCGATCGGAAGGAGGGAAAGTGCAGCTAGCGAAATCCGACGATAACTCGCGCATAAATTGTTTGACAGTTTCCAAAACGACTGATAGCGAACGAAACGTTCTTTTTCAGGGTTCAAAGGGTCCACGTCGCGATTGGACCACCGACGCACGAATTGGTTTATGAAACCTAGCACGTACGCCTGTCCGAATCTGAATTGTCGGAGCGTCTTCGCTTGGAAAAAAAATCTGACCAGCCACTTGCGTTACCAGTGCGGACAGAAGCCTAGATTCAAGTGTCCTTACTGCGATTACATGTGCAAGGTGAAGGCAGACATACGGAAGCACATTAGGGTGCAGCACAAGAACCACGACGTCTACGTGATCGATATCTTCCAATCGTGGGAGGTTCTACATTGACCGGGAGTTGTCTCGACGAGGAGACTCGTCACGTTTCAATCTTCATCGACCAGCGACGTCGTCGACGACCAATCCAACGGCTCTAATTGTATAGGAGAATTAAATTTCGCTTCGCTGGCTTGCCTTACACCGGCTTGCCCCGAATCTGTCTGTAACGAAGTCTTGCGTTCAATAAAGATCCGACCGCTTTCGTCGAGCCACCGAATCGAGCGATGCTTTCGCATGTACATCGCATTTTTGTTCGTTCCTTGGGCTAACGGGTTACACACCTATGCAAAAGTACTAACAACGAATCATCCAATCGAAACGTTTCGAAAATACGAAGAAAATTCATTTAACTTTTGTCGAGGCGAGATCGAAATGTCGCAAACCTCCTCGTCGCCCGTTCGACGAAGCCGAGGGGTCGAAGAAACGAGCGGCCTCGACGCACCACATTTCGTCAACCTTAACATCGACTTTTTCCCCTTCTAGGTCCTGGACTTGGGATCGATGTTCGAGGACAGTCGGAAAGTTTGGGCGAGTTTCCCAGAGGGAAGAGATTCCCCTGTCCGAATTGCCCGACCTCCTTCGGCCAGAAACCGAGTTTGACTAGACACTTGAAGTACGAATGCAGACAGGACCCACGTTTTCAGTGCCCTTACTGCCAACAAAGAAGTAAAAAGACCTCGGACATTTACGCGCACATCAGAAGGAAACACGCAGAGTGTAAAGTGTTCGCCATCGACATCCACGGCGACCCGATGCAGTATACGACTGGCGCCTACCATCTGGACTGGATCTGAAACAGTTTCCCCGCGCCAATCGCGTCGATCGACTTGCGCTTGTAATCGCATAAACGCCACGAATACGGTAATCCCTGATTTCGGATATCCGAAACGATTACCTCTCAAGTTGGATACGTTAAACATTTTTACGCTTGTAGTCGCGAGTATTACGGATGGCTCGACAAAGTTTTTCTACAAACAATTCGAATACAGTCGGGATATCAGGGATTACCGTACTTTGCGTAAATTTTATTCAGTATTACATTAATCTTGCTTGCTGCCTCCCGCGAACAACGGATTTCTGTTTTTGGCGACGCCACGAATCGCGGTCTGTACAAATTTTTCATCAAACGACGAATTTTCCCATAAACTTTATTGTATAGAATAAAGCAGAGTATTCGGAGGAATAAATGCGTTTCTATGACACTACATATTTTCATTTCGCAGTCGCATGCACACAGTTTGAGCACATTGATCACACGACGATATACTCCCCGAGCGGTCTTCTCATTTTAGCGTCTCGAAGAATGGATGGGATTTGGTCAGTCTCGAATATGACGATCGTCGATCGAAGTTGAATTAGAGTCTCTATAAAATATTTTTTTATTACCGAACTTGAAGAAAAGAAAAACTTCGATGTTGGTACCATTTCTCTTAGCTTTACAGACAATTTTACAAACCTCTAAACTGAGAAGACCCTTAAAAGCTCCTTTCTGTTCGTTCGCCTGGCAGCGAATCCGAGTAGTTAAAACGATTCAGCGAATCGAAAAGCTCCACGAAGGCATTCACGAAAGAAACACGACCGTTCAAATCTGTTCCAGGATACTACAACGAATGGTACAGCTACTGCCCTTGGAACGCGAAACCGTATCAGTGTTTGAACTGTCCGAACAATTACTCGACGAAAGTTCACCTGAAACGTCACGTAGTCAGCGCCTGCAACGGGAAGGAGCCTCGCTACAAGTGTCCCTATTGTACCTATAAATCGCGCTACCCGTCAGACACGTACAAACACGTGAAACGTCTCCACGAATTCCACGAGGTTTTCGCGATCGACGTTCAAAATCAGAGGACCTACTTGCCGAAAGATACCCCCACGCTGCAGGACAACAAAATGATATTCTGAAATCCGAGCGCGCGAAAGATCGCGCTATGTACGAACGTTAGGAATGAGTAAAGAGTGTACCTAAACAGTACCAAAGGAAGTCGCAGAAGAAAGCACGCGTTCTTTGAATTTCTCCCTGTCCTCGTATAATCATACCGTAGCAGTTCCAGGATCGATCGGTGACAGTCGAAGCGAACAAGTTTTCCCATGGAGTCGAAACGAACTTCCTTCGACCACCATTCGACGGACGCAGGTATACACGTCCGAAAACCACATCTCTCGAACTCTACTTTTGTTTCAGGTGTTCCGCCGACGCGGTGTCTTAATTCCCACGTCGACGATAGCGACGATCCTTTCGCGTTTCGTTAGTTGGCTCGCGCGTAAACTTCGGTTAAAACCGAGTTACTCGTAGTTGTTGCACGCACGAATCTGTCGCCGGCGATCTTTGTGTCTCTCGCTGCTGCTGTCCGTGGACTGTGCGCAAGTATCTTGCTGGGTTTTCTGTTTCAGTTTGCCGGGGCTTCGTGTGGCGGAACAAGTCGAAGAGGTTCTGCTGTCCAAATTGCCCGAGTGGATTCACTAGGGAGACGAACCTTCGGAGGCACGTGCGGTACGGATGCGGCCAGGGACCGAGGTTCAAGTGTCCGTACTGCGACATGCACTCCAAAGAGATCTCGAACGTGTACAGGCACATTAGGACCAAGCATCGGGGAATGCGCGTTTTTCTCACCGACGTCGCCACCAACAGGCAGTATTACGCGCGGAAGAACTAAACGAAACGATTTTAACCGATCACCGTGTACAATGGTGCTCGACTACGAGCGGTGGTACTTCGTACGGGTGCCGCGCAAGGTAGCGGCATCGTTTTAAGGAAGGATGTCGCCACAAAAACTAGCTACCGGTAGTTATTCGGACAAAATTTTGAAACTTTGTACTCTTATGTAGTTTTAAACGCTGAATTGAATGGCGTAAACAAAAAATGTATAAACAATTCTGTTGGATTTTTCGATCCGCCTTTTTTTTCAAATAATTTTTTATTAAAAATCCAAAGAAATTGTTTCAACATTTTTTGTTTACGCCATTCAATTCAGCGTTTAAAACTACATGAGAGTACAAAGTTTCAAAATTTTGTCTGAACGACTACTGGTAGCTAGTTTTTGTGGCGATATCCTTCCTTAAAGTTCGCCAATTTAAGACGACCACTATTATACACCGGTCGAGCTGGTCTCTGTGGCTCGACGGATCAATTGTACAGTGCGACGAACGTCCTACGACGCGAACGACATTTGTATCCTAAACGAATAAACGAAGTAACGTTCACTGTGTTCAGCTCCTCCGATAGCTGTCGTCGAATGTGAAAAGTTGCTCGCTGAAAACCCTGTTCCATCTGTAAGCCTAAGCAGAGAATGTATAATAAAAGTTGCTTATCCGTGGCACCGAAGAAACTTTTAGTCACCGATCCCGACAGACGATACCGGTAGCGTTTCTTCTACGTTCTCGATCGCTCTGCACGATTACCCTAAGCTCCGTCGCTGGTACGTCGATTTCTATGCGGTATCGCGACGGGTACAGCGATCTCTGGACAGCCTAAACGAAAAACTCGACTATCGTTTCGGTTATCCAGGGGTTATTGTGCTTCGTTCAAGTTTATCGCTTTTGTCACGATTTCTCCCGTTCGTTCGTGGAAACGTATCCAATCACGACGCTTCGCTTTTGATTTCAGGCACGATATATTTCCCACGGTCGACGGGTTATCATTACCCCGTGTGCCCGGGTCAGTCGCAAGAACCGCCGCTCTGTCATCGTCCGATTAAGCCCGGGAGCAGCGACCGCGACAGGTTAGTTGTCACAACAAACACCTTGTCAGTCCGTTTCGTTTCCGTTTCGTTATCCGATAACTCTGCCACGAACGTTAACCACTTCTCGGTTACGCGCTCCCGTCGGTCACGATTTTCCGTTGACGGTACCGCACGTCTCGGACTTAAAGTTTCGGTTCTGCGTGTCGTGTCGCAAACCCGTGGAAAAAAAAATACACGTTTGCATTGCAGGATGGAAGAGAAAGACGGTCTCGTGGAATCGTGTTTCGTCGGCTCGGCGGCTTATCATCGCCGTTTGATCGAGAGACATTTCCCGGAGACCATACCGCCGACGGAGAAAAAATCGAAACCCGTGAGAAAATGTGTTCAGTGCTCGAAGAAGATATGCGCGAACGGGAAAAGAGTACGCAAAGAGACCAGGTACTACTGCCCGGAATGTGACGCTGGACTGTGCATCACCCCTTGCTTCCGACTCTACCACACGACAACCTAATGCGACGTGTCCCTCGATCCTCGATACTCGATTCTCGATTCTCGATACTGTCGAGCTCTTAGTCCTACTCCCGATGGCGGAGGAATGGCAATGTTCCGTTCGCTCGCGGGCTACGGTTAACCGAGAAGTGGTTAACGCCGATTAATAACACTGACTAATAACGCTACGGTGCGTCAGGTACACTTGTCCAAAGTGCGAAAGGAGTTACCAGCATTTGCACCACATGCTGCGGCACTGTAAGTTCGAGTGCGGTAGCCCGCCGAGGTTTCAGTGTCCTTACTGCGTGATGAGGAGCAAGCAGTCGAACAACGTTTACAAGCACATACGTCTCAAACATCCAGGATTGAAGGCGGAGGTCATCGTGCTCCACTACGATCAGCAATAAACGTTGCCGACGGTTGACCTTCATTTTATTTTTTTTTTTCTTTCTTATTTTCCCTTCGAAAGTTGAACAATAAAGGGCGATTAACCGAGAAGAGTGTGTACTTCGATTTCACCATCTCCTCGTCCTCCATCCTTCGATCCCTCGATAGTTTGGTGTAGCGGGAGACCTAGCGGTTTCCTTTTCGAGGGTACTTGTTCTTGTCACGCTTCGAATCGACGTCATTTTAACATTTTCAATCGTTTTGCAGGTTGAGAGTCGCTTGAACGTCAGCTACGCGTCCACGTGGGAATCAGCGGCTGCCATTGATCGTTACACTTCCCGCAAATTCTCCTTCTCGCGCGTAAACGGGTTGTCCGGGCATACTTTGTCCCCTATATATAGCTTGAAGATGCCTGCAACCGCTTTATTTGTTTGTCTTTAACTCAACAAAATATTTTACCACCGCGCGTGTGTCAGCCTGCAAGCACAATCTCTCCAAGACTTCGACATAGAAAACCAGACCATTCATTATTGCCTGTAAGCACTTGTTCCCCGACGATTCGCCGTGTACGATTCTTCCTTTCGCGACGATTCGCACGGCGGTTTGTCCTGTCTCTAGCTCCGGGGTTTCAAACTTGGTCGGATTGGTTTGTCGCGTTTAACGAAATTCAACGACCTCGAATAATATTCGATGATTTCCTTACTCGACTGGAAGTTGCAATCTTTCATTTGTGTCTTACCGTATCAGTCGAAGCAGGGAATCGCGCGTCACGAAAGCGCGTAGACGAAGAACGAAGCTCCTAAAAGTGCAACAAAATTACTCGTTTCGCGTTGAATTTAATTTTCGGAAAAGTTTAGGAACCCCTGATCTAGTTCATCGTTCGTTCTCTTCAACGATCTCGCTATCGCTTACGATCGAATGGAAAAAAACAGTGGCGTTCGTTCGGTGTGTCCGCTAGCTCGCGTCTCCTCGACTTCGTTGCTTCGAAACGCTTGAGAGGCGGTCGCGGTACGCGTCGAAAGCTTTTCGAAAATCCCAAGCCCCCCCCCCCCCCCCTGCGGTGGAACGTCGTTGCCGATTTGTTCGAGCTAACCGTGCACTTCCATTTCTTTTTCAGCTTTCCTAGAAATGTTGCCGCTGCCATGGGCCGATGACAAGTACACGGAACTTAGTCTGAGAAAGAGTAAAACACGGTTTCCGTGTCCGCTGTGCCGCAAGAGTTACACGACCAAGAGCGCCGTGACGGCCCACTTCAAGTACGATTGCGGCAAACCGCCGCGCTTCGAGTGCCCGTATTGCGGAAAGTTGAGCAAGAAAAAGTTCAACATCCAGGATCACATACGGCACAAGCATCCCTCCAAGCCAGTCATCTGCAACACGTTGTTTTAGGCAGGGGCCGTTTTAATACGTGCCGACGCGTCCAGAAAGACTGAAATACTGTTGTATTCGCGCGAACTAGCTGACGGAAGTTCGCTTTGATTTTGGAATAGAATAATAATAAAAGTAAGAGCAACGGCGTAACCGTTTGCGTCACCGAATGGACATCGTTCGCAAGAGATCGGCTCGCAAATTGGAAACTATCGCTCGGAACTTTGTCGTTATCAGGTGCCTGACGTCCGATTTGATTTTATCGAGTCGAATTGCGCGCGACGGCGCGTTAGTATTTTTTAGCGGAGTTGAAATTAAGCGGTGGTCCGCCTCCTTCGATTTTAATCGAGAAACGGGGATCGATGAACCTGGATTAACGACTCGTGTACATAATTTATAGAGGTATTTCTGTACAAGGATGTGTAACGCGCTGCGAAATCGGGGACGCCTGTTAGTCATGTAAATTGATCGGTATGTGACTCTTGTTTAGAAAAAAAAAAGAAATAAAAGCGTTTCTAGGAAAAGCAACGAACATTTGGTCGTTTCATGAATCGTCGCCAGAGAGTACTCGTCGTTTTCATCGTCTCTCGTCGATGTACTTGCCCACCGACTACCTCCTCCCTGCATGATTATTTCCTGTGCGTACTGTTTCGTATCCCGATATTTAAGGCGATGCTCGACAAAAGTTGTCCGTGAATCAGCTAGCTTACAATCTTGACTCTGGTACGATGTTTTGTAGGTGACAGGCCCGGCGACCTTCGCGCTGCGCGCAGAAGGAAGTTCGCCAGGATAATGGACACGCTGTACAACTCGAGTACGGGGAAATATCACTGTCCTAACTGTAACAACGGCTACGGCAGACGAGACACAATGTTGGGTCACTTTAGGTACGAATGCGGCAAGGCGCCGAGGTACAAGTGTCCTTACTGCACACTGTGCAGCAAGAAGACATCGAACATTTACCAACATATCAGGTGTATGCACCCGAAGGAACTGGTCACGCTCGTTAAGCTCTATTGAGCTCCTTCTCGATTCCTTATCGGGATCCTCAGGATGCCAACCGAGGCTTCCGCGTCCTTTGGAACGTTTCGAGGTACTCGTGCTCGCGTCGCAATTCGACGACAAGGCTTACACCTGGAAGCCTCGGTTGGTATCGCCCACGAAGATCGCGAAAGTCTCGAATACCATGTCCTCTGGATACGTCCCATTCGCCGTTGTTCATAAGTTGGAAATACGAAGAAACCAAGACTGCGATGTACGATAGATGGTAACGACTTCGATCGTTGTACAAAAGAATAAATGCGATCAAGAACCAATCCTTCCTTCGTTCGTGTCGTTCGATCTCTCCTGTTGTTTTTCAGCGATGTCGATCATACAGCCAGCCCATCGAGTGCGATCGAAAGGTATCACCGAGCCTCAAATGTTCACGAACTAACCGTTCCTTCGACTTGTTTCGTTTCAGATGTCGCGGAGCAGCTGTCGAGGAAGAGGTTCGTCTGCCAGATCTGCGGCAAGGGCTTCAGTCACAAGCCGTCTTGGAAGAGGCACTGTCGCCACGAGTGCGTCGGTATCGAACCACGTTACGCCTGTCCCTATTGCGGGAATCGGAGCAAATACGCCAAGGCTATCTATAGACACGTGCGGAGAAAGCATTTTGGTTTAGAAGTCAAGACGAATCTCCTCTATTGTACGTGGTATTTCGTCTTCGTTAGCGTTATCGATAAAACAACCGCCGTAAACAGTCGGCCCTCGACACCTTTGCACTCGACGTTATTTGTTTTAGTTTAGTTTATTAGTCAAACTAACTACACGCGTGCCATCGACTCCTAGATGCAGCTGAAACTCGTCATCTGGATTTTCAAGCCCCACTCTGTTCTCTACAAACCGACTTTTCTCCTCGTGAGCCTTAGATGCGCACATTCCGATCCTCCTCGTTATTTTCCAAAGTTTTCTCCAAAATACAGATACTGTCTCGGCGTCTACGACAGAGTCACACACACGGAAGTCAACTACCGAACAAGTTACCGAACTCTACGCAACAAACGATTTCCTCCCAGAGTAACAAACCGCACGGCGAACACTCGCCGGTTCGCGTCTTCCATAATTTGCTCGTTGGCTTTACCGAGTGCTTTAATCGAGTTAGCCTCAATAAAATCCGCGCACGCGGATTGTATTAACTCGACACCACGGTCTTGGTTTCAGAGTTTCGTCGAGAACCGAGGCCGGAGCCGCATCTTTCGCAGCGGATTTCGACGCAACAGCGCGAGATGTTCTCGGGCATGGCAGCCTCGCAGAAACGGAGACACGAATGCCCGAAGTGCGACAAGTCTTTCTCGCAGAGTTACTCGATGTACCGTCACTATAGGTACGAGTGCGACTCGTTGCCGCGTTACCAGTGCCCTTATTGCGGCCACATCAGTAAGTGGACGCACGCGATCTACAATCACATCAGGAAGATTCATCCTGGACAAGAAGTCGCTCTGAACACGCTCTACTAGCCTCGCCTGGCCATGGAACTCACGGAACCGGATCGTCAATGTATTCGTGTCAATAAATAAGAAATCCTAGTGCAGTGAGCGAGAATTGTATGCTTCTATGCGAAAAAAAAAAAAGAAAGAAATAGAAAGTCATCCCTTATTCCGCGAGAGTTTCAGGGCTTTCCAGGCAGAGAGCACATACGGTTTTTTTAACGCGCCATCGATCCTCGACGGAATCGACGGATCCGAAACGATCGTTCGAAGCTTACGTTAATCCACCACCCGTGTCCCGTTGGGTCGTGACCGTTCCCAAACGCGACACCTCCGATATAACCGTACTCGGTTTCAGAGGAGAATCACTTCCACTTTTTCTCTCTAACGGTAGATCCCCGTCTCTTTTTCTGCTTACAGACTTCAGGCCGATTGTCCTGGGCAAGTACCACGCTGTCGTTCGAAATTCTCGGCACATGCTGAAGCTACAGACGTCCCTTAACCGGCGCGGCTTTCCATGTCCAAGGTGCGCTCGTACGTTTCACACGTCCGGCGGCATGAGTCGTCACTACAGACTCGAGTGCGTCGATCTTCCGCGTTTCAAGTGTCCTCACTGCGATATGCGCAGCAAGTATACTCAAGCCGTGTACAGGCATATTCGGGCCAAACACCGTAATATGGAGCTGAGGTTCGTCAAGTTGTATTGAACGTCTTTAGCAGCGGGATTTGCGTTCTTCCGCGTGACGAGCTTTCAACGGCGACCCAACCCGACAAAGGTTCGCTGCGATTTCTGCATCGAATCGTCTTTTACCCGATGCCGTTTATCCTTCGTGACGGTGATCTTTCGAGCAAGGAACGCTTCGTTATTTCTCGTGTACATCTCACGACGTGGATTCTGGTCAACCGTGGGGCAAGTGACTCGGAAAATACTTCTATTAAGGAATGAAAATTGGCCCATCTCTGGCACGCGATCCAACAGAGGAGGAGTCATTTACCTTTCGACTGGCAAAAATCCGCGCCACAGGGCGTACACGGGTATTACTTATTTCCTAGGAAGTAAAAGGAGATTGCAAAGTGTTTGCAATAAATTCCACGCCAAGTACCAACGATCCGATGCGTTTGTAAATTGCTATACGAATCGTTTTCAGCCTTTTCTTAACGCGTTATACCGGAGAAGGTTGAAACTTGTACCGATCGATTAACGAGTTTTCCCGACGTATACCAACACCGTATTTACGTTCCATGATTTACGGTTGTAGAAGCAAGCTTAAAACGACCGAACGAGCGCGAGCATAGCCTAACGAGAGTCGATCTCTCGACCGTAGCGAATGTAAAACGATTTAGGGAACGAGAGGAACGACGTAACGAAAGCATGGTGAATTGTACGACTTCATCGACCTCCGAACAATAATAAGTTAGAAGCATACGTTAAAATCTATTTTAATCGCCAGAGTCTACGTAGATTACGAGGACGTGACTGAGATTACAAGAACAACTTATAAGGGGTTTATACTCACGAATATTGTTAGTATAGTTATTAATATCCGATGTCGTCGTTGTCGCGCGCACGAAGTCTCGACTGCGAGAATTTGATCTTTTCGACGCGTAAACGAGGCACCATCTCAATGAAACGTTCGAGATTGGAGAAACACGGCATGTATGCGATACGAAGACGCGCACAAGAATTTTCTGTATCCATCGTCATAGTATCCTGCGACTGATATACTTGTATTACCAATTCGCTGCGCGCCATGCATGTAAACGCGTACGCGTCGATGTCTGATTGGCCTTAAATCGCACCACAGTCGAGCTACGCGTGAATTTTCTGCTGGAAAGTCAATTTTCCGCGACACGCCAAAGGTTTGCGTCAACCAACCAATGTATTAATCGTGTACGATGCAATTCACACTGATAAAAGGAAAGAAAAAAAAATGAGACAGATACAAAGGCAACGACTATCGTTTTATTGCAATTTTTAATACATTTTTTTTTCATCTCTTTAAACAAATAAATTTTTGTTTGTTCCGTCAGGTGCGATCGATGATGCGACAAGTTCGTTGGGCGATTGCCATAACTTGGAATCGAAAACTCCTTTTGAAAAGGACCTTAAACTATTTCAGCAACTTCTACGAACTTCTCGTGTTTTACTTGTTTTGTGGTGGTTAGGAGTAGGGTTCGTTTCGTTTTTTTTTTTGTCGTCCCGTACCTGGATCCAAGATTTTTCGTTCTCGTACTTTAAGCGCCGAAGACACGGACGGACGACGTTTTTACTGATCAAGCATTTTCAATTTTTCAGAAGGAGGTGGCGACGGATTCAGGGGTAAGATCTTCTCCTGCCCACGTTGTCTCAAGCATTATAAATCGAAGCGGTACATGCGGATACATTACAAGCTAACATGCGGCGTCAATGTGCCACGTTATTGTTGCGCTTACTGCGGATACGTGAGCAAATACGCGTCGAGCGTCTACAAGCACGCTCGAAGCGCTCATAAAAAGCTGCCGCAGCTTACACCTCGAAGACTCTACTGAATACGCCCGGTCGACGCGAATCCATCCTCGATGATCGCGTAGTTTACCAATTGCACGCGCTGCTTTCGCTTTCCGAGGTGTACACTGTTCCCTTTCCTTTTTGTTTATATTTTATATCTACACGATCGCCGACACGAAGTACCGAACTCGTAATAAAAATTGTTATTTATCATTTTCGATCTTCCTCAGCGCTTTTGCTTGTCCATGTGCACCGTGTCCTTGATAACTCGTTTTCAGCGACTTCTTCTGAGAAACGGAGTTAAAATCGTACGCAAAGATATCTCGAGAATAAATCAACTTGCGGATTACCACATTAGAACGAAATTTATTTCGCGCGTTAGAAAAACCGATACAATTTCTAACGTGTAAAGTAATTCTTTTATTCGCATTTTTTACTCCGTAATTTCACGAATGTATATAATTTTAGTTGGAAACGAGCGTTCCACAGATCCGGTTACCTCAGTTGCGAATTTTCGCGTTGAACGGATATCGACGATACGTCTATTTGTTTCCGTTATTTTTTCCAATCCGTACTTCCTCGATAGAGGTCGGCTTTTCTCGTTAGGAGTACTTTCGATCCTTTTTCGAACGTGGATGCGAAGGCCACTGTTACTGGCATCGTTCGACGGACGTTATCGCTCGAACCGTGCGCGGAACATTTGAATTCTGATATTGAATCCGTGCTTCCAGGTAGTCTGGCGGGAAACGAAGACGGTTGGTTCCACTGTCCTCGTTGCACTCACAGTTTCCTGTCGTTCGACTGCATGTTACGTCACTACGGGAACCATTGCAATCCCTACGAGACTCGTTTCCGGTGTACATACTGCGATTACGGCTCTAAGTACAGCTCGAACGTCTACAAACACGTGCGAAGGGTCCACAAACAGATGCCCTTCTTTAAACCCGACCGAATATATTTGCGTTAATCCGCCAAGGAGGAGTCGGCGGCATCGCGGGCACTAGAAGGAAGAAACTGAGAAGAAACTCGCCGAGGACATTTTCATGACGATTTTAACGTTCAGAAGAAACTGCCACGTTACCCCTTGTATTCATTTTTTCACGCATTTTCCGCGTATCTTTGCCAAAGACAGAGATAGAGCGTTGTTTCTATGTATGACCCACTCGAATACTGTGCACCTTCGTTCTGGTCGACCAGTTGGTTCGACGAAAGCGAGCACATTTAAATGTTGTGTACGCTGCGACAAGTTTTGTATTAGAACGTCTCTTGCAAAGGAACAATAAAATTAGTTGAGTTTATTTTATTACTCGAAGCGTGTCAGTCATTTTGCAATAAATCGTGCGCGTCCGTAAGAGGACACGCTCTCCCGAAACCGATACAAGTCGCCATATCGCGATTGACCCTTTCCCTACAACGGACGACTATAGTTTCCCTCCGCGCGTATCACGTTTATTTGAACCGTTGCAGTGAAAGGGTCGATGGCATCGATGTTCGTCTCACTGCTCGAAAGTGTTGTACCGTTTTGGGGTTGAAATCACGTCCTCCTTCAAACCCGATCCCGATTGTGTGAAGTGGTTCGAGGTGTTTACGTCCCGTCGCTCGTAATCGTGAACATCTTTACTGACTCGCGTCGCGATCTGCTTCTTCTGTTGCAGCGTTCGACGACAAGTGGGCCGCGTGTCAAAACGAACGACCTCCGGCCGAGAGGTATTTTTGCCCAAGGTGCTGCAGTTCCTTCAGCAAAAAGTCGAACATGATGACCCATTTCAGGTACGAGTGCGGCAAGGAGCCGCGGTTTCAGTGTCCTTACTGCGGTAAACGGGACAGGAAGTCTTCGAATACCTACAGGCATATCAGGACGAACCATAAGGGTAGCAGAATACAAGCGTTCAGACTCTACTGATTATCGAGATCGATACTTCAGTTGGCGCGGGGCCACCGGGAAATCCCAAAGGATGGAACAAGCTAAAAGTGTGAGCAGCTGTGTGTGCGTGTACCAGATAACGAAAATAGATGTCTTCCTTCGCCTGTCAGGACAGTTACTCTCATTGCATACCCTTTCTCTCGGTCATTTCCTTCTACTCTCGTATCCTTCGTTACAGAGGACAACGCCGAAATGGTCTACGGGCCGAGCGGAAGGTTTTTTTTCACCCCTAGGCCACCCCTCGTTGCTCCGTTTTCTTTCTCTCGTTTCCACCCCCGTGGCTGAAATTGCCGAATCGCGAGATCGTTGCCTACCACGCGATCCACTAACCGTGACCTATGTTTTCCTGTTCGTAGGTCGAGCTCTGCCACCCTACGACACCGGGATCCTGGACATCCTCAGGATGAATACGGACCACGGGGCGAGTCGTTACGACGCGAAGCACGAAGACGGCCCGTTCTGGCACTCGAGCAACAGGATGGCCTATCACTGTCCCAGGTGTAACGCGGGCTACACTTACAAGAAGACCCTGAAGACCCACATGAAGTACGACTGCGGCAAGGAGCCAAGATTCAAGTGTCCTTATTGCAACAAAAGGGACAAGTGCTCGTCGAACATTTACAAACACGTCAGGATGCGACACGACGGGATGCCTGTGATCGTCCATAGAAATTAGGGTCGTGTCGGTCCTCCGCTTCCATCTTTGGGTTTCTATGTCTTCTGCTTCGCATTTCTTCGGTTTTCATACGTACGCCGGTAAAGCTAGCAGCTAGTGCACGTTCGACGCGAGGGACGTTGCAGATTTTTTGACAACCTTTCTTTTCATGCTTCCGAGAGGAAGAGAGACGCGTGTCGAGTTTTATTGGCACTCGCCGCGTGAACCCTTCGAGTGCTATGGACGCGCGTCCGCGCCCGATGCACGTAGGCGTAGTCCTAAAAGTCCTGCCACACTTATATTTATTCTGTATATTTCTTAAAAAATTAGCATAGCTATTTTTGAAAATAGATATGATAGTTTGGAGTTACGGTGCGTGTCTACAAATCAGAGGTAGGCGAAATTGTTATTCGAACAATGTACGACGTGTGAAACGTGTGTATAGCTCTGTTTTTATTTCTCGAACGTGAAATATAATTTTATTTCATGAATAACGGATAAAAGGTTGCGTAAAAATCTTTTATGCGTGACAGGGCTTTAAACGCGAGTGCCATCGACGCGGACTACGGACTGGCGCGTGAGATCTGGTATATCCTTTAATATTTCGTTAGTAAATTAGCAACCTAGTTACGCATTTTATAGTTACTACTGCGAGCCACGCGTCGTCCGAAGAAAACGTTTAATTTTACAGTGTTCCGCACTCGAAGGGTTGAAACGCTATTCAGGGAATAATTGTACATTTTATTATTCTTTACAGCTGCCTGTGACGAGTATTTTTGAATTGCGGGATTCAGTACACGGGCGCTGTATTATCGCAGTGTTCTTCGTACGAAAAAAATTTATTCGACTGAACGCATTCGGAGCCGGTACCTGCGAAGACGTACGACAAACGGGGAACTTGTCGACGCGTCTCGAAATTGTATAGTCAACTTTCCTCCCTATGGTACTACCATATCTATCAAATGTTAGAGAATAAGAAATCCTATAAATAGAGTATTTTAGGTGGTACACCTGCCCAGATGCGTATCGCGTATGCCTATTTCGGTATTTCCACGAGTCATCAGTTCCTACGGCAGGAAGAGCGTGCAGTCTTTGGACCACGCTGGACAAAATTAACGTGTTAAGCGATGCCGAGAAACTACCGAGTACAAGCAATAAAGTGACGTTCGTTGCGAACGCTTACCTCGATAGAATTGCTCGACGAATATTAGGTAGCAATATGCTCGCCAGTAAAAAGAAATTGCTATCGTGTAGCCCTCGAGCATTTATCGATATCAAGACAGGGTTCTAGCGGAGGCTCGAGACTGTTAACGTCCATAAATGTTCGAAGCTTACGCGATACGAATAAACGAAACAACTCGAGAAGCATTCGGTGCGCGAAGAGATAATTGGAGTCAATGCGTTGGTCGAAGCAGCTTTCGCGACATCTTTCTTTTGTATTACGAACCGATGCCATAACGATTATACTTCTTAAGCCGTGTATGCGAATTACGGTCGACGGAGGCGACGAGCAGGTCGATCACTATGCCAAATTGTACGAGTTAAGCTAGAAAAAGGACGCATATTGAATAAAAAAAAAAAAAGAAAAAAAAACGAAGCAACGGAAAACGTGAAGCTGTCGTTTTCACGCAACATTTTCTGTTTTTCTTGATCGTTTCACTCTTCCATGCAGTGCTCTCTCTAGTCACACATCACAAACCCGTTCCAGCGACGTAGCACGTAGCCACACATATCGATTTTAGATCCCGTTACGAAGGACGTCCGATACGTCGCGTAGTTTCGGCGAACGGCACCATTACGGCCGGCGCAGGACTAACGTCCTGATTGTTTTCAGATGTACGGAGAATGGTGTGGCCGAACTTGAGGACACAGTTCGCCGTCTCGAGTTTCATCTGTCCCAAGTGCAACGCAGGATTCCGAAGGATGTGGGACCTGATTAGGCACAAGTGTGGCCAGATACCTAGATACGCGTGTCCCTATTGCCATAAGAAGGACAACTCATCCTCGAACGTTTACAGGCACATTAGGCGGTGGCATCCTAAGCTGCCAGTCGGCGTGAACAAAATGTTCTGAGCCTTCTCTTGTCTGTCTGGAGCGAACAGTATTATGTATCTTACCAAACTAGATGCGATTGGATGTTCGAACAAGCTATCGTCTCTGTGTATGGTTCTGTAGGATTTTCACTTTCCAGAACGACGAGAAAGTTACGTTCCGTAAAATTAGATAGAAGCACGCGGCGAACGGGGACGCCTGGCATTTACAGAGCGAATACGACTGCGAGGCATTCTGTAAAGAATAAACGATAAAACTCTGGCGTTGCTCAGCTTCCGATTCTGTGGTACAGTTATTTCACACCCTCGTACCCAAGATCAACGTGTCTGTGACTTCTCTTTTATCGTGTTTCATTTTCGGTGCCTACTTTGCAGTAGGTGTACTCGCGTTTACATAGATCGTCCTCACGAAACTAGCACGATTCGATTACAGAGCAGAGATGGCCAACGATTACTTTTGGGATTACTCTCGAGTAATCTTTCCAAACTATACGTGATCACAGGTTACATTACGCTTGACACTGGTACAGAACGACATCAACGATCTCGTAACGCGCGTTGACCCAACGGTGATTCGAGCATTTCGTAACTACATGTCACCTTTTATTTTAATTTTCAGTGTGGGACATCTCGTCTTTTTCGAAGATCAACTCGAACGAGTGCGAGCAGTGCGGCGAAATGTTTGCTAAGCTCGGAGACTTGATCTACCACACGCAGAACACGTGCTGTTATCAGAAGCACAGGATTCTTCCCCCGAATCCCGATGGTTATAACGCCCCCAGCAGCTTGGACTGCGTTCAGTGCGGAAAGACGTTCAAAAGGCTTAAAGATGTCAATTACCACATTCGCCATTTGTGCGGGATCCGTGGGATACAGTGCCCGTATTGCAAAAAGTGTTACACGTATACCTCCAACGTCAAGTATCACATAAACCGTTATCACAAAGGGAAGAAGGTTTACTACAATAAAATCTACACTTCTAACGCTCGCGCTGTCGATCGTGGGTCTTTCTAGACCCAGATGTCAGTCTTTCCATTCGTCTCGTCCCCTACCGATTCCTTTGCCAGTCTATAACGATGTTATTCTAGATACTCGAATTAAAGAATACATAAAGTATATGTATTCTTTAGTTTTTATGGGCGATCGTGCAAAATGTGTTTACTCCTTTTACTCGTGTTATAGAAATTTAAGTTAAGTCACGTTAACGCGTATAATTCGTTGAAAGGCGCGGTTAGCAAACCGTTAAGTTTCGAGTATAGTTATTGATAGCTTTCCCGATAAAGTCCAAACGCTAATCTATTCGTACTAGCTTCGATTACATGTAAATATACGTGAATTATGTATAGCGATGAAATAATATTTACGATTCGTGAAGAATTTTTGTTGTTTCTTTTTTTTGTTACGTAGATATTAAAAATATAAAGAGATATACGATAATCGTATGCTTTAAATGTACGGGTCTACAAAGATACGTCGAGGGCCATGCGAGTGTTAGACGTGATCGATTACTACGAAGGTGCTTCTGAAATGTTTCCAGACTGTTGATGATTATTGGAAGTAACCTTTCACCGTTCTATCGGAATAGCTAAACCATATATGTATCGATTTAATGGACTTCCGGTTACATCGATCGCTGATCGCGAATGTACTCGCTGAAAGACATTTCTCTCGCCAATTGTAAACACCTATGAAAGATTAAACGAATTTTGCTGAACCTTCGGTTCCCTTGTTTCGATTACGCCCCCTGCGTCCACAGTAATTCAGCGTGTTATGTGTGATCCGTTGACTCGTATATCGCTCTCACTATCTTTCCCCCTTCTCTGTTGGAACGTTTCCTCTCGCTTCTAAGATACTCTTGTGTTTCTCGAGAAACGTTTCCCCGTTGCACGGTTTAACGCATGGTCGTTGCACCGACGTCTATTAACTATCCTGTGTGTTGATTTTTTCCAGATGACTATCGGCGATACAAGCGCAAGTGGAACGAACAGGACTTTCTTAACTACCCGAGGGACATGAAAAGCCTCACAAACAGTTACAGATATCACCCGAACGAGCGTAAAAGGTTCGAGTGTCTCGACTGTGGATGTCGTTTCACCCAGAAGACCACCATAACCAGGCACTTGCGTTACTTTTGCGGTCAGGGGCATCGTTATCAGTGCCCTTACTGCGAAATGAGAGCCTCGTGCTCGTCCAATATTTACAGACACGTGAGGTCGCGCCACGCCGGGCATAAGGCGCACGCCATCAAGCTCTTCGACCAGGTTAATTCCCGTAGAATCGCGTGAAAAAAACCACCCTCCCCCGTGTGTGTGTGCAGAACAAAAGAGGTTCGAACGAACAACCGAACCACCGACGAGTCGAAATCGCTCTAGATATCGACGACGAAACAAACCGACGACTAGTGTAAAGTAAAACCGTGTAAGATCCTTTCTTTCTTTTCACATGTTCTGCAATATAAAAAGAATATATCTATAAACATGCGTCTTTCTGTACCAGTCTCTTATCGCGACGTTCACCCAATTCCAGCTTTGCTCGATCGACGCCTGCTCAACGAGGATCGTTCACCGTTCGAAACGGATTCTCGTTGAGCGTTCGTTCCCGTCGGATGCGAAGCCAACGATAGAACAAATTTCTTTGTTTTGCGCGTCAAGGGTGTCTTTTTTTTTTTTTTGTCTTCTTTGTTTTCTATGTCACGAAGACGCGGAGCGATGCACGTGCACACGCTTCCGGACACGGATTAAAGAGCTTCGAAAATCGTGCTCGTACCCCCGGGATGTTTCCTGCTAACTGGTTCCTTCGATCTTTCAGGTTATTGCCAGACCGTTCCCAGGCAGCGACGGAAAGTGTACTCCGTGAACAAGAGTCACTATTGCCCACGCTGCAACCGCGGCTTCACGCTAAAGAAAAACATGACACGGCATCTGCGCCACGAGTGCGGCATGGCTCCGAAATACCAGTGCCCTTACTGCGAGAAGCCCTCCAAGTTTACCCAGAATATTTACGCCCACATCAGGAAGTACCATCCTGGCCAAGTTTTGTGCTTCAAACGACTCTACTGAACTCTCCGCCCGATCTCCAAGTACCTTTTCGATCCACCTTCGCCGACGCGAGAAATATCGACTGTCTTTGATCCATGTGTGAGAAAAATTAATAAAGTTCTCTGAATCCCAATTACTCCGAGAGTGTTAATTTTCCGAGCGTCGAGCGAGAGGAACCAAACAGGATCTCGTCTGCTTACCCGTTGAAATCATCGGTGACGTTGTTCTTACCCTACTAACAACGTCGATTGTCTTTATTTCAGATGCTGGTCAAAGGTCGTCGTCCTTCTCGATCGTCTCCGCACGGGTCACGACGAGAGGAAACGTTTGCCACTGTTCGGAGCTAACTTCGCAACGTAAACACGCATCGTCTTTCGTCGACGAGTGTACGCACAGTGACACGACTTCGTCTCATCGCAGAGGTTGAGTGATACTTGGCGTTATCGCGAAGAAGGAAAGGTAACGCGAATCGATCCACTCGTCCTTTCGATGGAACGAATTCGTGTTACCTGGCGTACGGAATCCTTCGTTTTTTGTATCTGTGAGAATGAATAAAGATCAAAAGGTACTTGAATGTTACTCGTTACGCATACGTCTCTTAGAATGGGCCTGGGTTAGGAGGACTTACGTACGCGACACATTGCGTCGAACCGATCTAATTTGCTTTTAAATGTTTTGCCAGTTGTCGAGCTTGTTCGCGTTGGTATCTTTCGGGTCAGATTCGGTAATTACATCGTCCGAATCGAAAGATAGCACGATACGGCCTGTTTTTCAAACGCCATTTAACAATAGACTCGTCGCTGACTTTGGTTGCTTCCCCATCCAAACGCGGCGAGTAACTCTTCTCTCGCGGCACGAGAGAAAGAGAAATCCATATGAAAATTACCGCTGTTATATGTGTCGTCGAGCCTCGTACTTGTTCGTGTGAAATTTCACTTACCTAGAAAACTACCGTGTAATTTCCAGTGATCTTCAACCTGACTACTTTGCCCTACGTGGCGACCATGGCCCCGGAACGAAGATGGAGGCGCTGCAACACCAGCGGCCTGTTTCCGCCGGCGAACACCACGTCCAGAGGTAACTTCGATTGCCCCAAGTGTCAGAAGACGTACAAATGGTATCGAGGGCTTCACAGGCATTTGAAATACGAGTGCGGTAAGGCGCCGCGTTTCAAGTGCCCGCACTGCATGTACACCGGAAAACACAGGTCGCACGTCTACTCGCACATCAAGAGCAATCACAGCAATCGTCCTGTTTACGCTCTGGACACCCAACAGGCCTGAATTAGTCGTTCTGGCTACAGCTAGTCCCCGACTTACGTGAGCCCTCCGCTCTCACGTAACTTCGGATTTACGTCAATTTCTTTTCTGGTGCAATCGTTTACGTTTTAAGGTACCTTCGAGTTCGCCCGAGTGCAAAGACGTTTACGCGGTTTAGGGACATTTTCACGAGTATGTACACTCGGGCCCGAGCTTAAGTAGCTTTTATAAACTCTACACGGTGTACGAAATAAGACTACGGTGTGATTCGACGAAGTACGCTTTCATTTCTTACGCGCTACTCTGGCTACCTCGCCACTGTCCGCGAATGAGATATTGTTTCTTTAACGATATGTATACACGTCAGGGGCATAGTTGCAATAATTTACTAGTCACGTAAAGATCTTACAAGGGAGGTGTTCGGGAAATTGTCCGTCGCGGATGTCGGGGACGGTATGTTCTCGCGAATTTTTTCACGACGAGCACGCGCCGTTCGAACGGGTCAAAGAAGTTAGTATCGAAAGCACGCTTCGAAATGTACCACGGATAAAGCGAAGTATACGCGATCGAAATCGAGACTGTCATCCAGCTGTCCTGTAACATTGTTTTCGTTTCTCTATCTGGATATTGTACATTTTTATTCGTAGCTACTGTATAGAAAATAAACTTCCTCTGCGACAGAAAGGACTTAGTTTTTCCACCTTCGATGTTAGTTGTTTCTTAGCAGGTGGCTCGCAAATAAAGTCTCGAGCCGTGCCCATCGAAAACCTTCCTTCCACATCATTCCTTCCACCCCAACATTTTTCCTTTTTTTCATTTAAGTATAAGAAATCTTTACTTTGTTCACTGATATCATTGGAATCAAAAGTGGCAAAAGTAATTTCCCCAAATATAATGTTCACCGTTATACGCTTTAACCTCCTGGTCCTCTTCAGGAATAAATTTAATAAACGTTCTTCTTCTTAACACGAAACTCTTGATAAAGACCTCGGTTTCGTTCTCTATCCCTGTACTGTACTGTAATTAAACGTCCCAGCTATGCGACTTAGAATTAACCACACTTGAGAGTTTATCCCGCGTCGCTTTTATGCCGTTGTTAACCTTGCGTGTTCCTCGCGATCCAGACCACGCGCGCTCGTATTATCCTCCTAGCCCTTTGCGCTCCATCGATCAACGGCGGACACGTTCGACACGCATTTTATTCATGGTAGTACAAACCAAACGAAGAAAGTTTTGCCATTTCAGAAAGGTCACCGAAAAAGTGCCTCGAAATTGCTAGACGATTATGTTAGACAAACCTTCGGAGTGCAAAGGGTTAGAACTTCAAGGGCCACGAATTTCCTCGTTGAATCGAGAATCCGTCGACTAACTGCTCCGAAATCTTTCTCTTTTTCAGATTGGCCGACGAACAGCGGTGGCACCTGCCAAAGCTCGAAGCGAGCCTACGATTACAATAATCGTAACCGTCATCCATGTCCGATGTGCTTCCGCAGCTACAAGCACCGTAGCCACATGATACGGCATTACAAGTACGAGTGTGGTAAGGAGCCTCGTTTCAAGTGTCCGCACTGCATGTACATCGGCAAACACAGGTCGCACGTCTATACGCACATCAGGAGCAATCACAGCAATCAGCCAGTTTACGCTCTCGACACCCTGCAGTTCTAAGTCGTTCCTTCGGCTCGCGCGGCATCGAATGTGAGATTTACAGACCCCTCGGACTGTGCGAGGCCCCGAGGAATATTCCCGACAGGAAACAGAGAGTCGAGGATGAGAAAAATGAGGATCATTTTTTTCACGGAATGGTATAAAAATGTGTAAACGTAGGAATCCAACGTTGAACTTCACTTGGAGTACGTATGGAAGTAATTCGCAACATCAGAGGACCCCAGTCCGTACCTTCATTCGATCCTGAATCCGTTTCCGAAGTATTAAAACGCATCGAAAACAGCCTTCGTGTATACCAGCCTCGACGAAGTTCCAGCAAGTTTCTTCGAAGCTGGTGTGCTACGAATAAAAACAGAGTACTACAGTACTGTCTCTCTGCAGCAACTCGAGAGGCGGGTAGGTGAAATTTAAGCGGTATCTTTAGCTCTCTTGGTTCTGTGTATATCGAGACAAAGACGAGAAACACCGACGGGAACGTGTTTCAAGCGGGGTCTTACTGTATACTTAAACTTCGCCTCGTTTGTTTTCACCAGACTTCATTTCTTTTTCCGTCATCACGGAGAAAAACTTAGCTTAGAGGAAACACTATCTTCTCTTGCGATCCCTTGAACGACTAATACGTACAACTGAAAATACGAAGTATACATACATATATATTCCTTAACCTACATAAATACTCTTTATGTGCAATCGCATAGCAATTTAGACGTTCTAATTCTAGCGACGTTCGTGCGTCTGTAGCTGTACGGAGTACCAATTTGACCCAACGCGTCTCGTGCGTTGAGAGAACAACAGCGATGGTCCAGGAGACGACGTACTCGATAATCGTCACTGTAGAAACTTCCATTTACGCGAATACAACAGTTCTATAATGATAAAGTAGACTCACTAGTAGCTGCGACAGTTCGAGAGACAGTACTGTACATGCGACCGAAACCTCGATACTTTTCGCTAACGAATAATTTTCGTAACGACACTACCGTCCCTCTCCCCGGACAATTTTCGTTGTAACCTTGTTCTTTTCTCTCGATACTGTACATTTTTATTCGTAGCCACTGTATAGAAAATAAACATCCTTAGCGTTAGAAACGGCTCAGTCTTTCCACCTTTTTATTGCGAATCCATATTTGTAATAAATAACAGCAGATCGTTCGCGATCGTTAGCATTTTTTCCCAGAGTTTTGTTCGTCTACTTCGTCTTTGTGCGTCCTCCAGACCTCGTTTCCTCGTTTCTCACCTTGGACCGTACGATAGTTTATCGTTGAATCCTCGTGACGTAACTAACCACGCTTGAACGCTTCTTATTCCGAGGATCAGGACATCCTGTTAGGACTTCAAGGCCAATCGAAGGACCACGAAGCTCTCGCTCTTCAGAATCTCCCGACTAACTGTCTCGAAATCTTCTTCTTTTTCAGGTTACAAGGGCCACTTCCGTCATCGGTGTCCGAAGTGTAATCGCAGCTACAAGCATCGTAGCAACATGACGCGTCATTTCAAGTACGCTTGCGGAACGCCTCAGAGGTTCGAGTGTCCTTACTGCAAGCACCTTTTGCGTCAGCGCACGCACGTGTGGACGCATATACGCAACCTGCATCCCGATTGCGAGCTCTACTGCCTGGACACCGTGACGAACGCGAGGATCAATCATCCGGACAATATGATCTCGCTGAAATCCGTCCAATTTTCCTTCTCGTCTTAAGACTCGTTAACTTGTAAACGTTAAACAGACAATCTTACGTGTTTCTCGTGAGTCCAATGTATCGAAAATAAAGTGTCGATTATTTCGAGTCTGCGCAGGTTCAGTGTTTGGTACGCGGTGGTGTCCGACCATATGCGAAAAATCGAGGCTAGAGATTCGCATATATTTGGGGTCGGCGACGAATTCGTTCCAGGATTGCGTCTTGTATGACATATGTTCGGTCACCGATCATCGAAGCGGTGCTTCGATCCGTTTACACAACGCGTCCGTCGAAAGCTCCATCGAATCCAGGAAGAACACTGAGTTTTAGGTATCCGACGAGAAATTGTCGTGGGTTACCATTAACCTTCTATTTCTCTTTGTGTTTGTTTCAGAGTGCGGTAAAGGGGTGACGAGAGTCGAGCGGTTTCACGGCCGTTCGGGAAGAGAGTTTATGATCATCAGGCGTAACGGGATGTACGAGTGTCCCAGTTGTCACAATCCGTACAAATGGAAGAAATCGATGCTGTCGCACCTGAGGAATCAGTGCAAGCAACCGCCGCGATTCGAGTGTCCCCACTGCGCGATGAAGAATTACCAGAAGGCGCACATGATCCGACATCTGCGCGTCCATCATCCGCAGCTCGCGCAAATGTTCTGGGACCGAAAGCTCAACAATTTCTTCCGTCTCTAACTCCCCGCTTGGCCCTCGTTAATTTAACTGTTGCTCGCAATAAAGCTCGCCGATGAACTCCAGTCGAATGAAGTTTGTCTTTCCCGTGTTCTATCTTTCGTCGTACCACACATAAACGGACAGTTACTGTACGCTTGCTTTAATTATTCCTTCGATATTTTTCAGCTCGACAACCATCGGTACTTCTAAAGGATGCATGGATGAGTAAACACTCGTTTTATTTTATTTTCGAGCAGTTTCAATGTAAGGCCTAGCTACTCTTGGGAACGAGCTTAGACACACCGAGCAGGAAAGTAAGGTTTATTTTGCGTTCATCGTTTTGCAGTAGACCACGAATTTTCATCATTTCTTTGTTCGACACAGAAACGATTTGTCGTGAATGCCTAACTTATACTTGCGTGTTTGAGCTTGGAGCGATCGAGGAAACGGTAGCAAACGCGCGTTCCGCCGAGTGCAGCATGTTTACGGTTCTTCGGCAAAGTCCGAGAATGCGCTTGGCTGTGTTAGGTCTGGGCTGATTCAAGAGCGTTGCATTCGGTGGAATCCGTTTGTTCGATGAGCTCGCAGCCATCGTTGATCGATCTCGCTCCTAGCGACCGAGAGTCATGCTGTTCAGCATCTACATCTCCGTGTTTCAGGATACCACATCCTGCCGCTTCCGTTCGGACAGAGCATGAGCTACAAGAGCCGATCGGGATCGATCGGAAAACGTAGCTTGGAAGTGCGACAAAACGTGAAACGGAGAGGCCTGAAGATGAGTCCCAGCGACAAGAAGAAACCGTTCCAGTGTCAGAAGTGCGGCCGCGGGTTCACCCTAAAGAGGAACAAGGATCGTCACGTGAACTACGAGTGCGGTCACGAGCCGAGGTTCCAGTGTCCTTACTGCGGTCTCCGTAGCAAGCAAACGTCGCCTGTGTACGCCCACATCAGGAAGAAGCATCCGGAAGAGGAGGTGTTTATCTTCGACATGAAGCTCTGAACTCCGAAGATCACGGAGAACCGTTAACGCGCGTCCCTTCGGGTAGAGAATGTCTCGGATAAATAAACTTAGATGTTGCTTTACGTCTTCGCTCGCTTTCAGCGGAGGTGTGTACCCCTCCGACGCACGCGCTCATCCTGAAGATCTATCGTCGACCTACGTGGAGACTCCAAGACTTTACTCTTAGGATAGTATATCGATGCTTGAGAATCTTTAACGAACGAGTCGCCATATCCTTGTAAAGTTGCAAGTAAACGGGAATTTTTGGATAAGACACTTAACCAACAAAAAGAAAAAGAACAAAAAAAAAAGGAACTGTCCGTTGTAGTTTACTCTTTCTTCTATCACTTACACGTAAATCCTAGCTAACGCGCTGCACACGTAACCGTACAAGTCAGGCATGTCCACGGGGAACTACCCTACCATGCCATAGCGAAACGAAGGTGTTGAACGGATCGTGGATTTTGCGTCTGTTTGGCAGCGTTGGGCAAAGAATTGACCAACGTCGTTTACGGTTGCCGACTAGTCAGATAATTATGGACGAGTGTCCGAAGTAGTCAGCCCAACTCTGCTGTCCGGGCATTTCACTTATAAAGTAGAAGACTATATGCTAACTTCCACTGATATATATATATATATATTAAGCTGATGTTGTGATATACGTATACCAAGACAGAGTAGAGGAAAGTGTCCGAGCTCCGGAGCTCGGTATGGACATGCCTGGTGCGAGTAATCGATTCCTCTGCGTTCTTAAGTAATCGTACGGTCAACCAGGACACGTCATGGATCTCATCACGCGAAGACTGCTGCCGCAACGATTTTGTTTTTTTTCATAGATTTATTTATCATTACCGTAGACTAAGAGGTTGATCCTTGCTGTAGACACTAGTATAACAAAGCGCGTTAAAGTCGTTTTCGAGTCGCGCTATGATTAATCGTGGAACGATTGAAATCGGTTCGACGTTATCGTCTCGAAGATCATCCGCAATTTATCAAGGTATCTTTCTTTTTCCGTTAAAGCTCGCGAGTCCGAAGCATGCGATCCGATCCAATCGATGAACGTTCCCGACAGGAGTATCCCCGATTTCTCGATCCCTCCTCCGATATCTCTCTGATCACTCTCACAATTTCTCTATCTCTGTATCTCCCATCGACGACGCTTCCACCGATTAACAGACCGATTTTGAAGTTTCAGGTTTCTATGCTGCGGCGCCACAGTTGGATCTAAACTTCGTTTTACAATCTTGCAAGGCGTTCGAGAGCGATGCCAACAACAGGGAGGCTGGCAGCGAGGGGGATTCCGGTGGAGCGTCCATATCGAGGTCCCTGCCGAATTACTATTCGCAGGACAGAGTGAGGAACGCCTACGCCAAGGGTTCGTTCGCCGATTGCTTCAGGAAGCCGTTCGGTTGTCCCAAGTGCGGACGATGTTTCACCGTCAAGGGCAACATGACCAGGCACCTAAAATACGAGTGCGGCCAAGCACCGAGATTCCAGTGTCCTTATTGCGAGTTCCGTAGCAAGCAAACGTCCAACGTGATGTCTCACATCAGAACCAGGCATACCGGCCAGAGAGTGTACGTGGTGCATCTCAAGTACGAGAATTGAACTTGCAGCGCGCACCGGACCCCCGTGGCCCGGAAGCTTTCGCTTAAGAACGTTACTAGAGTCGAGATTTATCTCCGCATTATCTTTAATCATTCCTAATGAACGATGATGGTGGCGTACGAAGGGTGTTTAACAAAAGTATCCACATTTTCTTAAACACCCAGCAAAAGTCGGGAACGATATTTAAGACAATCGATCGCTCACCGCGATACGGTTATCCGCCTTCGAGAGACTAGATCTCTGTCCCTTCCAAGATCTCTGTCGTCGTCCTCTCTCGGACTTCCGGAAACTGCTCGTGTGGCCCAACGGAAATGGAACTGTGCCATCGAGAGTAACACATTGCGGTCGGTTACTGTTTTTGATAAGAAAACTCCGAGGACCAATATTCGTTAATTTTTAAGCAAACCCTGTCAACTCCACCTTTCGACTCCAGTTCCGAGTCATTCGCAGAACCCATAAATGAACTTGAATTCACCAAGGGTTAACCAACACTCACAAAGAGCTACTATTATTTTTTTCCCTAGCAAAAGTCCATAAAAGAGTACAAAAGAAATTTTAGTCGAAAGTACGTAGAAGAATTCCACGTATAAGTTCCTTCCTTTCCCGAATTTCCCGAGAAGGTAAACGGGGAATGCTCGAACATTTTTCTGATTTGCGAGAAAAGATGTAGTAGCGTTAGATCAGCTTAATACTAGTCTCGAAATAAATTGTCAAGATCGTAGGAAGGAATCGCAAAGTGTTAACCGCGATGCTGATCGCACGGTGAAACGTAAGCCACGCGAGACTACGGACCCGACTCGATTAAGCAAATAATTTCGTGTATATACGTACTTACATACATACATGCATATACATATATACATATATATATATATATATTTTTCGTTGTTGACAAATTTTTAAAATGTTTTATAAAATTAGGAGAAGCGATCATTTTATGAGATGTGGGACAGGGCGATGCTCAAGCGTGTCTCGAACCTCGGTTCGGGAGACCGGTTTATTAGTTGTCTGTGCGTTACAATTTTTCCGTGCTTCTAGGAAAGATCATTCCTCGTTGAATGAACAAAACAAAAGGCGTGTTTTAAGTACAAGTCCATTTAAAGTTCCAATGAATATACGTACGGTTAAGGAGCACGAACGTTTACGATTCCTAGGCGCCCTAGATGAAGCTGTATGTTTTCTAAAAAGAAGTAACGATATCGATAAGAAATTAATTATGGTAACGACACCTTCGATGTTCGTAATAGCGAAACGAATATAAATGCACTTCCGTCTGTCGGGATCGAACGAGTCGCGGTCGCGCGCGAGACGTGCTTGGAGAGATTGTGCGAAAAGACGAGTGCATGTTTGTTGGATACGTTAAAAGTTGTTTCGAGTAAATGTTACGTCCGTTGCGTTGCGTTGTGCGTTGCATGGAAGAGGCGTGGTAAATCGTTACCCTCGTACGGTACGTTTTCCATTATAAAGACTGAAGCGCTACCAACCGAAGTAAGAAGGCTAATATATACGTGGTACAGGGTGAGGCGGTCGGGACAAACGTTATGGATTGATTTTTTTTCTCTCTTTTTTTTTTTTTTTTTGGTAAACGTTACGTCGATGGAGGACATCACGAAGGAACTTCCTCAGCTGTGGAGAGACTGGACGTTAGACCGGTGAACAGGCACAGATCTCTTAAACCGAAGACCAAGGTGTACGGCGGTGAAATCGGTTCCGATCGTATCGAGCCGTTTCGAAAAACCAAAGGCGTCGTTGCTCTTCGTCTCGCGGCGAAGATGTTGTTTTTCTTTTACTTTTTTTTTTTAAGTTTTTATTCCTGTTGCTCTAATTGCACCTAGACGTTTGACGTTAGTGGCCGACTGTTTTTGTTGCTGTGATATAATTAACGATGTAGTAGAAGATAAGTACGTTTTTAAATGTGCGCCTGATTTAGATCGGGCTAGAACCACGTTTACGAGACGGGATGCGCCGTACGAACCGAAAAATGTTGTTCTTTCTAATCGTTTCGTTCGGGATTACGGACCCACACGGATATAAGTGTTCGTGAAATAACATTTCGATGTCTCAACAGTTACTATTCCTCATTTTCCACGATGTTTTGTGATCGTATATCGTCGCTGTGGAATTGTAAGATACAAATAAATCGATGTTCAAATACCTCATGTACTCTACGTACGCTTGATAACGGGTGTCTTGTTTTCGAATAACTTTTCTCTCTCTCATTTTTTTTCTTTTTTTTTTTTGGTGTAAATTGCTCTCCCCTGTTTTTTTGTGAAGCTTTGACAAAGGGAACGGCGATCTTCCGCTCTTACAGTTTTTTTTGTTTTCACCGATCCCGACAAAGCTACGAAAATCCCTGGCAGTTGGGCCGCGCTTCGTGTCTTACCTTGGCAACGAATCTTCCCCAAGTTTCCTAATCTCCCAAGGATTACGTTCCTCGCTTCCTCTGTGCTTGTCCGCAGGGCGGTTTCCCTCCACCCCAGCGATCCCCTTCTTCCAGGGCAACGACGTTACGGTTTAACGATGATTAACGAGGCGAACTGTGAGGTGTGATTAGAAACGGTTGTTGGTGAGAGCCTTTCTAGGGAAGCTTGTTGGCGAAATGGTTGGAACGGTGGTTCACGAGTCCGTGTTTGCTTTCAGATATGAATTGCTGGCAGGACCTGGCTACGACGAGGCTGGGAGGACTTGGTCCCGAAGCGTCCGACGACCGTTTAGTTTACGAGCCACGGAAGATGCTGCATTACTGTCCCAAATGCAATCGCGGTTTCACGTTAAAGGGCAACCGCAACAGACACTTCAAGTACGAGTGCGGCCACGAGCCCAGATTCAAGTGCCCCTATTGCGAATTGAGGAGCAAACAAACCTCGCAGATCTATTGTCACATTAGGAAGAAACATCCGCACGAGACGGTCTTCGTGATCGATCTGAAAGTCTAAATCGATTCGCGGACAATACGTGGGAACGTTTCGAGCGGTTCCCATCGATAGATCGAGACCATGCACGCTTTATCGTTAACGCATCGCACTTTATTCAGGAGTAAAGCAATAAACGTTCTTTCCACGATGCATCGCGGTTGTTCGCACAGCATCTCGACGAGTCCAGAGCTTGTTTCGGGGCATACTCTCATCCTCGGATAATTAAAACGAAATCGGGTCTTCGGTTATCCGAGGAAGGTCGTATAACTCGAATAAGGTTGTGAGCTGGACGTTCGTAGGATGTTTAGGATAACCTTGGTATCGATATAAAAAGAAGAGTAGGTAGTACCTTAAAACCGCGTGGATAAATATGTTTAAGAAGTAATTGTTTCCTAGAAAATCGTCTAAAAAAACTATTAGTAAACATTGTAATTTTTTTACTGGACGAAGCTATTCTTCTGATTTTTTTATCATTAAATGTTATTACGTGAGCGTAGATATAAATACGGCATGAAAAATAAAGGCATAAAAATAAGTAAAATGTAATAGCGTATGAGCTAAGGTGCAGCCGGAATTTAATCTTAGATTCTGTTCTGTGCGCGTACTTGATCGCTCCTGCTTATGGGGAATCGGTTCGTTTAAGTTATTCAACAAGAATCTCATTCTTCTCTGCAAAATAAAAGAATTGCATTGCATGAAAAAAATATACAACCCAGGAGAATTATTTATTTTCTTGTTCTAATACAATTTTTAACTTTTTTATGCACAGAGAACAACTTTTCTACCGATGCTTTCGTTATGGGAACTGACAACAAAATTTTTGTTACGTTATTTTCACGTTAAGCAAGTGTACGAAATCCGTCAGTGTCATTCGAGTAAGTATTCATTAAATTAACAGTGCAGTTATCGAATACGAACTTTGGGGAGTTAGGGATCCCCAATGCTCGCAATTGGGGAACCTCTGAACTCGGAATAACGAGTCCGACTACTGAACTCCGGTAATTTTAAAAACATTTCGATATAATCTAGATCGAGTTTTTCGAACACTGACGATTCGGACTCCCATTTGATCGGGGCCCCGGGCAGAGATGTCTTTTTTGGCTCTAGGATAATCCGCTATCGCGGCGATCGGTGCGAAATGCAGACATCGTTGGCGAATGGACCCTAAGCGCTGCTTCCTTACTCTTCGCGAGGAGTAACTCCTCTCACTTGGCGATTCGTCGTTGGCGAGAACGATACTCTTCCGTTTGATGCTCTCGGAAGCGTATCGTTGTTGCCGATGACGTATCGCAAAGACGGATGCTCCCGACGAACCTACGAATCTAACCCTGTCACGTTTCCCCGTAATCAATTCATCGTTTCGCTAACCGTTCCGTTTCTTTGATTTCAGTGGACCCCACGTCTCGTATGCTGTACGGGAGCGGTTACACCGGCAATCTGTACCGGAAGGCACGGAAATTGGAGACGTCGGAGGTCGTCTTCAGGTCGCGTCGACTCAGATACAGCAGGAAGGACCACGTGTGCCCCAAGTGCGGGAACGGTTACACAGTGGCGAAAAGTCTGAACCGTCATCTCCGTTACGAGTGCGGCGTCGCGCCGCGATTCAAATGTCCTTACTGCGGCAATCGTGGCAAGCAGAGGGCTCACGTGAAGGACCACATACGTAGAATACACTCGGGTCAACGTGTCTACATCATCGACTCGCCCTGATCGTCGAGGTGTCAAGCTCGTTGATTCGACCGTTTCCCAGTTTTTCTCTGTTCGTCGCGCGTTTCCTTCATAGGATTCACCGCGCACCTAATCGGGGCTGCTCGTAGGGGCACGGAACGCGCTCGTAGCGTCGCATGAATTAATCTTTGACTACCGAATCGCGTCGATTCGGGAGAAGAAATCTTCTTTGTTTGAAAACAAAACCATTTCTATTGGGCTACGAACGTGTTCCATCGCGCTGCTTGCCGACGCCGGCCGTCTGGGCACCCGACGCGTTGCACCCTCAGCCCCTGACAGCGATAAGTTCACGAGGAATTGTGCTGTTGCAGACTTTAAGGCCGTCGATGTTACTTCGAACCTCGTTGGAACATGGCGCTGTCCACGACGGCCTCTTTTTCTCCGTTGAATGTTTCTCATTGGTTCCATGCTGTATTAATTTTGTATACGATTCTCGAACAACGCTGGTTACAACCGTTCTTTTGTACATATGATCGAATAAAAGCATTCCAACGATGCTACTGTGGATTTGAAGAGTGCAGCGGTGCCCGAGGTTGGTCGCGAATTTCAGGAATCGAGTTTTCGTACTTCGTGCCGAGATCTCGCGTTTATTTCGATTTATTTTGTCACGCGCTGTTTCTTCGTTCCTCCAAACATTTTTCAGTTCTCTCGACGACGATATACGGATACGCGACAGCTTTCAGCGACCAGGTGACGGGATAATAACTCGCGGGAAAGTAACTCGATCTCCTTCGTAACGATTAAACAGACAAAAAAAAGAAATCTTCCATCCCATAACTTTTTTGTTTTTCCATTTATTGCCCGGCCGGTCACAAAACACGTCTTCGAAGATTCTAATTCCTCGTTTGTTTGATCTTTCTTCTTTTAGACGTCAAGAGAATCAAAATCGAAGCAGACCTGGAGAACCTGTGCTCGGTGGTGATGGAAGAGAAGAGGGACTTCGATTACGAGGAAGAGAAACCTTTGAGCTCGAGAAGACGAAGAACCAACACCCTCAGGGACATCGAGAGGCACACGTGCTCCAGGTGCTCCAAGAGTTACATTCACGCCTGGCACTTAAAGAGGCACACCAAGTTCGAATGCGGCCAGGAACCGAAAGTCCAGTGTCCTTACTGCGCAGCCCGGATGAAGCAACGCGGTCACGTTTACAGACACATCCGCCAGTGCCATCGCGGTCAGAACGTCTACGTGATCGATCTCAATTAGCGATCTGCGCGTCTACTACCTCGTTTCTCGCGCGCTCCATGTTCCTGTTTATCGCTGAAACCTGCTCGCATAAGAGAGCGGAGAAGCGATCATTTTTCGCGGACTCGAAACTTACGTGTCATTTATCGTTCGAGACGTTAAACTCCCGATTAGGAGACAATCGAATCGACTGCTGTGTGCAATGTTTGTAGAATATGGTTAACGATGCGACGTACGGCGAACGACGTCTTTCCCTTTGGAGAAACTAAGGGGCCTCTTTACCGTAGACGCGTGAACAATGATTTTTCAGGACTCGATATTCTGGACGACGTTTATCCCTGTGTACCTTCTTCTACCCGTTTCTATCCTCCTTTTGTCCATTTACCGGTTCGTAGAATGGTCTGGAAAAAGATACGTGGTTATATTTGTTACAGAATCGTTGAAACTATTTTTACACGAAAAGAAGAAAATAACCAAAGTTTGTCGAAGGTAGGGGGACCCCTTATCCAAGCAAGGCTCGTTACGAGAGATTCCGTCGCAGAGGCAGAGTACTTCAGACTATTTTACTTAAAGTTATCATTTTTTATTAATCCGTTCTGTTACCATAATTTTATTGTACGCATTACGTGGACGAAAAAGTATTAGAGAGAATAAATTCCAAATAAGAACACGATCGATTGTTTCTGTAAGTAGCGATACACTTTACGTTGCTGCGTTCTCATTGCTCCATCCCCTTCTATCGTGTACGATTGTTCTGTTGATAACGTCTTGCGATGTCGGTTCGATCGCGGAGCGGGACGAGATTTCTAATTGGACACGTTCGATTTCAGGTACGCGTCAAAGCACGTTGCGTAACCTCAGGACGGATGCGTCGCGGCGGCGCGCAGGGATCCATGGATCGGTGCAGAATCTCTGTCTGAGAGTCGGCGAATCATCGGCCAGTTTCTGTCCGCAGTGTTCCGCCAAGTTCGATCAGTTGCGCGATCTTCGCGCGCACATGATGCAAGTTTGTAAATTAACGTCGAAGAAGATATGCCCGTACTGCGACGCCCAGGCGAATGCCTCCGACGAGATCCATCGACACATCAGAAATCGTCATCCCAGCATGCGCCCCGCCGTTTTAGAGGTGTACAATATGCAGAGAAATTGAACGACGAGAACATTCCTCGAGAGAAACACCTTCATCGAGGCTCGTTTCTGCTATTTTCATACGTTCCTTTTTTTTTCTTTTCTACTCGAATAAATGCTAGATCGTTCCTTTCTCGAGCAATCTGTAAACGCGTCAATGCGGTTTGTATATTAAAACATTTAAAAACCTGTGTGTCGTGACGATTAAAGGATGTTTTAAATGGTAGTTGGGTTTCTTGTCTGACAAAGCATCCCCCAATTCGAAGCGTTTGCACGTTCATGGTCAACTAACGTCCCCCGTTTTCTTCTTCCTTGTGACTTGCAGAGTTTCCGTGCGTGGTTATTCCGAAGAGATACCAGGGGGACTGCGGCTACCCGATGATGCCCCTGATCAAGAACCTGGCGAACTTCTGGGTGTCCAAACGTGTCGACTTTCCGTATCGATGCGAGACTTGCGGCAAAGGTTACCAGCATCGCGCCACTTTGGTCAGACACACCAGGCACGAGTGCGGCAAGGAGCCGCAGTTCAAGTGTCCCTACTGCGCTCACAGGACCAAGCAACGCGGCAACCTCTATCAACACATTCGAACTAATCACCCTGGCAGAAACGTCTTTTCCAGCACCATTTAAACTAACGAATCCGTTTCGTTTCCGCTTTCTTTTTAGCACTGGACGCGTTTGCGGAACCGTGTATACTCGATGGAACAAATTTAGCGACGCTATGCTCGTAAATCGACCCAGAAATTCTGACTGGATACTTTCTACTGGATGTTCTCACGTAGTTATCCAGAAAGAAGATCGAACGCTAGATAAAGTCGTTGTATTTGTTCGATGTACTGTATAGCGATTCTCGGATAACTGGAACGATTCTCATCACTGTGTTCATTTAAACCGATCCGTTGACTTGAAGAAAGCTGCGATAAAATACTCACGTCATATAAAATGTTAAATCTTCTAACTTTCTACTGTTAATCGTCTTTGTTACTCGAGGCTGGAGGTACGGAGAAACTTCGTATCGCTACAGTTATCCGAGGATTGATGCATCTTCGCGATATACTTTTCTTGCGTTCCAAGCGAACGTTCCAAAGTTCCAACGACTAAATAAGTTTCAAACAATTCGCTTCACCTGCGCAAAGTTTTTGATTCCCTGCTCGAGAACCACCTTTCGGTAGATGCCAACGCGTAGGCAGATGTAAGTTATAGAAAGATCCTTTGTCGAGCTTAAGTCGTCGGGCGAAATTCTGTAACGCGATAGAGTAACCCTATCATAGGGTAGACATTCGATAGGAGAATTTGCATCGTTCGAGAGTAAAATCGAGCGATCGCACGACACGTGTAAATCTATCCGTGCGTCTGTAGGCATGTGCCAAATTTCACGACAAATAAAGAGCAACGTTTGTAAAGCATTTGGACATACACACATCGCTGTTCCAACGCATATATTGTTCTTGATCCGTTCTCCTTTGTGTACGTCGAGGCGTTTTCATCGTTTTATTTGGCTTGCATCTGGTCCAGCCGTCTGGTCGCAAATCGCAGATACCTAGACGAGACGGCGCGTTGCATTGTACCGTTTTTCGAGAGACGAGTGCTTCCCGAACGCGTTTCGCGCGCAAACGCGCTTTAACGAGAGATTGTTATTCTTCCTTTTTTTCCAGATCTATCGTGGTCCGGCTATCATTACCACGGCGGAACGGTCGACGAACGTAAGATACCGTTAACGTCGAATACCGCGAGCTCGAAGATACCGCAGAGATCTAGCAGCTGCTTGGACAAGAAACCGGGTTGCTTCAGGTGTCCCAGGTGCAACAAAGGCTATCGTTGGCTCAGGAACATGAAGAACCACCTGAGAATCGAGTGCGGGAAAGACCCGAAGGAGTGTTGCCCGTACTGTCCTCATAGAACGAAATACAAGAGCAGCTTGCAGAAGCACATCCTACGCATTCACTTCGGATGATAAGCGAGAAGGTCTCTACGCGACCGTTAGTGATTACCTCGTTGCATTAGTGATTGAAATCGATAAATCGCGCGCATGACGAGTACCAGGGTGGTCTTCTAAGAGTAGAATCGGTGGAGGGTGAAGTGTGTACATACGCATGTATATTTATATATAGTCGGACAGAGCATGTCACAAGTGTTTGATCGAATGTTTGCTCTGTAATCAATAAATTATTCATGGAACGAGAATCACGTTGATGTCTCACGACAGTCTCGATCATCCTTAACGAGACGCTACGAGCTGCGCGGCTTCTCGACGTTGTAAGGGGAGCTGTTTGCCATCGCGACAACACGCTAACTAGAATATTTGTTTCAGGTAGCAAGTACGTATGCGAGTGGTGCAGTCGACCCTTCGTCTGGTCCTCGAGTCTGATCTATCATAAGAAAATGGTCTGCGGCAAACCACCGAATTTCTACTGCACCGTCTGCGACTACAAGTCCAATTTCAAGGGAAACCTAAAGAGGCACATGATAAGCAAACACCAAATGGAATTGCATTAGCGCCTCGTTCGTTCTGAAATCGAATTCTCGACGAACATCGAAACCCGTTACTTGTGTTTGCGATTGAACTGTGTCACTCAACGACAACCTTGCGTAATAAAGTGCATTCCTTCGAGCCTGAGATCTATCCTTCATTCGCTGAATCGTCTACGAATATTTTCGATCGTGTACGGTTTTATTCGATACGAACTATTCGGACAGAAGCGTTCCCTTATTCGAAGGAACTTGTCCGAAGAAACTCGACTACACCCACGACTCACCTTTTCTTTTCTACCCGCAGCTTTATACTACACACGGTGACATACTCGCCTTAATTAATCTGCCAAGCTATGCGCTCTATGAAAAAACGATTGTACACAAAATTTGCATGGTTTCTATAGCGTATGTATTTTTTGTGTCTTGTATTTTAAAGATATTAAGGTCAACTTTGTGTTTTCCCAATGGAATATCCTTTTACACCGGAGTTCCATGTTCGAAATTATTTCTCGGGAAATTCCTCTTTCCCATAGGAAAGAAATTTCTGAAACAGAAAGACTATCGAACCCTGAGTGTACTTGATCATTTGCTTCGTAAACGCCAACCCGAAGATTCAACGTCGTCATAGATTTCAGGTGTTTCTTTGCTTCCGATTGGAGAGCAGGTAACTTGAGGGAACAGGAACTGCAACCGTACGCGTGAGTATTACCGCGTGCACGAGAAAGTACAGGTGTGTTAGCATCGTTGTTTCCTAGCTGCTCTTTTCGAGTAAACCGCTGATCGTTCGGACGAACGAAGGAACGCTTCTTTTTCGCGAGACTAGCGCGGGATCGAGCATCGTTGCTCCGGGATACGAGTCGGAACGATCGTCAAGGCATGCGCTTCGGTGTCTAGAAGCTACTCCCGTGCGAATCCCACGTTTTTGTTTATTCTCCCATCTCCTCTGATCGCGCACGACCTCTCCCTGCGATCGTTCTTTAACCGAAATTTCTTTCCAGATGCTCCCCTATTTCCGATCGTGAGGCCACGGCTCCACGTATGCCCCCGTTGCGGGCAAATGTACTCCTGGGCGTCAAACTTGCGGAAGCACCTCAAGATGGGCTGCGGAATGGTCACGTTCGAGACCCACTTCTCCTGCCAATATTGTCCTTACAGATCGAGGATCGAGGCCTCCTTCATCAAGCACCTGCTCTCGGTGCACAACATCAAGTAGACCGGGATACGATGAGCGGTGGATTCTTTCGCGATTTCGCGGCTGGACTCTCATTTTTATACCGTGACGCGGGTGGAAAATCGTCGTCGGCCGATCTCTGGTCTCTGCGCGCGCGACGTGACCGAGATCTGCCGAACGATCCAGGACGGAGAAACTAGGATGGACGAACGACGAATCGATTGTTAATTAGTGTCGGTGTTTCGTGGACGTTTGGTTGTAATTGGATCAGTACCTGTAATTTATCGGTATGCGTAAGTTTCTCTGTGAACGATCGGCAAAGTGCTGCGGGAAAGGGACGCTTCGGTGCGAGGATCCGCGCCGTAATCCGTGATCGTTCCTTGAACGTGTAGCGATCTATCCGAGTGTTACATTTGCCAAACATGTTGCGACACGTGCGAAAGAGTTATCATTGGTTCACGCGATAGTGTCATTAACCCCTTAGCCGCGTCATTTTGGTGCAGGAAACGCCCTTCGCAGGTGAAATATTTCAGTATATTTATCATTAGTTGTATTTGCTCTTGAAAACACCAAATTATCTTCGTATGGTGCGTTCCGTAGTTGATGGGTTAATAAACTACCCGCGGCCATACTTAACTGAACTAAATCTAGTCTAAAGGCTGTTCCTTTTGTAACGTTTATCGACGATCGATTCTGATCCGCGGTTTCGGGACTGGTTGCGCCGTGGTCGTGGACATTCTTACGAACGACCGTGGGTGTGTCTGTAGGTAAACTTTGACAACGTATGCTCCGTAGCGCGCGTTGACCGTTAAATGGTACGTCGCTGACATATCTGAAACCATTTCTCGGACCCCCGATGAATCAAATTACGTTTGATTTCCGAGGAAAGTCCAACCAAACACAAATTTTCATCTGTACATAAATATCCCTGTATTCGTAAGCGACACGATGTTGCTTTAAAACCGCAATCGATCAAGATCTGGAAACACATTTGTGCGATTTAAGTGTCAACCGATGAAAAACGTTTCATTGTCCCGAAACAGTGGTCGACGATCTTCGTCCTCGCGCGAAATCGGTAACGCGCGAATGGTAACGATAACCGACTATTTCTTACGTTGACACATGTAATTCTATTCGCGTTTGATTGTGCAAGAACTATAATTTTTCACGTTCATCGCCACGATTTTTCACCGTATCGACAAGAAAATAATCGTAGCGCGGTATACTTCTAGCATCCGGTTTTCCTACCTGTTTGATATCGAAGTGGTTGGTAGTAAGGGCAAGCATGCGTTTGCGGTCTCTGTTTCCTATAGAAATTGCTGGAGACCAATGTACATAAATATCGCAATTAACATGGTAACGCGCTGTAACTATGACGTTGTACGCTCAATCGATTCTCTGGTGTCGTTCGAATAAGAAAATGCTTCTCGAGATTCTCGTTGTCGCGTTTCTGCTTGCTCGAACTGATCAGGAAATAATTTCGAAAACGAAATCGTTACTCGTCGAAAATACACGGAACGTTTGGTAGCCAATCGTACGCTATAAAATAGAATTTAATCTAGGAGGAGAACTGAAGACTAAACAAAATCACTCTTATTATTTAACTGTAAATACGGTGTGGAAAATTGCACGAGATATTCGTTGGTACGTCCTGTCAGAATAACAGCAAATCATTTCGATTGGCCTCGGAATCGTTCGACGAACAAAGATTGCTATCGACGCGACGGATTAACCCTGGGATGACTTATGGGATCGTTTCAGACCCTCCCTCGAACTTCAATCCTATCGAATTGGGTGAAAGAATAGAAAATTCTTAACGATAGCTTTGTCTAACCAACGCTGCTAGATCTTTGGCCACCTTGCAGTATTTTCAACGTGAAATAATCAATAAAAAATAAGCTGCAAATGATATAGAAATAGGATCGAAGGGGATCTCAGGTGGTCCTCCTGGGGTTAAGTTTCGCGTAGCTACTCGCGCTAACCAAGTAGTGAATGTCAGACTCGTTTAATCCCATTCTTTATATTATCGCACGAACCGCGAGAAGCGAGTCGTACTTGTTATCAATGTTAGGAAGAATACTGTACGAGTCGCTTGTCTACGATGCATGGCGATCTAGTCTATCCGATCCATCCGATTCGATAGGTGCGTAGATCTATAGATCGGGCAACTATACTACGCAGTGGTTTAAGTGTCCCTGTGTAACGGTGTTCGACAGTCGATTGCTTTTTAAATAAATACCTGTGTACGTGTCCGAGTTAATGAAGAGATTCTTCGAGGAACGTCCCGTTTCGTTTTGCTTGTTATTTTGTAAACCATTTTTTTTTCCTTCTGTTTCATTGGATTTAATCCAGGGAGATATAATTTGTTTTCAGCCCAAGGGGTAACGTAGGTTATGCTCTCTGGATAACGATCTTGGAATCGGTAAGACCAGAAGCGTAATCGCCGATAACGATTAAAGATCGAGGTGATGCGACTTTAATTCGAAACTCACTCTGTACCAGAGATGAGTTCTTTCAGACTTGTCTTTTATACACCCGCGAGTTGTAAATATTGATAACTCGCCAAAATTGTCGTTCGAGTTTAGCTTTACAAAATCGTTTTTGCTACTTGGCTCACCGATCTAAACTTCGCCGATCTCTTTGTTTCAGATTCGTTCCATTTCTACGATTCGACGTTAGACGACCCCTTAGGACCCTCCGAGGGGTTTCGCGGTTTCCCAGTCGACGACGACTACGTTGACCACAAGGATTGGCATACAATTTACAAGGTCGAAGACAGGGTCGAAGACGAGGACGGGGACGAAAGTGGCTACAAAGGGAGCAGCTATAGAAAGAAAAGCATGAAACGTGGCCCAAAGCGCAAATTCACCTGTTTCAAATGCTTGAAAAGCTATTTGAGAAAAGGACACTTGGCCGAGCATCAAAGAATATTTTGCGGCAAAGACAAGCAACAGTTCTGCCCGTATTGCTCGTTCCGTACATACAAGAAGTCGAACTTGAAGAAGCATATGTCGCGAAGGCACTACGAAGATATGTCCTCTTGAACTACCTGCGATAGAGCAACGAGAAATATAAACATTTTCAAATTGCATTAACGACTATCGCTTCCAGCAGCGCTTTTCTTCTAAGTTTTGAAACATTTCATTTTGTCGTAGCATCGCCTTTTGTATCCACAAAATTTATCTTAAGAAAGAACAATAAACCTATTATCGTCATATGTTTGTCGAGAACTCTCAGGATGATCATAGATCCAACTTTGTGTCCCTTCCTGTATCGTCGTCAGCCAATTGATAACGTATCCGTGCCTATGCCGTCTCGACGTAAGTAAACGATTCTATGTCTGTTCGACTTGGACGTGTCCCGAGAAACTCTGATCGTTAACGTTCGTTGCACGATCCTCGGCAGTGTTAAGACATCTCCGGTCTCGTAAACGGGCAATGACGAGTTGGACCTTGTGTTTCAGGTGAACTGGCCCTGTGGGAGGATTACCAGTCGTTCGATCCTGCAACGAGAGTCGAGACCATCGAATTTCGGTCCGAAAGGTGCTCCTACAACGGAGGTTACTTTGGTTCGGAGAGCGAAACTGGCCAAAATCTTCAGAAAGAATCCACGGATCTTCCAGCGGATCGATACAAATGCTCCAAGTGTTCCAAGTCGTATCGTTGGAAGCATCACTTGGTCGAGCACGTCAAGGCTTTCTGTGGCCAAAAGAAAGCTGAGTGTTGCCCGTATTGTAGTTATAGAAGCAATCGAAAGTGGAACTTGAAGTGTCACGTGAAGAGGATCCACACTGACCTTTAAGAAGATCCGATGCCCTCGTTTAGGATTATCATCGACTCCAACGTCGACCATCTGTAAATAGTTGGTTACATTCGTTGAATTCGAGTGTCGTGGACGTTTCAATCACCATGGATCGCTGCGAACTTTTTTTTACAAGAGGCGTTTTTCGTTTCTAATCGTCAGACACGGACGAACATTTTTGTTTGTTTGTACCTACCGAGATCTATACCAGACCGATGAAAATAAATTTTTCCTTTTCTTTTCGAGAGTTTCGATCGAAACCCAGGACTGTATGTGATTGTCGTGTCATCGAACAGAGGTGTGAGATGCTTTGCAGAGGTTGAAGCTTACTTTCTCTGTTTCGTTATCAAATATACATATTTCACTTCGAATCGAATCATGAAAAGGTGAAGGCTTGAATGTTTCACAGATCCTCGAAATCGTTCTGTCTGTTTCAGTCCACTTTCTATTGGCGGTGGGCGCGGCGTTCTCTTTAAAAATGATTCTCTTGATAACGATTGATTCGTGTTGCAGGATACTATTTTCACGACGGAAAATCGAAACTTTTCAGAAGAAGATACGGCAAAAGCGAATTCGAACACGTGAAGACGGCCGTCGAGGCCGTGAACAACGGACTATCTTTGAGGAAGGCGGCCGAGCTCTTCGGCATATCCAAGTCTGTTCTCCATCGTTACAGTAAACAAGGCCTACCGTTTCTGATGGAGAAATACGCTCGAGACGATTTCTGACCGTAAACGATCCCCGAATATTCCCTGCAGGAACTTTACCAAGTTCGCTGCGATATCATGTATTTAGCTTTCGTCGTCTTTAACGATTCGATATCCCTGAAATTTAAATTTCTGTTGGTTACTCTAATTTTTTACGGACGTCTATTGTAAATAAAGTACAACGCGTATACAGATATCAGTTATGTATTGATGATAAATATATTGAACGTTGTTGACTTTACGTATCAAAAGTACTTCCATCTCTTCAAACTAGAAAATGAAACACACGGACCAGAAGTTCCGAAGGCAGTCCTCGAGGAGATCGACTCGGAGACATCGAGGAAGAACGGATCATCGCGAAGGAATCCAGTTTTATTAAGAGAATTTATCAAGAACGATTCATTCTTTGCCTGCGGAAAATGACGCGTCATGCGTTTCCTAATATCTTTAAAAAAAAAAAAAAAAACTGATTTGTAACAAGTTGCATGATACCTCACGATTTGCTACAGCGTTTCCCAGTCCTAACCGCATTTATAAAGTACAAACTCGTTGCGAAGAAAATGTGATTTTACTCGCGTATCGCTTCGAAGTATTGCGATATAGTGCCTTGTAAAATGTCCCGAAAGGTATGTAGTTCAAGATAGCCGACGCTATTTTGCGCTATGTACAGTAATCTCCCGATGACGTGAGCGCAATTATCTCGATTCACTGTTTTCGTGGGATACAATTTAAGTCAGAACGCGAAAAGAACACGCTGCACCGGATAACCGATAACTCGAGGACTCGGCGTCCGTTATCCGGGGATTACTGTACTCTTTTTGTAGAGCAATCCGTTGCCACGAATCTCGATCCTAATTCGCGCGGAAGTGTCCCGTTGGTCCACTGATCGTCTCTAATGTCGACTTCTTCTGCCTTTCGTGTTTTCCAGAGGCGAGAGCGATGGGTCTGCTGAATTGTCGGAGGGTGACCTATCCCTGCAAGAACTGCGGCAAGGTCTACAATTACTACTCCAGTCTGGCGAGGCACTTGAAGCACGAGTGCGGCGTGGAACCCAAGTTCCACTGTCCTCTGTGCCCTTACAGGACAAAGCACAAGTCCAGCTTGAACACTCACCTGAACGGCAGACACATGAAACTTCTCAGCGAATTCTACGCGATGCCGAATAGAAACAAACTCTCATCTTCCACAGATGCTGGGAAGTAGTTCGCGACTCTTCGGACGATTTTCTGACTTCGCGAACGAATATCCATTTTGTGTTTCGATACGTTCATCGATAGTTTTGTAGACGTCTGTGCAATACGTTTGCCGATCGTATTTACGAATAGCCTCGGAGAACGCTTATACATGTACAGGATTGGTCGGCCAGGCAGTTAAGACCCTTTGACGTTACGGCGAACATTCGACGCGATAGTATATATTTTTACAACTCGTCGAAACGTGTTACAAACGACTGTCTTTTACTTTCTCTCGTCCACAAAGTGCAATGACATCGAAAATGTTTCGGTTTAGTTGTACCCGATGGTGAGATGCTCGTACAGTGTCTCCCTCGTTCGAGGAATTCGAGGCGCCGATGAAAGCAAAGGGATGAAAGAATCTCTTTCCTGGCGCTTATCGTTAGACAATTTCGTAGTGTCTCGAATATTCTACCGTGTTATTTTATAATCGTTTCTATCTTCCATAGGAACATTTTTGCGAATCCGAGAGACGTTCGAGGCGCCATGAATCCCTCTTGTATCGCCATGTGTATTACATACCTGTAACGTATTATATCCTTTACTCGTAAGAGTGTAAACGCTGTAGAAGCGATCAGAGTCGAGTAGATCGCGCACGACGTATCCGTACGTCCGTAGATTTTAGTTTGTCGGTAAATAAAAATCGCTCAGGTGAGGGGAAAGGACGCTCACACGCGCGCGTAGAACGTAGGTTCGTCGACTAATCGAGATCATCGAAATTAAGGATTCGGTTAAGCTCGAGAACGCGGAACATCCATGTTTTCGCATAAGTATTAAGAACTGTTACCTCAATCACCGTATTAATCGTCGCGCACAACGCGAGCTCGTACATTTTGCAACCAAAGTCTAAACATAGAGAGATCGCATATAGTACAGTGTACAGCAGTCTTCCAAGCCGCGGAAGTTTTTCATGCGCGGACAAGCACAAAACTCGATCCGAATCAGCAACATTTTTGCGTTAACAGTCTCCATTTTAATTTGATTCGCGTGACCGACAATAAACCACCGAGAGTAAATCGTTGCGCGATTTCGAACTCCACTGGTAGGTTTCTATTTATTAACGAGAACATCCGTAGAGCTTTTGCGTTTCACCGTTGGATGTGATTCGATACTTGGGCTCGAGCAGAGTAGGAATCACCATTATAGCGCATACCTATTTAATAAAGTAAAAACTGAAACCTTGGAATCCGTACTTTTCCTCGAGACTTTTCCTTTTTTTTGCCCTTCGTTTGTACCATTTTGTTATTTTCCTATGAAAAATACTTACAAGGGAACACTGCGAAACGTCAAACGCTGATTTTGACGAAACTTTGAGTACGCGTTATATAAGCCATATTTATGCAAAATCTCCTTCCATTCTCACGTTCGCTTCGCATCAAGTGCCGTATACACCAAAGAGCCAAGGCAACCGAAAGCACATGTGCGCTAATCTTGGCACACGTGCCTTCGGTTGCTTTGGTTCCTTGGACTATACAGAGTTGTGGGTTCTAAAAATTACACATTCTTTTAACACCCTGTACACACATTTTTTTAACTCAAACTCGTTTAAAAGCAATCGTGGAAGAGGTACGTTTAATGAAGCCCTAACAAAATTTATTATTCTAACCGTTCGTTCACCGATTTCAGAGCGGAGCTGGGGTCGGATCCAGAGGTTCCAGCATTCAATGGGCCGCTACTAGAAAGACTTCCGCCAAGGAACCATACGCCTTCTCTTAGTCTGCCTGCAAACGTCCGCACAGCCAATATAGCAGCAAGTACAAGACCAGCATGTCGAAGCACGCGATGAGAATTCATCCGAAGTTTCGTGAAAAGTTGTCGACGCTGATCGATCGCCGCTTCTGTTTCGACCATTAACGATAGTATTGTCATCTCGATACGAGGTTGCATCTTCGGTCGATCCGCTGGTTAAATGTACAGTTTTTTCTTTTAAACCAACAAAATATACCATACGTTCTAATGGCTAAACGCAGTTTGGTAATTGTATTCTTAGTACACACCTTGTTAAAGCGTAAATCAACGATGCTCGGAATATCGAGGGATCGAAGCTTGCGAGCAAACGAACCGCATTCCAGGTTCACGCAATTGTTCACACGTTGCAACGAATTGTGACTGTATCGACATACACGTTCCCCGTTTTTTTGAATTTTCTTTTGAATCCACGATCTCAACGCCCACCCCCATCGTCAATGTGTACAATTAATACCGTTTGCATGCGATCGAAACACGCGTCCCGTTCGTTTCATTTTTCAGACAGTACTGGAGTACTCTTCATCTCCCATGTGCCCCTGCTTGAGCGTCTTTCTTTCTTCTACTCGTGAGCACAGTTTTTACCTACACGCTTTAGAGGCATACGTTGTATCGTTAAACGAAACAAACCATTCCTCCGTCGAACGTAAGAATGTCCCACGACGACGATCCTCAGGAACGACGATCGCTTTCCGTCTAGGCCACGATTTAACCGAAACTCTTTCCTCGTGATTGCAGATTACACGAAGATGAGATACTTCATGAGTCGCGTGACGAGGGACCGTAGGAGATCTCGCGGCCAGGGTCGTTTCGCTTGCGACAACTGCGACCGTCGTTACCATCAGATGAAGAACCTCAGGAGACACGTGATAAACGAATGCGGTAAACAACCTATGCATCAGTGCGTGTTCTGCCCTTACAGAGCGACCTACAGATCCTATCTGCAGGTGCACATGATGAAGCACGCCAGGCAGGGATTCACGCCGCGCACAGCGACCGTCAGACAGCACAGGAACCCTTGAAGAACTTACAGGGGTCCTCGAGTATCTCATTCCAGTGATCGGTGATAACCAATCGAAGCATAGACAAACATAGAACCGACGCTTCGAGTGAATTGTGTTAGAAGTAGATTGGACCACGTGAAGCGGCACGGACGCATGATCTCTCTCGATAACTTCCACGCCGATCGATTTATCCACCGATATCTCTGCTTTAGCTTCTACGCGTAGACTAAACCGCAAAACGACAACAAACAAACAAAGTACGGGCAGAAAAATGGGGGGGAGGGGGAGGGGGACAAGAGACAGAGTAAACAGAATAAGACGATAGCGTGCGTTGCGAAACGCTCGTTAGCGTTCAGCTTTGTGAACTTCGCAAGTTAGATCCCGACGAGTGACACGGATCAAATAAAAGTCTGTCATGTTCCATACCACACGGCTGTCTGTGTCTCACCCTGTTTCCATTCCTACTTCGCCTACTCGCTATCCGTCGGTACATCCGAGGAATAAATCGTTCAAGATCGCCCGACCCAACTTGGTAACGCGCCTCGCGCGAGAACGACGCTTTCGACTAATTGTGACTATCTGTGTCTGTTTCAGTGGAGTCCCAGTATCCCGCAGTCTCGGCGTTTAAGCATACCTGCGCCACTTGTGGGAAGACGTACAAGCACAAGCACCATCTGAAGAGGCACCACGACTTCGAGTGCGGGATCGATCCGAAATTCAAGTGCGCGTTCTGTCCACACAGGACCAGGTACAAGGACAGCTTGATGAAGCACATATTGGCGAGGCATTCGCTTTTGCTCGACCAAAACTCTCAGTACGGACCGCAGCAGGTCTTGGACGTCCACGGTGATATCCCAGGGACCATGTTCGCCTCCTATCACGACTTCACGCAGAATTTACAGTAATCCCCGTCGCTGTACTTCGTTCGCCTCGTGTAGCGAGAAATTCTCCTTATTGTGCATCATCGATTTCTGCTGCGGGAGTACAGTAGCGCCCGAGTATACGCGCGAGGATTTCACCCTCGAATCATTCTCGATGTTTCTGTCTCTTCGTTCTGTCTCGATTTCTTGCAAATAGTCGATTTTCGCAAACGACTGAGCAGATCTGACCTTCGAAACCATTTCAACCATTGTACACGTGCAGGACACTTTTATGTGACATGTAAATAAAGATTCTATGTATTTTAATATCGCTCGGAATTTCCATCCGATTCGCTGTTTTCAGATCAATGGCACGACGAGTCACGATCGCGTGACTCGACTAAGTCGCGTTGTATTTAACGAGGAACTAATTGTTATCTCTTCCGTTTGTTCGGTTTCAGGGTCAGGCTACAGCTCGTCGAACTGGACGGTGCCGACGTTGCCATCGACGTCGAGGGTCATCTCGTACACCAGGCATCTACGATCCACGACGATGAAGGACGAGCAGGGGATCGCTCATCGTTGGGGCCCAAGGAAGTACCGCTGCACGGATTGCAATCGAACATTCTCGTTGATGGCCTCCATGGCCCGTCACCGTATATTCGAGTGTAACAAGCAGTCGCAAGGGTTCGAGAGGGCTACGCAAGAGTCCATCGACAGCAAGAAGATGAAAAAGAAGAGATTCGGTTGTCCCGACTGCAATCGCGTCTACGCGGCCTTCACGTCACTTTGGAGGCATAGGAACTACGAGTGCGGTGTCGAGCCCAGATTCATTTGCACCATTTGCGACAACAGGTTCTCGCAAAAGACAAATCTGGACAGACATATCAGAGCTAAGCATTAGCCGCTGGCTCGCGAATGTTTGCTCGTCGACTTGGAAGAGTAATGGAAGAACAATGATCTAGCGTCTTCTCCCATCCAGTTCCCGCACGAACTAAGTTTTCCTCGATATTCTGCTGGCTAGACCAGGTGGAATTCCATAATCGTACTACTTTTTTTTTTTTTTAAAACTTTGAGACATCTGCAGGCGATGTCAAAAGGGTAAACGGGTAGATCAGCGTCTTATGTTGAACACTAAGAGATATTAAATGTCGAAGTTCCTGTTCGTTAACAATACAACACCCAGTCGTCGTCGTCGTCCTTGTATGGTCCTGTTTTTGTTAAGTAGAGATAGGTACGTATCCCTGCCACGCTCAGATCACAACCTCAAGAATTTTGTTTCCAGTGATCCTTCCCATGTGTATCGAATATTCTGTATATCGTTAGCTTATACATTTCCTATTCTATCCCTTAACCTCTTCAGGGACGATTTCTTTTTTGTTATTATCAAATTTTTATTCTATTTATTATTAACAGTAATTATAATGATAAAAAACTAAACGTCCACATACGTGGTCAAGAGCGTGAAGATGTTAAAATCGAGCAATATCTTCCAAAAACATCCCGTATACATACTTATTATGTATATTGCATGAAACGTATATAACGATACATGTTGGTTTCAAATGTTGTTCACGCATTACATAACGTAACGATTCGCGTAGCTCAACCTGTAGCGATTCCGGTTAGGGTTGAATAGAATCGATCGTTTATTTCTCCAGTTGTCATTGCGAAATCTACGACTAAATAGTCGAGAGCTGTAGCGATGCGTCGCTAGTTAATTCAGCTGTCTTGTCCGTCGTAGTGAAACGTTTCGTAGACGATACCACTCCCAAATGTGCGTCCAAAGATAGTGTAATCGTATGGCTGAAATAAATTTACGTACTTCCCAAAAACGAATACGCATTGACTACGATAAACGGTGCGATTGCGCTCAAGCAACGCAGACGACTTTTTTTCCGCAGGGGAATTGACGGATCCACCGAAAGCGTGAAACTTACTCGAGAGCGAAATATAATCGTTTTATCTGTCCAGCGTGCGTCCCGTGCATTTCTCTAACACGTTATCCTGTTTATTTCTAGGATTCAGGAGGAGCCACGTGCTCAGGAGTAACGTGACGCGGATACATTCCTTTAGCGAGACGGAGTCGCCCATCAAGTGTCCCCAGTGCGGCAGAACGTACAAGATGAAGCGAAATTTGACGACTCACATGAAATTTGAGTGCGGCGGACAAAGAAACTTTACGTGTCACGTGTGCCCGGCGAAATACACGCAGAATATCGGACTGCGTCGACATCTCTTGCAAAGACACAACATTTACCTACCGCCAAAGTTCTCCATGCCTAAGCGCATTTTCGATCAGGGATCGACGAACTCTTAGACCTTCTTTGCAGGAATTCTCCAACGAATCGTCAATTTTTCGACGAGGATGACTTATCGTGACGCTTCGCGGCTCGGCACGCCTCGTATAGAACGCATACTTTCTTGTCTATCCTTATCGAATTCTTCCACGGTTACTTTACAGAACGTGCCTCGATGGAAACGATCCCCCCCCCGACTCGAGCATTTTTCTATTTCGGACGAATTTGGAAGACTTCGAACCGACAGGGTAGACCGAATCGAACGAGACTAAAGGTAACTTACGGACGAAACCTTAGGCACATTTTGTACAGGATGTAAGATTGTTATTATGCGAGGAACGCGGAATAAAAGGTGCACACGATTCCCCGACCACTCTTTTCATTATCCAAAATCGCTCTGTTTTCCCGACGGCGACTAGTATAACCGCTAGAGTACCTTGCGATGGTTGTTTTCTCTCACAGGACTTTAGACACCTGACGTCTCGTTTTCATTGTTTTGCAGAGCCGATAATCGCCGCGGGGGGATCCAGAAACGGATGCTTCAGGAATATGGAAGCGTTCACCTGTCACCAGTGCGGCAGATCGTACCAAATGAGGCACAATCTGGTGAAACATTTGAGATTCGAGTGCGGCGGGCGCAAGCATTTTGGCTGTAGTTTGTGCCCGGCGAGGTACACGCAGAACGGGAAGCTAAGGCAGCACATGCTGAACGCGCACAATATCTTCATCCCGCCGCGAAAAACTTGGATAAGGCCCACTTATAGCACTTGAATAGACCCCACCTAAAACCCTTCCCGTGCGAAGTCTTCGTAGATGGAACATTTCTGTGCAACATTTTTGTGAACAATAAGTTAGGTGTCGACGCTAGTTTATCTTTTCTTACAGTAGATAGAACCGGGCGTGGATATTTGTTTATGTAACGTTTCCGACAATGGATGAGAGAGTAACAATAAATAGTTTTGGGAAAATGAACGCTTGCGAGAAGCCACTAGTTTTATCCAACGCGTTTCATGCTTGTTCGTCGCGTGGTCGGGCCGATTCGTTTGCGGTAAGTATCGAAATGCGAGCCAACGATTTCGACGAGGCTGCGACGGACGGAGGAGCTGACGATAAATGACACTCGTGATTGGAAACGGGATGTTTTGCGGGATCGACGGGTCTCTGATGAAGGAACCGGGCTTAGTACTTGGATTTTAACGAAATTTGGTGGATGGTAAGCCATTCACGAATTTTCGTTAAAATACAAACGTCTGGCTCTGAGTTGTTCGCTTGTCAGTTCCAAAGATCGGTACATTCGAGGGTCCAATGAAGTTCCTAACGTTCGATTTTTCTAATCGAGGTATGAACGTTTTTTTCCAGATTTCTACGAGGATCTCCTTACCATTGAACTCTACCACGAAGAGGCGACAGCTTCCCAAGACTCATCATCATCGAAGAGCCTGTATACGAGCGTTGGAGCTTCAGACCGACTACTCGTTGGACAACCTGAAGTCAACGACGAATGCGACAACCGATGAAGATTTTCTTCCACTTTACCTCTCGAGGAATGAAGATACTCTAAAAATCATCTGACTGTCACTTATTCATTTTTGCTGCTCCTTTTGTCCCTCTCCTCTTCGCATAATAAATTATTATTTACAGCCCGTGTCAATTGTCGATTTATTTCTGCATCAGAAATCTGTTACAGTTGTCTGTTTGTAAAGGTCTTTAGGGATATGTTGTTTACATGTAGACGCGCACTTGTTGTACGTAGAAAAGCATTACTAGAAGAAATCTTTTATTTACAGCCGAGTCATCACGGAAGAACACGCACAAATCATCGCTGCCAGAGTTAATCACTGCTATTGGGTTGTACGATTTGCGTAGATTACGACACGGCCGTACCGATCGGTCGGTCGATAAACGTTATTGCCAACTTCGCGATAACCGTCACGGTATATCGGAAGCTGGTGACACGCGATCGAGGCAAATCGGAAGTTCCCACGAGTGTAGGACGCTCGTCGGTTAAAATACCTTCATTTGAATCAGAAAAATCAATCAATTCAATTGAATCAATTCCTTCCATCCCGTTCGATGGACCGTTCTCTGACAGTGGGGTTTTTCTTTTCGTTCGACAGGTTTCATGAGGCCCCGGTTCATGTGTCAGCAATGCGGCCGCGGGTACACAATGCTGTGCAACCTGAGGAGGCACATGAAATGGGAATGCGGAGGAAAACGTCAGTTTCCTTGTTACTACTGCAGCTACAGTTTTACACAGAAGACGAGTCTGCAACGTCATCTGACTGCAATCCATAAAATCGACATAGTCAACGGAATGGAGTCTACTCTAATGCTATAGGAACACTCGAGTTCTGAACGTTGCACCGTGTGGTATTTCACCCAAAAAGCGGGGAAAAACATTTTCTGACTACAGTTGTACATTCAGCCCAGTGTTTTGTTTATTTGTTGCAATTAGGGAATTATTGCATATTTGAGGGCTCGGGAGAAACGACTTTTTTCCGCTTTTTCGGTCGCATACCCCAACGTGCGTCAACCGATCATCGAAACAGTTCGGATAAAAGCCTGTCCCCCTCCGCAAACATCAGATCACCTCCATCCCGTACAGGTCACTTGTCTCGCTTAGCTTTTTCTCGTAATAATGTCTCTGTAACTGTTTTTGCTCGTATAATCCACACCATCCCCAAATCCAAACAGCTTGTCTTGTACCTTGTAATCTCCAACTTAATCAAATTTCCAAAATTACATTTGTAGCAGGCTGTCGACGCCGAAGGAGGGAAAGGTTAGATGGGTCTAAAGGGTCCGTGAGAATCGATCGTAATCGCTCGAGCGTGGATGAGGGAGGGCGAGGGTGGGAGAGGACCGCACGTCAATCGGTAGAATCGATCGAATTCGTGATTAACGCGACTGTGGTATTAATGTTCTTTTAGGTATGCGCGAGCTGGCCAGTCTTCGATTCCTGTTTCACCGCAGATCGAGACACGCCAATTACTTGAGGGACGAAGACCTGGCGCTCAAGTGCAGGCAATGCGGCCGAAGGTACAAGGTCCAGCACAGTCTCAACAAGCATCTCAAATACGAGTGCGGTGGCCAAAAGAACTTCGCCTGTGACTTCTGCGACTGTAGCTACACGCAGAACGTCAACCTGCGCCGTCACCTGATGCGTATCCACAATGTGTATTGTCCGCCTAGGCAGAAGCTCGTCAGGAAGAGTCTGTGATCGAATCTTCCCGGAAGAAAACGTCCTCGATCGTCGCGGAAGATTGCGTCTCCGAAGATCGATGCTTGGTTAATCGCCCCCGAAGATGGTCCGTCCGATCCGTCGTTTCATCCACCGATCGCGAAGAGCGTTCCCCTCCACGACCGTCCCAAGATTCTTCACACGAAGATTAGTTGAACCGCGCAATGGACATAGGCGAAGTGCATGGACTTAAAATTATTCGAGTTCCTCGGTCTTATACGGAGATTGTATAGATAGCTGTTTAACTTTCACACGTTTTAAAGGCTTTGTCCCGGCTGAACGCGTTCGATTATAATAGTATTGTTATCGAGGTCTACCCTAACTTGCCACTTAGAGCATCGATACGTAGTTAGACGTTTGAATTTCGACTGTGCCACGTAGCGTCTAGCAACAGTAATAAATATAACAATAAAGTTTTAAACTGTTAAGTTCTGATCGATACGGCGATACCTGACAATCATCGCGCACCTTTTTAATCTTCTACATATATATGAACGAAGCCCTGACTGATTACTATCAACGTCCAGGCTAAACCCTTGAACCTAGAAAACTGACATTTTGCACAGAGGTTTCCTTTATGATGTATACAAGGAATAAGAAAGAATATTTCGAAATTCAACCCCTAAGGGGGTGAACTGCGGGGCACAGCTAGTTATATATAAATACGCATAAAACACGAACAAGCACAGAACTCTTCCTATGGTTTTTTTTTCTTTTTTGATCAAAATCACTGCTCATTCCACGAGCACGTCGTGCAGCTTTCGAACTTGAGCGTCTCGATATTCTTCTTCTTCTTCTTCTTTTTTTTTTTTGGATTCCTTCACACGAATAATCGGATTTTTTTACTGCGACGCAATCCTACTTAAGTCGACGTCACCTCATGTCGAAGATGCTCATCATGCGTATTGTTCCTATGTACAAGTACGTATAAAATAATTATTATGACATCCCCCTCACGCAGAAAATCGTTCTAACTCTTGCGTACATGCGAGATTATCGGCTTTCATTACGAACTTTTGTTTTTCTTTTTCCATTTCCGTTTCGAAGGAAAGAGAGTTTCTGTTACCTTTTGTTCGTCGTCTTCACTTTTTATTTGTGCTATTTTCTAAACGTCTTTTTCTCTCATGTTTCCTTCCTCCGATCGATCGAATCGCCGACACGTCTATTTCGACTGCGAAGTAGACTCTCGAGCCTCGACACGCTCTCTTTTCTTCCGCCCCCGACTCACGGTCCCTCCTCCCCTCCCCCCCTAACGTATGAAATTCGTCTGCTTTGTTTTGCAGACAGCAAGCCAGATTATCGGACCATGTTCCTGAAGCAGTGCCTGCCGCCACCGGACATCCCCAACAACGCCCCCGCGCCGTTCGATCCTGGATTGGGCTGCTCGGCGGATCCGCGGTTGCTGTTTCAGGGCTCCTCTGCCTGGATACCCGAAACCGACAAGCCCTACATGTGCTCGAGCTGCGGCAAAGGCTACACCCACATATTCACCCTGAACCGTCACCGTCGCACCGTCTGCGGGAAAATCAGAAATACCAACGGCAAGTGGAAGTGTCCCCGGTGCACCAGGTCCTACGTAACCGAAGGGAACCTCGTCCGTCACGTGAGGTTCGAGTGCGGCGTCAGACGGAAGTTCTGCTGCATATTCTGCAACCGCAAGTTCACCCAGCGTTGCAGCCTGATACGGCACCTGAGGAACTTCCACAACGAGAGCTTCGACAGCAACAACACCGGTGCCGTTCCCTCGGAATACCAACCGATGGAAGCCTGTCACGTGGAAGTAAAGGCCTCGGACGACTCTAGAATATAAATCTTCGTTTTGAAAAGCAAAAGAAAAAAACGAAAACAAAAAAGAAATACGCAGAGACTATTCTCGTCGGTTGTTTTTAGGGATTAATGAATAGGAATAATCGTTTCCGCGAGAAAAGGTTCGCCTCTGAGAGTACTTCGAATCGTCCTGAGCTTCTGAATCGCGATATTTACCGTGTTTCTTGGGCGACGGTTACCCTCGCCGGGAAATCGGTGGAACGGTTCCTCGAAAAAACAAAAACAAAAAACGAGCAATCTTTTCGAATATCACGCGGATAAACGTTTCAAGTGTCACTTATGCGTATAATAGTTCCACGTCGTGTTAAGTAGGTTAGCTGGTAAAGGGGAAAATTTCGAAGGGGGAAAAACAGTACCGCGCGGCCCGTACTACTGCGTTTTTAGGCAACCGCAATTCTTTCTCGATGAAACGCGAAAAAGTATCCGCGAAAAACCGTGATCCTGAAACGAACTTTGAACGCGTAATTCGAAGACTAGAATACCTGTTTGGCGAACAAAGGTATTCAATAAACGGCTGGAATTCGTATGGCCTTTTAATTCGATAAGCTTTTTGACTATCAAAAAAGAAGATTCGTATATATATATATATATAAATATATAAATATTATATATATGTATACAGGGTGTCCCAAAAGTCGGGGAGGAGCCGGAAATGGGGGGTAGCTGAGACGATTCTGAACAACAGTTTCCTTTGCAAAAATGTCGGATGGGGCTTCGTTAAGGAGATATTAAGAGAAAACCCCGACCAATCAGAGCGCGCGTAGACCGTTGAAGCGGCCGCGGTAGCGAAGGCTACGCGCTAGGCGGCAGCGTCAATGTCCTTCGATGTCCTTCGATGCACGTCGAATCACTTGTTCGCGTACAAGCGCGGCCGCCAGCGCGTAGCATCGCTACCGCGGCCGCTCGAACGGTCTACGCGCGCTCTGATTGGTCGGGGTTTTTGCTTAATATCTCCTTAACGAAGCCCCATCCGACATTTTTGCAAAGGAAATTGTTGTTCAGAATCGTCTCAGCTACCCCCCATTTCCGGCTCCTCCCCGACTTTTGGGACACCCTGTATACATATATACATACATTTAAGTACGTTACACACAATAATGTGTAAGATAAGATTGCGATCGGCACTGGAGCACGTGGAAGCATTTTATTCACGTCCACAGGGGAGAGAACGATCGGTCACGAATCAGAGAGATAAAGCATTTGATCAGATTTCGCGACGACTACGTGCCCTTTTCTTGAAAAGTGTCTTATAGTTGGATCTCCGTACGTACATCGTCGATGTATTCGAGTACAAGAAGAACATATACGCTTTGTTGTTCGTTTTCAAAATGTTTTTTAAAATAAGGCTGATTATTCGATAGCTTACGAAACTTTGATACGATTTTTTCCTTGTCGTCAGATTTGTTATTATCATGCGCGTACTGAGTGGACACGCGTTTTAAGTGCTGTTAGACTGCTCGGATGTGCACGGAGGATGGCACGAGCGTATTCCGTCAAACGAAAACGCGAGGAATGTATCGTCGAGCTTGGTACACTTCGATGGTGCTGCATCTTCTAAGCTATTCTCTATTATTATTAGTATTACTATTAGTATTATCATTACTGTTGTTTCTTTTCTTTTCTATTAATCGAAGTAATCATTTAAGACTGCGTTATTAAAGGGATTAGGATTAAATAATTTGCAATGGTACAGTTAAGAATCTTTGCAATGACTCGTAGTACCGTTTAAATAAAAGTCAGGATATGAGTCGCGAACCGATTCGCCGAGTTGTGTATCGCTGTAGTCAAACCTAAGACGGCCGATTTTTCTCGTTAATTTTCGACTGATAGTGTTGTTTGGGCTGTGAAAATCATTCGTCTCTCGTACGCGTTCTTTCCTTTCTCGTTGACGATGACGTAGAATAGCGTTCCGTACTCAATTCTTGGCGAGTCGAAACAAAAAAAGAAAAAGATAATTTAGTTTGAATCGATGATCCTTTTTTTTTTGTTTATTCATTTTTGATTCGCGATACCGAAAAGATACCATCTAAGAGACAAAAAAAACTTTGTTGTTGTGTAAGGTGTTACTTAAAACGATAAAAAAGAACAATAAATACACACGGTTTATGTACGTCGTGTGATGTTTTACCTTGAAACTGAGAAATCGAGTTGCGGTAGTGAATCTGCATTTCGTCGAGACGCTTCGAGTTTCGAGCATATCGATGTCTATCGAAGCGTAGTCGAGGACAATGCTCCCGATCATTTCTTTCCCTTCGTTGTGCTCTCTCCCGTCCGAGTTCCCCATCTCCAGCCTGCGAACTTAACATCTCTTCTTTCTCGAGACCCGCCTTTGTCGTTTCAGTGCCACCGATCGATGTTACATGCTCGAAGAAACAGTTTAGAATACTTCGAGGAGCGTTGCCGTAGCCATAGTTGCAGTGGACGTTGAGAAACTAGTAAAACCACGATGCTGGTAGTAGCCTTCTATTTTTATGGACAGCGTATTATGACTCGGGTTGTCCGAGTTCTTCATATCTCGTCATTATTATTCATTTGGTTTCAGTCTAGACGACACGTACCCCCATGCTCTCTACAATGGTGTACTTCCTTTTAATTTATACCCACGGGACACACAGGAGAGAAAGTATCACTAACAAAGCATATTCGTGTTCGAGGTTTCAGTCACTCTTGCTAGGAAGGTTCGAAACGATCTCACGTTTACGATTCTAATACGTTGACGATGAAAATAGAAGGCCATCGCTGGTGTTGTGGGTTTATTTGATCAAGAATGTTTCTGACGCAGAAATGTTCCGTCCCTTGATTGTTTGTTTGTTCGTTCGTTTCTTTTGTTCTTTTGCCGAATGCCAACCACTCATGCAACCATTCCGTTCCTGTTTCAGTCAAAGGGCGGCTGTTTTGCGACCAACTGCCACGCGACATTTGGAGACGTTGCAAGGACGACCTACTCTGTTTGAAGTGTGCCAAGAGGTACAGCGACTGGAGGAGCTTGCGGAAGCACATGAATTTTTTCTGTCAGATGGAACCGCTTTATCCTTGCCCCTATTGCACGCACAGGGCCAGGATACCGACTCTGCTCAAGTATCACGTGGTGCGCGAACACGCGACTTTCGCGTCCACCGAGGAGATCTATTGATTCGTCGAGCCGCGCTTTCGACTGTGTACGAATATAGCTTTTTCTTCGTTCTTTGTTGCGTCGACAGAAGAAAGAAAAGCTTTCCTGTCCGAATAAACACGCGCCGTTGTTGCGAATGGACCAAATTTCTGTGCGTTTTGTCAGTAAGTTGTAGTTATTCGTAATATGAGTTTCAATAAACGTATCGTTCGCAAAAAAAAAAGTACGTATCGTAACAACCCCATTACTAATCGGTATGTTTCGACGATCCTATGCAAGTTTCTTTTCCAGACGTTTGTGTGCCGATTGAACTCGAATCTGGGCGATCGAGGCTCGTTTTTCTAACTCGTTCGCTTCTGATTTTTCAGGGATCAGCCTGTCGGTTCGCAAGGTCCAACTGAAACCAATCTTATTCTGCCCGAATTGTGGCAAAGGACCTTTCACCTGGAAGACGAACCTGCGACGTCATCTGAGCACTAGCTGCGGACGATCACCCAAGTTCCACTGCGACATATGCGTCTTCAAGACCAGCAGAAAGGACATTCTCCTCAGGCATATGAGAAATATGCATCCACCCGCACTTCACGAATTAGCATAACCATCAGTCTATAGGGAAACATTATCGTTGACTCCACCTGGTAGATCCTGGATAAAACACACTCCTATTGGTCTTTGGATCAAAACAGTTCGCGCTACCGAATTGTACGTCGATTGTGACAATACACACATAATTTAACGATTTTTTGTGGATGTTTGGAATCTCTGCGAGTGCGAAGCGCGGTTGACTCAGCCTGTCATAGAGTCTTGAAGCGTTTCGAAGCTTCAAAGAGACCTCGACGGAAAAAAATGTTGAGACTACGATTCCAAACGTCAGTTTAGGACGATAGTCGAGCAGCTCAGTCGACGCTTGACTTTTCTAAGCTAAACGTGGTATAAGATTTGTTAGTTCCTTTCGTTCCCTTCGATCGAGAATGCCATTTTGCACCTCGTGTTGGCCATGCTCGTCTACGAAGAATCGTTATGTGCTTGCTACTGGTTCTCAATTGTTCCCGACCAATAAAATGTACGTTACATAAATCATTTACGATTGCATTTAATACTGCGTCAACATACGTTTCGACTCCCTCCAAGTATCGCGTAGGTTTCGTTCGATTCGAAGACGAACGACGTCTTGTCTTGTCTCGTCTCCGCGAACTCTGCTTCATCGATGTTTGTTTTGGTTTGTTTCAGGTGGTTGGAATTACGCGGACGGCTACAACCCCATGGACGGGCTGCTTCATTCGGAGCTCGATAAATTTAAAACCCCTGATGCGGCGGCACAATCCATCCCCAACTATCAGTTCGTACACAAACGCCACGTGTGCGGTTTCTGCAAGAAAGTCTTCATCCTGAAGAACCGGCTCAGGCGGCACATGCAGTGCGGCTGCAAGATGAACCCGAGGAAATCTCAGTTCGCCTGCTCCTTTTGCCCCTACAAGACCACCTACAAAGCGAACATGGAGAGGCACGTTCGAAACGTTCACGAAACAGGCGCGCTCAAGTTTCGTTGCGATCTCTGCAACTTCCGCAGCAACTATTCGTTCTGCGTGCGAAGGCACATGAAGACTTTTCATCGCACCCCTGACTCGGCCGAGGCGAAACAGTAGACCTCGCGTTCTCCTTGAAGGGAAGCATCGTGGCCAAAGAGGATTCTGATTTTTGGCCATTTTTTTCGACAATACCGAGTGTCTATCGTAAATAGTTCGTACATACGTTAAAAGTGCATCCCTCGAACTTTATTTTTGCCGAGTTTCGTAAAAGTATGTTAACCCTTATATTTTCTATATACTTTTAATACAAGTCGAGAATATTTATACTGGACGTTCGGTATGGTCGGAAGAAATATTCATTCGTCAGTATTTTTGGGGCCCGAAGCTGATATTCCTCTGGAAGAAGTTGCGCCAGGATGACTGGATGAGAAAATGAAATGGCTTCTAGAAATTTTGTTTAAGAAGGATATCGTGTATCCTCTTCTATTTCAGTGAATCGATAAATAAGTATGTTTTTTTCCGACATCATAGTACAGATGCAGCCATCTGAAGACAATAATGACGAATAAATAATTCTAACTTCCTCTTCCTTCTAATTGCCTGTAGCTCTAAACCGAGGGTGAGGGATCCTTAGCTGTAGATCGAGGACACTCGATGGTCTTTCTCCTCAAACTTGCGTCAACGACGAACTTAGTTGTCGGTGTATATAATTACAGAAAAATTATCCAAAAGGCTTATTTGCTAGCCCGTCACCCTGACGCAACACCCTAATCGTAGACTGTGGTCTACAGCGACAAAGACAAGTGGCCGTTGATTCTGTGTAACCGCGACGGCCAATTCCGTGTAAATTACATTAAAGAAAAACCCGCCAGAGATTATACGCGTAGCGTAGCGGAGATTATTTGTAATTGTCGAAGAAGAAACCAAGAGTATGTATAGGTGTCCTTACGACGTATCTTCCGCAAAATTTTGTAATTCCGTGACGATTCAGTATTATACTCGGAACACGTTTTTCCCTTGCAGACATTATTTTTCTAGCTTTTCGTTTGGAGCGGGGCTTCCCCCTCGACTCCGCCGTAACCGAAAATCCCTGACCGAAAGCATAATAGCACAAAATTGACGTATCATTTTCTCGATCGAACGTTACATTTTCTACAACGTTCGCGATCACTGATAAAAAATACTCGTTCTTCGACAAGAGGGGAAATGGCGAAGAATAAAAACCTAGACTTAAGTACCCGAGAATTGTATCGGCTACTGATAGAGAGCGAACATTTAATTAACGCGAGACAATTTGTATATGTATTTTATAACACTTACTTCGCAGCGTATATTTATTCGTAGTGAAACGATATTATAGACACAACTTTACCGAGAAATTGAATTAAAGCACTCAGGTTGTTTGTAAATCCCTCGAGAATGTAATAAAACATTCGATACGTTTGACTAGAATACTACGAACGTGTGTTTCCTTGAATACCGATCGACGTTTGGGAACGAATCGGTCAACGACTACGAAACGGGTCCACCCGTTCGTCCTTTTCCCCACGACGTAAAAGTACCGAGGATTTACTTTCAGGTTACGTCCGTCACGGGAACGCCACCGTCGAATCAAAGGTAATTCTCCAAAAATGTCCCCAGTTCCGCCGAAACGAATTTGTTACTTGTGCCATGTGTTTGCGTCCATCGAAGAGACCTAAAATATCTCGCAGCGCGCGTCGTCGATCGTTGCTCGCATTAACCAGCCACTTGTTATTGTTTCAGAGTTCTTGTGGCCTTACAAAACCATCTACGCGTTCGAGACGGCGAACAGATTCGCCCGAAGAAACGATCAGCGGCTACAGTTTCGCCAGCAACGCGGCATTATGGATATGCGCGAAAGAAAATTCGTTTGCATCGACTGCGGCAAGGCGTACGCGGTACACAGATCGTTGTGGCGGCACCGGAAGTTCGAGTGTATCAACGCGAAGCCGAAGGTCGCGTGCGAGTTGTGTCCTTACAAAAGTCCGCACAAATGGTGTATGGATAACCACAAGAAGAGACACCACAACAATTGATGCGCGTTCGTTGAAGCATCCTCGACGACTGACACGCGTTGAACTAATGTTAACTGGAAGATGGCGTCGCCTCGATGGCGATGAATTGGAGTGACGGACCCACGAATAAAGTAAAATTTGGAATTTTCTTTTGCAGGTGGGGATGTAGCGTTTTTAAGGTCGCGATGACCTAGACAAATTTTCGAAACAGGAAAATGTTCGAACGGAAGTACATACCTGCCTTCAAAAAGAGTTCCCACATTCTACTTCGCGTTACAGTTCGTTACTCTGACGTAATTGCAGAATAAGGGAAAGTATACGAAGACTACCTATTGTCATATTAATCCATAAATTAAATGTACTCCATATACGATTATGGAATTCGATTTAACTGTAATTAATAAAAAAAAAAAGTGCGATGTTGAACGGATCAAATTATACGAAGTATGTGTAATGGGACGATTTTATGTAACGTTGTATTCGAACAAACTCTAGAGCGTCGAAGTCTATGCTTGAAGCTGCCGCGGAAGTCTGTGATAAGCCAATTAACAATTTTCTGCATTACAGAAGTTTTCTACATGTTTTTTTTTTTACAAATGTACTTCTGTTATTCATGTTTCCTCATACATTTCGTACCTTCTGACAACGATCTACAGATACAGTCACATAAGATAATGGTAACATTCCTTCGGGAGCATTTATGGTTTGTCCTTAAAAGTATTTATATTACGCGCAGACTGACTATTAGTATTCACGATAAATGTATAATATTCCTGTCGAAATAAAGAATATTCGTAGCGGTAGTACCGTCTTTCGCTCGGTGTCACTCGAACTCCCAGCGTTAAAGTTCTTCGTCGCGAAAATAAGCAGTATTGTACGTAGGTATACGGAGTACATCAAGAAAATAATACAAGAACGAAGGATGGCGGCTCGAGTGCTACGAGGAACAGGAGAAGCGTCCGACGAAGAGGAAATACCTGAAATCCGGAAGATTGCATTGGGTTTTATATAAAATGTTACTTTTACCACTACTGCGTAAGCAAAAGAGTTTTAATCCACTCTTGATTTATCATGCTTGAGCTGCAGCGGCCACTGCTAGTTTCTTTAATAAACGAATTCCGCAGGACTGCGTTCTAAGTTCACGAACCTCTGAGTCCTCGTCCTCCTAACCTCGTGCCATTATCCCAATGTGAACTTGCCGATCCGACTGCTTTCTTTTCTCTGAAAAACGTGTCGAGAACGGTAACCATCGCTTCAAGCTTGTCGCACAACTCCAGTTATGGAGTAGCATTAATTGCCATTAATCCAGGTACGGCTGAGACCTCGCAGAAGTATTTAGAAATGCGTTGGAAGTTTGTCTCGAATGCAATTTTTAATTCTCCGTTTCCGTGTCGAGTATATCGGTTCTTCCAGAGGGCTGTTTTGGAGATCCCAAACTGGTTACAGTAAAATCATTTTAGAGGTAGCCATACCTGGGTTAAAAATAGCGCAAAAAGAAAACTTTCGGCACGTTAATCGAGAGAGAGTCCCTCGAGGCTTTTCGTAGAAGAAGCTGTTTCGCTGGTCGAGGAAGCCAAGCCTCTTTCATCACTAGCGCTCAACGCGTGCTCGCGTCTAACTTGGTCCCTCTGTTTTCAGCCTACCGGAAGATGTACATGGGCGACCAGGTTCTCGGCTACACGTGCACAATGTGCAGCAAATTCTACAAGATGTGGAGCAACTACTTGAAGCACAAGTGCGAACCGCCACAGTTCAAGTGCCCGCTCTGTCCGTTCGCCGCGTTCAAGGCTTTCATTCTTCACGCTCACCAGGCCGAGCAGCACTTCAAGGTCACCTCGCCGAACACGTGAACCAATCGAACGCGATAGGTGAACGCCGCAGCCAACGCGCTATCGAGTTGCCTTAATCCGCGTCGCAGCTTCTTCGTGTCTAATCCACCCAGTCCCAGGACGTTCCTCCCACGGTAGACAGGAACGGTTTTCCGAAACGAACACGAAGAAAGGCGAGGAAGGTGGAGCGCGCGGAATCTAACTAAATACTTCCTCCTTCGCGCAGGAAACTTGCGCCGGCGATGCCCGTAATTATCTTGCTGCGCGGCCAAGATGACGAAAATACGACTCATCGGTCTATTTTCCGTCAGGACAATAATCTGCGCGCAGGGATGGGTGAACTTTGGATACAAAATTTTGGACAGATCCCCCACATCCTCTAAAAAATCTTTTGTCATAAATTTGAAGACAGGTGTTGGCACGTTCAGTACTCGTCCTACGTGCTGAACACCCACATTCGGTATTCGGTATTCGAGATGTTCCTCGATGTGTCAAGCCCATTCCTGTGACAGACAAATTTTGATTTCCTTTACGATGAGCGCTTTATTATTAAATCGACGCTACGCTTGCTACATCAAGTGTTCGCAAGCTAGCGAACACCTCGACGGACTGATCGCGCGTAATGCTTAAAAATCTTTTCCTAACTACCGTATCGTTCGCGTCAAGCGACAAATACCTACTGTCACTCTTTCGCAACATAGTTCGCGCTAACTTTATAGGTTACGTAGAACGCAAGGTTTCTCGACTGATGAATTAGCCGTAAGCATTATCCATTAGCAAATCCTTCTCGCGCCGCTGGTCTCGATTAACGTCCCCCAATGCTTTGTTTCATCGCGTGATCCTCAGGGTTCATTCAGTTGTACGATTCGAAGACTCGTCTCGAAACTAGAAGCAGACTGGTCAAATTGTAATTGCGTTACAAATCCCAATCGTTGGTTGTTTTGTAAAATGCGTAACTAATTTTACCGCTTGGATTTAACCCTCTGTACCCGAACCACCTACATTGTCATTAAGTAACCTATTTACAACAGCCGTCGATCACAAATTTTTATATAATCGATTGTTCCTATCATCGATACCTTCTTGCATACTTTTTTCAGAAGTCAGATATAATTTGGGTTACAGGGGGTTAACGACAGGCGAAGACGATAGAGGAAAAGCGTCGTTCATTCGCGCGCGCGCGCGCGCGCGTGAACATAACTCGTAATCTCTAGTAATCTCGTAAATGCATGTATTTTCGTAAAGCCAAAAATAAAGAATCACTGCAAGAGTATTTGCAAACGAAACGAAGGGGCTGTCATTTGTTGGACGAGAGGCGAAAAGAAGCTTTCGTTTCGCAACCACCTCCTCTTATCGTTCGAACAGGCAATCGAAAACCACGTTCGATCGAACGTCCCAACGAAACGCCGTCCTATCGCAGGAGGAATAGACGACACGGGTTGATTCGATGGAATTCCTAATAACGAACGATGAATTTTCTGTGTTTCAGCCATGGTCTATCCTTGCAGTTCCTGCGGCAAAGCGTTCAAATGGAGGAAGAGCTTGGTGCGGCACGAGCGCGAAGAGTGCGGGAAGAAACCCTACCATTGTCCTCATTGTCCTCGCGAGATGAACCTGAAGGACAGCCTGATCCGTCATTTGCTCGTAAAGCACGGCCAGGATTGTCGCGTTAGGACGCGAGTCGTGCACCGTCCGAATTCGCGGAGAGTAGACAGTTACCTGGGTTCTACGATGGACGGAGAAATTATACGACTGCCCAGGAAACGAATGAAAAGTCTACCCTTTCGATATTAACTTTACGCTTCTTCACTTCTCGCAACGAATTCTTCCGGTTAAGAACCATTCATGGACTGCTATGTGTAAGATTTTATAGACCGTAATTTTTAACGTAGCCAACCGTTTAGAAGACCCGAGTCAGGACCTGACGAACCTTGCGCGACGCTCGAGCTTCTTGTATATTTTCGCACGAATAAAGAACAAGTTTGTACCGAATTCTATTTACTCCGAGTTAACACGTTGACGGCCACGTCATAGTGGTGACATTTTTAAGACGCGCCATTCAAACTGTAAATATCGGGTTAAAATGTAATCTATAAGAAATTCTAAATAAATCTTGGAATGGGCTTGGCAGTCAACGTTTTAAAAGAAGTTGTGATTTTTTACTCGTTCGATTGTACAGGAATCGATAGACGAAACGGAAAGGTGAAAACGTAGAAATAATAAAACTCTGGCGGGGAACGTAACGTTGCGGAAATACGATATGTGTGTGTATATGTACTGTTTCAGAGGATTCTCCTAATTCCCGTAGACTTCCAAACTGTCGAAGGCGTTGGGCGAAAGATTCTTATTCACGAATCGCGAAATTTGGCGGGGTTGTTGTGCTTAATGGTATCTTTCTCGTTTCCTTTCAGGTTTCCACGAATGCTGCGAGTGCAAGAGGATGTACAGGTCGAGAATGGCTCTAAATCGACACGTCAGAGAGGAGTGCGGCAGGGTGTTGTATACGTGTCCCTTCTGCCACAGTATCATGCCCATGAAGTTCAACCTACTCAACCACCTGAAGAAGGAACACGGCTGCGTGCCGAAGACGTAAATTGAAATGTTTCAACAATGATCGTTCGTCGAGAAATATCGCGATCAGACTCTTTATAACGCCATTGCGGTTCAAGCGATATGTTGTTCCTATAAATTAAGGTTGTGTGTGCACTGTCTCTTGGATAACCGATCGCAAAGTGCTCTGGCACGGTTGTTCAGAAAAGGTAGCTATTGTTTTCCAGGTAGGTTATCCGGAACATGGTACGACTGTTTCGTTATCATCGAGCGCGTTCAATGTATCGTTTATTTCTTCGGTTCTGTTAACTATGCATCTGATTTAACAGCACTAATCTGTGGTCGAGAAATTTTGTGAGCGTTGTCCGCGTTGACGGTCCATGGAAACATGTTGAATATGTACATAGCGCGTGTGTGCGTCGCGAGACGATAAAATAGACTTTATTTTTACAAGCTGCACTTAAAACTAAGATTTATTATAAAACGGACCAGACGAGCTCCGAGTGTCTTTTCGTGCGTTAACGTTTCGCTGTTTCTTTTCCTCTCGATCTAACTCTTAACTGACGACAAACAACAATGGATGACGATCTGGTTGAAAGCATGTATCGCAATTGTGTAGCGTGTATTACAGGCACGTCGTTTTAAGATAACAGCATCAATAAAGTGACATCGAAGCATCGTTATACGTAGTTGCAGTCGTGTATCTTGACCTCGTTTTTCTTTCTCGTTCAAGAACAGACTCCGAAGGTACGCTGGAGCTTGTGCGGCGTACTAACACGTGCATGAGGAATCGACTCGAGTGAATCGCAAACTTGTGCCTTGCTTTTTTATTTTAACGTGCGCGCTTGATTTATTATTCTTTGTTATTTAAAGACAGGCGATAAAGACGAAAAAGATACACAAGTGGATTTCACGTAGCTTGCCTTTGAAGTGCAGATATGTATAGGAAGTTTGAAACATCTGTCTTTGGTAGGCGGATTTACGTCAATATTTAATGTTATTTATTGATTATCTCACCATTACTTTCGTGACGTTTGCGAGCGAGTTAGGTTTAAGGAAACTCACACGATGCTTCTCGTCCTCTTTCTCTCCGCTAAATTAATAAACACGGTTTCACGTTGCTCCACTGATCGTTGATAATCTGCTCTGTTATTCACATTTCCTAATCGTTCAGCCTTTGTATCATCTCAGCTATCACACGTTCTATGTCACTCTTCTAATAACAACGCGAGTGACGTAACGCTGTAACCTGGCCAAGCAGTCCCCCAAATTGGGGGAAGATCGATCTTGGAGTTTTACTAACCGAGCATTGTGATTTCTTTTTACAGGTAACCCGAATGGGAAACAAGTGCACGAGTGCAACACCTGTGGGAACGTGTACATGTGTTACAGTTCGTTGACACGACACGTCAGGGAAGAGTGCGGCCAGCCACCGAAATATCAGTGCTTGTATTGTCCGAAGATGACCAAGTTACGGTGCAATTTGTTGAAACACATGCGCAAAAAGCACGGCGGTGTCGACGACGGTCCCTACGGGACATGGAAAACGAACTATGGGACTGTGTGATCGGTGAACAACGACTCTGGCAGTCGTCGATTCCTCTGACGATTTAGTGTACGCGAGCTGTGGCGATATTTCGTGGTACTTCCGAATGGAACCGATTCTCCGAGTGAGAACGAATCGAAAATGTGCAGTAGAGTTTCTATTTTTTTTTTTTTTTTCATACGAGGCTTCGTTTTCGAGAGATTTAATTTTAGAAGTTTGGGAAGTTTGCGTACTGGGTACCTGGCGCGTCAGATCATTACTGGCTGTTTCTACTTAGGCGTCTACTGTGGTCAGACGCGTCGGTCAACCTCCGCGCGTACAACTGTCTAAAATCAATTTTCTCGAAAACAAAGAGCGTATATAAATTGTATTACGCCCATTCGATTAATTTTTTCACGAGAAATTGCTTTTTCACGCATTCTTTTTTACCGAAGAGAATCATCTGTAAAATAGTGTATGTTCCTCTCGAAAGCATGCCCTAATCATCTTTGTAAATAAATCATTAAGAAGTTACCGATCTGTCTTGAGCAACGATCTAATAAGAGGAGTTGGACATTGTGGATAACCGATAAACTCTTTCCTACGCCCGTGAACTTCCTAGCTTAGGGACATTTAGAGTATAACGTAATATCGATGTGAGTTTATGGTAGGCCCGTTCTCGTTCGAGACGTCTCTCGCATTTTTCTTGATACGTCATTTCCGTATCCACGACCCTCCCAGCACTCGAAACATACACAAACAACGCAGACGCGCGAATCGAGTTTGGTTTAGAGATAAGGTAAAGGTTGGATGCAGAGGGACAGTAACATTACCCACGTCCACGTGTTCCCGGTGGTCGATCAAACTATTGACGATGCGAACGCGTTAATTTTTCAGAGTGGAACACCTGCTTGGCCTGCTCGAAGTCGTACAAATGGAGGAAGTCCTTGCATCGGCACGTCCGAGAGAACCCGGAATGTTGGCCCGTTCTCCTAACGTCTGGAAACGACGAATTCATCAGACAGATTCACTACAAAATGCTCTACAACGTTAACAATTGATACGTTTCTCTCCTACCGCGCGATACGAGAGATTCGAAGAGGACGAGCGCACCGTTTCGGCGCAATCTTTGTTGTTATTTCAGATACTTTTTTATAGAAATAAATGTTATTCTATTCTGATACAAGAGACTAATACATGCGTATTACACGTTGACGGTGAGCATCGAAATTTATTTGTTTGGAGACGAGCTCTGGGGCCAGTGCCACTTGGAGTTTCAGGAGAATCGTCACTTTTACGGTCGAAACGGTATATCTGGAATTTTTTTCAGCTAATTTTCACGAGAAACAAAACGTTGATTTGAAGAATGGAAAAACTTTTGAAACCGTAAGGGTGGCGCCTCCTTTTCAGCCCATCGTTCGCTATTACGTCAACGATTTCATAGTTTCTTTTTTCAGGCTGCTTTTTCTGTATTCGTTCTCTTGGAACGATCACTTCGCGCCGCTTCAAGTATTTGTTGCTATTACTTCAATCGAGAGCTTACGACACATAGAATGTGTAAAATTCGACGTGAAAGTTTCGAAAGCTACCGCGTCAGAAAATCGTTTCGCGTTCCCACCACTTTCTCCCTTGACAAACTCTCGTCTATGTTTAAGTTGAAACGTTGCTCTTGAATGTCGCGCTCCGCAGCACCTGTGCCGCTTATAGCTGACGCTACGATTTTTCGCAGATTTCGGGCTGCTCCATTGGGTCAGGACACCGAGTATGCCACGAAGAGCATACCCTTGCGGCAAGTGTCAGAAGATCTACGCGAACGCATCTTCCCTGTACCGGCACTTGAAGCTCGAGTGCGGCATTCTCCCGCAGTTTCACTGTCCTTACTGTCGCTTCAGCTCAAAGAGGAAATTCAATTTGGACTCCCACGTGGCGCACAAGCATCGAAAATTGTTACAGTGTTACGTGAACGAATAAGACTGGACTCGTGCACCGTCTTTCAAACACGGTACCCGGTTAACTGAAGCGTCGAGAAGTCGTTTCGCGAACGCGAATCGTTCCTCGCGAGTGCAAAGACGAGACTATAGTGCACGCAGACGTACAAGAATATTGTAACCGATGCGAATAAAGAGGTGTTTGGGTTTCTATCCTCGCCGACACCGTTCCTTATAATTTTCGAAGTACACGAATAAATTGTTCCGGCAATTAAGCACGCTTTGTCTTATGGTCCTCGTGCTGTTCAAATGTTTATTAATCAGTCGTTTATTCCACAGAGAACTGGTACTGTGTTTTACGTTAACGTATCCATCATTGTATGCTCCTGAGGTCCTTTCGTTCGTCGTAGAATGCGTTCGATCTCCTAGTAAACATGTGTTTCGTCAACCGTTTCTAACTTTGTGTTTGTCCGTAGTCGCGATTGTGTCCATGACGCGTTCCCGAACACGCATCGAATTTAATCGTGTGAATTTGTGTTTCAGGGTATCCTACCTCGCAGGTCGAGGACACGTCGAAGAAATTGTATCCATGCGCGCGATGCGATCGCAAATACAAGCATAAAAGTAGCCTGAAACGACACATTCTGTACGAATGTGGCAAGGAAAAGCAATTCGTTTGTCCCATTTGCAGTAAAAGGCTCACCCTGAGCGGCATCCAGAAACACAAGAACGTTCATTGAACCTTCGATGCAACGTCTTTCGCGAATAACGCTCGCGTTTGTTTCGAGGACAGGAAAGGAAGAAAGGTCCTGTCGCTGTCGTTCAGAGTCTCGTTGTCTCTGCTCTGAACTGTACAGTGTCTCGAAGTACATAAATACAACAGTCGCCTGTGTATATTACACGAACTCGTCCGCTAAAAGTACTTCTTTGTATATTCGTTCATTTCTCTGAATATCTACGACGCGAGATCATTCTGCGATCATCAACGAAGCATCCTATTTGGTGACTTTGTTTGGAGGGTTGGAATTTGGCATATCTTTTCATGTAAGACGGGACTCGGAGGAGATGGAGAGACACAGATCGCGCACCGCGAGCAGAGTTGGGCAGCGGTTACTTTTCTAATCGGTAAAATACATTTGAAATCGGTAGCGTGTAATCGCGATCGATCATGATTATAGAGTTGCAGACTACTATTTTGCCCAACACTGACGACGAACAATGTACAAACTATGGGTGGCGCGTAGGGTGCACGCTTAGCGTCTTTCCATCTCGTTACGCAACCTTAAGAATCTCACGCCTCTTCACGTAAACACGGCAAAATTTTACCCTGGGCGCACCTATCTCTCGGGGCTATTGGCTGATACGTTATGTGTTGGGTTGGTTACGGGTTTAATCTCACTGATCTCTCTCGCCAGTCGCATAACAACCATCATCCGTGCATCGGGTCAAGAAACGCCTCTGTTCTCGATCCTCGTCCCGTACCAACGATCCACTTCCCTCTCCTAGCTCACACTTTTTCGTTTTCTCCGCCCGATTTTCTGTTTCGTTTGATAAAGTAACCTCTTACCTCGCTCTCGCGTCTCGCTTGGCGCCGGGACCTGTTGCAGGAATGGTTGCGTTGCTGTCGTTGTTGCGGTCCGATTACAAGCAGCAGCAGCAGCAGCAGCCGATGGGCAAAAAGGGCCGCACGTCGACATCGTCATCGACGGCCACCACTCGAGGCAACGTCGTCGTGGCGAGCAGACGCGTCAGCAGCAACGCGGGTGACAGCAACAGCTACGACAGCGGGACCGACAACAACAACGCGCGCACCACCTCCTCGACGCGTGAGGTGGTTTTCCCAGACTCTTTCGAGGTGCTGCCCCAACCGCGCGACCTCAGCGTCGTCTACATGGGCGTCCCTCACGAGCAGCAACGAAAGTTCAGGTGTCGTTTCTGCGGCAAGGGTTACCGATGGAAAAGCACGATGCGTCGCCACGAGATGGTCGAGTGCGGCGGCAAACCGCCAGCCTTTCAATGCCCCGAGTGTCCTTACAAGGCAAGGCAACGAGGCAATCTCACGGTGCACTACAAACGGCATCATCAGAAGATCGGTTACGACGAGGGCGCCTAGGAGACTCGGAGTCTCCGCGAGTTGGGCACGATCGTCCTGGAAATGTCACGTGTCAGTCGACGAGTTTCTAGCATCGAGTATTTTAGGCGACTTTCTTGTGGGTTGTAAGTGGAGTGTAATATACATCGGGAACAATTGTAAATAACAAACGTGAGAGAATCGCCGCGAGCGTTATTTTTCAAAGTCTCTGAGGGACTACGTCGGGTCGACAGGATACGTTAGTTTAGGTAGCTTTCGGCAGCTTTCGACGAAGACGCGCATCTCCGTCTTCGTGATACAATGTCCACAATCTAGCCTATTTTTTTAACCCCTCCACGCCGACGTAATCGCTGAAGAATCTTTAGTTGTATCGAATACTTTTACCGACTTAGAAGCATAAGCTTAGGGGACCCGAATGGCGGACTATCGTAGGAAAGTTATTAGATTATTTTTTCTTTAATCAATTTATTACCTCAGCGTAAGAATTTATCGTGGTATTTCGGTTCTTCGTGTACATAATCTCAATCTCTCTACTTCTATTTAAAGGGTTATTTTGTGTATTCTCTAGAAGTGGTTTATTAATCGATCGGCGGTTAATTTGCGCGGTATTTTTATTTTCTAGATAAACCAGAAATCGGTATTTAAGTTCAACGACATTTAATTTCTATGACGATCGTACCACGAACAATTGCAGTCTGCGTGTTTCTCGTGGATTGCAGACATTTAACTCAACATTCCAGAAACGCGCGATATCTACTATACGTTCGAGTCTCAGGATTTAAACGACTTAAAGCGATAACGGAAGGATCGGGGCAATAGCTCTGTTCTTGTCGTGTTGACGTCGAGGCAAAATTGACGATCGCGTGTTACCACTGTTCGAAAGTTTTTTTTACCACAGAATTTTGCGTATTTTCTAGTACACTTACATCATAGGTATTTTTATATTTAGATGTTAACACTGCTTCGTTATTGGAACGTTACAAATTTTTTACTAGGTAAATGGAAGCGTAAAGGCAGTTGTAGGTACGAAATTACCGATCATTCCGAGCGTGATAAGGATATGGGTGAAAAGTGCCTTGTTTTAATAGGAACGAAACGTTTCAGTAAGATGCGAATCGTTCGTGCGTCAAGCACGACCGTCGCGTATCGCTGGCGATTTATTGCGAAATAATCTCCAGAAAATCGGTTACCTGAGAGCACCTTATAGACTTATGATAGAAAATAATAATTATACGATCTTCCATCTTCGCCCTAAAATGGAAAACAAACGCGAGAACTACGATTCTTCGCTCCGTTGTTTCCTCCACGTTTACGAGGAACAACGAATTCTGTACTTCAGCGACGTATGCATTTAACAGGTAGCAAAATGCCGATGGAAAAGAAACATATTCGAAATTTTCGACTCACCTTGCATGAGACGATCGACGATAACAGGCTAGAGGGTTAAATAGTATCCTATTTTTTTAACGACCGCTACGCGTCTCTATTGATCGCGATTGTATTTATTGTGTATGGATTTCAATCATCGTAGTCGGCCATTATCAGCCAAGAAAAGGAAACGTTATTATTCGATTCAAATTTTCTGTATAGATACTCAAGTAACTTCGTAATCGTTTGACAATGAATATCAAATTTGGTACTGAGCAAGTCTGTTATGATTGAAAAACTACGCTCGACAATCAAGGTTAGACGCTAGAATTTGTAAGAATCACTGTACCTTTAAGCGAATTTATCGACGTGGAGAAACTTACCCTTGTTATATAACGACGAGAGGATTCAAGTCCGCTCGAACGAACAAAGGAGCCGATCTCTAATTCCTCTGAGGTTCGAGCTTCCCTCTAAGTCGACTAAAGTCTCGTACCAGAGATGAGCAAAATTCTCGTTTACGTAAAAAACGCCGAACAAATTAAAATACGTATTGTAAGAGTGTTTGCTCATTTCTGCGTCGTCCAAACTGCTCCCGCGATTATCGAGATCCATACGCTGAGGAATTACACGCTCGATCGCGCACCGTACTTGACAACATTCCATAATTCTCTCGAGATCGACTCATTTGTCGTTCTACGCGGAATCATTTTTTTAGTGTTTTAAGAAGCAAAGTTTTTTTTTTCCATTTTTATACGAGCATTTATGAACGTATCGCGCGCAAAGTGAAAGAGCGTGTATATACAAGAGAAGAAAAAAAAAGAGTGAAGAGAAAGAGGTCCCCGTCGAGAGACTTTTGTCCCTGGATCGGGGTCCAGTATTTTTGATATCAGTATTTGCGGACACTCGCGTCGACGTGCCTGCAAACTAACGTAGGATATACTCGTTATACCGTCTCCCTGATACCTCAACGTTGTGAATCTTGCGCGATGAGTTTCCGAGACTATTTTTTGTGAATCGATCAAGTGTAATTAATTCCCCGTATCGCCGACCTTTGTTACCGAAACTCTTAATCGTTTAATATTTAAGCAACACGTGTTTCAGTTTTCCTTCTTTTTTTTCCGTTTTATTTTTATTTTTATTATTATTTTTTTTTTCGAACGTCTTTCGTCTCTCTCATTTCATTTACGGCGTATCGGCGAGGAGAGAATGGAAATTGTCCCCAACGAATACTCGTTCCGGTATTTAGCACTTTCAATTTTTTCTTCTTCTATTCTTTCTATTTTATTTTTGGAAAGGTTTACCAAGCGAACTATGGAATATCTATCACGATTATTATCAGCAATTAATATTATTATTAACATTATTATCATTATTATTATTATTAATATTATTATTAATAAAAAGACAATCTTTGTTGCGGGTTATTTTCTAAACGATCGCACGTGTCATTCTATTTTCCCACATATATCCACGTTTTTGTGTCGCAAAATCACTCGAACTTGCATTTGATTACTCGCAAAACGTACCCGAAAAAAACTCAACCGTTTGGAACTGTGACGATGCAAAGGGAGAATGCTCCGGTATAGATACCTCGTAGCTCTCGTGGGTATCGAGAAAACATTCCCGGATTTACGAGCGTTCCGCTAACCAAGAATTTCTGTTTTCAGCGTGTTTCTACCGGCTACCCGTCAATTTCGAGACGTACCCATGCGACACTTGCGGCAGACAGTACCGAAGGCTGATATCGTTGCAGCGGCACAAGAGGCTCGAGTGCGGAAAAGAGGCTCAATTCGAGTGCGTGCTGTGCCATGCCAAGTTCAAGCACAAGCACAGTCTGCTGAGGCACTATAACGTTCACGTGGCGGACGTGAAGAAATCGGACACGTACAGACGGGAGGAGAGGTCTGCTTGACAGGCGAGACTGGTGACTTCGATGCAGGGAGAGACAAGCTGCGGCGCGTGACCGGTTCGCACGCTTACGGACCGATCACGTTAACTTGCCGTCGACGTAGATTCGCCGCTTCGCCTCGAGATATACGTATTTTTTTATTGACTTTGCGGCTCACATCTAGTTTCTATCACTTCTAGTTCGTCGGCACTTTGCCACTTAACGTGGTCGGTCAATAATTTCCAGTCTGCGAACCAATGGCGCACGGAAATTGAGCGCAACATTTTAATTTTGCAGACTCTGATGCATTTTATTTCATTGTAGTAACATGTACGCCATCGTGGTCGTAACCCCTTAAGCCCTTCCCTTCTTAACTGTACTAATTTAAATAGTAAGGGTTCGTACCGAATGTGCCGATACTAGAAATTCTTATTTAACGTAACGAAACGTTAAACACGTTCAGGAATATTTATTTATTTTATCATCGGATAATATTATGGATATGCACAATGAATTCCATTGCCTTCGGGAGGCTGCCACGTTTGATTAACGAACGGTGTATGTCCATTGTTACAATAAAAGTTACATTTCGTTAAGTCTGTTATATTAGTGTACACCACCTCAGGAATTTACAAAAAAAAAAGAACATATCTTTCTAGTTAAGCTGTCTTGTTTTCTTTTTTTTCAAAGATCCTTGTCTTCCTAGCGCAATATTTTTAATTATCGATTAATGGAGTTTTCCATGACATTTCATTGGTAAAAATGTCACCCAAAGCTTTCAGAAGGCGAGCAAACGAACGAGTTCCGAAGTCAGTAGTAACTGGCTCATAACATAAATTTCCAGTCTTCGTTACAAGTTCTCGCAAAGCTTGCCACGAATACTACAAATTTATACCTTACGCTTTACTGCGAGGGATCGCTACAAAAGTAATCGCAACCTAACTCTGGTTTGCCCGGTATTAAGGGCGAAGATTTTATCCGTTCGGTGTGTTGTCGATCGCAGCGTCAACGTTCAGACGGAACATCAACTTGAACGTTTCTTTTCGTTTCAGGTTTTTGGCACAATCCGGTCCCAGCTGCCAGGAACGTGGTATACTTGCCGCAAGTCGAACCGATGCCGACCGAGCAACCTCGAAACCCACGCGGCGAAGCAGCTTTCAAGTGTCCCGACTGCGGCCGTTTCTACATGAGACAGTCCTGCTTAAAGCGTCATTTGAGCACCGAGTGCCGCAAAACGCCGATGTTTCAATGCAAAATCTGCCTGGGATTCTTCACGTACAGGCACAACTTGATGTCCCACATGAGGATCCACACCGAGGGGCCGCAGTATAGTTGCGGTCTATGCCAGATGAAGTTCTACAGACGGGACAATTTGGTGGATCACAAGATAAAATCGCACAACATCTTCCCGGTGACGTGATCCTATACAACGCAAATCTACGTTTCCAACTAATTCTTAACGAACAACAGGGTTCATAGGGTTATCTTTTTTCGAGACCAATCCACTTTAAATCGATCGCTTCGTGAAATCGAGGTATCCGAACCGAGGGGGTCGAGTCTTCAATGTTTCATTCCGAAATTGTTGATCTCATTTTTTCTGATCGTCAACAAGGATTGGCCTTACACTAAAAGATTACTGAATCAATTACCAATTGTCATGTATGTTCAAGGAAGGTTTCTTTTCTCGATATCGATCGCATCGTGTACATACCGTCGCGCAGTGCGAATGTCTAAGCTTTTTTAACTTCTGACCAGCATCTGGCCGCCGTCGATCGCTAATTGGTCGGTTTTCTTGTATAATTTCAGACCCCTTCAGGCAAATAAAGCAGGGTACCGTCTACGTGATCGGCGGACCGCAGAAACTCGCGTGCAACAACTGTCCGCGTACGTACACTACGCTGCCCGCACTTCAATTCCACCAGAAGAACGAGTGCAACCGGGAACCAATGTGGAGCTGCCATTATTGCGCTTACAGGTCTCTCAGACAGACGAATTTGAAGAGGCACATGCTCCGCCACGGACGCGACAAGCTTCGCTGAAACGCGATCCAAGGTTTTCTTTCCAGCAAGCCGGTGTCAAAGTTCGACTGGGCGATGCCCTACTCGATGACGTTGTTGTCCAATCTGTGTTCTGCTCGGTGACGGATCACTCGCTAATTCTAATTAACTCTATTCGTTTGTGGTGCGCGCTGTTATTCGATGACAATACGAGTGACTGTTAGAAAGATCGTCGTTCTATGTGAAACGTTAACCCTTTGCACTCTGAGAATCTTTTAATTTGAATACGATTAATTAATTTTAAACGAATAAAGTTTGCGGCGCTAGTGGAGCGCAAAGAGTTATGTCTCCCTTCTACGACACTATATTGTACTACATTCTATTTTGAATAAATAACGGAACATGTACCAAAATAGTCCTTTTTCGAAAGATCCACTTTTATACGGAACGATATGTTCGTGGATTTTTTTTTTAAACGGTGTAACTCATCCCTTTACACTTTTCCAGGTTGCAACGTGTCGTTCGACCGCAAGAAGGTACAATCGAATTATTATTTCTAGCTAGTTTTCCTTGAACCTGCGTACGATATCGCTGGATCAGAAATATTGGAACGGTAGTTCATGGGTGTCTGATCTTTTCAGGTGGTTCGATATCCTGGGACAACCCGAAGCCGTATCAGTGTCCAAAGTGCTTGAGATTCCTTAGATCCTCGAGATCCTGGTGGACTCATCGGCGAATCTGCGGGATGGACAAGAAGTTTCGTTGCACGCTCTGTAATTATCGTTTGCACCGAAGGGGGGACCTGCTCAGACATTTCGCTGCGCAACGCCCCGATACGGACCAGAAGAATTTCGCGATGAAACTGTAACATTGAAGCTGCAGAGACAATATCCGCGCAGAAGTTACGGTCAACGAAACGATGTGAACAGTAAACTTAAAAACTGATGAAAGAATACCAACAGAAAAGTGTGTCATGTTTATTCACCCGATATTTCTCTTTCTTTCTACTTGGTTTCTTAGACCCGAATCACAGGTACTCTTGGGAAACAGGTACGTTCCCTGATTTCTATAGGAAATAGTAAAAACGAGATATCCTGCGATTAATTTTAAACCGACGAATGAACGTCGTTGCCATATAAACAAAATAAATGTAATGTCGTTGGCACACAAAAAGACCTTCATCGCGACAGTGGTAAGAAGTTGGAGCGACGAAACGTCTGTACCCCGATACCGTACACGATGACGCTTTACAGCTGAATAATTAAAAAGATTCGTAGTTTACTGTCTTCTGACCAACGGACAGTTCTCGATCGACGAAAATAAGAATCGACGAAATTGCGCTGGAGGCTTCGAATTCGAAATATTAATTGCTAAGACTACTAGGTATTCGGAACGTTGTAGCAATTAATAACTGGAACACAGAGTCTCAAATGCAATTTCGTTATCCTCGTTTTCCCTTGAAAAATCTTATTCTAGATCCCTATCCGTTCGTATCGCGGCGATCTATGCCATTACCTCGAACTTACAGAGTGTGTAAACCCAAGTGTGTGGCCAGTCATGGTGCTACAGAGGCGTGACGCGAACGGGGGACAAGCCTAAAGTTGTTGTTTTTTCCGAATTGCAGATGACACGACGGAGAACAGAGAGGAGAACGCCGATCTGCCTGTTCAAGCGTGGAAGATTCAGGAGCAGGGGCTACCGTTCGCCGAGCTGAAGATACCGAAGGCCTACAACTACGTCGGGAAGAAGCCACCTGGACAATTCGGGTGCAGCAGATGCGGAAGATCGTACATGAGGAAAGACTCGTTGCAGCGGCACATGCACTGGGAGTGCGGCAAGGAGCCACAGTTTCAATGTCCGTTCTGTCCCCAGCGTTGCAAACGGAAGGCCCATTGGTTGAGACACATCCGTCGCCAGCACTTCGACAAGATTGGAGACATGGAGGCCTACTTGCTGGCTTACACGCCGAAACACGAGATCGACTGAGCGGAACGGTCGCTCGTGCGTGTGCCTTTTTCTCGATTCGAACGATCGACGAATTTCAGCTTCAAAGTTAACAGATTTCAGATTTTTTACTGCTCGACCGTCGACGATCGTCTCCGAAACCAACGTTTGTCGCGGTCAGCCTATAACGTTTGTGATTTCCAGAGTATAGGGGAGGGGAGGGGAGGGGAGGGGGGTGAAGTAACGCCCGGTTTCCAGAGGACTGGAGAACTTCGATTTTATACACACGAAATATATATATATATATATTTCTTTTTTCTATAATATACCACGACTTTGAAAGTTTGCATCGAATTAAAAAAAAAGAAATGCGAAGAAATACGAAGATGCGTATTGCGAGGGGAACCTATCTATTTTTATCGAAATCTTTGGATTGTCGAACCGTTATATTCCTGCTTTCTTAAGTAATACGCGCGTGTATTTTTTTTTAATTTTTTTTTTCTTGATTGTGCATACATCGGTGGTAATCGTGCGAAATACTCATTCCAAGTTAGCGTAAAACGAGCTTAACGTACAAAAAAAAGACAAAAAAAAAAGAAACGACGAGTTTGCTTATAAAAATGTACATCGAGTTTCGTTTCTCGTAATCAAGAACTCCGACTGATATTTATTATTGTACATCGAATTTACGATTAGTTTCTTGTAATACGATTGTGTTTGTTTTTCTTTTTTTTTCTGCTAGATAAGATACGATTTTTTTTCTATTATTTTTTAATCGCTTCGTAAGTCACGGATGCTAGTATCTTTTCGGGAAGTTTCTTTACATCGTCGACGCTTGTTTCCCTCGATACAAGTGCCTTAACGGATGCGCGCAGGTGTAACCGATATCGTTGAAGACAATAAGTGTGATCTTCTCCGTAAGCTACTCGAGAAGAAGAAACGCAAAGTACACGAAAAGATTAGCCTTAATACCTAGACCATAGAGACGACACGAGTAACGTTATTTTCTATAAACTTAGGAGTAATAGGTTCGTAAGCGAACGCTCGTCAAGACTGATCGTGTTCGAAACGCGACGTACCACGATTCGCAGTGCGGCATCACTTGATCTTGCGATTAGTATTAGAGCTATATGCGAATTCTATCGTATTTCGTACGTTTGATTGAATAAATTTGTCAGAAGACGATAAGTACGAGAAGTGAAAACCCCAAAACATATCCACCCTTACCGTTTTCTCGCGTCGATAATTGCAATTGTTTCCGAACTCTTTTCAACGTCCGTGAATCGCCGAAGTCATTCGTGTCTATTTTCAGCTACGTCGACGAAAACAACGAATTCACGCACTTGACACACTTTCCACGACGATATTTTTTTTTTCCTCCCCCCCCGCCAACGACAACTTTCCGTCTTTGTCGCCTCTTTCTTTCTCTCACTCACTCACTCACTTTCTCTTATCCCTTTGAAACAGGAATACTGTACATTATTGCGGGAACTGGCGATCGCAACGGTGTTTCATCGAATTGTGGGAGACAGAGTCGGAAGACCATGGAAAAAAGTAAAGAAACAAATGGAAGATTCTTTGGTCTAACGATCGGTCAACGTTTTCCACTGTATTTCCCACAACTCGACGAACGGCGATCGGATCGGTTGCGTTCCTTCCGATTGCATTTTCTCTATTGAATTTTTGACCTCTCTATCTTCTCGTCGACATTAGGGGAAGTAGCATGCGCACTAACTTTTCTCGAAACTTGTACATAGATACACGACTTTTATCGCTTGTGCGTAGAAAGGAACAGACCGCTCGACCCAGAGGCCACTCGACGCGAAATGGAAAAGTAGAAGCGACGCCGTATCGCAGGATCTGGCGAACGAGTCCTGATTCGGCGCGACGTTCTGTTTCTTTCGTCACGCACAGATACCGCTCCTTCTTTGTATGCGAAATTCATAGCTAGCTGCTTGGGGCTCAAAAGTAGGGATTACGAAGAACGTGCATTATTCTTTCCTTCCTTGACAATAATCTACCCATTTTGATCGCGTCGGTGTCGAGCTCGAGAACGAATCGAACGACGAATCGGTGGCGACCGGTCAACCGAGAAAAGTCAGCGATGATTCTTTCTCGTCCTTCGAGCCGTGCGCGGATTTTCAGGACACTGGCGAAAGATACCTTCTGCTTCGACGACGCTTAAAAAATTCTGACAAGAATGACGATCGTTTCGATACGTTTCTTTCGAAAATATGACGAAACTACTTTGACACCCCGAGCAACGAGATATAGCAACGAGAGATAAATTGAGAAGCAGCAGGTAACTTTCGCACCATGCAGGCGACTTGGACGAAGTGGCGAGAAGCAACAGGAACAGTTCCAACTCGCCACGTAGCACCTAAGCCTGTAATCCGTATAAGTTCGCCTGCGTAGAATGACAAAGAGAGAGCCGGGGATCGGTAGCGTTAAGCCGTGTCCTTCTGAAACGACGAACAGAACGAACGAACGAACAGACCACGATCACGTCCCAGGATATCTAATTGACCGTCCGATCCTCACCTGGTGGCGTGAACACCATACTAATAAAGCCGTGAATCCTGTGTTCCAGCCGAGGACCTGAGCATCACCGGGCTGAAGTGGGCAGCCGCCTGGCAGAGATGGAGCGTGCCGTCGATCATGTGGCGGTCAGGTGGAGGTTTGGGCAAGGGTATCGGCTCTGGCTCCTCGAATCCCGAGGGTTTCAACTGTCCTGCCTGCGGCAGGGTCTACAAGCTGAAGAGCAGCCTGAGGAACCATCAGAAGTGGGAGTGCGGCAAGGAGCCACAGTTCCAGTGCCCTCACTGCGTCTACAGGGCGAAGCAGAAGATGCACATCGCGCGGCACATGGAACGGATGCACAAAGAGAAGATCTACAAGCAGGAGCTCGTCTAAGATGGCCGTTGGTGAGACTCGAGCGGACCGTCGGCGTCGTCGATCCGGGCGCGAAACGCCGTTTGGTTGCGCTGAGCGCAGACGTAACCGAAGAGGAGCAAGTATCGTCAACGTTTGCTTTCGCGCTCGGTTGGCGGTCATCAACGATCACGAAGTGGGGTGGGCCGAGATAATGGGGCTGGGGAAGGGAAAGAGATATATCGCATGCGAGGAGGTATGAATTGGGAAGATGACGAGGTGAGGGTAATCAACGACGTTGACGATCGATACCGATCCGGGAGTAAGACGCGAAAAGACGGACGGAGCTGGGTGGAACAGGACAACTGCCAATCCTCCTTACTCGATTTTGGATTCTATTTTTTTAACGTTTTTTAAGGTTTATTATTATTATTATTAGTAACTATTAATTATTATTATTATTATTTTTATTATTTGCGTAACGAGATGTACCGCGTATGAACGAGGGAACGCGTCGATCTCCCGCTCGGGGCGATGTCTTCGTAATCAAACGCGTTCACTCGAGTCCGCGAGATGCTTCGCGTCTTTTCGTTCCTTTTTCACGATGATCGTGGGTGTATTCTGTCCCAATCCGACGTTCCTCGCTGGATGGATGCTCGACAAAAGTGGTCGGGGACGGGACAATTTATCGTTGGATACAGTCCTGCGATACGACACGGCCTAGTCGGACGACAGGTTGTAGAACAACCCTGCACATTCGCGCTCGTAAAGTGGAAGCACCGAGAGGTCAATAGTTTAACGTAAGAGGAGGAAACAAAGCTCGAAAGTTCGTTCACAGATGTACAGTTGATCAAGGAATGCTTTTCTTCTCGAAAGAAAAAATGAAAGTCACGCGATAGAAGGTTAACCATTTTTCCACAAATTATAGAAATCCATCCGTCTAATTTCACCTCTCGGTCCTTTCACTCTGCGAAAGGAGCTTACATATGTGATCGTCCAAATACTCGCACGAACCGCACTTCTGCCATAATTTGTCGCGTTCCGAGCACTTGTCGCGCCGATCCGACGCTGGAACGTCGGAGATCAGATGCCCCCTAGCAGATGATCGCGTCGACAAACTTTTTCCAATGTGTTCGACGAATCCTAGAGAAGCTAGCCAAACGGTTTCCAACCAGCGCAGAAGAGGCCCTAACCGAATACGTATCCCTGGATAGAGTCGTTTTTAAAACGCGGCCCGCCCCGAGTCGGATTAAGACCGTCCGGTAAACCGGAGCTCTTCCATAGCAACCATTCTGGTCACACTGGTTCCATATTTTTAAACGGGTCAAGCCGTGCGCGTGTGGCTCACTGGGGACACCAAAAACGCGAGATGAAAGCAATCGTCACTATTCCAGAGAACACTGCTCTATATCGTAGCTGGAACGTTCCTCGATCCGGTCCACGTGCTTCCCGTCGCTAAACACACGTAAACATCTACACACACTCACACTTACGATCATACAAAACGTACACACCGACCATGTCCCGGAGTCGAACCACGAGCTCCGTCTCATTTTCCTTTTTTTCAGCCTTTCACGACAAAGGCAGCCATTTATTATATTCCTTGTCGCTGCTGAACCGGCAGCGAACCAGAGAGGGTACAGTATTAAACACCGATTCGGTCGTTCACTCTCTGATCGAATCGCGCGTCTATTTGCTTCTCGCTAATATGCTTCCAACTAAGTGACACGCGCGTAGAGTCAGATATACGTACATATTTATACATGTACATACATACATATTATACGTACACGAATACACATAACTTTAAATACTGCGGGGTATTCCTATAGCATTGTGATCGTCAGACTGCCAGATACACGAACCTAGTAGATTCCTATACGATGCATTTAAGTATATATATTTATATTATATAATACGTACGATTAATGCTTTTTAATTAAGCGCCCTCGAGTTTAAGAACCCTCGCGATTTCTTTATACGATACTATCCTCACTGCCGATGATCCTGAGAAGCACGGCAATCGGGCCAGGGGAACGTTCTCGGCTAGTAATCCTGAGCCGAGCGCGGGCACGCGTCACCATTTTTCCCGCGCACACGATATTATTCCCAAAATAGTCTTCTATACAAAGCTCTTCCACTTTGGGAAACTGCAACGCGCAGCCTTTCGATCCATCAAATTTTTCTACGCAGTGTACGTCTTTCTCGGCGATCGCACGTTTGCTGGTTCTGCGCGGCGGTGGACAGAGGATGAACGATATTTACGATTAGTATCCGGAGGAGATTCCCTTCCATGTACAAATGTATCGTAAACCTTGGAGAGAATCTCGTCCTCGTCAACGGGAAAGAGGGCCGAAGGTCTTCGAAAGTTCTTCTGAGCCACCCATAGACGTCGACGAAGACGAGTAACCAATTCCTGGTTTCGCGATACGAACAATCAATAACTTTCAATACTTTGTTTGTGCAATAACAATTAAAATCCGAATAGTAGCGTGCGTAATCTTCGCATTGACTGAGTAGCAGCTTACATAACCATTCAAACGAATGAATAGTCATTATACATAGTTTTTATTCGTCATCTGTTACGCGTAACAGATTATTCTGTCCATCCGCAGTTCCACGAAACGTACGAGAGCCTCGCAGAAATAGTAATCGACGAACAAAAGAGACGCCCGTGCTCGGCCAAGTACCTGGCATCAGGTCCCGTATTCCTACGCCAAATACGCGCGCCACGGCTGCCCGACTTTCCATACTGTAGACAATATTTATGAGACAAGCTAAACTAAACTAAACTACTCGTAACTCATATTATACAGTGTAAGTGTGCGCAACGTCTGACGCAAAACGAACAGAGCGGTGTAGATTTAATTTTTCATTCGCGTCGAGCAAGCGAACATGTTCTCGATCGGCCTCCTCGCGAACGTGCACGGCGCTACCGCGTCGCGAATCTCTAGTTCCCTACCGAACCAACTGTTCGGCTCTTCGTTAAAAAACAGTCTCGATGACCAGACGTGGGCAAAAATCTAAACGCGATGAGCGATTCGCTCTTGGTACGATAAAAATTAAGGCAAACGTTCTTCGGTAATCGGTCCATCGACAGCCGCTTCGAATGGTAATGAAAAATTGGGAGCGTTATTTTTTAAATACATCACGAGGAGGTAGAGCACGAAAAGACCTTTTATTTTTCGATAGAAACTACAGTTTCTTCGTATTCCTACATTGAAATAAAATTTTGCCCACTTCTGTTCGATAATACAAGCGATCGACCGATTGCGATTTACCTCGGCGATGGGATGCGGCCTCGCCAAAGAGAACAAAGTATTACGATCGACGCGAGAAGCGCTTTCGAGCGAAGCAGGCCAGGATCGACGTCTCCTCCGTACGAGTGCAATAACTACACCTGTATTACTTTGCTCTTTCGATTACGTTCTTTCAATTCCGACAACCCTTTTCCGTTCACCGATGCGCCTTGAACGGGTCGATCGAGAATTGGTTCGTCGTCGCGCGATGGTCGTATGTCGTATAGTGAGCGAACGAATAGCTACCGTTCGCGGAATGGATGAGAAGAGAGCATATTTGGGTGACCTCGACGAAAGTTCATCCGAGGTGGATGCGCGACGTCGTAGTTGAAGCTACGAGGGAGAACGGAGAAACAAAAACGGTGGAATGCGCGATCGGTAACGATATATCGGCTCGAGAATAGGTAGGAGACACGGCACGAAGAAGACGGTTAGGCGATAGGCGTTTACGATAAATACGTTTATGGATCGACTTGATACATAGTTACTGAATAATATTATTTGATAAATACTACTGCCTCACGAGGCCTTGATGCGTGGCGGCGGTCGTTAAACGAACGGGGGTGGAGAGCTGGTTTCGAAACGTTCGCGACGGGGTCGGGAAGTAGGGGTTGGGAGATTTCGATGCCGACGAGCCGACCGACCGCCGCCATCGACGGAGATTATTAGATTATTAGGTACGTAAGAAGTACTATTAGGTAGGTCGTAGGTTTTTAATGACTCCTTTTTTTCCTTGTAATGTAAGTAACAGAAAAAACGAAGGAACGCCTTGCGCGGTTTCGCGCGGGGGCGTCTGTGGTCGGCCGAGCCGGACGGATATTAAGAGAGACGTTGGATGCGAATTTCGGAAAGCTGTCTATTAATCGGAGCCTACGATCCTGCGCGTGTATCGAAACAAGCAAATAAACGTGGCACGTGTACGAGATCATTGCAAACGACACGGGTAAACGTACAGTGCCTTTTAACTCACGAGTATTCGACACACGTGTATTTAAGATTAGGCGAGTTTCAGCGGGCATTGGTTTCACGTGTCGACTCACTGGAAATTTTGTTATCTTGGAAATGTTGAACTCGAAAGACGCGATAAGTAACTTACCGCGATGTGTCTCGAATATTTGGCAATACATCTATCGATTTGTTGATTTTTTATTTTTTAAAGTTTTTAAAATTGTTACTATAATTAATATATTTACGCGAATGGCCTCTGACGAGCCTATTCGATGTTCTAACGCTTTCTTTTTGGATCCTCGTCAGAAGTAAGTAATTTATATATATATATTTTAACGATCACAGAGAGGGAAAGTTCTCCTTGCGTTCACACAATTTTCAAGAATATTGTATCGACATAGTCAAAATTAATGTTTCTAAACATTGCACTGTTTCGTCGTGCTCTTCTAATTCTCTTTAATTTAGAGTTGGAATTACACATTTCTGAAGAGAAACCAAAAATAATGGGTCGAAAGCGTTAGAGCATTGAATCGGCTAGTTAAAGATATCGAGATCTTGGCAAAACAAGCATGAATTTTTATTATTAAGTTATATCGTTCATGATTAAGCTTTTGGCGTGAGCTTTTGAGAGAGAAACTATTGTACTAATATATATGAATGATATTCACCGTACTCTAATGCAAATAATGTGATACAAAACGTCAGATCGCGAATATTCGAGCGACGTATTCGTATGATTGTTTTGAAGTAAAATTTAGGAGCGCGGACTTCTATGAAACGAGATGAGTGAAGTATTAGAAACGACGGAGAAATAGTATATTCCTCCCTTAGTTTGGGAAACGTACTTCTGAACAGTGTCGTGACCTTGAAAAGGTTAGGAACCATCGAGTCATCGCGCGAAGTTGACTGTTGAAACGCGCTCGACCTTAATTACACGTGCATAGATACACGTGAAACGAGGAGCAGGAGTTCGAAGACGTGTGTCCGCTTATAGACATCACGTGAAGTAATATCACGTGTCCAAAAGCGTGCAGCCTTGATTTCGCGTAAAACGGGGGACCGCTATAAACGAGAACGACGAGAGAAAGAGGGTGGAGGGAATGAACGAGATGGTAAACGATCGTGATAGACGAAAGTGATAATAACAGTCGTGATAAAAACGTTTGGCCGTTCGGCAGGAGTTGCAGAGGACAAGGGAAGGGTGAAACGAACCGTTGAACAGATGATGCGCGCTTAATTTAAGCATTTCCCAATGGAGGCTCGCACGTCAGATGATTTTCTCGCGAATACGTCCCGGAATCGAGTCCGTCGAGAGGCACTTAGGGTGAAACGTGTAGCTTTCGTGTCTCTTTCTCTGATTTGTTTGATCGGTTACACCTGGCCGTTGCTCGTATCGCTGTGCCAAGTTCTACGATGGTTCCTCCTCGCGAGCCTCGTCTTTTCCTCGGCATGATCGAAGATCGTGCCAACGTCGATCGCCGAAAGCCTCGCAATCCGTTCCCGTCGAACGTATTTTATAGCAAGAGATGACGCAGAGAGCAATATTTTTTCCCCCCAACGGATCGAAAATTATTTTTGAACGCGAACCCCGACGGCGAGGGCGTTCTTCGATCATCGGGGAGAAGATCTGTAATTAACGCGGTGCAGGATCGTCAATATATATTATATGTATATGTATATTTCTGCTTGCGGATTGAGTTCAACCGGATCAGGAGTTCGGCGCGTATCGCGCCGCTTCGTTTCCGAATTAATCGCGGTTCGTCGATCTTACGTTTCACTGGTTGTTTTCTGTTTTTTTTTTTTGTTATCATTCTTTCTGTGTTTTTTCCCCCAAAGAGTCGGTGACTCGTTTCCTCTTCGTTCGATAGTTTCAGGACACGTATCGACGGCTTGCACGCTCTCGCTTTGACTCTTTTTCGAAAATCGATCAACGATGACAACGATGGGAGGGGGGGGGGGGTGAGATTCGAATTTGAAACGCTTAGTGAACGAGCGTAAATTCGTTCTTGTATACATGTGCCTTCGAAACGTTCGAGAAAGAACAAAAGAACGCGGTTCTTACAATTATTGGGTGGGATTCGCCGATGAATTCCATGGCTGGAATTAGCGGTAATCGCGGAGAAAAACGACGAAGGGAGAAGAAGTAAAATAGCGCGAAGAGGTTTCAAAATCTTTTTCTGTTTGAAAAGTACACACACATATATATATGCATATACAAATACACACACACACTCACTCACTCACTCACGTATGTATAAGAACGCCTGTCAGCGTAGGGAGACGAAAAAAAAATTGTGTAGAATTTGTTGAGATAGGTGAGCAAAAATATTACATGTATACATATATAATATATATATACATTTATATATGCGTGTATATATGTACATATAAAGATATATACATATATTATATACACACGCGAGTACACAAGAGAATCGCCGTAACGATATAGCTTTTTTACGGGTTCGTCTATCGTACTAATTATTACGGCTTTTAATCAGGTCTAACTCGAGTGTTGCGCATTATGATTGGGCTTTATTAATCATTTTCTTTATATTTTTTTCTTTTCGTTTTTTTTTTTGTCTAATTAGGTTTTTATTACGTTTACGATTATATCGGCCGTCGCGGCGAATCTGCGACGCGCAGGACGTTGGAATTCCATGAATTTTCTTTATCTTGGGTGTCGGTTTGGGATTGGGAACACTCTAACCGAAAGCAAACGTATAACAAAAATAAGAGAGAACGAGCCGTTGCAAAAATCGATGCATTTCGAAATATCGGTACAGCTCGAGGGGGCGGCGAGGTGAAACGCGATGACGACAGTTTGTTTTCATCTTTTATTTTGCCTTTTGACGGGGGACATTCGCGTTTTTCATTTTTCGTTTTGTTTTGTTTGGTTTTACCTTTCGAAGTGGAAAAAAAGTGTCGCTTTCGTTTGTTTTGGAGGGAGCGTCGACTACGATTTGTCGCTGCTGTTGAAATTTGAAAAAAAATATTTTTATACGGTCGAGTTGAAGGCGATTTCGGCATTTTCTACGATATCAGAGGACAGTTTGGCATTTTCATTTCACGACTTTTTTTTTTTCCACCATTTCCGTTTGACACGACGCGTCCGTAGCAGAGTGAATCGATATTATCGGATCGTCGTGTCACCGTCGGGGCAATTTTGTTGTTCGACTCGTGGAGGGAGCCTCGTCCGTGATTCCGTAGCTCGCGATAGATTAGAGAATGCGCGCATAGTGTGATATTTAGACGCTAAATTTAAAATGTTAAGGGTCCCACGAGAAACTTCACGTGCTCGCGTTGAACATTTATTATTAGAATTTTTTTTTTTTTTTTATTGGAACTTAACGAGATTTCGGTACGATCGTTACCGCGAAATTTATAACGATTTTGTTTGCCGAGAGAGAAAGAGAAATATAAATCTATTTATTAGGCGATTGTTCGCGGCTTCGATGCAGAGATATCTTTTTTTAATTAAACGTATATCTATATAGGAGAGGATTATTCGAAATGTATATGTTATTAACAAAACGAGAAAAAAAAATGAAAAAAGGGGGAAAAGTGAAAAAATATTACGTTGCTTCGCAGTTTAGATCGAAATTTATCGCGATATGGTATATCGTTCTTTTTCTTTTTTTTTTTTTTTTAACAAAAATATTATTCGTTAAGGGTGTTAAGATATAGGCTCGTGTGGTTTCTCGAATGGCCGAGTTTTCTTTGTTTCGCGGCACCTGGCGAGACGCGGTCTATGGAAATAAACGTTTTCTGGCACGCGTAGATCGGGAAGGATACACGTACAGTAACGCGTAGGGAATGTAGAGCGTAATTCGCGAAAAGACATGCCATCCAGGAATTTAGAAAGTACAGTGCTTTATTTTTTGTACGACATAGTATATTTCCGCACGAATGCACCGTGAAGGAAAGAATTTAATCGAAGGGATACTGCTGGATCGCGAAAACGAGAAAAAAAAGAAAGAATAATAAAGTGATCGTCCTCGGGTCGACAAAAGTGACAGCGAAGTTCTATCGTAAACTCTAAAAACAGGGAGGGAATAGAAATTTGCTCTTTTCTGTAGCTAGAAATGTCTCCATCGAGAATTTCAATTTTCGTTTCAACTCGATCGAATCTGTCCGTTGAAATTCGGTATGCTACGACACTTTGGCGAGTCTAATGCTTTTGTTACGTTTGACGTGCGTCGTAAAGAATGAGAAAATTTCCGAAACCAGGGAACCGTGAAAAGCGAGGAAATGGTTAGGAAATGAAGGCCAGCGAGAAACGATCGAAGCACAGTAATTCCCTGCTTTTATGCAACCAAACCGTGTTGAACATAAAAGTACACAGAACAATATTTGTGGAAATCAACTCCGTTGCTTGTAAGCGGGGAGAAGAAATTGGTCGCATCTAACGGGGATGTACTGTGCCCCCTTGGCGAGCCGTGGAAACACTGCGTGGCGGGTGTTTAGCTTTTAAGGAGATAGGAAAGAAATTATATTGAGAAATTATACGAGGAAAATACTTATGGATAGGCTTTGAAGCCTTTTCGAAAATTATCTTTAACGTTAGGACTTTTTCGCGATGATTCGTACTTTTATTGTTAACCGCCCGGTGATTTCTGAGTCTAATGAAATTTTGATAATCGGTGCTCGCCGAGGAAAGAACGCGAGTGCAAGGTGAAATGAGTGAATCAGAGATGGGCAAATGTTTATCTAAAAGAGACAATTTCGAGCAAAGAATAAGAGGTACGCAACGTGGTTTTTCGATGATAATTGCAATTGTTTTATAAAAGAGAAACACTTTATCGTTCGAATAAAATTTTGCCCGTCTCTGCAGCGAACAGTGATCCGTACTATCGGAGGGAAACCAAGGAGAGAGCGTATATGAATATTATTATTATTTTTTTTTTTAAATTAGAAACGTCGTACTATATACCGTACTATAATCACCGTATTATGAATGAAATTTCTAAGAGCGAAAAAGAAGCCGCAGTCAGGCACTGCGATACGTTTATCGGAAATTCGTTGACGTTGTTACATTTATCGTTTCGCGAGAAAACGTTCCATTCTTCAAAACTTATTTTCCGCATGAAGCGAGGCACAGTTGATTTCTTGTCGGACCACGGTCTCGCGACAAAGGCGACCATCGATGACAGAGGGGGAAACAAACTCCGTTTCGAAATTACGGTGAACGGGAATTGAGACGCGAAAAGTCGCAAATTAACGTGGAGGAACGTTCTACCGTTAGAATCCAGCAATGACAAATTAAGAAAATATATGAAACAAAAATACCCGCGGACAGTTTTCTTTAGCTCTTTCGCAGAACGCGTGTTCGGGACGAACATTCGGGAAAGACGTCTAAAAAAGAAAAATAAGGGGGAGGAAGTAGCTTTTTGAACCGAGAGAGCCTTGTGTTAAGTGCCTTCAAGTACGACTTAGATTTTAGGATAGATGAAAAGAAAAATGAAATAACAAGAGGCGCTGGGCGCATCCAGCTGTGAACGAATTTTTACGGTATTATTGGCCGAGTGTCACGTACAGGAAAGACAAACCTGCGCGTGCCCTCTGGCGGATGATCTTCACCGTCTTTGCGAAAACTCGGCTACGAAAATCGCCAAAGTCCGAGAAACATTCGAGACAGTTTTTTTAACGGTGACGGGTGGACGCGTCCGCCATCGCGCACCGCGCGAAACGATACCGCTTTATAGGTGACACTCGGCAAACATCTTGAGACCAGTGATATTTTTTTAGAAATTATTTATTTACGCCGAAAGAAGCAGAATTTAATCTCGATCACTCGCCTTTATACTGCCAATATATCCGCTAAGACGTACACATCTTCGTTGTCGATCCATATTACATACATAATGACACCACCATATATCCCTTACGCGTTACATTTGTTCCTTTTCTTTTTTTATTATTTTCTTCCTTTTTTTCCCCTCGAATCCTGACAACCGCAATGTGATTCCCGCGCGTATAATTTTCCTTCAATCTCTATTTATTCCTGCGCGTCATACGTTTACCCCCTTTACTTTTGTATTTTTCCACTTACTCTTCGTTTTGTTTTCGATAAACGGGTATGGCGGTACTCGCGTACTCCTTTACATTTCTTTCGTTCGTTCGTCTCTATTGATTAAACAGTACAATTATCTGTAATAAATGATAGTGAATTTACCTGCGGAGCGACCCAAAACACGCGAGAGATCATCGAGTCTCGTCGCGTGTTTCGGGGCCTCCCGTGGAACAGTGTTTTCCAAACTGGCGACCGTGGAACCCTAGAATTTTATCTGACATGCCGGTGCACAAGATTGGAACCGTTTTAACCGATAGAAGAAACGTAGATCGTATTCGAATCAAGTCGAAGCTTTTAAACCGTGTACACGTTTTCTTTAAGGGAGCATTTTTAAAGTAACCCGTTCGCAAACGATTTTCTTTCACCAAGGGAGTCCACGGAGAGCAAAGTCTGGGAAGCGCTGCTGTAGAACATCGGGCGCGCGATGCCTCCTCGACGCAGCGTTCGAGGGATCCCCATAGAGCGCCATAAGGTTGACGCGCCTGATTTGAACCTTCCAGGCACAAACGTCCATCGAGCTTGAACCGTGTTACGGTGCCAGCGACAAAAGTATTAGTGCCGACAACGAAATTCACCACGCTCGAGAAGGTATCACGCGTCCCGAGCTTAAGTACGATATTCTTACAATTAGTACAAGCACAGTACTCGACTGTATAGAGAGACAGGCGGAAAGAGAGCGAGTGAAAGATAAGAACGAGTGGGAGCGAGCGAAAGTAAGAGTGCCAGTGAGAACACGGGAAAGCCAATCAGGGGTTGGCAGGAGGGGGAGAAAAAGCGAAACAGTGTGCGTGCGTGTGTACGCGAATGAAAGGAAAGCAAGAGAATGTGCGCGCGCGCTTGAGCGAACGAGAGAGTACAGAGAGCACGTAAAAATAACGCGACTACAACTTCCGCTCAGCGCCTCGAACGCAAAACATACATTGTAATCGTAATTTCTTTGTCGCCATGTATTTGCCAACGAACGATGATTTATTAATTATTACTTTTTTTTTTTCTCTCCATTTTATATTAATATTATTTAGGGAGCAATAATTATTAACGATGATACGCTACGATGATAACGATATTCTTTCTAGATAATTTTTTTTTTGCTTGTTCTCTTGCGACGAATTCGCATGCATGTAAACCCACGTATATACAGAACACGTTATTGTAGCACACGAACAATCGAGCGTGCCGTCGCCGCGCTCGCCGAGATCAAGAGTATCGCTCGCAGCGGCGAAACGGGGGATGAAATCCACGCGTACACGTAACACCTACACGTACACTCACACACGTACACAAGATGACGAATAATAATGACGCGTCGCCGTTTTATTGGCTTCGTTGTATCGCGCGAGAAAAGTCGCTTGCTTGTGAAATTCGTGGAACGATCGGCCGTTGGGATCGCGCGCGGACGACGCCTTCTTGCCTTCGAGTCACTCGCTCGCGCGATTATCCGCGCTAGTCCGTCGACTGGCCGGTCGTTCGCTTCCTATTTTCTACCACTGTGCTTCCTTTTCATTTCTTTGTACACGTATCGTTTCGACTTTTCGAACATTCCAAAATGCTTGTTTCCCTCCTTTTTTGTCAATTTGTAGAGAGCCTTGTATTCGATTTAGAGAAAAATAAAGTCTAGAAAGGCAAGTACTCCGTGTTTCCTGTTCTTCTTGCCAGCCCTCAGACCACGCCGTGGATTTCCAACGACTTTCGCCTGGACTTCGACGAGAGGAACACGACTGGGAGAAGCATCGATCGGTACGAAAATATTTTATCGCACTTCCGCATACTGACCAGTTTTATTTTTCGCAGGTGTTCCGGCCGTGGATCATCCGACATGGCGATTTCTACGAAGAGGACCATCGCGGACGCAGAAAAGAGCATTCTTAACTTATCCCGACCTCTGCCAAATTTCCTTCTTCGAAACTATGCCTCTTGCGATCTATCGTCGAACCACTGTCATGGATCGTGTCTAGAATTTTGTCATTAATCGACGCGTGTGTTGAGTTCCAGGTCCGCGAGTGCTTCAAGAAGGCAACGGCTCCCTTGCAGCCGGAACGGAAGAGAAGAAACCCTAGGTACATACGCAAAGAAAATTCAGTTTCATCAACGATCCGTCCACCAATCGCAACGTGTTCTCCCGAAGAAGCGTTTTGCATAAAAGCGCGTCATTAACGATCAGCTCGTTCCCGCAGAGCGCGAGAACGTACCCCTGAGAGGATCTCCTCGGCGATAGAGCAGCCTGCGAGGAGATCCTCCGCGAGTAGAATCACCAAATAACCCCGAGAACGTAATCGTCCCCCGTTGATCCTCCTCCCCTTTGACATGCTCGTTGTTGCTAAGCTTGAGAACATGAATGTTTTTTCTTTTTATCGCATGGCCCGCGCCGTTGTAAAGAGCAGTCGTGTAACCAACGAACCACGTAGAGAACAAAAAGAGATCCCGGCAAAACTAATCGATCCGTCGAAACCTCTGTTTCGATTGTTCGCAGGTTTCTTCGCGAGCCTGGGCTGGAATTCAGATGGAACGAGGCGTGTGTCGCGGGCGTCTTTGAACGAGACGGTGCCGGCGCCGTTGACGCCCCAGCGTCGCGCCAGACTCCACTGTCCCTCGCGTCATCCCCCCAGAAGCAGCAGCAGCAGCAGCAGCAACAACAACAACAACAATCAACCGATCGGCAGCATCTCGGGCCAAGATCGTCGCCACAACTGCTCCAGTTGCGGCAAGAGCTACAAGAACGCGTACATCCTCAAGAGACACTTGCGCTTCGAGTGCGGCAAGGATCCCTCGTTCAACTGTCCTCACTGCGCCTTCAGCTCCAAGTACGAGAGGAACGTGAAAGCACACATTAACCACCGTCACGTTGTAGCGCAGCCCTCGCAGTCTGGCACTGCCGTGAACCAGAGGGCCTGAAGGAGAGTCCTATCCAGCCCTAGAGGGCGAAAGAGACGAACGAGCGCCCGTAAGAGCCGAGAATCGCCGAAACGGGCGCTTCGTTAGGTCGCGATTAATTTAGAGATCTTGGAAATCGTGTACGCCAGGTGACACGGATTCGTTGGGTTGCAGGCTTAGCTGTACAGTTTTGTCTTTCGCGTGAAAGAATTCTTGCGCTCGCTATGATTCGACGACGAAACAGTCGACTTGCGAGGAGTCTGAGTTTGTTCGTGTTTCCCGAGTCGATTCCTTCGGTTGTCGAACCTTAGAGAGTTTCAGAGACCACTCGTGCCGGCGACTGTAGCGTTCGGTGGAGGTCTCTTTTTATAGGAGAGGATTTACTACCCATACAGGCCTCTACCAAAAGCCAGAAAGTTGCCGACACGAATTAATCCTTATTCTGTCGAGAACTTCGAAGTAGTTCTAGAAGTATACCTAGGAAGAAAGAATCCGTATCATCCGCGTACCTAACCCAGCCATGACAACGTTGTGCAACAATTTACTTGCGTTTTCAACCAAAAGGACTATACAATGTTACGTTTTCTCTTCCACTTACACGACAGCTCTTTTTTTAATAAGTTTCGTTACCAAACAATTTGATTCGTTTTAATTTTTAATTATTCTTTTCAAATTTTTCAAGACGAATTCTTGCCGCGCTAACGCAAGTTCTTGATAATTAGTCGGACGGAGTACAACAAACTGATCTTGACTGACGCGATTCGAAATAGTCGCGTACATGTGACAATACACTTCCGTCATGCAACTCGAATGAATTCGCTTTGCTTTAGCTTCCCGTTGGGAACGCGGTAACCAGAGTTGGAGAGTGCTCGTCGTTTTTAAATCGAGTCGACGAGAATTAAAGACGGTCTCGTCGCTCTTGTTACAAAAAAAGTAGCGACTCACCGTGACGCCATGGCGCGAAGCCGTTGTTGGATCCCATTTAACCATGTATAAAGGGGGATATATAATGTAAAACGCATTGTTGAATATTTTAGGAGGCTCGAGAAGAGCGCCGGAAAAGTCTGCTGAAGTGTACGCGAAAATACGGAGGAAGGTGATGTTACACAGAAATATTATATTTTCCAAATTTAAAGGACAAAAGTGAAATACAAAAAAGTTGTCGAGGTAAAGGTGTTCGATTGGAGGAGGAATGCATCGCGATTAGTTTCTATTTGGAGGCATTGGTCTCATCCGAAGGTTGATCGTATTCTTTTTTCTAACGGGAAATCGTTGGAAAAATTGGGGCATTCTATTGAGAAAAAATAAATTCGACCCTCGGATAATGTCGAATGCCTTCGGTAATGATCTAAACGGAATGGTTTCTTTGTTCCCCTTCGTGTTTCGAGAACAACTCGATCGATTTACGCGAGTCACCCGGTGTTTAGCAGAATCTCGAAGAATGACAAAATAAACGTTTGTTTGACGACGCCATTCGACGCCACCGATGGTTTTTGCTTCGCGGTTGCTCGAGCGTCGCGAGCAACGTGGCACTTTTCCGGGATCTTTTCGAGTTTTTGGCAGATCACTAAATTGCCCACTTATTTTTGTACTAATTATAAGGGAAGCAGGTGTTTCCCCGCGAGCCATCACGGATACGGAAACGAACGTTTGGCGACAGGGGTTCCGTGATCTGTTGATCGAATCGGTCGAAGGCAGGCCAGCTCGATGATCGTGGCCGCGTAAATAGCATGATTCGACGGCCATGGCGATCGAGTTGCGCACAGATATCCTGCGACGATCGAGAGAAACAAGTCTCGATTCTTATCGTTAGTCGAAAGAGTCGAGGTTCTCGGTGCAACGAAAAATCTCTGACAGTAGCAACTAGTATCCCGGTTCTAGCTCTCTAGCGTAACCTAGCTTAAGTAACGTTCAGAAAATCTAGTCAGGCAAACGTTAGTCCTCGTTCGCGAATGACGGTTCCTCCCGTGTGACGTCGAGGGGACCGGTTGAACGGAAAAATCGTTCGAGCATCGTTGCCTTTTTATTGTTTCAGCGCGATAAAAGGCTCGTCGTCGTCCACGCGGGAGCGATGTTACATTATTTTTGTCGGAGATTGTGCGTAGATTTTGCGAACCGACGACGTGGTCGAACGAGTTTAGGGATCGAAAGTGTATAGAAAAGGATTCCACGTCGATTCGTTCGACGACTTGGCGCCGGTTCCTTTCGTTTGAATTAGAGTCGTCTAGTTTAGAGAAAGGTCTAAGTAGACCGCTACCTACCATAGAATACCCAAGATAGAGAGTATATTTAAATCAAAAAAATATATATATATATATTATATATAATATATTATACATTATACATAGACATATACATATACCTATTGCATAGTAAGTTTACAGTGATGATGTAAATTGTAATTGAAAATCGTACGCATACGTTGCGGTTGAAACAGAAACATGTCTTTCCACGTGGCTTGGCCGGAACACGGGATCCGTCGGATTCGAGTTTTTATCGCGCGTGGATCTCTGTGATAACGTTAGTAATCGATACCGGTAAACGAACCTCCGAAATCTTCGACGGTGAAACATTGTGTTCTCAAAAACGCAGAGGAAACATTATTTTGAGAGCGAACAACGACTTTACGATCATTTCCGTCACCATCGTGAACAGTACGATACATTCGATACGATCCTCGCGACAAATTCGCGCGACACCACGAGCTTCCTTCGAGACCCAACGAATTCGAGAATACTCCTCGATCAAGGACCAAAGACTCGACAAAGAATTATACCGTGACAGGATTCTAGTCAAATCGAAGCCCGACGACGATCCGCGCACCGGCCAAGCGTGAATCAGCGAAGAAGCGTATATCGATAATACTATAGAGGCGTTGAATCTCGTATTTATCCTCGTAGGATTAGAGAATTTTACCAAACTTTCCAGTTTCACTATCTTCCTCTCTTCTCTCACAATCTCAGCTCTGTCTCCTCTGGGCACGACCTGTGCTCCGTTCGAAATACTCTAGCGAGCTTTTTGAGCGTCTCGCTTACTCTTACCCTTAAGCGTCTTCTATCTTAAATCTTGATAATTATTCATAGACAAGCTTGTATGTATACAAATTGACGGATGGCGTTTCTCCTGTCTCGCGCTAGCTATTATTTATCTTGCGTTAAGACTCTAAACCAAAGAGTGGAAACGTGCAGCGAATAACAGCTACTTCGAGACTGACAAAACGATCATCCTCTAATCTTGAGAATTGTTCGATCGAATCCAAGTTAGACCTAGATGTTGGACGATCTTAGACCTAGATGTTGGACGATCGACCGCTTCTTTCTTCGGTCATCGTCAACGGTATCTCTCGACTATTCTCTCGCTCGACTTACCCGTCTTTCGTGTCAGAGATCGCGATCGTCTCGTCGATGAGTTTTGAAAGAGCTTTTTGGAAAGAGAGCAACGTCGACGAGATCTTCGAGACGAAACTGTGAACCTCTCAGCTTCTACGCGCTGGTCCTCGTTGGTCTTGAAAACTTTCACGCAGACTCGTGTCGAACTATTTGAAAGCTGCACGTGCTGAACGCCCAGCCTCTTCCGTTTTTCCTTCGCGACCTTCTTTGTGCCAAAGAATTCGAAGCGGTTTTTTAAGAAGACTCTCGCGCGTCGTTCGAGTCGACTCCATGTGCCTAAAATGTGATCAGAATGCTACTGTTATCAGTGTGAACTGAATGTTATTGTTATCGATGTCGTGTTTTCATATCCGTTTTCGTACAGAACCGCGAGATCCCCATCCGAGCGTACAGAATTGTATCCTGTTTTATTCGAACGTTCAAGCCGAAACCAGCAAAATTATTTTTAGAGATGCAATCTTTAGCGATCGATCGTTTACAGACGGCGGAACGTCGTTCGATGACCCGTTGAAACGAACGTTGTTTTTACCCAAGCGTTGCGGGAACAGAACGTGTCTTCCAACGATGAGCAGTATAGAAAACGAAGGATTAATCGTTAACGGTGAGCCAAGAGGAGTTAAATTTTCAGCCAAGCTTGCGTTTCACGGTCACAATTTTCGCACGCGGACGAATAAAAGTGTAGCGTAAACAGAAGCGCAAAGACTGATAACAAAAATCGTAAGAAGTGAGAGGTATACATGCATTTATTAAAAGCGTCTGTTATCACGTAACGTAGATACGATAGCGTCAGAGGGTAACGCGACAGAAATTCGTCGCTGATTGCCGTTTGCGATCTAGGATATGGTGTCAAAAGAACAGAGATCGAAGAAAACGATTAATACCGTGCTGGGAAAAGATTTCATCGAATTTATTTGACAGGACGATCGTGAAATCGAATTCAAAGTCGAATAAATGAAATGGAGATCCTTTCAAGCACGCTTCCGTTGATTTTGCAACCCTTGTGCCAATATAAATCAGGCTAGCTATGCGATATAGTTGATACACCAAATGCCTATAGAATTATTTTCAAGCCACGTTATACGTAAAAGCCAGGCGATTCGCTGTATACGCGTGTACAAATAATCGATCAAGAGACGGAGATTATGTTTATACACGTATACACACGCGACGATGTTCGAGGTGACATTTAAGTTTAAGTGGAAGTATCCAGTTCGTGACAAAATTCGTAGTATAATCGGGAGTGATCTTTCGTGAAAAAGTGAATAAAAAAAGTGAAATAAAATTTGTTTTGACACGAGGCTTTGGTTTTCTTGGAAAATCAATCTTCAAAATTCATGTTCTAACTAGTGAGAACCAATTAAAATCGATAAAACCACCGTCAGCGCTTGCAAAGATCAGTGCAACTAGTTACAGTCAATAATGGTCAGACATGGACACATTTCTAGTAAACAAAGCCCCGTTTGGAAAAATGTTATACCACAATTTCGATGCAGTTTTACACCAGGAATCGTTCCCTTATACCACTAATTTTGCCACACCTGCGTACAGTATGTAAATAAGAATTATGATTGTACAATACGCTATACGATGTAGAATCCGACGATTCTCGCCAGTTTGTCGCGAGACAAGTGAGAGACGGAAAATATGAATGCTGAAATCCGAAGCCCAAAGAAAGGAATACCTCTTGCTTTTAAGGAGATCGATGATAATAATTAGCACGTAAGCGTTTGACTCTTTTTTTCTCTCCCCGACACGGAGAGCTTTCGGAAGTACAGGCGACGATAGCGACAGGTAGGAAGGTTGAATATTATGCGAGAGATAAAGAAACAAAACTATAATTGCATGTAATATTCATGTTCAATCGGGTAACACGTGTGAAATATACACAACAGAGCGAGAGTCGCGCGTTACATGCACGAGCGTTACATGTACGATATATTCTTTATGGTTTACGATTTTTGTTTTTTTTTTTTGCGAACTTTAAAGTTACGATTACCATTGTGAGTGTATCACTGATAACCATTGTGTTAGCGAGGATACTCGACAAATAATAAAGAATTGAATTTAATTATTCAGCAACCATCTGTCTCCTGGAAGTTTTCGTTTGTCGTCACCTCGGTTCTGTTTTTTACATTTGTACCGCGATAAGCACACAAATGTACAGAGTGTTTCTGCAAGATCGGTAGAACGTACCTTCAAAGTTGGGCAAGGCCTTCTAGAAACACCCCGTACAATTGTCGCCTCGATCCTACACGAATAGCGTTACAATTTAACCGTATTGTTTCGATGTGTAGTTAATTTTTGTATACGACACCATATGCATGATACTGACACATTTTCCGTTTTTTTCTTTTTCAGATACACGCTTGTACTGCTACTGTGGACGTCGTTTCAAGTACATGTTCTCGATGCTGTGTCACCAGCGGGACGAATGCGGCGAGCAGTTCCGGTGCCATTACTGCAGCTTCAAGACCGACAAACTATCTAACTGGACGACTCACATCGACACCTGCGCTCAGTACATAGACCAGCAATTGATGAAAAGGTCCCCGTAGTAAAATGGGTCCTTCTGGCATACGTATGTTAAGAAAATGTATACTAGACCGTCACTCTTCGAGTAACGGGTATAATCTTTTGGCGTTTTGCGTATAATTGGCGAGAGTATTAATTACTATTGCGGTGAACGGTATACAACATCGGATATTTGTCCACTAGCCGTTATTCTAAAATGATGTTATCCTATAATATTAGTAATACGTTAGTCTCCTTTTAAACGGAATTGTGAATGTTATACAACATCACACGTTTGATTACTTGAAGTTATTATCCAGTAATATTATAATCTTACTATAATCCTATAATAATGGTATAATAATCCTATGATAATCATATAATCGTTGCGGTCATTTGTTCAAAGCTGTTTCACCTTTTTCTTCGAGACCTAGCCATCAAAAATACCAGCGCTTAGGAGACCTCCGTCATTACAAAATTCGGAGGTACTCGTGGAAATTGTCTTGGTGGTTCACGGATACGAGGTCAAAAATAATCGCAATGTAAACGTTGCTGGTAAGGAAAGGAGTATATTTGGAATTGTCACTCAAATGCAATAAAGATGGAGCAAGCGTGTAGCTGAAAACGCATTTGTTATGTAATCGGTATACATGTTCTCGATGCTGTGTCACCAGCGAGACGAATGCGGCGAGCAATTCCGGTGCCACTGCTGCACCTTCAAGACCAACAAACTAACTGAACGACTCGCATCGACATCTGCGCTCATTGCATAAACCAGCAACTGATGAAAAAATCCTCGTAATAATATGGGCCTTTCTGGCATACGTGTGTTAAGAAAATATATTCTAGACCGCATTCTTCGAGTAACGGGTATAATCTTATGGGGTTTTGCGGAGAATTGACAAGAGCGTTAATTACTATTGTGGTAAACGGTAGACAACGTCCGATATTTGTCCACCAGCCGTTACTCTAAAATAATATTATCCTATAATATCGGTAATACGTTAGTATCCTGTTAAACGGAATTGTGAATGTTATACAACATCACACGTTTGATTACTTGAAGTTGTATCCAATAATATAATCGTATAGATGTAAAACCATTATAATCTTACTATGTCTTATAATAATTCTATGATAATCATATAATCGTTGCGATCACGCGTTCAGGGTGTTTTACCTTTTTTTCGAGACATAGCCAGCAAAAATATCAGCGCTTACGAGATCTCCGTTATTACAAAATTCGGAGATACTCATGGAAATCGTCTTGATGGCTGAATGATACGAATTTACAGATAATCGTTGCTGGCGGCGGTAAGGAGAAAAGTACGAAAATTGAAATTGTCACTTGAATTCAAGAAAGATGGAGCAAGCGTGTCGCTGAAAACGCATTTATTATGTATGTATTATGTACGCGTTATATTTTGTATGTACCGTGACTATTAGTAGCCTTGCTTTACTAGGGATTGCGAGCAGCGAACGAAAACTAATCGATGTAAACAGCCATTGTCGAGCGATTTACGCACAGCGTCGATTTCTATGTACTTTCATCGTCTATCATTATGTAACTCACTCTTTTATCGCACAGTAATAAAGAAGCTTATCTGAAAATACTTCATCGAATCCGAGAACACACAAAAACAAAATTCTCTGATCGATGTTCATTCGCGAATGGATGCGCGAACGAAAAGTATAAACATTAACACAGTGCTGCTGTTTCGTTAAGGTTGACCCTGTGTGGATGCCTTCGGGCTAAACTCTGTCTACCGAGCGGCTACGCGACTTCCTTCGAAGGAAACAATACGAGCATTGTCGATGCGAATAGGTTCGATAACCGTGTAAGTAAAAGAAGATGGTCTCTTTCAGGTCAAAATAGTTAAAAATAATTCTAGGCATAGAGAGTATCTTGTAAATATGTCATATGCCCGTTGAAGAAAAAAGAAGACACTGCGCGTTAAAACGAGGCATACAACAAACGCCTCCGCGATCGAAAAGTCTTTAACGAAGTGAACCGATTTTTGATTTCAGATGACATGGGCCTGTTTCACGCGAAAGACCCGAGGTTCACGCTCGAGGGCTACGAGCTGTCACCCTCGCTCACCATATCTGCGAAGAAGTACGTATGTACTTGCGGCAAGATCTACAGCCAAAAGAGTTCCCTGGACCGACATCTACGCTACGAGTGCGGGAAGATGCCCAACGTGCCCTGTCCGCATTGCGGGAAAATGTTCAAGCACAAACACCACGTGACGCAACACCTGAAGTGCTGCCGTCTCAAAGACTTTCCCAATTGTTAATCTCGGCCGGGGATCCGTGGAATCTGTTCGATTTGTTCTTTTATCGCGCAGTATTGCTCGACTTTGTCTGACCATCGCGATGCATGGAGCGTGAACATTGTCTTTGTAATATAGTATACATATACATATAGTATGTATATCGACTGGCTTCGATGGAAGTCTACACGACAATTTTGTATCGCGCGAGGTTCTCTGATTTTTACTGTTCACCGTGAAACGCGAAGTGTGTACTTTATTTTTGTAATACATATCATCTAGAAACGTCGACGTTTTCTTTATCCGTCACAGAGTAAAATGTTTGACGCTTTCAGGGACCGCAGGCGTCGAAGAATCGCTCTGTTTCGTTTGCCTTTTGGAATAGAATTCTTCCCCGCGTACGGTTGACGTTCGATTGACTCCTCAACTGTGTTCTGCTTGGACAATTTTGCAGATGCGATGCAGCGACGACCAGGTGGCCATCGTCGACGACCGTCGGGATCGCGTCAAGAGACAGAGGACAGCCTGCTTTCAAGATTCTTCTGCGAGAGTTGCGGGAAATCGTACAAATGGAGGGAGTCTCTTTTGAAGCACAAGCGCGTGGAATGCGGGAAGTTGCCGCAGTTCTCGTGCGAAGTTTGCGGCTATAGATTCATGCACAAGCATCACCTGCGTAAACACATGACTTCTATTCACCAATTGGTTCCTTTGAGTCACGATGGTAGCTTTTCGATGAAAATGACGGCATCCGGGGGCACGAGTGCGTTTCGATTCGAGCGATTGAACAACTTGCAGGGCTCGCAGACGTAACAATTTTAGTCGAACTTAAACGCTTGGTTTCTTTTCGAGTGATTCATTGGTTGCGTACAGGCCAGTTTACTCTTCGATGAATTGTTGAAAACTAAGCCTCTAACGAGAAGTTTCGATAACTCGAAATATAAACAGAGTTCGAAGCTCGTCAGAAATCTTGTCTCGACGAAGACACCGCATGGTTGCCAAAACAAGCTGTAATTTTGCCGAATAAAATTTCAATGTCAGTCCAAACTGCTGGTTTGCTATCGCGGTTGACGCGCTTTCCTTTCCGAAACTTTCGATTAATCGTGACCTTCTACTCTACAGGCACGTTGAATCGTTCAGAGGTACGCCAATGAGGAAGGTTGAGTTTCGAACATCGATGGATATCATTTCATTTCAGTTATCTAGGGATCATTGTAATTTTTACAGGCGAGAAGATCAAGTGCGCGAGAAGGATGTTTCTAATATATATTTATCTCGTTTTCAGGTTGGCCGTGCCAGCAGCAGTACGTGGCGAAGCCTTACAGCTGCAGCAACTGCAACAAACGATACGTGAGACGCGATTCCTTGTACAAGCATTTGCGATACGAGTGCGGAACGGAGCCGAAGTTCGCTTGCACCGTGTGCGGCAGAAGGTTTAAGCGGAAACACCACCTCACCTATCACCTGACAAACATGCACAAGCCGAATTGAACTCCACCTCGCCCATTTTTGGGGCAGCTTCCGTTCCTTCGAACGTATTGTTACGACAGATTGAATAAACGCCAAGCGAATGATATATTTTGTACGAATTAAATACGAGTCATCTCGGTTGAAGCATTGGTCTTCGAAGCAATAAATAGCCACTCGTTTATTGGAATAAAGAGTTTCGCTCAATTGTATCGCGTCCCTTGGGGTTGAATCTTGAATAGTATAATATTTTCTAAGCTTGTAACGCATCGAAACCATCTCAAATTCCATTCGTTACAAGCTTCTGTTGTATTATTTTAAATTCGACCTGCAGAAAGCCGTAATACAAATTGTCCGAAACGTTGGTTATCGATTCCGATAAATAAATTTCTATTTATCGAACTGTGACATTGGATTTGGATGCGTTTCGCTCTCCGAGAAATATTCGCGATCGTGTGTTATCATGCTGGATAACAGACGGTTTCCTTTCACTAACCCAGACCTGTCGATTATTACTCGCGTTACGTTTTCAGTAGCGGTGGAGGAACTTTCTACTTTGTATCATCGCACCGAGCCACTATTCGAAACGATACAATAACAACATTTTTCCTAGCCGAGCGTCGACCACCAGCGTAGAGGTTCGCGCAAACGGATTTCACTGATGCTGCTTCCTTTCTCGAATGTTTTTAGTTGTTTGGGGCCCCATTCTCGTCAAGGGTCATTCAGACCGGCTGAAACCGTTCGTCTGTCACCTGTGCGGAAAGAGTTACGCGTGGAAGGAGTCCCTGTGTCGTCACCTTCGCGAGGAGTGCGGAGTCGCACCACAATTCGGTTGCGCGCACTGCGGAAAAACGTTCAAACAACGATCCAGCTTTCAGAGGCACTTGCTCAACATACACGGACGCTACGACACATTCAAACACTGATCCTATCGAAAAGTGAAGGACGCTGACAATTTGCACGAACTCTCACAGAGCGACGAAACGCGCTCGAGGACCAAAAACGTTGAGAAAAGAGCGTGAGGAGAGAATATAGGAGAAAAGAACGACGAACTAGTTTAGCGATTAACTGCAAATAGAATTCGTGGTATGCCAAAAATATCTTGTACACGACACCGTGGCCCGAAACTTTTATAATAAACATTGTTCGATCCCGTGAACCTTCTATTTTAGTCCGAACTGATTTTTTCGTTCTGCTCTCGGTATTTTGGTCGCACAGTCGGTTTGATAGGAAGTGCGTCCGATAACGGGCAACAGGTAAGAGTCGATTACTTCATCCCTCGGATCCTTATCATTCGTTTAGTGTTTCCTCGACGAATTTTCATTTCTGCATGCGATCTACTGGTGTCGATAACCAAGTTTCAACGAATTATATCGAAATGTTCAAGTTACCCTTAACTCGAGCATTTAAATATAACACGTCTAAACTACGCGCGATTGCCGTTCCCGCGAGTCATTTTATCATAACAAGCAACATTTACATCGAATTTAACCCAAGGATCAGGAAATTGGAGTGGATATTTCAGAAGGATCTGGAAAGTATATTCTTCGACCTCACCGTTATCTGTTAGCTTTGCTTCGCGTTCTGTCAGCTCGATTATTCAGTGGTGTACGAAAAATGACTGGCCGACATCGGCATTTTTTCTTTCTATTACAGAGTACAAATGGAAGCGAAAAATCGACGGAGACGACGCTCGTTCCCGTCGAAAACCGTATCCTTGCCCGTCTTGCGGAAGATCCTACACCCGCAAGGACACGTTGCGTCGCCACATGCGCGACGAGTGCGGAAAGAATCCTCAGTACATCTGCTACGTCTGCACGAAAGGCTTTAAACAGAAGTCGAATTTCCAGCGGCACAGCGCGAACGTGCACGGCTTCAAGATGTGAGAGCGACCCGTGAGAAGAGAAACCAAACGAAAATTATAAACAATCCTCGAAACAGATTCGTCCAGCACCGATCAGAAATGGGCGACAATATTACACACATTATTTGTCCAATAAAATTACGATCGAACTAGGTTTCACGATGGACGATTAAAAACTCATTCGAGTAACCGTTCGACCGGATCCATAAATTGCTGCCCATCTCTGATACCAAACCATTTTCCCGTTGTACAATAGCGATTCTCCTTGTTTCATAGAGGAAGCGAGTCTGTCTCGAGTCACCTACGCGACATTATTCTTGAAAATAAAGCATGTGAAGTAACACGTAGAACGTCCACGATACGTTGTTGTTTATTTTAATCCCAAATCGTTACACGAAAGTGCGAATGCCAACGAGTGTCATCACTGAAGATCAACCGAAAACTTATCGACACCTTTCCCGCAGTCACATAATTTCGAGAACAGTACTTTTTCCCTCGTGCTCGAAACGCATCGATCATTCTTTCGTTTCTTAACCTCTTCCCGTACCACTTTGTTCGACTAAACCTAGGGCTGAAAACTGGTGTTTCTTTTTGGGCCCGACTATTTGTTTACAAGCCTGGCTCGTGGTATTCATGTTTGGAACAAAATCTTCATCGCGAGTCAGACTCGTCAAAGTACGGCAAGAGGTTAATGTCGCAATTTTTGTCCGAGAATTGTCACGTGCGTGGACTCTGACGTACATTGGTGCCTGGTTAAATGTGAATGTAAAATTAAACGTAATGTTAAAAGCACTCGGTATTATTTTGAAAAATGTACGGGCTTTCAGCTTGCGACAACTGTCCAAGTTCGAGCAGGCGAATTGTGTCTCACAGTTGATGGTCATTTTCATTAAACTGCGCGCTATTGTACGTAGAAACAGTGTTCACAGCAATGGGACTGGTAATTAAGCGTATTTCCGGCATCATTGGAGATCTGTTTTACGGGTACGCGCTTCTCCTATCAGTTTGACCAAGATTAGATCGAATAATCGACGCCTTTCGTCCTCTAAATTACAGGTAATTGCTCGAGGAGCAGGTATACGTCGTCACGGGGCCAAGATTTCTTGCCGAAGCCATTTCCGTGCCTCAAATGCGGTAGATCCTACAGGAACAAGGGCAGCTTGAAGCGTCATCTCCAAGACGAGTGCGGGAAACCACCACAGTACATCTGCAGCATCTGCGACAAGGGATTCAAGCAAAAGGCTAACTTCCAGCGCCACAATTCGACCATCCATGGCCGAATTTTCCTCCTCGGCCCGTGAAGAGGGCCGAATATGCCCACGAAGAGCCCATCGTCGTCGGAAGATAACGTTCTTATCGGGTCCCTGAAACAGCTTCTCTGCAGAGATTCAGAATCAGAAATCTTACGCGACTTGTGCACTTTTTGCTCTCTTTATGTATATGTGTAGCTCCACTTCAGCATTTAGCCTCTTTTCTTTGCGTACGCTCACTATTGCTACTTCTATCAACGGTTCTCACATAGTGCAGCGATGGAACCGAGACACGTTTCGACACCATCGATACGCTTGGGTCACTGGTTGATCGATCGCTATTATCTTAATAATCGGGCGATCTGAACGTGACGAATCCTTGGAAGTAATTTTTATTTAAGTTTTATTTCTTGAATATTATCTTCTTTTAAAGATAAAGACTGTCTTTAACCAACTATCTTGGTTCAAGTACTAAAGTGGTGGTAATCGTCTTACCTCGCGAATAAAGTATGCGAAAGGGTATTTCGGGCGAGAACTGATACGAAGTAATTTACTTTTTACTTATTATATTTTTATGTACAAGGCGAGTCTCTCGACAACAACGTAAATTAAACAAGTTTATTTTGTTATGTACAAGTCGAGTCTCTTGACAATAACGTGAATTAAACAAGTTTATTTTTTTTTTTTTTTTTAATATATTATTACATATTTTTATTTGTTCGTTTGCCAAAGTAAAGTTTTCGTTTATTATGTGTAACCGAGCTTGCAAACAAACGTACTCGACTCGGAACAGGTTTTACGTTACTCTTGAGATCGGAAAATTCAACGTCAATCGATCGAGCGTATCGACATCGACGAGTGTTTTAGATCGGTTCCGTCGCTAGTTACATAAGCGATTAAGCAACATAAGGCTTCGCACTTTGCAACATTTTTCGCGGACCCGCCCTGTGCCCCAGAAATTTTATTTTTGTTGCGCGACTGAGGGATTCGTTTTTGAATCTAATTGGAACAAAAAAAAAAATGAAAGGAAAAAGAAAACAGTTTCTCGGGGACTGCGAACACGCGATAAACTATTTAATACGACGGCCAATCATGGTTCGATGCTCGAAAAGACTGCATGGGTCGGAAGGTATAGCGTTGTTAAATTGGTTTAAGAAATTTCATTCTGTAAGAGATGTTCTGTGATACGTTGAATAATTGTTATCTTTGAGAAGGGTAATGAAAACGATGTTCGCCGAGGCCTTGGTTATACGTAATCTAGTTTCGCTACGTGTAACAGTAGTTTATTATAATTTTATTATAAATATCGAAGTACGCGGTAATAAAATTGTAACAACAAAGGGCAAATCATGTTTTAACATTTTTCGTCTTCACGGGAAGATTCTACCTACTGGAAGATACACATTCCCCGCCACGATCCCCGAAGATCAAGAGGATATCGACAGGAAGAACGACCGGAAGATCCATTTTGTTACGCGAAATGCCGCCTCGTTGATCGAGTAGTTCTCGTAAAGCAATCTTCAATTCGTTTTGTTCGTTTTTTTTTTATCTCTGTACTGCTTTTTTTCACTGTTAAATTTCTATGCGAGAATATTTCCACTTTCAAAGTCTCGACAAAAATGATTGATACGATTATACAGTGCTCGGTAGATACATTTTACAAACACGCTTTCCCAAGATCGGATTAATGGCTTGCTTCTTTAAAATTGAACTCGGTTTCAGTCTCGTTGCTCGTGAGCAATGCCCCTATTTTCTTTTCGCGATGCTTTTCGACAATGACATCGCAAGCTGCGAACGAAGAAGGTATTCCAGAGGAGTTATGCGAGTTGATGCGAGAGAAGAAGAGAGTCCAGTTGTCGGTGCGCGTATTCAATCGATCGTGTTTCGATTTTGATTTCAGGTCACTCGAGATTTCGCAGAGACGTCGCCAGGGACGATATCCGCAAACCGTATCCCTGTTGCAAGTGCAGTAGGTCCTACACGAATAAGAGCACCCTGAACCGCCACCTGAGGGAGGAGTGCGGGAAATTGCCTCAGTATTTGTGCCGTTACTGTCAGAGGGCGTTCAAGCAACGGTCGAATTTCCAGCGACACGTCTGGACGGTCCACGGATACATCATGTGACCCGATTTTTCTTAATCTTTACAGCGCAACGTTTCGCGAACCATTTTCAAGCGATGTTTTCGTTCGCGAAGGAAGACAGTAAGTCTGAAATGGTTTGAGAACATTTGTATTCGCTGCTTGATCGAGGCAACGACAACTTCGTTATAGTCATTGCAGAATAAAGGCACGATTTACTATGCAGCGCGAATTTCTCATCCCTCGACACGATCGTTTATCTTCTATACGGTAAATAACCAACAACGTAGCTTTCCTTTTGCTCAAGTGCACACTCGATCGACGCGTTAGCGTCATTCGTCGTTTATTTGGATATTCGAGCAGCCGTGAAAGCAAAATTTGTAAAATTGTCCATGTAGCAGAACGCTGTGTAGCTTTCGTTCATCTGACGAACGAACTATTGTTTCAGGGCGGCAATTCGTCGCAGAAGACCTCGACGTACTCGAATTGCTACCAATGTAGCGACTGCGAGAGGAGCTGCGCTTGGAAGCGGTCGTTTCAACTATACACGAAGCTGGAATGCGGCGGAGAGCCGCAAAGATCCGTTTGTAAGAATTGCGGAAAGCAGTACCGTTGGCGACACTCGTTGAACAGACACTTAAAGTTCGAATGCGGATTGGAACCTGTAATATATTGAAAGTTATACCTAATATTAAGTGGGTTCACGCAAGAGTATTAATTAGTTTATTAGTTATATGTACACGAGTATTACTTGGAGCCGGTCCACGTAATTACTTATTGATGTTACTATCAATACGAGCACCGACGGTCCCCTCCGGCCAACAAAGCAAAAACTATACAAAAACTACTATCAATACGCGTACTTTTGGACGTTAAAAATTACCTCTCTGATCTCGACTCCATACACTACAAAACCAACCTACGTGTGCTCTGTCTGCGATCGGAAATTCCGCCACAGGAAGTTCAAGGATGACCTGCTGTTGTTTCACCCGAAAACAGTGTCATACTTTTATAGTAAATATAAGAACGCAACTTTTATTTCGCTCGGCACTGTGGTTAGATCGCCAGCTTTCAGGTTCTCCTCTTTTGACTATAGTAAATTTATGAAAAAAGGGTTGTTTCTCTCTTTAGCATTTCCACGTGAGTTCTGTGAGTTTACAAGCATCATATTCAGAGTGAAAGTACGCACATACGGTTTTATTCTACAAAAAAGGAGAACCTAGAACGCAGTGCTATATTTGATTACAGTTTATATACTTTTAGTAGGTTACAATACTTGCTACCGTCTCTCTGCGTCTAAAAATTCCTGTTAACATTGCAGCAGGCCGAATCCACTCAGATGGGATTGGATGAAAGAGTGAACAATAAAGAAATCCTTTAACCTTTCAGTCGGTGATTCTCCTTTTTCTCCTAGTCGTCCACTTTATCTCGCGCTCATGAAAGTTCCGGTGTGGGTGGGGCAGTACTAAGAACGTCTTCGCAAGATGCAATGATAATGCCATTTCTCGCCGAGAGAAAGGATGTCTCCGTTAAAACGAAGCCCCATTTGGTCTCATCGTCGTTCTCTTTGCGATCTGTTTCAGACCCGAAGAGGGACCACAACCGCGTCAATTACGACGCCCCCTTCATCTGTTACAAGTGCGGAAAACGTTATACGTGGACGGACTCGCTGACCAGACACCTGCGGGAAGGCTGCGGGAAATTGCCCAGGCACAAATGTACCCTCTGCGGTAGGAAGTTCAAACGTAGAGATTATTTGTTGCGACACGAGACCAATGTTCACAAGATGATCTGAAAGGGTTCGGGAGCGCTTCTGGCTACGTCAAACTTTTTCTCGATCTGCGACAGGCAGACCTCGTCGACTGATAAAGCTGCGCTAAGCGCACGCGATTTTATATCGAGATTTTCTCACGGTTTTGTGCTTTCTAAACATTCCGAGTACGGTATGTGTATTCTAATAATCGTACGTAAGTTCCTTGGTAACGATAAGCCGAGCGTCGGTCTCGACGCTAGTTCACAGGACTGGATGAGAGCAAAGGCCTTAAGGGCCACAGGTTAATCGCCAGTTGGGAATTTTCAATTTCAAACAATGTAACGTTGAGTTTTAATTATTGTTACTCTTTTATAAATAAATTCGATTTACTTTTCGCTCGACTTGGTAGCAACCGTGGCCCAAGGGTCTGCTCAATCCTAATTCGGCACTGCTAGTTAAAATGTAATGCCGGTGCTTGACTGCGAAACAAAGTGTGCAACGATACGATTCGCGGACATCGAACGTTAGACTGGCGACTCTGTTGAACTGTACGACACCGACGCGAGATTCAAAGACTTGTTCGTCTATAAGACTGATATCATCGACTCGAGAGCGTTAACGTTTAACTGTAATCCTTTTCAAGATCTGAATTTCGAGATCTTTTAAATTGTTCATCCTAAAAATAACGAAAGACTTATGTATACTACGCCTACCGATGCTCCTGATCGGTCAAAACTCTTGAAAGGGGTAACAGTTACAATTTGTCGACAGCATTAAACTCGACTTCCTAATCGTTTTCCTAGGATTATTACGTAATATAATAAATTATGTGACCACGTTAAATCATCGTTTACTTTGGGTGTAAGTTCTCATCGACTGAAACGGATAATAAATTATATAATTTATCGTTGTTAATGTAGGTTGAACCACAGGCTGTCGCACACGTACTTGTAACTTTTATTTTCATTAGTTTTTCGTTACTGTTGAAGAAGGTCCATTCGAACCGGCCAACTATCATCTTCGTATTCCTAACGTCCTTCGGCATTTTTATACGTGTATAATGTGAATATGTGTTTTACATGTTACAGATCGACGTGTATGAAAAGACAAAACGGAATATAATAGGTGTATGTACATACTTAACTACTCGCTGATCGTAGTACCATTTTTTACTTCGGTACCGTTTGTTAAACAATGTTGTGATGTAAATAAAGCGCATATTAGCAATTTGTTTCATTCTTTATATCAAACTCGGCGTGTATCGATTAAAAAATACTACACTTCTACAGTGTTCATCTTCGTCGTTTCCTTTTCTAATCGAACATCTCAATTCAGACGAATTCCAAGGCCGGTGAACGAATTGCTGTGCTAGTGGTCTTAGTAGTCTTGCAACGGTATTGCAATCAAGACAAAATTTCAAGGAATAAGAATCAACGGAGTATTGAACGAAAGCTAAAGCGTCTTGAGTCGCCATAACCGATGCACGGGGTTGACAGCCGTCCTTTACCGTGCATTTATACCGATTTGCATCTAAGCACGAATACAAGCTATTCCAGACCGCGCAATTACGAATATAATTACAGAAGCTTATTATTCTTTCAGTTTACTTCAGTCCAGACTACTACAAGAGATTCGGGAGACACTCCTGTTCGGTCTGCGGGAAGGAGTACAGATGGATGCAGTCGCTGATTAGGCATGAACGAGAAGAATGTGGAAAGGATCCGCAGTACTGTTGCCCTATCTGTGGAGCAAAGATCCGCCACAAGTGGATGCTGAAAAAGCACCTGGTCAACCTTCATCAGTGGAACGCCCCGGATGGAAAGAACACTTAAGCTAGAACATTTAACGAGATCAGTGCGGAACGATTGCTTTTACCGAGGAAACTATCGCAAGTTGCTATCTAAAATGGTGCCAGACGGAGAAAGAATAGCTTCTCGATCGACTTTACTTAAGACATTATTTCTTGCATACGGTTGCAGCTCGAAAACGGTTGTATCATGTAAATTTACTTTCCCTGTTAGGGCAAATATGGTAACCTGCGGCGATTGTTCGATCAAATCTTTCTTTTTAATTCTCGATTCACTCGACTTTGTGCAGTTTGCGGAAGAAATTGTATGTATGTATATTATACGAATTTTTGGTAATAAACGGGACGATAAAATAAAGGATGAGTAAGGTACCACAAATATCGTTTCACGCGATAGCCAATGAAAATAAAGAGCAGCAAGGGATTTCGTGACAGGCGGAATAAAGTCTAATGCCCAATTTCTCTTTGCAGGATGTCCGAAATCCAAGTATCACATGCGTTATCGCGGGAGATATTCCTGCGACGCCTGCGGGAAACAATACACTTGGAAGCCATCTTTGACGAGACATCAACGCGAGAAGTGCGGCAGAGGACCGCGATTCGCGTGTCCCGTTTGTAATCTCGAGATTCGTCACAGTGATCAATTGAAGATGCATCTGACTAACGCTCACAATTGGACGTCAACGGATAACGCAGTTTTTCGGATGTCAGTGTACGAAAAAATGCGAAAATTTCTTTTTAGATTCCATGTACAGGGTGCTGTACAGCTGGTGGTGAAAGTGGAAGTTGCATCGACAGTGGTAGATACCAACGCAAGTGGAAATAGCCAGGAATGGTCGGACGTATCCGAGTTCTTTACGTCTAAAAAATATTATTCTACTGGTGCCATCAGTTGCACGGCATCCTGTGTATCCTGTCACGACACGAGTGTCTGTTCGATGTTTAACAAAACGAACGTGCAGCATTACAAACACCGACTTCTTTATACCTTGGCGCTATCGCGTGTCCCTTCAAGTAGCCAATAACAAAAACGATTTGCACGTGTCTAATCCGACGATGTGTAATACTTATTGTAGTCGTCCTAGGTGTGCTAACATTGATCGTAGAACGAACCAGTGATTTAGTGTGTACTGTGACGTCTAATTAGTACGAAATCTGTATCGGCCTTCGTTTGGGCTCCTCGTTGGATAGATTCTTAATGAAATAAGAATTAGTCTAAATGATGTTAGTACTTGTATCGGGAAAGGTTGTAGGTTCCTACGTGATACACGAAATTTTGAACACTTCAGGTACTTTCTGTGAAGCATGTGGTGACCAGTGTTCGATTGTTATCCCAGGAAAAAATGACAAAAATACGTAACGTGACGAGAGTTTACTTTCATTAGTGAGAAACGTACAGGCTATAAGTAAACAACGTTTATACATAGTTATATACGATTTTGTGTAATTTTTGTTTCCATTGAAAACTGTATTACAAATGAAGGTCTCGATTTAATTGTAAACGCCGAGCCACTGCTACGTTCTGCGTTTAATGTTGCAACGCGCGTAAGATCGCCTGGAAAGATACTCCCGGCGTTAGTATAAATTTGTCGTGTCGTTAATTTTTAGGCAACCTTAAGAAGTACGTCTGCGACACTTGCGGGAAAAGGTACAAATGGAAAGAGTCTTTGCAGCAGCACCGTCGATTGGAATGCGGAATCGAGCCGCAGTTCGGCTGCGTCTTCTGCGGTAGAAGATTCAAGCACAAGCATCATTTGAAAGAGCATACGAAGAGACGTCACTACAAGTGCTACCAATTGAATTGGCTCAATAATCAATAAACCATTCTCATTTTCTTTTCGTTCCCTTTTCCTTTTTTGTTGCTTGACGCAGGCACGGAAGCGATTTACCAATGTCGACTGAATATTTTTCATTTCTATTCATCGTTTCCAATACTAGCATTATGTTTTCATTCGTTTCATATGAAATATATCGGCAGTGTTCATCAAGTATTACTAATAAAAAACTAGTAGGCGACTTCCTAATATTACACTTTTATACGTTCCTGTAACGTATCGAACGATACGATTAGACGATCCTACTGTATATATTTTCAAGATTCAATAATAAACGAAGCATTTTCGAAGAAATTCACGGTTGAGTTTTCCAATGTACGCGGCCCATCGTGAAACTAGGACGACTAAATCCCTTTTCGAAGACAGAAGGCGCGTTTGCCTACGCCGGATCGACTATTCGTTCCGCGACGCTAACAGAAATCTACCGTTTTGTGATTTCAGGTTTACCTATTTATGTGTTTCGGCCGAGCTATCTGTGCAACAACTGCGGGAAAACGTACAAATGGAAAGAGTCGTTGAATTTGCACAAACGAATGGAATGCGGCATCGAGCCGCGGTTCCCTTGCAAGATATGCGGACGAAAATTCAAGCACAAGCACCACCTCACGAAACACCAAAAGGCCATTCACAATTACGTTGACCAATGGCAGTTGAACAACGAATCGACCAAGGAACTGGACAGACAGTCGCGAACTTACGCTGGCGCGGCAACGTTATGAATTTCGTCGATCGTTTGTCGTAACACCAAACCTAACCTTCGCGCTATTTGCTATAAATGTTTCGTGTTCAGTAAAAATGTTGCGTTAACATTATGAAACGACTCACTGCGTGTTCTCGTATTCAGTGAATAGTTTTCGAATAGACGGTACAATTGCTGGGAGAGTACGAGAAACGGATGACGAGCAATAAACAGAGAGCAAGACATTCTGCGATCCATATTTATATAAATCATTTGAACAAAGACACGCCCGTTTAACCAATGTTTCTTTCGGCTTCTTCCCATCCCTTCCCCAAAATTCACTAGTTCAAGTTCGCGAATAACACGAACAAATTAATCCTTTCTTTAATCGATAAAACAATCGCGATAACACCTGTTTTCTGCATCCACGCACGATTCATGACTTGTGTTTCAGGTGATGCCGGCCAAGAAACCGCTTTCCCGTGCAGAGTGTGTGGCAAGATCTACTCGAGAAAATCTTCTATGTACACGCACCTCCGCCTTTGCGGGAAAGAACCCGCGTTCACCTGCGTTCTTTGCGGCAGGAGGTTCAAATATAAGCACAGACTGCAATCGCATCTCGCGTCGAATTTGCACAATCGACGATTTCGATAGTCTAAAACGTTCAGGGCACAGTCGTTTTGTATGAATTCGTAAAAAGTCACTTTTCAGCTGAGATCGAATAAATATTAAATATTGCTTGTGGATATTAAAACAGCAACGCAGCTGATAAACTGACCCAAGACAACAAAGACTGATGGGACTCGCCAATTCGAACTTCCACGCAGTGGCACAGACGCTTTTCATTTTTGTATCGCTTCAAGGAAGCAGAGGCTGGAATATATTTTTATCTACACGTTAGAAATCGATCGAGAAACTTCATTGTAGAAAGTACCGCATAAACCGTTATTTTATTACACGTTTTTTACGACTAGGGCTTCCAACGCATTGTACACAAGGCTATACAAGCAATAAAGGTTCCATGATGATTATTTAATAATAAAACTCCTAATTTACTTGAGACGTCGAGGGTATCGCTTCGAGATTGTGCACGGTCTTCGACGTAAGCGACTTTGTTTGTCAATTAATCTGCAAACGATTCGATGATTGATGCTTGAGTGACTTGAAACACTAGTAGTCGGTACAAGCATTATTGTTTAGAATAGTATTCTTATTGTTCTAAATTATATATTTGCAGAGGATCTTCGCCAGGAAGAAACACATACTACTCTAAATAATAATGGCTACTTGTGTTTGTAGTTTAAGTCATAGATTCGCAACGAAGAGTATACAACGGTAACGCTCGTACTGCTAGCGCTGTATCGTTTCTCAATCGTTTCTTTAGCCTGAAGCGCTAACCACCGTGAAACGCTTCTCCTTTTCCAGTTTTGCTGAAGAAGTGGACCTGTTTTCAATGCGGGAAACGGTACCTCTGGCGGGGTTCCCTGCAGAATCACATCCGCGTGGAATGCGGCAAAGAGCCTGCTTTCAAGTGTTCTATTTGCGGCAGGAAGTTCAAGCACAAACATCGCTGGATGTCGCACGCCAAATGCGTGCACGGTATTAACTTCTAACGACGTGTACGTCGCGACGTCGACAACATCCTCGGCTAGGTTTAATCATCTACTTTCCACGCGAAAGAAACCTGCATTGCGTTAGAAAAAGCTGTGTCGGTGCTTGCTTGTACGACGTTCAATCCCTTCGCCACACCTCTGCCAAATTTTGTTCGCTATTCGCAATATTTCCTTGTTTCATTTGTTTTTACGCGTTACCATTTTAGTCCCTAAGAATGGTTCCGTTTAATTATCCAGCAACTACATAGCTCGATAGCGAATGAGATCAACCGATCAATTTTTCAAAACTCAACGAATCGCGAAGACACACGTCGCATTCTTTCCTTGCTGTATGTAAACGTGTGCCACGAGAAATCTCAGAATATAGTTTGAAGTAAAAAGAGAACACTTCGTATCCCTTTCTTCCTTGTGCGATTGCGAAACCGTCCAGTGTGTGCATGCATCGTACGTAACCAACTCCGCGTTTCCAATTATGTTTTGTCGAGTATCAAGACACGTCCACGCCTCGAAGCCACAGTTTCGCGCGTAAATTCGCGAAATGTCCCCATTAACGACTGGATTTCTCTTTGCAGACAACGCGAGGAAACTGTGGTGGTGTTTCCAGTGCGGCAAGCAATACATGTGGAGGGACTCGCTGAAGAAGCACCTTCGAGTCGAGTGCGGCAAGGATCCCACTTTCCAGTGTCCGGTTTGTGGGAGAAAGTTCAAGCACAAACACCGCTGGCAATCGCACGCTAGATTGATTCACTGTATCAGCATATGACTGACTGACCGAGGAGACCGCATAATTTAGCTAGCCGCCATGATTCGTTAACGAACTGTCAACTGCGTGTAAATAACTTGCATCCCGAGATCTAATTCAGACATATCGATTGAACGCCAGACTGATCAATTGTGTCAATGCCAAAGGTGTTTCAAAAGTTCATGGCCTCGAACAAAAACAAATTATTTTTAATCGTTCCGTTATATTTTGTTGTTCTTTTTTTTTTGCACATCCCTACCTTCACGTCCCACCTCATCTGTACCAAAAACGAGAATAATTGTGTTGCAGTTGGTACTTGTTTAAAGAAAATAAATAAAAGTTGTATATTCTGAGTTTTGGGCTTTTTGCGTTCGTACTCCATACTTCATTTCATTATTCGTATGGGAACTTCAATTTTTAATAGTTTGCAAACATTGGTATACAATCGAAAGATATGCATGCGATCGAATGTATGTAAGATACGCTCGACGCAAAGGAATCCTCTAACAATAAATTAATCTGCTTTCAGATAACATACCAGACTTCAAGTTTGTCGTCGTAAAGGTGGCCTGTCCGAGCTGCGAAAAGTTTTTCAAAAATCATTATCAGCTTCGATTGCACCAACAGCAAGCACACTCGCAAAAGCGCTTAATGGATTGTTACTTTTGCGAGGAGAGCTTCACAATGAAAAAATCCTTGTTGGCACATATGGCATCTGCGCATCCATATCCTAAATTGGGAACTAAACCATTGAATCCCTTGAAACCCTGGTGGTGCTTCCAATGCGGTAGGCAATACGTGTGGAGGGGCTCGTTGAAGAATCACCTTCGAATAGAGTGCGGCAAGGAACCCACTTTTTCGTGTCCGGTTTGTGGGAGAAGGTTCTTGTACCAATATCGCTGTAAATCGCACGCTAGATTGATTCACGGTATCAACATATGACTGACCGAGGTGTCCACATAATTTAACTAATCGCCATGATTCGTTGACGAACTGTCAACGCCCGTAGGTGACTTGCCTTCATCCCAAAATTTAATTCCCACGTGTCGTTTGAACGCTACACTGATCCATTGTGTAAATGTCAAAAATGTTTCAAAAGTTCATGGCTTCGAGCAAAAACAAATTATTTTTAAGCATTCCGTTATATTTTGTTTTTTTTTTTGCATATCCATACTTTCACCTCGCCTGTTCCAAAAACGAGAATAATTATGTTGCAATTGGTACTTGTTTAAAGAAAATAAATAAACGTTGTATTGATTCTGAGTTTTGGGCTTTTTGCGTTCGTACTCCTTAATCATTTCATTATTTATACAGATGACTCTGATTTCTAATAGTTTGCAAACATTGGTACCCAATCGAAAAATAAGCATGCCATCGAATGTGTGTAAGATAGGCTCGACGCAAAGGAATCCTCCAACAATAAATAAATGTGCTTTCAGATAACATAGCGGACTTCAAGTTTATCGTCGTAAAGGTGGCTTGTCCGATCTGCGAAAAGTTTTTCGAAGACGAGGACCAGCTTCGGTCCCACCAACTGAAAGTACACGTACAAGAGCGTTTAATGGATTGTGTCATTTGCAAGAAAACTTTCAAAATTAAAAAATTCTTGTTGCAACGTAGGGAATCTGCGCCCATTGAATCCCTTACAATTTTTATCCTGCGACCTTTTAACTTTTTCTTTCTTTGTAAGTGTTCCTATCAAATATAATTGAGATTGCATTTTAGATTAACTGGTAATTACCGAATAATCTACAGCACGATTACAATTTTCTTTGACAATATCGTATACGTTGTTAGTTATATTGTTTATTTCTTACAAATATATTAATTTTATGAACAATATTATGTTCTTATTATTACTTCTTGTTTTATTACTTTAATCTAATATTTTTGATATTGCGTAATATGACATTAGGATAAATTAAAAAGAAGCAATCGAGAATTATGTTGTTTTGTTGCGAAATGCTCGAGTTACGAAGGTCGAATTAGGTTAAAATAAAAGCATGCAGTTATTCTCTTAAGAATATTACTCGCGGTACATGCAACTCAGGGATTTAAGCAATCTTAATTTGGCCCTGGTAACGATAGATAAAATTGTCGAACGATTTTTTATTATTTTATTTAATGGAACAGTATTATTTCGCGTAATATTCTCTACATACGCGAATGTCAAACTCAATTATCAATAAATCACTTTGTATACACGTCTCGTCTAATCGATGTATATTTTTGTACATATAACCTCTTCTGAAACATATCGTTCGCTCATCGTCATGCACAAAGAAACAGATGTGCACGTAAGTTTCTCGAACAATATTGCGATTCAGGGCAACAAACTTCACCTAAAAAATGCATTTCCTCTTTTTTTGCTACATTCAGAGTTAAGGTTCGAGAAAGGTTCTCTAGGTTCACGTGTAATCGTTGGGATAATAAACATAATCGAAAAACTTGCTGCCCCTTACTGGCTTTTATTCTCGTACCTTTTTCTGTGTCTTTCAGCGCCGAGGGTCACGGTGAAGAACATCGAGAACCTGGGGTACAAGGGGAGACCGAAGATACTCAAGTGCGACAGGTGCGGAAGGTGCTATCAGCTACAGACGTCGCTCAAGAGACATCAGAAACTCGAGTGCGGCATCGAGCCAAAGTTGAGCTGTCCGATTTGCGGGAAAAAGTTCACGCATAAGCACAATCTAACGAATCATCTACCCTCTTGCAGAAGAAAACGCATAGACGCCATCTCGCACGTCGTCTACCCCCGTATGGAAGAAAACCTGCGACGATCTTAAGATGGAACTATGAAAGATACGAGATTTTTCCACAGATACGTGATCCGCTAACGGGGAACAAAATGGGGTTTAGGCTTATCGAAAGTAAAGAAATTCGTGATCGCTGGAGGTGAGTGGACGAGGATGCCTTAACGATGGAAGCGTCGCAACGAACGTGATAACGACGAGGGAACACGATTGGGACGCTTTTTACAATTTTATAGAATATTCATTGTTTTGCATACCTACGGTAACAAGTATCGTTATCTTCTAAATAAGATAATCGTGCTCGATATAGAAAAATGAATATACGTTTCCGACGATCCGGCTGTATACATTTTACACTTTTCAAATAAACACGATCCATTACGAAACGAACGCCTATCCAATTATATGACCGAGCGATTACAATTCCCCATGATCTCGACGAAGGATCGATGCAAGTAATTGTGTTACGTACTTACACGCATACTATTACTTCTACTCTGAATAACAATTTATTCTATCGCTTGCCCGTTTGAAGGCTACTTTTGCTCTTCTTTATTCATCCTTCTTCTCCTCTATCTATTCGTCTCCCTTTCTCGGAGCCAGGCCTGCACTTGTAATTGAAAACAAAAAAAAGAATAAAAGAAAAGAGGAGGTCGATTTTTTCAGGATCGTGACGCTTAAGTATCTCGCTAAATAAAATTTCCTTCCCATCGGTAAGGACGAAAACGGCGATAGGGTGAGAGGAGCAGTCGTCTAACGAACGAATCCTCTCGTTTCAGGACTTTTGGCGACGATGTTGCTGTCGCAAGATATACACCAGCCCCTGGACAACAGCGACGCGTTGTGGAGCCAGTTGTGCTACACCTCGGGGACGCCCTACAAGGCCAACAGGAGTCAAAGAGGGAAGGACTTGAAGGACACCGAGGCCAAGTACGTTTGCAACAGGTGCGGGAAAACTTACAAGGCGACGACGTCTCTGAGTCGTCACAAGCGACTCGAGTGCGGCGTCGTGCCCAGCGAGGTCTGTCCCATCTGCGATCGGAGATTCAAGCACAGATTCGTCCTCAACTCCCACATCGTCGGCTGCCAGAGGAAGCTCCGGCATATTATGGAGAAGAGCGAAGACTCGCCAATGTACAACGAAGAACGAGAGTAGCGCTCGCATCGTTCGAATTCTTCCGCGCGTAGGTCAGTCCCCTGAGATTTTCGGAATACACCGAGTAGATGTTTTACCGCATTGATGGGTATATGCTATGTCTAATTAATCCATTTTTAATATTCCTGGGGACCGATCTACGCCACGTCACTCGCTCGACAACAGGGTTGGACAAATATTCGATCTATCGTAAGGGACTGTTCTTTGCGATTGATTTTTACGAATAACGATACAGTTTTGCCCACCTCTGCGTGTTAACAGCCTGCCCATCGATAAGCAGGTCTGAAATCTGTCGCCACGACTGCGACGCGATCGGAAAGATCTTCGCCCAACGGTTACCTGTGCATCGAACCTTAACCGTTCTTTCAACTTGCCAGTCGTGTCTGCACGTTGAAGCTTTAAGAAAGTATTTGTTTTTTTTTCAGGCCAAAAAATAGACCATTCTTGTGGAAGCCATTTTCTAAAACGTCCTTTTGCATGGGACGCAGTATACTTCAAACCTCCGAATATTTAACACGCATATTTTAAACGCTATAATCGAACAAAAAATGTAGATTGGATCTTTTTCTACCCCAAAAAATGAATACTTTCTTAAGCCATTATTCCATCCGAACAATGCGATTTTCGATAGAGATGATTAAAATTTCATTGGAATAACAATAGTAAAATTTCTCACTACGCTCATTGTAGAATAAACATTTGTTTTTATTCAAGGAGTAACTGATACACGGTTTCTTTATCTTCGCACTCGATTCGCGTCTCACTTGCGGCTCCTCGCGTCGTTCGGATGGTGGAAGGGTCTGAATCTCCTTCACTTTGTATTTCTCCTCATTTGTACAGCTTTGCCCAAGAAAAGAAGAAAAGACAATTGCTCTAAGGAAGCTATCGCCGCAAGGCTCGTGGTCTCCTCGTATATTGAACGAATAGGAGAAAGGGGCTTCGAAAGATTTAAAATAACTAAGCAATGGGTGCTCGTCCAACGTAATTTAGAATATTAAACGAACCCCCCTTCTTTCCAACACTCTGCGAAGTTAAGAATGCCCGGCACTTTTTGATTCTAGCCGACGTTCGGAGAATATCGTTCGAGCTCGATGAACTTTTATAATAATACGATAAATTGACGACATTTACATTCGAACTTGGTAAATTTTAAGTAGTATAGATCATCGATGTTTACGTAACGATTTCGTAGCGACGAAAGAACTTTTTTACTCCTAGGATGCATTTACGGTTACGTAATTGTTTTGTACAGCATCTAATCTTGTTTTTTTAATTCGCATTGAGAGAAAACCGAGTGTGTGTAATTATATCATAACGAATTGGAATGTGTTTACTTCGATGAAACGCGTACCAAAAGACGTTTGGACCGTGAAGTTTTATATGTACTGATAAATAAACGAATATGAACGAGCAATGCGATGCTATTAAATTGCCTGAAATCGGACGTGCCTCGACGAACTCCGTCCTGATCGAGGTTTACTTATCCTCTCTGGTCGACACCTTAACTCAAATATTACTGAAACATTTTTATGAAAGTACATTTGCTCCGCGCGCGCAAAGATCTATAGATATCCGTATTTTAAAAGGAATGCAGTAATGTCTGAGTTAAAGAACAATTCCATCCTCGGTACTCGTAACTTTCTTCCGTATCGAATATCAGGGGGCATCCTTCGTGGGTCTATCACCGCCTCAACTCGTCTAAGTCCGTGCATCCCTTTTATTATAATCGTTATCATTCTGTGCGAAACGAGTCTTGTCTCGAGGTATTTTCATTTCACCTGTTGCTGTTCGTTCACGTATTTGTTAATTCGACAGGTTATCTACCGAAGAATGTCTGGAGCACGGCGAACAATTATCAGACGGGCACGGTGGACGATAAGCTCCTGAACGAACAAAACTACAACGACGTGTACTATTACCCTGGCGCCACTGATCCGAACAAAAAGGACCCGCAGCAGCGTTTCACCTGCTCGCTCTGCGGCAGGGAGTACAGCTGGATGTACAGCCTCCGACGGCATCAGCTGCAGTGCGGCAACCAGGAGGCGAGGCACAAGTGCCAGTTTTGCTCGAGGAAGTTCTACAGACGCGACAGGCTCAAAGAGCACATGTTGGCGCATCATCCAGAGTTGATATAGGGAACGAATTAGCCAGCTTTAGTCGAGCGTCCACTCGAGAGTTTCACTCGACTATTCTCGTGCGAAAGAGACGTTACTTTTTCTAGTAATTCTACAGAGTAAAACGCTCGAGTGGTTACCAATCGTAACGCCTAACCGTCCGTTCGCGAGACTGCGTAAATTCGCTACCTTTTCTAAACACCTTCTTGCGCGTCATCTTCCACGCACAAATTTTTTATTATAGTAATAGATGTCTCGCACAACGAGGTCGATGACAAGTGAATTGGACGGTTAAACGTAAATTATTCCTGTTGCGTGGATCGTTTTAACGGACACAGCGCACAGAGAAACGTTCCGTGTTCGTTATCAGAGGTGGGCAAAATTCTTATCGTTAAAAACACTTCGAATAACGGATAGAGACTCCGGATGCCTTACTCGTAAAAATTAATTTTACCTCCGAATAAAATTCTGCCCATCTACGTTTTTTACTCACGGATCGAAATATTGTTTACCATCGACGTCGAGCTTCGTTTTATATCTGCGCGTGTCGTTCCAGCAGACTTTACGACTCAATCCATTGAACTGTATTTTTCCCGAAATTCATTTATTTAATAAAGTTATCGTCACGTAATTTCGTTGTACATCACGCGACCTTCTTCACGTTTAAATTATTTTCACGAATCCGCCTCTTCTAATATTTACACGCACCTGAACGCAACCGAATCAGATTTCTCGTTCGGTTCTTCTAAAGGACACTCTAAACTCCGTCAGCCACGATTTGCCCTCGGTAACCGATTTGATTTGCGTTCCAGATGATTCCAACCTGATGGACGAGTTCGCTGCCTACGAATTCGTTGACACCAAGACCTACGAGTCAGCTCCCGTATCCTTCAGGCCTTGCGTGCCTCGTGCTCCTCGCGGAAAGCACTCGCAAAATTACATGTGCGGGGAGTGCGGGAAAGGGTACAAGTGGATGGCGAATCTGCGCAGGCACCAAAGACTCGAGTGCGGGAAGTTGCCCAAGTATCACTGTCGAATGTGCAAGAAAGAGTTCTATCGACGATACGAACTGACCAATCACTTAAACACTAAGCACAGCGCGAGTGGCAGCCTCCACGGCTACGAGAACTCGGCCCAGAAGGATACTTCGACGTCCTGGACAGTTTAACCAGCCGGATTTTCCCTGTTATAGTAGCGTTCTCCATCGCGATACTCGAACGCTTCGAGGCCACGTCACGAATGGAACGACGTGTCCTTCTAATCGTAACACATTCTAATAATTTTACCACCTGTGCGTCTAACTTTTTTGCGACACTATTCTTTATTTTCATTCGAACGATACGAGTGAAGCCGATCCCGAACTTATTTATACCGCATGAAATGTATGCCAATGCTGTAGCGTGACGTTCACGAAAGGACCGCATTCATTAAAACGCACTTGCTTTTTCGAATAACTGCATCCTTCATTTCCTCTCTGTGAAACTGCTTTCGCGCGTGTGAGATAAATACTAATTCTCTAATTCCGATGCAACATTTATCCTACGTGTTCTCGAGGCTCCTTGTGAACGACTTTCGTTTTATAAGTTCCGTCGATAAGAATTTGCTATTGGAAGCGAAACAGTTTTCCTAAAAATGTGTATTACTTTGGACAATTACAGCTCAGTTTCTTTGTATTTTAAAGAGGACCACAACATCACAGTCGAGAACAAATAACACGAGATTTTGTACCTATCGGCTGCTTTCGAAAGGGCGAATAAAATATTTACTACGCTTGATGCATGTTCTTTCCCGTTCTACTCGAATCTCCCGGCCATTCTGCGCAGAAACTGCTTGATAACGTCGACTGTTCGTTATTCGCAGGCGACCAAGAGGATTTCAACCAGTTGAGCCAGTGGTTCGTGAAACAAGAGGTCAAGTACGAGTTGCCACAGTCTCTTTACCAATACGTAGCCAGCAATTACTCGCCGAAATCGGAGGAGAGGAGGAAATCGTCGAAGAGCGTCGTCTGCGAGGAGTGCGGCAAAAGCTTTTCTCGGCCCGACAGTCTTCGAAGACACGAGAAAAGCTATTGCAAGGTCAAGGGTGACAGAATGTATTGCCGTTTCTGCGGCAAAAAATTCGCGAAGCTGGCCTTTCTGAACGACCACGTGAAATCGGTGCACTCGATTCTTTTCTCGGAGTCGGACACGCAATAAGCTCGTAGGCAACGATCGTCACGAGCAGAGAAGAGACTTGGACTCTTTCCTCTCCTTTGTAGGATTCATTCAAGATTCGGTTTCTTGGGTTATGTATATAGTTACCTTTTTTCATTAAAAAGATCGTCCGATTCCCGCGTGTGAAATCTTGCTACTTTTGTAAATCGCGAAATTTGTATCAGAGAATTAATCGCGGGCCCAGTGTATCGATCTCCTGTAATAATTTTCGTAATGAACTTTGTAAGGAGATCTTTAACTTTTCATCATTCTAAGTGTACCTTAATCTTCATCGGGCGATAAATATATGGCTTGCAGAGCATATGTTGCAAATGTATTATACTTGAGCGTGCAAACTAAGGATGATTTCATCGGATCGCAATAACGCAATTTCTTCGAACGAACGTAATTGAATAAAACCACTCTCGAAACGATGTTTTCTAATCTCTTTTATTCGTTCTGAGATGCAGTCTGTCTAACAAAAGCGTGACCATTCAAAGTTTAGCTCCAAAGTAATTGGACTTTTAGTGTATTTTACAACACAATGATGTAAAATAAAAAATGTCACGTATTCAAAATTGATGTGTGAACAAGTGCTACGAATACTTTCGCATCGTTGCAACATTGCGAATCATAACGAGCAGCTAAGCTTCAAACGAATCCGTACAATAATTTTCGAAGCGTAGCGACGAGTAGTTATCGAATTACGCTGGTCTCGTCTTATTAGACAGACTGTAATCGCGATCCCAAACTTCTAACAAGATTTCCCTCGGAAAACAAGATGAACGTAAGGTAACTCGGCTACGTCGAAAAGATGCATGCTTCCTCGCTGTTGGCTGAACTTCGTAACGCATAATTTTGCACGCGGATCCTCCGCTGGACTTCCTTTTTTCACTTTTAACAGAGAAACGCGTCTTTACAGGCGCGAATATGGAGGCTATGAGAGAGGGCGAGAAGGGCCAAGAGGACAACGCGGAGGCGTGCGAGGTCTCGTTTCACGGGCAGCTGCCGATGAGTTACTTACTGTGCGACTCGTCCATCCTGAACTCCGCGGAGACTAGCGTGACGCAGAAAAACGTCAAGTCCAATCAGCAGTTCCGTTGCGACGGATGCGGCAGAGCTTACACGCGAATGGACAGCCTGAAACGACATCAGGCGAAGTGCGACGCTTCTCTGGAGAAGCTGCAAGAAGAAGTCGAGTGGCTTCACAGGCAGAAGTTTTACTGCAATCAGTGCGGCAAGGGTTACAAGAGGTTGGACACCTTGAGGAGGCACCAAAGGCTCGTCTGCGTGGACAAAGAGACCGCTACCACCAGCTCGTAAAGGGATCTCTGATTCGCTTTCCCTCTGGCGAACTTTGGTGCTCCGAAATGACGAGAAGTTTATTTGTTGACTTTGCGTGGCAGGAGAAAGTAAATTTATCCAAGAGAGTTTTTGGATCGAACGTTTAACCCTTTACGATTGTTGATACTGATCCGAGTTAGGTGTCGAGTCGAGAATTAGTCTCTATTCTTAAAAATCAAATCTTCGAAACATTTCGTACACTTCGATTGCAAAGGGTCAACTATCGTAAGGGTTTAAATATCTGGGTTAATATTTACTCATAATTGTTGAAGAAAAATAATAGCAAGTATTTCGAGGGTTTCCCTTTGCGTGTACGCGAGGCGACGTGCCTAGCGTTATACCTCCGAAACTATATCCCCAACGGCACTGTTTAATTTCATTGCACTTCCAGGAAGGTCCCAACGACTCTTTCCTTGTATTTTTAGTCGGGAAGAAACCGTCAAATCACCCCCAGAGAAGTAACCGCGTTTACTCGGTGCTTGGCTAAATTTACATCAAATATACCAGTTCAAATCACCAAATTCAACAATAATACATGTGCAAAATAGTATATTATATCGCTGCAATGTTGAACGTTGAATCAGTTTATAGCTCTTGTTTGAACTTTTCAAATATTTGTACCTGCGCGTACGTCCATTAAATCCTGAAGGAATAAAGTATTGGATATCTGAATTAAGGATGCTTCGCACATTTTCGACCGTCCCTGTAGACTATTTCGTGTCGTCGCAATAAGTATCGACTTCCAACGTTCCATGATCGTTACCGCTTTGCGCTTTTCCCGCAGGTGGCGAGGAAACGGGAGTGTACAACGCGTTGTGGATGCTGGAGAAGAGTACTCGAAGCATAGGGGATTTCCAAGCTTCGCACGTTTGCACCGCTTGTGGAAAGAGGTACAAGTGGTTGGACAGCCTGAAGAGGCACATAAGAGTCGACTGCGGCAACAAGGAGAAGCAATTTTCGTGTCACGTGTGCCACAGGAAGTTCAGATACCGATACGAACTACGAAATCACATTGTCGTACGCCATGGCGTGTGAATCTCTTCTCCGTAGCGCTAACAAATTTTCGAAAAACTTTCTTAATCGTCTTCTGAACCGTGTAATTCTTAACGACACATTTCGTTCAGTTCCTTAACAACAGAATTAATACCGGTGGACAAGTTACGCGATTCACTCTGTGCGAACTCGATACGCCGTATAAACTTAAGCAAGACTCATAGTTCACGTAGAACTAAATGTTATTTCCGTGTAAAATAATTGATTTTATTTTTCAAAAATATATTCGATCGATGTGAAAAGCTGTTTGAACTTAATAATTATTTGTTGTTAAATAATTTGGAGTGAACCTGTCTTCCTTGAGCTTCCTTGTATTGTCTGATATTTTTAAGGCTTTCTTGATCGTAATCGACGGAACCAAAAAGTGACCATCGATCGATGAAGTGTAATCGTTTGCGTGCTCGAGTTTCGCCTTGCGATTAGTCACGAGACTTCGTTTTTCAGGAGAGCAATGGTACGTGATGGATCAAGCTGCGTCACGCGAAATCTTGTCGCATCTCCAGCCAGTGGAAGTCTATCGATGCGAGTGCGGAAAGGGTTACAAGTACAGTAGCAATTTAAGAAGACATCAGTCCATCGAATGCGGAAAAAACAAGAAACGACATCTCTGCAATGAGTGCGGGAAACGTTACAATCGACGCTACGAATTAGATCATCACTACCTACTTAATCACAGAAAACTATAAAATCGATTTCTTTCCGTTTCTTCTTCATTTGACATAAACTTTGAAACGAACTGTACGATTCGCTAACTTTTCTTTTTTATTTAGTCTTTGTTTCAATTTTTTTCGTTCAATAAAATCGTTTCGATATTTTATAACACATTATTATTACCTGAAATGTTTGACCTTTGACTGTGTAAAATCGAACAAGAAATAAAAGTTTATACTTTGACGGTACTTGATTTGTATACGGTAATTCCTCGTCTCAAGGTAGAACTAAAGGCATAGGGATTGGAGAAACTGAATCTCCAATGCAACTGAACTTCCGATGCAAACTCCAAAGTAGTTGGATTAATTCAAACTGTCGTCTGGTATAAAATAATGTTATTCAAAGCGTTCCAGAACCTCCACGACGATAGAAAAGATACTTAATTTTATAATTCGATAAGACAGAAATTATTTGGAAGAATGTTCCTCTATCAACTCTTGATCCGAGGCAACCGATGGTCTCGATTTTCGATCTTGAAACGAGGAATCACCGTATCGCATTTCTTTCCAGCCTCTGTTAAAATCTTTCCACTGTTTCCATTCACGCGCAGAGAGTTTCGTGAACAGTTCTTAAACGGTGCGTTTGTTTCTTTAAATTTCAGATTCGTTCTCCATGTTGCAGCTGTCTTATGGCATGTCGTCTGGATTTCAATCTTACTCGAGCGCTCCGCAACACCAGCAGGACGCGGAACCATCGCGCAGCAGCGACGGGATCCTGCTGAACATTTGTTTCGGTTGCGGGAGGAGATACAAGTGGAGGGACAGCTTGCTGAGGCATCAAAGGGTCGAGTGTGGTAACAAGGAAAAAAAATTCTGTTGCACGCTGTGCCCGAAAAAATTCTATCACCAGTACAAATTGAACGAGCACTACCAGGGACGACACAAATTGCCCAAGCTCCGTTGAAGACGAAACGTTTCGCTTTTGCAACATTTTTTATCGCGACGATCGTTAAAGAATTATCAACTAAGAGAAGTACCAGAAATGTTCCTTGAGATTAGACTAAAATACTCGCTACGGTTCTTCGACCGTTTCTTCTTAAGCAGCGATTGTAACGTTTGCAGACAATTTCCTGATGTATAATACGTTATCTGCTATATCCAGACTTCGAATTAAAGACTTTCTTTCGCGTCTGTGAACGATGATATCGGGAGCACGGTCGAACGAAACTTGTTGATGTAACGAAAACTGTAAATGCGAAGTTTATAATTGATTTGTACGTATATATAAGTACCGATACCTGAGACTCTACGACACTCGCTAACCGCGGATACAATAACTGTAAAGCGCGATCATCGTTGTATTTTCGAACAGTATCGATTCTATTTTCTCTAGTTTCTGTTATTAGGTAATTAATAAATCACGACTTGGCGTCATAACGTTTCATTCCTATCGAATTATTGTTATCGATACATTTGCCGAACACATTGTATCCAGATCGAAAACCTCGCTGTTCTTTTTATGGAATAAAATGGAATTAACGAAAACCCTGTGGTGCTTATACGAGCTATACTTCACACTTGACACATTCGCTACCATGGGTCACGTAGTTTATCGTAGCAGATCGTTTATGTTAGATTCTTATTTTTCAAATTTCGATGAATGAAGTATTGGTTACAATCCAGTTATCGATGTAACACGATCTATGGTGGATTCCAGCTAAATGGTGGTTGCGATCATGTTAACGTTACCGCGGTAATTTAATCATAACTCTTTCGCGTGGTGCAACTCACCCCTTCAATTCCAAAGAGAAACAGACCTCACGCATCTCACGTTCAATTAACATGCACCCTCCGAAGCGACGAGGAATCTAACACAAACCAAAGGGTCCAAATACTATCGCTCTCGATTAGCTTTCCCGTCCGACAAGTGAACGAATCGACTTCGGATACCCCCGCCAGGTTTCCGCTGTACATCATTCGATACGAGTAGCCTCCTTCCTTAACCAAGTCGTTTCTTTCACCTGTCAGACCGCGAATTACTCGAGTATTCGCTTACGATGCGAGCAGAGAACCTGAACACTTGGAGAACGAAAGTTGGCGGTTCTGTCATCCGTGTGATTGCTTTCATGGTAAACGGTTAAGTGTACCTTGATTTGTGCTTTGTGTAAGTCCACGTTCTTGTCATCAACCATCGTCACAGACACAGACTCATTGGAAGCGTGCAGGAGAGCCGCTCGAAACGGTACTGATCCTCTTATCTGTTTTCTAGACCGGAGCTACTCGCCAGGTGCAGCGATCAACTGGTACTATCAGTACCGAACACTGTACCTGAGAATGGTAGCGGAGAATCAGATGGCGGAGAACGCGACCGCCCAGAACAAGAGCCCAGTCGTGGAACAGGACTCGGAGAGCTGGCCGAACAAGCCGGTCGTCTCGGAGAAGACGTCCGAGAAGATATTGAACGAGGCTTCGGGGAATCACACGGCGTTTGGCGCTCGCGACTCGTCGGAGTACTCGTGCCCGCGGTGCGGAAACGCTTACGTAAGACTCCATTCGTTAAATAGGCATATCAAGTTCGAGTGCGGGGTCGAGCCGCGGTTCGAGTGCCCCGTGTGCCACAAGAAATCGAAACACAAGCACAACTTGATCTTGCACATGAGAACGCACCAAAAGTCTTGAGGGGATAGGCGATCTACATATATATGTATACATATATATAGTTAGCGATAATTTGTTTCCACGGCTGATGCAGTAATTCCTTCGCTTAATGATCGCACCTGCGTTAGGAATACTTGAAATGGTATCACATTTTGTAATAGACTATAAGATTGCAATTTAAAATATTTAAGAAATTTGAACCTCGATTAAGGGCACCTGATGGGCTCGATTTTGTACCATTAAACGAGGAATTACTGTGCGATCCGGATATCGATGTATTTGTGCACGGTGACATTTTTAAATTAGATACGTCGCACACGTGCTTGTATATAGTACAAAGACAACGATTGTCTCGATTCATCAGTCAGTACGCATAGTTAACCCTGGAATACCACGCTTCATTTTTAAGCAACTTATCGATATTTGTATATTCGCATCGTTTAGAATCATTAGCTTTCTCTAAACAATGTGTAGGCTTGTGCGAGGTGTAGCAGACGTTACAAGTCCGCTATGGCATTCTTTATGAAATGTACAGATAAACTACGAGAAGATAGACTGGAGTCTACAGGACTTTAGAGCGGCATTCCAGGGTTAAGAGCTCTCGAGCAACATTCAAACTAGTTGCTTCCACTGTGCAATAGAAGATAATTTATTTAAGTATTATCTATTGCTAAGAATGTTTACCATAGCGGGTTCTACGAAATTCCGATCGTATAATCCTTTTCCAATTTTTTGCGTGATGCCTTCCAAAGAAATTAACTTTAACAGTTAGAATAGGAACGCAGTCATCAGCGTGGGCTTTGATTTCGTCGCTAACATGATACTGTTGTTTTGTATCATACGATCCCACGAAATTGTCAATCGAACCTTGTAAGTACTTACAATTTTGAGTACGGCAAGCTCATCGTTAACTGTCTATTCCGCTACGTGCCCCACTGGGAACCCAGCAAAGTCTCGTAGAGTTTGCTCAAAAAATGTTTACAAGATTTTCGCACGATATTTATTTGTGAAGCTATTTAGCTTAAAACATATTCGTACGAATGAAATAGAGGGCTAAAAGTCCAACAAAAACATTTTGTTATTACCGTCGACTCGCTGTTTGTTTAAGTTTTTGTTTTCCATACATTCCGTACCAGTTTAGGCTCGAAGTGTAAGTTTATTTTTGCGCGAGAGTGCAACGTTAAATTTACGTTTAAATTTACGTTAGAGTTTAGCGGACGTATTTAAAGTACATTCAACGCATCGAAAAAAGATGCTAAACGCATGGTGCAGTACTTATAGTACTCGTTACGTAAGATACCCGACGACGATTAACACAAATCGTTTGCTTCCAAATACTTATTGTTAGTGCAATGTTGTTCTTACGTTCAAATTTCCTTTTTATTTTATGAACTGAAAACAGAGATCTCGAAAGTAATTTATTGTTTTGTTACCGTACAAAGACTGACTCGCTGCCATTGTTATTACGTGTTCAGTAAGATCGCGAGAAAGAATAATCGTAATACGATTACGTTTTTATATTTTACGCCTCAGAGTATGTTAATGGACGTTCTACGTCGAAAGTTAGACCGATGAATCCTCGTTTTGTGTACAATTCTTACGTTGAACGGATCAAAGAAGTATAGTGCCAGTGCAAGAAGTCTGAGAGGAAACCGTTACGAAAAGAAGCGCATACGTGCGCGTGCGTGAATTTATATTAAGTATAAACAGATATATGCGATTGTAAGACATTGGAAATAAATATTTTCTAATTTACGAAACCTCGCAATACCTAAAACAACTCTTGATCGATTTACAATAGGAAAGCCATCTTCTTGTACCGTAGATCCGAGTATCATCGACACGTACAGCGCAGCATGTCTTTGGTAATTCGTATAACATGCTTCTTGTACAATTTTCTTTACGTAGAAAATGTTTTACCCATCGCTATTGACAATTGCACGTAGGAACGTGAACGATCGACCTAGAGGACTATTCGAAGCGAACAACCGCCGAACGCAACCGTTAAAATTTGATTTGTCGTGTAGAAAAGTACACTTTTTTTTTGTTTTCTCAACAGCATGGCCCGATGCAAGTTCCTCGAGGTTGTGGTCCTATGTTTTCGTTGTTAATTATTACGTTGCAGTAAACGAAACCATGCTTCTTCCTTCTCCGCCTTCCTTTTTCGTTCTCGTCGTTGGAGAAACGAACGCTTTACTGATCGTTTGGAACAATGTTACAGTCTGGAAAGCGCTGAAGGATTTGGAAGACGGGCCGCCATTTTTGTGCCCGAAATGCGGCCGCACTTACACACACAAGTGCAACCTGACGAGGCACTTGCGCCTCGAGTGCGGCGTCGGGCCGAGATTTCAATGCGCGTGGTGCAAGAAGCGGTTCAAGCATCGACATCACCTGCGGGACCATCAGAGGATTCATCTTTACAACAACTGCAACTTCAAGTCGCGAAACTGAAACATTTCTCTCCTGTACAAACATTTGGTTGTAGAATATCCAGTCTTTTCTTCAGCGACTCGCGTGTTTACTATTTACTCATTTGTTAACTTATTTACCTGTTTATTTATTCGAAGCCGGCGAGACGTTCGTAACAGCGATCTCAGTTGTTCGTCGAAGGAAAATGTGTTGAATTAATGCGTATAAAAAGGTATTGTTATATTTCTGCTGTTTTGGATATTTTAAGTATTTAATCTTTCTTTGACAGAAGGAATAGTCGCTCGAATATTATTTGTTTTGTTGCGTATGCGGATATGACGCATAATCGTGGGTATAAATTCGTTGTTGTTCTATAAATCCTATCGTTCCATCGATGTTCGTGGTAATTTAATTCTTACGTAAGTAAGGTAAGTCGAGAGATAAAACTACAAAGTACGTAGTACATATATAGGGCATTTAGACAGAAGGGAGAAACGTATAGACAGCGACGAATATCCATCTGTGCTATTTTCGAGGCGTGTAGTTTTACTTTTGTGCTCAATACAAGTCATTATTATAACTGTAAGGACAAAGGATGTATTCTTGTTGTTCGTGAAATCACCGAAGATGAGTCCTTTGTTCTTACGATATTGTTTTATCTTTTACCCATTTTATATGTAAGGAATTCAAGTATTCGAATATAAAAGAAACGAATTATTCGATCTAGGGTAAAATTGCCGAGTCGGATATTCAGCGGTGTCCGAGATGTAAGATTCGGAGCTAGAATATTTTCAATGTTTGTGATCAGTGTGATTGTCGCGTCTGCGCAAAAGACAAGGTATTAATAAAGTATCTATTAGCGTGTAAGTCGTAATCGTACACCGTGCGTAGACGGTATAGATATATTTGCGAATCTGTAGAGACTGGAATGACACGAGTGTACAGAAACAGCCTGTTGGCCGTAAACGAATCCGTCTCAATTTTTTGTAATCCGGTGCTCTAACTACATAATAAGAGGAGCCATCGAGCCAAGCGAATCGAAGAGATGTTTCGGAAGACAGAAGTGCAAATACCTCTTAATTGTGCCAAAGATACGATCTAGTTTTTACGTTCGAGAGATCAACACAACAAACGCCTTCGCGAAGCATCTCGTTAACGATTACGAGAAATTCAAACCTTCCTAAGCGAATAATAGTGCAATACGAGCTAGCGTAAACGTACGTTTTAAATACGCTTCGAAGTTTTCCTAGTTTACAGAACCGATGCTCCTACGACGATAAATTGTAAACAGAGATGGTAGAACATTATTCGAGCAACAGACGCCGAGTAAACAATTTGTACAACGCAATGGTAATTGATTCAGCTTGAAGCACGATTTGATTTTATAGTATACTCATCTCTAGTATCCAAAGTAACATTAGAAAATTCAATCGCAACACGCGAAAAAACAACGAAACACGAGAGGAGATTATATTTCGTACGACACTTACTCACTTATCTAACACGGTGCTTCCCAATAGACGTGGGAAAATTCGGAATAAATTTCTGAAGTGACTCCAATTGGAAAGGAACTTAATGTAACAAAATGGGCTGAGAAGCACTGTTCTAACAGACGCGGATGAACTATTTTACCGTAGTTTGCGCGTTCCTTAGAAAGCAGAGGACTTCAGTTGAAATAGCAAGCGAAATAAAGAGCTTCCGAATGTCCGCTCACGGTAATGCAATTACAAGTACAAGTTTATACGAATCGCCTATACGTACGTTCGAGATTTATAAATCGAATGTCACGAATGCGTTAATTGAGATTAGAAGTACTTAAGCACGATGCTAAAAAGCTGCGCGTTGTTTAAGTAGCCGAACGATTACGTTAACGTTAAGCCAAGCTTTACAGTTCCTTTGATGTCCGTAGCACGAACGAAACTATGTACAGTTAGAGAAAAGTTGTCACGAGATAAAGCGCAAAGTTATCTTTTATAGACAGAGCAGAAACGGCAAGCTTTCCGACTATGTTACGAGCCAGCTATTTATTTCAACTGCTCGACGAGTAGCGTGTTGCGTTTACTTAACAAAAGACATCGTGTACCTTTGCAAAACAGAATAAATTTACTTTTTACGAAAACTTGCAGTTGCTTACTTCCTGGAAACGTTCAAGTCGCTAGTTTTAGAAGACCAACTGACACGCATTCTCAGTTATCAAGAATATCAAACAAATCGCTATTTATTTTCTAAACTCTCGCGGTAACTTATCGACTTTATTATTATTACTTTAAATTTATTCGACCATCGGTATAGTACTGGCCGTCGATGCGAGCATTCCGTAACGTTCGTCGGTAAAATAGCAACGGAAGATAATAACGCTAGGCGCCAACATTCAATTCCATGCGCACTCGAAACAGAGCACGCGATTATTTTTCAATTTCAAGGCCGTGCGTCAAAGAAGATAACGTAAAAGGTCAGTATCGCGAATAGGCTCGTAAATCGTTACCGCGAATACAGTAATATTTCTTTACGGTTTACGTCATAAGACTTCCATTTAAGCGATACGCATCACTATCATCCGTTGAACGTCGTTACCGATATCTTAACGATGGCATCACATGACGAAAACCCAATCATAGGCAAATGTTGCCATTCGAAATAGTTGCTCGCATTACTCGTTTAACCTCTCGCAAATACAAGGCGTCGACGAAACGCACAGCTCTGGAAACGTTTCGACGGTTAGCAATTTACCGGACGACCTTGGGCCTATCGCACTGGGCAGTCAAAGAGTCGAGGACAGGTCGCGATGGATCAAGAAGGAGTTCCTCACCGACGGCGATATCCTTTTGTGGGAACGCAGCGCCACTTGGAACGCTGACGTACCAGAAGGGTGTTACGCGGGTACGTGAGATCCAGCAGGAACCCTCGCCAGAAAATCAATCCCGAGACGTCATGCCGTCGTGTGTATCAACATTGGAAAATCAATGGTAACCCGTGACGTAGGAGTCCCGCCTCAGGACGGACCAATAAGCTGGTCCTCTCGTCCCCACCGAGTCGAGCTTTTACACCTAACCACACGGCCGCCGGCGTGCTCATTCCGTAGCAGACAGCTGCCCAGACCGGACGCGCGTGTATTCGAACCTCGTTGAAAAGGCAACGCACGCCGAGAGCTACCCGTGAAATCAACACGACGTGTATGCAGTTTTCCAGTCGACACAGCACCGGGACCAACAACACTCTGCCGATCCGCTAGTACCAGCTGAACCGAGCCTGAACGCTGACGCTCCGGAACGATCGATCCGATTCCGAGTCGAATCAGCAGAAGATCCTGCGCGAATTTCTGCCCTGAAACGAGGAATTCCCTTTTCCACTTTTGCCGCCAAAGACGGTCCCGGGTCCAGTGAAGCAGCGCCGAGTGGTCGCCGATCGCCCGCTGGGATAAGCCTGTCGAGGGTGCAGAGCTCGTTCAATTCGAAGTTTCCGGAGAAACGGTGGGAGAGAGACGGCGACTGGTGGCACAGACCGTGAGAAACGGGACGTTCCTTCCAGAGGAATAAAGAGGAAGAGAGTGCGCGCTAACGAGTGCCGGCTACCGAGATGGCGTTTATGATGCCCGTGGTGAAAAACGAGTGGGACATTTACAAGACAAATCGCAACCGACGATCCTCGGAGTGCTCCAATCCTCAGACCTGTCGCAGCAGGAAGGTGAGTGATCTCGATCAATGGAAAAAAAAGAAAACACGAGTTCGCGCGCTATTTGACAGCACCGAGACTTAGGTGGATAGCGCCAGGTATTTTAAAAGGAAATTTTTGCTTTGTAAAATAAATAATACTTTCGTTGCACGGAGAATAGCGTTTCATGTAGAAGTTCTTAGTTGAAGTCATCGCTGAAGCTTATCTAGCGGATACTGTTCTGGTCGTGACGCTATTAATCATTCCTTGAACGATCTCCAATTACTCGGTAGCTCATTAGCGTATAATTAGTTTAATCGATTGCCTTCAGCGATTGATAGTGTCACGTTTACTGCTAGACTCGTTAAATATGCTTTACCGAGTTCGATTATCAATCCAGGTTGGAATGTAATTTCATCAAATTTAGTACTATTTTTTGTGTAAATTTTGAGCCAATGCCAAACAGCCTGGTGAACGCAGTTTGGAAACAGAACCGTTTCGCGTTAACGACTCTTTCGCTCGGTTAAGCTCGCGTCAAAGTCACGTTTCGATTCGGTTAGTCTCGTGAGCTGAGCGCGTGTAGTTGCACAGTTTTTAAAGAGAAACGATGCTCGTCGCTGGAAACTACGTTCTACTGGTCGACTTATCGCTCCAACGATAAAAGAGTAGGTAATTCGGTAGGCCGAGTTTCCAGTTCGTTGAGAAAATTTGGCGCGTGATCGTCCTCTTCTGAGAACGTTCTGGCGTTCCTGATGGTTTATGGTTGTTTATTTATTCGAAACATACGTCAGGCTGGGTTTCGGAGCAGATTCTAGTAGTTAAATGGTTTCGACGCGGTAGAAATGTTCGACGCGCGTCAAAACCCTGAACCGGGAACGATGAACAGCGATTGGTATTCAGGACCACGCGCCTCGTCGAGCGAATTTAAGCATCGAATATTTCGAGCGAGCCGTATGCGATCAAGAATGTCGTTTAGCCATAATTTCACGCTTACTCGGCTCGATGATTACACGCGACGAAAGCGACTCTCGACGACAGATGACAAAAGAGCACAGCGTTTATTTTGCCCGCGTTGTCTTCGGTGAGGTAATCCTTGTTGACAGTCTTATTTCGCTGACGAAGACAACAGAGTGACGAGCACGTTGCTGTCCTTTCGGCGTTAACGCAAAATGGTTTTGAATTGGGTGGACTCTATATTTCTCGGTTCCCTGACTGTCCTTGTTAGGCTAGTTTGTAATCAGTGGAGCGTATATCATCGAGCTGATATCTATAGCTCTTCCCGGCGTGACGCGCAGTTGCACAACTTCGATTCTCAATTTCGTAATGCGTCATGCAGTAATATCTCTCTTCTCACGTGAATTCTCGCTCGGGGCACCCTTATCGGATGTCTTGTTCGTTCCATAATCTCGTATGTCATCGATAACGGAGACACCAGTTTACGAAGTCGGACGCGAAGAACGAGAAATCGTATCGGCAATCTGGCGTGTAGACCATCTTATCGATGTGCATTGTTAAATGTAAATCTCTGTAACCATTACGGCGAATAAAAAAGGCTTCGACGAGCGTAGCGAATGATAACAGCGAGCGCGAAGATAAGCCTTATCGGATCTTTCATCGGATTATTACAGGTTCTAACGGGTATGCAAAGTGGGAGCAGCAAGAAGAAATCGCGAGCGCTTCTCGACCGTTTCCTTTCATTTTTCGACGGACATGAAAATGATACTGTCGATCGATAGTCGCGTAATTATAAATGCTGATGGAATCTGCTCGAATCGAAATATAGTCGAAGGTGATGGAGCGCTCGCTGATGGTGTTCTCTTCTCGCACACCAGAAGAGAAAGATAGAGAGATCGTAGATTGCGTGAAGCTGCAAATCGCGTTAATCGATAACTACCGGCTCGAGAGAGATAGTTATCGCTGCAATGCTGGGCGCGAAAATTGCAGGTCTGGCTCTGTTCTGGCATTGTACTTTCAATTACGCGTGCTAGGTGTCTCGTACAGCGATGCTCGTTCACAGTTCCGTCCAATTTCGAAGCATAGCGCCATCGATTGTGTCGCGAGAGGCTATTTCGACTCCACTTGCGAGGGATCATCCCCCACCCCTATTCGCTGTATTTAACTGCTGCTTCTTATCGACTTTAGAGCGACGTCTAATTAGCAAGCCGATAGGGAGTATCAAATACGGAGGCATCCCGAGTCGAGGGACAGCACAGCTTAAATTTCATTCACCTGTTTTTCAGGTTGTCAGAGACCGGTTCCAAGTCCCGTGACTATCTAATATACGTTATCGTGCAGGTCGACAACTTGGAAAGATCCTCGGGGGTGGGAAAACTGGTTCAGTCTCTGTGAACTCGGTTTCCTCTACATTTCCTCGAATGCTTCTTTTCGAATGGACATTTTCTATCACTCTGTACTTTTTTCTGCGTTCGATGACAAAACAGGGTTCTTGAGAAGCGAACGAGATCGTTGCTTCCAGGAAACGCGACTGACCGTTGTCGCAAATAGGTGCTAAGACATTTCATTTCATCATGAGATCGTTGCTTCCAGGAAATGCGACTGACCGTTGTCGCAAATAGGTGCTAAGACATTTCATTTCATCCGATGCAAGGCCACGTGTCTCGATTCGACTGCATCCGATGGCAGGGAGAGAGGAGCAGTTATGCAATCGAGTATAATCTGTGGCGAGAAATTCACCGTGGCCGCGGTCATGGCGCACGTGCACACGCGTGGCTTTGATTATTTGATGCGAAGGGACACGTCGTTTGGCAACCGCTGTTCGATTCTAGAATTACCTAGAGAATCAGGTCTTGCGCCGCGACGCTCCGCTAGATTCGCTCGAGGAATGTTGCTTACCGATTCGATCCGATCGCTGGTCTAACCATCCGATATGTTTCACGTTTCATTTCTGGTAAAAGTCCACCTGCGTAAAAGGGTCAAGCTTCGATGATCTCAAATTGTAAACATACCAAGAATACCCAGATTACGTAAACATCGTGACGTGTCGTTTATGTAACTATATTTACATAACGTATTCTCTTTACGATTACTCGTGGAATATGTCAATAAAGTTTGATCGTTTCATCTACTTCTCTGAGAGTTGCTGTACTATGCAGCATTTGGTCGCGAGACGTGAAAAAAATTCGAAAGTCGTAATCGATGCGCGAGCAGACGTTTAATCTTCGCAGCCGAGTCGAACATGAAGTATAGGTTCCCAGTGAAAGTAGTCGAGTCCTTGCGCGTTTTGAAAGGAGGCGTCTGTATCGAGAAACAAGACGAAAACGAAGGTTTCGAAAGACCCGACGCGCAAACTTTGGATTTCTATCGCGTTTGACACTGGTGAGTCAGACCGTTACTTCTCAAGTATTCCGCGCGATTCCGATGACGAAGACTCGCCGTCGGTCACGGACTACGTCGAATCGATTAACAGAAATTTCTTCTATTTATATGTGTTGGATATTTACGCAGGTATTAAGCCTTAAGAAAAAAACGCTCAGGTATGACCCAGTCATAAAACTTGGCCCAAAACTCGGCTGTTTCGGTCGCTATCGACCCGAGGGTCTCAAACCACACAAAATCAAACTTTCAAATTATAATCTAACGGTTTGTTCGCAAAACTCCAACGATATGTTCGTTAGCAATAGCCAGAAAATTAACGTGGAAATGTTGTCTGTTGACAGGTGTCGGAATGCTCAAAGTCGGAGGGTCCGTCGTTGTCGACGTCGCCAGGTTCAGACTTCCTGACGTCGCCGGCGCACCGTTCGGTGCCCCTCACCTCCAGGCACTTCTCGAGGACATCCTCGAGGGCGTCTCAGAGCTCGTTGCAGAGCCCGAGCAAAAGCACCGGGTCGTCGCCGCCAAAGACGGGCAGCTCGAACTCCTTGAACAAGTTCCACAATCGGTTGGTGGACAAGTTGAAGAGGTCGTTGAGGAAGGCTGAGGAGTGCGGGGAGGACCAGAGGAACTTGTCGTGAAACAGCCAAGGGGTTTTGGGCCGGCCACCGATCCCCGGCTCGAAACCGATCGAGATCCGACGCACCTCCGCACCCGTTACCGCGTCCGAGACGAGCACCGACGCGGTGGCACGATCGTGCCCGGATCCGCCGCCTTCGGCATGGTAGACGACAGCTGACGAACAGGAGGAAGATGGGGGAGTCCAGTGTCCCCGTCACAGGCGACGATGATCGACCCTGTGACGAGTCAAGACTCGATTTCGACGATCGTCGCTATCGCGAAACACCAGCGAAAACAAGAGTCAGGGGGCCAGAAATGACGTCAGGGTGGACGATCGCGATGATCGACTACCGGGGATGAGAGTCCATGGACGTCTCGGAAGATCGAGAACCGTTTCGAGTTCTCCGGTCTCCTCGACGCGAGGGGAGGCCTGGGGAGAGTTCGTGTCGGCGATTCCAGCAGCCGAACAACCTGACCAGTAGGTTGCACTCGTCCTTGCTCTCTTCTACGTTCCTCCTCCGCCGATCGCAGAAACGCATCGTTAAATAACCAAACACCCGGTCCTCTCTTTCGTTCGATGATTCATAGTCACGGGAGACGATGAAAGATCAAACCGAGCAACGCCCGAAGATGATCCGGAAGAAATCGTTTCGCTCGTTTAGTTTCCGATGAAAGATCAAACCGAGAAAATTACAGCCGATTCGATGCACGCCGCGATCTTCCCTTCCCAATCCGTTGATTTTGGTCGGATTAATCGCGATCGGCGCTTGGATAACTGTGAGAATCTGTTTAGGATGACGCCAAGAGGAAAGAGATAAATTGTGAGAGAGAGATTGAGAGAGCCGCTGCGAGCAATCTCTGGGAAGGAGCGATCGGATGAACGAACGGGAACGAGAACGGGTCTCTCTAGCCGAGACCGTGGAGCTCCTTCGCGATCGAAGATCACTAGGGCGAGCACCGCCGGGAACGAGCTGGAACCAGGAAGAACCCAGCGAAAGAGGTACATAATTACCACTGGAATATTCGCCGTGGATGTCCGGGGTGCACGTTCAGAGGTGTATATACGTACATCGCGTTGATTTGGCACGCGTAAGTCGCAACGGTTCGCGAAATCGAAACAGGACCTCCGCGCCCGTACCTAAAGTTCCTTCGTTGTACATTATCGCGCGTATAGAATCCTAACACTCTGACGACCACGAGTTTCCAACTCGTTAAAGCTTTCAGACTTCCCAAATTTTTCTATCCAATATTTCTCGAAGATTCGCAAACGTTTTTCCCTTCGGAAAAGCTACTATTCTTTGCTTGCTTCTTGTCGAATTGTTACCTAAACAGTAATTACAAAACTAATAAACGATTTCGATAGTTGAACCCATCGAAGTAACGAAGGCCGTCAGAGCGTTAACGAAGACTTTCGTACGAGTGTTGCTACGCGACTTTTGCTTTTCGCTCTCCAGAAACTAACGATTAGTCGCGTGAACCGATCGTGCCGGGAATATCGTGCGAATCCTAACCGTTACGTTTTCGTGCGACATGTATCGCTGCCCGGTTATAGTAACCCCTCCCTCTCGTTCCAAGTTCTCACGTAAACGTTTCCCCGATCGTTATTCGAAAAATGTCTCGTCTTTTCTAATCGTGTTTCACGCAACTGGTAACCATGATGAATATGTTTTTGGAACATTAGGACACGCAGAAACGGGGGCGTGACTCGCGTCGAAGCGAACGGGGTTCCGGTAAGAGCTTCTCGCATGCGGACGCAACCGGAAACGCTCGTTTTCATCGTTAAGATTACTTGCTGCCTCCTGAAAGGAATGCGCGAGCATGCGTGCGCGCAGAAACTGCGAAGGGATGCACAGAGTCGCGAATGCGTATATTTACAATCGCATACCAGAGTTGGGCAGTAATTCATCATCGTATTGTGATTCACTCTTTGTAATCGATTAATCGAAGTAATCGTGATGATAATAATAATGATAACGATCATTCATCGATCGCTCGTCGCTAAGATTAAGTAGATTAATCGGAGATTAATATCGTTCAACGAAGGATTACTTTAGCTTTTCTTATTATTAACTTATCGATTCGATCGCAATAAAAAATAAGAACTCTCGTCATCAATGATTAACCTCTTAACTGCGTAAAAAAAAAAAAAGAAAAAAATTAAACGCAGCGCGAACGGGCTTCCCGTTTTATGTCGCTTAAGTGTATCGTTGCGTAACCTGCGTTACGAGTTCGTAATGTTTCTTTTCTTTCGGTTTTGTATACGGATGAACAAATGTACGCATCGAATTTACATTCTTTGCGTTGACGTTGGCGTTCAAAAATGCATAATGGACGTGGCAGCTAAGGGATTAACGAGTCAATCGCGTCCGATGATTGCATTCCTTTTGATTATTTGTGTTGCTCGTTAATTATAACTATCGATTAGACGGTAAATATAGTCGTCGGTCACTAATCGGATTACATTTTGCCCAACACTGTCGCGTACACACATATACACGGTATATGGAGCTAGTGAGAGAATGGAAGCCTAAGAAAAAAAAAAACATAATTTTAACCATGTAACGTTCAAGCGTGATTAATTGTACTTACAAACGTGAATATTTATTCAAAACTTTTCTTATTTTGTTCTCGCGTCTGTTGTACAGGATGTCGCGAAATGCGTGGCACGATTCGAACTTTACGCCAAACAAGATATTTTGACCGCGTCGATACGATAACGCGGATATCTTGCGAAATTTCCGAACGTCGTCCAAGTGCTGGCGAGAAACGCTTGGTAACAATTTATGCCGCGAAAGAGATATTTTCTTGATACGATCTTCGCAATGTATCGAGCCGCATCATAGCGCTTTCCCTCTGTCCCGCGCCCGAGGTATTCGATTATTATTACTGTTTCTATTAGCCATTACGAAGCATTTGTTAACTTCTTGTATAGTATAATGTATTTTACTTCCGTCGAAACGAGCGGTCAAGTCTGTTATTCGTTGTATCGCCGAGCAATCTCTTTAAAAGATGATGCATGGGGGACGAAGGTGGAAGTGTTGTCGAAATTCGGACGCAGAACGACATCTTCCAAAGGCATCGAATGAAATCACAGAGATACCTTACGTACAATTACGGGAAAACGTACAGAAAAATCGTGTTTCGTTTTCCTCTAGAATCTGTTCGCGGCACGACGAAGAAATTCGAAACCAAAGAGAGTCTCTGGTTCCGTGAAAATGTTTCTTTATCGATCGTAAACGTTTCAATATTTTTGTTTTTTTTATACGGAGAACTCGGGTGATCTCGTCGATCGTGATGACACCCCGAATATCTATCGACTGTTTCCTTTCTTTTTTTTAATTCGACAGTATTAAGTCATTTGCGTAAGATAGAACGTATACGTCCTAGACGAGAAGCTAACACTGTGCGACATCTTCTGCGTCCGCTTTGACTGTTTTTCTTTTTTCATTTTTCGAAGCGAGAGAAATTTGTTCGCGCGCCTTCGCTTGTCGTTTAACGAAATTACGAAGTGGGAGCAACTAAACGATACCGCGTGTAACTCTGTGATACCGTAAGCTATAAGGTAGAATTATTTTGCAACGATCAAAGAAAACAAAACGAAAACTGTAAAAAAAAGAAAAAAATAGAAGCGAAGGAGTATAGTTGGCGGAGATGTTATATTGTTACGACGAAAATTCGTACGAACGCTTTGGTTCGGGATCAATTCCTTACGAAGAACGGATTCGAAAAGACCTTTACCATTTTGCAATCTCAGGTTTCGTTATCGAGGTATAAGCAATTAGATCGGCTGATTGGAATTCAAACTTTGAACTTTAATCATTCGCATCTCGATGACAAAGCTTCGGATTGTAAAATGATATAGGACATTGTCATTTCTTTTCTTTTTGCGAGCGTCGAAGCCGATTCAACGTGTTTTCCTCGAAGCAATAAAGGTTTAACGCGAGACGAGAAAAATTCAACGATAATAGATTTTGAACTTTAAGCAAGACGGTCGTGTCCTGCGTATTTTTTGAGAGACGGAGCGGTTGAAGCGGTGAAAGAAAGAGGATCGGATAAGAACGAGAAGGAGAACAGAGCTTACGAAAATAATGCTAAAATGTCGCGCGATGAATTTAATAACGCAAACGTTGCCGTTACATGTAAGACTGCTTTAGAAACAGAAGAAACAAATAGAATTATTGGTCGGATGTTACATTGTGGTGCTGGATTGAAGTTTGGGAACGCGCGGACGATCCTGAATTTTGTCCGGATCCTTCGCGGTGATTCTCAAAATTCCGTCGGATGATTTGTACTGATGAAAACAAAAAAAATGGTGTTACTAGAGTTTAGGGATTGACGAGATAATACGATCTATTTATTACGGCGGCCTCGGACCGCGGAGTAAACGTGGATTGGGACTCTTGATTTCTTTGCCTTATCTACTTAAAATGTTCGCGGAACTGGTAAACTTTTACTTTTTAATCGTATCGTGACAAGCTTATAAACAGTCGATATTGTAGTTGGACTTTTACGGCTCGATCCACTTTCATTCTACGGTCGCAACGTTCGCGCGATTACAAAGCTATACAAATATATATTATATGTATACACACTTAAACACACATTATATATGTATATTTATTATTCGACGACTTGACTATTTTTTCTATTACTGTTTCAAGTACTTTATTATTATTCGTTATACCTCACTCGGGACATTTTGAGCTGATTTTTAGCGCGTGGTTGAGAAGACAAGGCGTGACACCTAACCAAGTCCTCGAGCTAAGTGTTCGTAAATATGTAGTCGATTGGTGGCACCTGTGTGCCAAGTTTCACACTGGAGAGGTGTGTTACGATCGGAGATGGGCAAGAATTTTAGAAATAAAAATTTTTAATAACGACTAAAAGATGAACAACTGTATTCTATCGAGTAAACGTCACAAATAAATCGCTACACGTTGGTTTCCTTCAAAGTTTTGCCCATCTTTGAAACTCGAGTCACGTACCGTGTTGTATTCGTTCATTGTTTAGAAGATTTTATACTGTATAATAAAGTCGCTTAATCGCGTCACGTTGCCAAACTGATATCAAGATAATAACTTTTCTCTCTATTTCGCCAACGTATCGCTGCTAGCTCGAGGCCTTTCTCCTCACCCACGACGATTGAATGTCACTGCCAAAATCCCCCAGAATTAAGTGAAAATGTAGCGTGCGTGGTCGAAAGACTCGAAAACCGGCTGTTGTCGCCTTTTCCCCAACAGTCTGTTCTTATTCTGCCGCCACGGGCCTCTAGCATCCCCCGATTAGATTTCGATATCCTATATTGTGTATTTATTTTTTTTTTTTTTTTTTTGTACGAATAGCGGCTTTCGTTGTCGAGAAAGAAAAAGACCCGCGTCGCTCGCTTTTCTTCGATCGATGCTTTTGGAGAAATTGAAACGAAGAAAGTAAGGATCGATAGAAGGCGTAGAAAAATTACGATGCGTACGACGTATCCAAGCATACCCGCAGTTTCATCGAAAGGCGAAAAATTGTAACGAAAAAGCGAGACGGCGGGTGCACATTCCATAAATTTAATTATTCGTACTTGTCTAAAATAATAAATCTGTTTGATAAGACATTCACATAAGATAATTACACGCGACGATGATAATAAATGAATAATATATCTAAAGTTTGAAAGCTTACAATAGACTCGGTTTACCATTATTATGTATCGTGATTTTTATGTCATGTTCAATAAATGAGTTTTAAAATATCTTTCGATCTGTTCATTTCCCGCGAAACGCGATCCCGTTACGTAAGCAATGTTGCTTTCGGTGTACATAACCAGTAATGCTGCAACAGATTCAAGGATTTCGTTTGCAGTCCCGGCAGACCATTGAAGTAATTCTTTGGTAATGAGTCACGCATCGGATCTTAAATTACGACGGATGATCGCATAAGTCGGCGATGACACGTGAAAACGAGTATCCGATACTCGACCGACGCGGAATAATTATGATTCACGATTAACGGATTCTTCGGATACGATTTATCGACGTTGTCGTCAATTCAGATCGCGATTACAATGAAATCATTGTACGATACGAAGTTATCGGTCATCGGTGATACGTGTGCTTTGACGAGGAAATTAAATCAGAGAAATGGTGCATCGTTCGCGAACCTTCGCGAATGATAAGCGATGGACTCGAGCCAATCCCACACTCGTTGATACCGATACACATTAATCTCCGAGCATTGTGTTGAGGTATCGATCACGTATCAAAATAAGTTGTCATTGCTATTAATAACATGTACCTGTTGATATTTTTTGTAATAGAGATAGTCGGTATCGTAATTTCTAGTAATCCTTCATTTAGAGTACTCTAACATTCGCTCGAATAATTTTAATTATCTCCTACGCGTTATATTTGCGTGAGCTTTCATCTTTCGAAACCGATCGTCTAATTTCGTTCGAATTCACGTTTCAGTTAACGTTGATATCGTTATACGCGCAAATCAAAGTCGACTCGACGATCAAACAATGGAAAGATTATTCCATCGAATAATTACTATGAAGATAAAGATGAAATACAATACAAGTAACGACTGTTATTGTTTCTGGTATCGATCACGTCTCAGACCCATCGCTGTTCACGATAGTCGTATCCTCTGGAAAGTTGGTAAGCTAATCGATATCGTCACGACTACATAAAAGATAGAAAAGCTTCCCTAGAGTTCGTTAATCCACGACTGCGATGTAACTACCTGGTGTTCGCATAAAAACTTCTGCAAAAACGAAATCGCATGATCTGAACGTAAGTTCGTCGAGATTACCCGGGATCGAGCGCAGAAAAGTATCTTGTTTATGTTTACGAGGATCCAGCGTGCACTTATCTTTAGAAACTATTACACGAACGTGTCGCAACACACGGTTTACCATTAAACGGGTATATAAATTTGACGCTGTTCAGCAATTGTGTGTTAACATTTATCGATCGGAGATTAAAGGTCAACTTGCCAGTAACAGTAATCAATTTCCGATATACCGTCACTCTTGTCCGCGCATACGCGATTAAAACACATTTACAATCAATGTAGATCTTATCTCGTTTATTATACATTCGCACAATGTAATTGAATGCAAAATTGTAATAAAGGGAACCTTCGCGCAAACCTTGAAATGAAAATCTAACTGTACGTGTTTACCGTGGAAATTTCAATTGCTTAAAGACATACAAACTTGGCGTTCCTACAGAATTTTATTCGTTACTTTCCGTTGTTATTAGTCGAGTTATTCATTAATCCTTTTAATCTATATATACATTATTCATCTATTCTAATTAGCGTCATTACCAATACAAGTCCTCGATTGACATTTTACGAAATATTGCGTCACTCTTTATGCCAACAATTATTCCAGAAGTATCCTACTTATATCGTCATATTTTACGAGGAGCAATATACAGGCAAGGATGTTGGGCTATTTCGAGTGCCCGCGATTTATTACCTGTCTCCCGATTTGTACTTAATTTTAATCTGGGTGCTAGAAACCGATAGAAATTATCGATCAGGGAAGACGGTGTCGCGTACAGGGTACAATGGATGGTATGCGACGACGAGTCTTCGCGAATCGACCACCAACGTTGCGGTGTTTCCAGAACATTCGAGGAGACACTGCGCTATACCTGCGCGACGCAGCTTCCACGCTCGCAAACTAGACGATGGGTATAGCTTTTGGTGCTCTTGCGCTTAATCCAAGCCTAAGTCGCTCCAATTTAACCATAAAACTACCCTTGTAACAGATTACAGCATACTTGGAAATGACATAGGAAATGAATATGCACGTATTATTTGCACAGTCAGGTTTGACAGAAGGACAATGGTAACTGTGCATCAACCGTTAACGCAACCCGACGCAATCGTCTCTCTGATGTCACGCGCGAGCAAGGATCAATCGCACCTTGAAAGTTCCATTCGGCATCCAACGACGTTTGAGTTGTGAAATCGGTTACCGTTTTGCCTTTGTTATCAAAACTTTTCATAGAGATAACGCGGCTTCTTACGCAACTGAGATTCAGGGGTAATCGTTACAACGTGCTCGTGTTTACAATTGTACCGGAAAACTCTATATCGCCGTTCGGCTTATCTGCTTCGTTTCTCAGGTATGAGCGTAATCAGCGTTGTTTCGAGTAAAATGCAGGCTTATCCGTGGTTGGGTTATTTATTTCAAAAGAACCACTTCTGAACATTGCTCCGGTATCTGAAGCCGCTATCTGAAGCGATGAATCAGGAAATCGTACGTATTTATGTAACACGGCTTTATTTCTTTGTTCTAATCAATATCGGGGATTCACGAAAAAGAACAGAAGCACTGATAATCTGTATATCACACACGGGTTTCCCCGTGCGCACCGAGTTGAACAAGGTTTTCCACGATTCTCTCCCCGTGTTAACCCTTTGCACTCCACTGGCGTCGCCATGGCGACATTATATGCACCCTGTTTCAAGTTTATTTATGGCGACGCGAACGAAATTGACAAAACGAACGAATAAAATTGCGGTGAAAAAGGGACTACAACGAAACTGTACACCTGGTTATTTACAAGTATACAATTCTGTTATCAAAGCCACTCCGATCGTGGATTTTTATCGAAACATTATCGGAAACGGCGAACGCGACATCGTATTAAGACCCTCGCGTTGCGCCTGACGTTCGAGCGAGCCAGATTACAGCGAACAAGAAAGAATTTCATAATTAATCGCCACGTGATTAATTGTTACCGCCAGCGAGTAAATCCCAGCACGTATCGGCATTAATTACAGCGACCAGTCACGTATAAACAGCATATGTTGGATTGTCAGTGAAGTCGTTTTCGCTCTAAATAAAGTAGCTAGGAAAGAATTCAAATTCCAATCTTGAGTAGTAAGATGTGGGAACAATGATAGGAGAAAAAAACAAAGGCTATGAATGAGGAAAGGACCTACCATCACCTATGGTCGAAGATATATCCTAGATTCTCGCGAACCATCTTCGAAGTTCAGAAATCGGGACAAGCTAACAACTGGGTTCGGATACGGGTCCAAGTTGCGAGAAGAAGCTGCGAATCGCGAATTTTTAGACACAGGAGTCCGCGACCGGTTACGCCAATGGTTTTCGCGAATGGAAATTTCCACGGCGCTTGGAGGCCTCGACTGCTTACGATGGTGTGTCACTGGCTGACTTATTAGCGCGAAAATTGCACCGGCAAAAATACTCGTTGCGAACACTGAGAGAACAAGGAAAATAAAATCGCGTGTACGAGCCCCACCGATGCTCATGATTCATCTGTGGTCACGGTTCGCCACGTGGATAATATCCTTTTCGAGGCAATATCGATATCGTTCTCGAATGAACGAGATGTTGCACCCAGCATGCCCAGCTTCGAACAGATGCTAGTTCGATCGTTTAGAATTTCCCAATAGGCACTTTGTACGACACTTTGGTCGTCGAGAATGGATCTTACTCTGCTTCGTTCGGTACCAAAGGTTTACCTCGCGATAAATAGATTCACGAGGAGTTACAGGACACTTAACCAGCTTCTGAGACGCAGAAGGTCCTACAGGTTAGCATGCAATAGCCAGTTTCCTACCGATTTCCATCCGATTACATCAAAGTTTGCACGAGTCGCGATTAATTGAATTTCCTTGGTAGATTCCATAGAGGCTTTCGACGGAAGCGACAGGAAGGAAGGAAGTCGAGGCAGCGCAGTGCAGTCGACAACAGGACGACAACCACCCACGACGCCTTATCGTATCTCGTTCCGAAATATGCGCGTTCATTCAGCCGGTAGCCTCGCATCTGGCGTATGTCGGTTGGACTCGTGCAAACTGCCTACGCTCAGCTGCGTTCCATTGCACTTCCCTCGCTCTCTTTCTCCAATCTGGCATCAGCAACTGCTTCTTTCCTCTGTCACGACGTGCCGGTCGTACAGTCTGGCTAACGATTTCTCGCGGTCTTAAAGTACGCCGGGAGTTAGAATGGACAGGGTCGGCCTTGAAACGGGGAGCACTTTGTCCTTGGCCGACGAAATGATGGTCGACCAGCGGTATCCCCTGTAATCGCGATGGGAAAGGGTGCACATTCGATTAGTTGGACAGATTCCATCGTTGAATCGCGAGTTAAGCAATCGATCCCTGGTCCGATGGCGAAGGTTTTGCGCGGTTTCAGCAAATTTTCGTGCTTGAAATCGTGTAAGCGAATCATCGACGTGTTTACTTTCAGAGGTGAAATCTAACACAGCCAAGAAGGAAACAACGAACTGCTGGTAATAGCGATGCGCACGAGACGAGATAAATCTCGATCTCGTCTCGATCTCGTCTCGATTTCTAGATGCGATTCGAGATCGAGATTACTTGTAACATTCGAGATCGATATCGAAATTTTTCGAAAGCAAGATCGAGATCATAAAAATCTCATCTCGTCTCGTCCCGTGCGCATTACTAGCTGGTGAAGCTTCGAGGAGTCAATTTTGGCTTTAATCCTGTGGACGAGTGCCAAGATGTACTGGACATATCGAATTAACGCGTATATAACAGTCTATTAAGATGGAATGAAATTTGTTACATGGATACTCTGCTCCAAACCTGTTCTGTCTTATCTAGCATGCCTGGTTCAAAATGATACGTAACGCGCACTATTCCAAGCATCGCTAAAGCAAACGAACGCTGATCCTCGTTGGGAAGTATCGAAGGGACTCGTGGAGACAGATTGAGGATACAGGCGAACCGTCAGTGTCCATTAGAAACTGTAGTCGCGGAATAGGAAAAGCCCCGGGACTTATTGGATTAACGTTCTTGGAGTAGTGTAGATTCCTAAGTAATCGTAGAAGACCACGAAGTTACAGGTGCCGTGGTAAAACGTGGCCCGGAAAAGAATTCAGGTCGATGGACTTTCTGGCTGATGCAGAATAGGGCCGACGATCAATACGTTCGCGCGACGATACTATTTCTAACTTGCAGCGAATTATTCTTAGAACGTAACTTCCCCTCCTGTTGGTTCGATTAAGATGCGACGTGCCTGGGAAGCTTATGAATTGCCACCGGTACTTGTGTTTACACTCGAGACGTCTCACGAGATCAAGAAGGGTTGTTGGGTCAAGAACATCATTCGCAAAGTGCATCCGTGAAACGAGATTATTTTTGCGTCATGGATTGGTCCTGGTTTACTGGTACTTGGTGTCACGACAAGTGTATAATTATTTCGATCTCATTGGAACACGTGTCCTGCGGCCTTTTACGTCAAAAACCAATTGAGCTTTGCAATACTCGGCTTTCCAGACGATTCCAGGAAAGATCATGCTACGAACGTCATCGACGCAACAAAAGAGAGACGTCAAGATTACGGTAAATGAAAACCGGTCCTATTGATCAGCGTCTTTGTGGCCGGTCCGCGGTAGATCGTTACTGCATTTTTAATGAATGTTACCCACGTCACGGAGTATAACGTTTTTGTCTGGTTTCATTTGATGCGTTTTTCTCGAGAACGATATTCATGAATATGAACGATACTCTTTTGTGTTTCTTTGAACAGAAATTGTAATATATGCTTATCGTAATTATTCGATGAAGAACGATGAGATAACAGCGACTCGATAAGCGTGGCGATTGATGGAGTCGGCCTACATTATCATCGGCAGATCGAGTTTCCAGGAAAGAAATGAAACTTCGCAAAATCACGATGCCCGATCGATCATGGAATGATTCGTAATTATTCGCGCGAACACGCGCGAGATAAGTAAGTCGTATCGCTTGAACTCCGTTTCAGAAAATGCATGACGTAGCAAGGCCGCGTTACATTTTACCAATTCTGCGGCTTAAGAAAGTCCTTGGTCCTTTACGAGCGAGGGAGCCTTGAGTTAAACGGATGCAGATCGAAACCGTCGCAGAGAAACCCGCGGTAACGTTTGGATCTCTTTTCACCGCGCGATTATTTCGCGCGGCCAAACAAATCCCACGCGACGAAGTGAACAAAGGGAAACGTTGAAAAATCTATTGAAAATTTTCCATTGCCACGACTGAACCGAGAGATAAGTGTCACGAGCTTTCGATTTTTGCTTCGCTCAGAGGCGACAACGCCGTGTCGTTGCATTACAATTCTTAACGGCGCGGGAGTAAATTATGTGTACGATGGCCTCCAGGTTATCGAGAAGCATTATTGTCCCATCTTCGCTATTTATTGCGACAAGGAAGCAACGTGCACATCTGCAACGCGACGCGACTTATTTCTGTTCTTATCTGCATGATTGTTAATAATAACGTGTGGCTATTGGCGCCCGTCACTGAACGATAATACACCAGCTGACCGTCGGCGGGGTCGATGGGAAAATTTGCAGCTTGCAATAACATGTTTGTCATCGCGGCATGTCGGTATTGGCGCCTAGTTTAGCAACCGGATTCGTTTCTGCGCGATTCCGACCGTGTACGTAGGAGAGAGTTGGCTAACGCATACCGATCGCCTATATCGCGCTTCTCCGGTTTCTTTAAAATTTAAATATAGAAAACGTTTGCAATTCCTTTATCGTTACTGAATACACGCTCGATCTCGCGATGATCACATGTACGAAACGATTGAGCAATGCGAAGCACTGGCAAAAAATTGACGGATGATATTTCGTTCTGTGCATGCGGTGCATAGTTCGAACGATCAGAAATGAATGACGCAATTTTATTTTACATGTTTTATATTCTGTAAAATTCTATCGAAATCAAGGACTCTTTCGCGTCGCAGGCTGGTTGATCTAATCTTGTTGATCAAGGTATTCAAAGATGGAGAATAGGAAGACTCGATTAGAAGCTAAAGGCCTATTGGTATCGTAAATTCTATTTCGAACTCCTGGCTGAGCACGATGCAGTTTCTCACAGTCTCGTTACCGGAAGGCATCCTTGTTCGATCCGTGACCAGATCGTTTAGAAACAGTCTCCGTTCTCTACCGACGCCAGATCGTCTACAATCTTTCCATACCCTTATCTAGTTTAAACAGTGTCATTTGAGTCTTGATAACTATGTGACTGCAAATCGCTAACCATCCCCTGGCGCCCACCCACACGAATGGCTCTATTCGATCCTTGACCCAGTCACAACCATTCGGAAAGAGAAATAGCGTCGTGCTATGTCTTCCAAGCACTATCAAAATACGCCAACGGACATCAGAGGGATTAGTCTCGGAATAGAACACGTCTTTGCTCTCCAAAGAAATTTACAAAATATTCCCTGGTGTACGACGTATTCTGTTTCGTTAAGATTTCTCAACAATGTATACACGTTGGAAAGAGTGGTTTGAAATGTAACAGCGAAACAGGATCAGGTTCTCTGTCCCTGGTAATTGTAAAAGCTTGGTGTCCATTGTGCAACGCGGTTAATGTTGATTTAAAGACATGACCCACGTCATGTTCGTGGGTTGAAAAAGAACACTTTAGCTGGATGCGTAGATCCCTGGGCGTTATCAAACGAAGCAAAGGCATTCAGCTTGCTCCTATTCACGCGTATTTTTTTTACCGACGGTTAGCCGGCCAAGCTTATTTCATTTTCATTATTCTCTTCTCTGTTCGCAAATATTTATGCGTATTATGTATCGCGCCCGTGTCACGCTTTTGTGCTATTTCTAGTTCAACAAACGCAACGTTATCGCGTTGCATTTGTAGCGGTAGCTCGTCTCTGTCGGTTCTGCCTGTTACCGATGCCAACGTCATGTTCTCCTTTGAAGCAAGATCCGTGTGCAAGTTTTAGATTGCAAGACGAAAGATCTTGTACCGGCTCCCTTGCGATCAGGCACCGACTTGTGCGCTTCTTCCTCGACGAGTTTATTCGGCGAAAACCGGAAACGATTAGCGGTGGGAATGTAAATCCGTGCGCGCGGAGGTTGAAAGTTGCTATCTTTGGAATGTATGCAGAAAATACAGGCTGATGTAAGAGGGAGGTTGCAGAATTTAGATGCGGTGGATTCCGGAGGAATCGATATGCAGATAATTTTAGTTGAAACAATCTCAAACGCGAAGCTTGAGAGTGCATCCTTTACTTCCTCTTCTAAAGAAAAGAACAAACGGTATGCTGGAATTATGGAGTGTAAAGAAGATTCTCTTTATCCGGCCGCGAGGTCCTCGACGAATCTGTATCGACTTGTGCGTCACAAGCTTACGATACGCTAATCTTAATGTCTCTGCGTACGAGAGTATTTCCATTTATAGCGAACGTACTAATAGGCGCTAATTTCGAACGACAGTCTAACCCGGCTAATAATAAAACTGCTGGTACTTTAAATTATGAGAATACGTAAACAAGTCCCAAGAATCTTACGTTGGATGAGGCGGAAACATCGTTGGCGCAAACAAGCACAATGCTTGGCATAGAGTGCTAAGCATAGTAGAGATTCTAGAAAATCGCCGCGGATTTCCACGAATTACCAACGAGCAGTTACTCAGGTGCAATCGCAATGTATCCATTTAATCTGTATACAACATCTGACTCACAAACACCGCGTCATCTTATCTTCCGCGTCTTTCGGGATATCTACTCATTAAAGATTGCTTCTATGCTATCGTTCCCTCTGTTACAATCATAAATCATCCAAGGTAATTATGCACATTTCCCCAAGCCAGAATACCGGGGCACTTCTACATCGTTCAACAACCAAGTTCTACTCTCGAAACTTGGTAGACGTAGCGATTCCTACGAAGCGTCGAGGATCCGTTGGATAATCGCCCGACATTGAGACCTTTCGCGATGTCACGCGTGAAGAACGTGTACGTGTCCAATCGACATACGCGTCTGTACTTATAAGTATGCCAGTCTACCCTGTTATTTTCGGCGTAATAGCGACGCAGGTCGTCGCAGAGCGCGGCGCCTACGGCGTCGTGACGCGCCGTCTCGACACCCACGTGAACATTTTTGAAGGCGCATACTGTCACGATCGCTGCCAAATTGTTCAGTTCATCGGCAGCTGGGCCTGGGACAACAAGAGACCTATCGCAGGGGCAACGGATGCGTTTGCGTGGGCGTAGCGATTGTGCAGCGCTGCAAGGCCGAGTTACGTTTAGAATAGACAACCAACGTGCTCGATCGTCGACCGGTACTTTTTCGTCCTGACTCTAATCCTTGCACGACCACGCCATTCTAGTCGGCGTAAAGTGTCGCGACGATAAAAATTACTTCGTTCGACGCGACATAGGCGTATTCTTAGATATATTCGAAAATACTTTGTTCCGGAATACAGAGTGTATCGGTTCGGTACCAACGACGCGGGGAATTCGATGCGACGTTCAATTTTCGCGCCAAGAGCGCAGGACGTCCTTGGAGAAGAAGCCAGGGTGACCACGTTAACGAGGGTGTTCGAATTAAATATCGCCTCGTGATTAGATTACACGCCAGATGAAGGGAGCGACGTAATTGGGACGAAGAAACGCCGATTCCTTTCGATTTCGTCTTGTAAATTCAAAGAAAAAGTAACGAAGATGTGTAACGATTTATAAGTATAAGAAATAGAATTATAAGCATCGGAATAGAGGCTTAACTGAGTATAGAGAGTCGCATGTTTCGCGGATATAAACACGAGGATACGATCAAATCCCATAATCCTACGACGGTGGAAAGATATTACAGATATTACAGACTGTTGTCTCGATGGAGTAAAATTATATAATCGATGACGTAGAATCCTGTATTTTTGGTTGCTACGTGGTACGAGACAATAATAGACTGTATTCCTCGATAAGCTAATAAGTAATAACGATACGTGCTGCTGTGACGCGTATTAGCCTGTACTCTTGACGCACGTTGCTTGCTTGGACAGCTGTACGCGCAATTTTCCTGGATCGAATAGTTTACACGTTAATTTACACTGACCTATCCTAGCTCTAACTCCACCCATGAATAGGGCGAATGACGCAGATGCAGAGATAGGCAATTGTTTATCTAAACGATCCTCCTACACCCTTCCATGGTTGCGAATATCGCTACAATTTTACCTCTGCCATGCTATCCTATTTGCAATCGAACGGAAGACATTCAATTTCAGCGACTCGACTCGCGGATCTATCATTTCTTCGACTGACGTGTCAAAGTTGTACGCGTCGAACAGTACCACCTACGAGGTACGCACGCGTGAACCAGGTATGAACGAAAGGGACACCTCAATGGAAATTCGTACGGCCAGATATACCACGCACGTCGAGATTCATAAATATGAACGTCTGTAGTTAATTCAAATTTACACATCGACGACTCAATCGATAACTATTGCAGCACGTGCAATCTAAACGAGGAGAGTACGTGCTACGAAATATGTTTTGAATCTCGTAATCTTACGTCTTCAAGAAAATAAAAAAAAAAAAAGATTGACAACGTCCATTCGTACAGAGCTCGATTTCGTTTGATCGATACGCGTACCCATTTTACACATTTGTGAAGTTGATCAATCGTTGAGACGTGCGCAGTTGGCGTGGACAATTATGTCCGCTTCGCATTACGTTCCCCAATTGGATTCGCGCGTACGCGAGAAGTTGGCATCTGACACTTCGAATTGTTGGTAATATCTTCATAATTGATTCACGATTCTAATCGCGTACAGCAAATAACTTCGATGCCACGATCGTTTATAGACTAGTAGATCCGATCATTGAGTCATACATGGAAATATCGATCGGGTGATCGTAATACGCGTCCGACATGCATTCAACAAACATTTGAACAGAATCCATGTTGGCGTTTGAAGATTGAAATTTCGATGATCAAGTTTCTACCGCTTAAACTATTCAACAATTGCACAACTGTGATATAACAAGCGTATTATTGTTGTTATTATTATATAACAGAAGAGCAAACATAATTCTGTAGGCGCCTCGCTCGAACAGCAGACTATAAATCCGTAACGAATACTCAGATGTTGGCATTTGATGTTCGAACAATGTTCTTACACTGTATTGCGGCGCAAAACTATTGTCTCGGTCATCGATTGAGACGTAAATAGTCGATATCCTCTTCGTCTCTGCAATGACAAATTTCTTCGCATCACGCACGCGGCACGCTGCGCTTCGCGATCGCGCGTAAATTGGTCCCTGAAGATTAGCACGGTCGCCGATTGTGAACAGTTTGGCACGATTCAGACGCGATAAATAGTTAACGGCGAGCCATGCTTATTGCCAAATATCACGGTGCTCGCGCGCAGGCGTGCATGCATTTTTAAATAAATTATCTTGGCCAGCGGCGTCTCGATAATCTCGTTAGCGACGATGTACTTTGTAACGCGTGAGTTTCCTTCGATTCCAAACCCGTGTCAATGTTCGATTCGAAAAATTTATTCCTCCTACAACGCGTTCATTTTTGTCGACCTCGCGGACGAAAGGTTTAGAAACTTGAATAGGAGTTTGAACTTTGTGCCGCAAACAGTTAAGCGATAGGAAGACACGTGGCACTCGCAGAATTGCTTAAGTATCATCGGGCTTTGATCGTGATAGCAGAAAGTTCGGACGGGCTGATAATCGGATCAGACGGTTCGTCAACGAAGCGACCAAGAGGCAACATAATCGGGCGAGGTTGTATCGACCTTGGTACGAGATCTTGTTGATTCTCAGCAAGGACGATATCATCTGGCTGGAAATTCTCCGTTGCCGTCTACCGCGGCCTATTCGCTCTTTTCAAGGGAAACCAGTCTTAGCCGGGCTTCTGCATCGGTTTTCTGCCCTCCGCACAGATGTCGGTGTAAGGTTCTGCCATCAACCGGTTACCGACCACTCGACCAGTTATGCAGCAGTTTAAAACTCTGAGATCGCAGCACGAGCCAGCGTTTTGTTTGCGAGGTATCTTGCAACCGGTTTCGTTATGAATGTCGCATCAGGAAGCACGCGTCCACGGTGATCCTTAGATAATTTACAGAGAATAGAATGCCATCGGTTCGAATCAATTGAACCACTTTTAATACACGAACAACCATCCATCGACGCCGAGTCGATCAGGATGAAAATCGACCATCGCTCTCGCTTACATATTCCTCTCCATAGAGTACACTACGTACGTTATTTAATTATTCAATGTTTCGGTTATCTTCAGGAATATAATCACGTGTATTATTATATAAAGATTTCCATTCTTATCCTTATATTAATTTTTCATCACCGATATCGTACTTTACCTTAAGGTTAAGAATGAGAATCTTTATATATTGATACATGTGTATACATATATTCCTGGAAAAGGTCACGAAATATGTTCATATACGTTTTCATTTTACTCTAGAACTCTAATGACATTGAATTGTACCGATAGACGCCACGTGGACAAGATTCCAGATTAACCATTCGAATCTGTACATGTTCTTCTCGTATTTCAAAGAAACCTCTTCGATTCCCCGTACTGTCACGCCTTGCAGGCAGATTACATTGCCTCGCGAACATAAACACCGAATTCCCAGTAAACAAAGATCGCAATGTACACTCCACGTAAATAGACTTAACGGAGCGGCTTTTGTTTACATCCCTTTCTTTGTCGAACGATAGATTCCGTTTGTTGCGAAAGATGACTACACCTTCAATTTTATCGTTCAATTCTGTAACCGTCGATACAATCCGTTCCTAGTCGATGCGCCGGCGCGTCGAGCTTAAGTTTGCTAGACGACTTTTGAGGAATCATACATTGCGTTTGCCAAAATTCCACACCGATCTAGGCTAAACATATCCCTCAAATTTCAATCGGTTTCTATCTCTGTTTCATTGACAATTTTAATCATGTTGCATCTATAACTTAAGTAATAAACGATCTATGACGTAATATTGCGTTAGCGGTATCTCGTGAGGTGGTTTCTAGAACGAATTGCAAAGAACGGTACGCTTGTTCAACTGCAATGTTGTAACGGTTCCGAGTACATTTTCTTACAATTTTTATTTAAATACGCAGAACGGAGTTTTCCTGAATGAGAGCACCAGCCTGGCCTCCCCTCCGATCACCTTTCTACCGTATCTACGTCGTACTCAAATGACACTGAAAGCGCGGATGCAGAGAGCTCCGACCGACCGAAATCAATACCACGTTGGCCTACTACGCCGTGGCCTTCTTTTCATCTAAATCTGTTTGCCATGGAAGACAATAAAGGACAACTAAAACGGTCATCTGTACTAATTTCGTTCAAGATTTCACCGAGTCTCGTCATTGAAATTCTCGTTTAACTCAATTTAGGACAGCTATAACAATTGTTTATCTTTCTCCACTCTTCTACGTATCAAAAACAAATCAGATTACATCGTAAATTATTCGAGAATATCCAGCGTCAAACTACAGTGTTAATCGTTGCTTATGCCAACGGTATTTGAATAAATTTTTAATATCGTGACTAAGCGAATACTTGCTAAGTCTAGACTCGTGTGACTAATCTCTGCCTCTAAATGCTGATCATTCGTCGATTGCACGATTCGCGTTGCCGAGGATTGAGTAATTTAAAGATAAGAATGTTACGATGCAGGGATAAGCAGATCGAAAGCTTCCAATCATTAACGTAAGGTTTCTTTGGAGAAGCTCAGTCGAGAGCTTACAGAAGATCTAACAGAAGCGATGAAGCGTACGAATCGAAACTTTCCAATGAACAAACCACGAGTAATATTAACGACGATTACTCTTTGAAATTTCGAAACAAATTAGCGACAAGGAATTATATATTGCGATCCAAATTCAAATTCTTATCGTTCCTTCGAATGAATCTGACCGTGTACCGCTTTGAACGTAGTGTTGTTAATCAAGGAATGCTTCGGGAAGGTTAAGGAAGTAAATACATGGAAATAACACGACTACGAGCGGTTATTATCCTTTCCCGCGCCATCGATCTTGGTCAAAGAGTCGCATGGCTAGGAACGACGCAATAGCAGGACCGTCGTCGCGACGTCCTGGCGCCCGCGACAATGTCGTCGAACCGTTTTATGTAATCCAATTAACGTCAACGATTAGTGTTATCCTTGAAAAATTAATTTCATCCGTAAACAAAATGCGACACTACCTCAAATATTGATTTTGTTTCGCAAGCCGATAAATGTCCCTGAGAATTAGGATCGCTTTACCTCTATCTTCTCCCACCTTTGTTTTACCTCGTGTTATCAGGCCTGTAATTAATTACCCAACGACCCTTTATTTGTTACGTTCAAACAGAAAAAGACTGTTTCATTAACTTTATAGTGGATATTTCAAGCGACCTCTTTCCAGATGTCGTGGAAAGATATGTGAAAAGTATTCGTCGATAATCGAGAATGGGAACATTTTCATGAATATTTAATAACATTCGATCGTCCAAAGATGTCGAAGAGACATCTATACTGGTATATATAGATTACTGGTATATAACCCAGCCAGTTTAAAACGTGGATAATAATAAGTTTTCATTGCCCCTAGTATTGTAAACAATTTTACACGAAGGATGTGACCGATCTTGGTGAAAAATCGTGTTCTGAAGTTTAGAAAATTGTAAAGAAATTGCGAAAATAATAACTGTTCGTGTTATCAAAATAATTCAGTTATTCAAATATTTAACGAGAATCTATTTGAATAAAAATAGGTTCGTAGATTGTTTGTACGCTCCTGAACCTAGCATTAATGCAAGGTGCAATTTTCATTCATTTTCAGAATAATTCCATGGTTATTGCTTACGATTTGAAACTCCTCATTGTTTAAATAACGAATCGAGTAAAAGGTAGCGACCCCTTTGGATGGAGTTACCCGTTAGGTAACCAGCAAATTACATTATTGCTTAGGTAGGAGGCATCAAGAGCTCCTTGCATCCAGTATTATTCCATACGACCGGGTCGTATATTATTAGAATACCCTAAATAATTACTTTGGCTATGAATATACACTCTCGTCATCTGTTAATTGTCAGCTTCATCAGCAGTTATATGCACTCGCAATGGAAACACACATTTGTTTAGCAATATTAATAAGACTGAGTTGTTAATTACAAACCACGTAGATGACATTCGAAGAATCGTAATTGTGCAATTGTGTACGTAACCAGTGGTAGAATAGGTTAACTCGTTACTGTCACTTTGACAGTTCGCAACTATAATAAAAACATACATACCTGAACGACCTCCTGTCCCATAGCCATCTCCGCAAATGGTTTGTTATTATTTTCATCGTCTCGCATAGAATTGTCCTTGTGTAGTTTCTTATTTCTTTTCACAAAACCCACGTCAAACATTACTTCGCCATTCGATTTTTCAGGCAGCGTTCCTCACGATCAACCATCGATCAATCGATACTATCGTTACTGGACCCATCGTTAATTCGATAAATAGTTGACACGGGGGCGCCTCAGTTTAATGGCGTTCGACTCAATAGAAAGTGGTGTTGTCGAATTTATTGTCATACGAAAGCAATTAGATTAATGACATCTGTGGATGATTTCGAGCTCTTCGAGAAATTTAAAGTGTACCGTGATTACCGACCGAGGCAATAGTCAGGGTGTCGCTCGAACGATAAAACGCAGTGGTCGCTCGTGCTGGAAGACAGCCCTTATGCACGTTTTATCGTGCAGACGCGCACTTTCGAGTTCTTTCGGCGCTCGTTCACGGTAGTCATGCCATCATGTGAATCGTTGGCAGGTTGCAGACAGAAAACAGATAATGAAAACGGCGCGAAACAGGTTGGAGACATCCGAAAATGTGCAAGATCTTCGAGACGTCTTTACTTCTGATTAATTAGCTTAGGACTCCATCATCGGCTAGACAAGACCACCATGCAGATAATGATCTTAACCTCCAATTCTTTGGATTGTCATCGATACGTTCCAATAGGAAGAGCCATATTTGTTCTTTCGTTGAATATTCATATATCAGGATAAATTTTTACATTCGTATAATACGGTGTTTATTCGAACATAATCGTCGTGTAAAAAGACAATCGGGTCTACTTGAGTCAAGGTCGTCCCAATGATAATCGCACAAATAAATAAGTAAATAAATGCAAGCGTGCGTATCTCGAAATAGAATGTGAGAAAAATAAGTGTATACGACAAGTAAAAATAGCATGGTATGCCATGGCTTATGAATTTACATGAAATCATTTTTTCGGATTATATGACTTTTACCATGTGTCTTTACGCGGAAATACCGATAAGCAGAATGTCTAAATACATTCGTACTCGTAAATGTATGGACGAGTACGTATCGATACGTTCACTGTGTACGAGACAATGGCGTAGCTTGCATTTATTTCGCGGTGCATTTTATTTTCACGTAATTACACTTTTTATGCAGTTCTTCAATTACGTGTAATTACTCCGTCACAATCGCGACCAGTGATTGTTTAGCGCAGGAACAGAAAATAATTACACCCTTGTCCCACGGAAAGAACATTTCAATTTTGGGAAACGTGCAGGTGTTACAGCATCGTATAATTTTGTTGTTTGCTATATTATATAATCGATAGGACAGAAAATAAGTGAAATTAAACGTTAACGAATTCTGGGAGTAGCTTTCATAATTGCTGGCATAAATATTTCCTTGCCCGAGTGTTGCCACGTATGCACGTGGCTGTAATTAACGTTTCGTACACGTAATTCGTACCGACGATACGATATCGAAATGATATTCTACGTGCACGCATGAAAGACAAAGAGTGCACGCTATTTCGTTTACGTAAGCGTCCACTGATCTACAGCACGTCACAGCGGTTCATATTTTCCACGGACCATGATATTTTTAAACGCGACTAGAATAATTGTGGCCAATGTACGTGTGATGAATCATTGTATCCTCTGCCGTGTGTATCTAGCGCAGTAACAGTGGAAAGGATTGGTATCCTCCCTGTCGCATTCCACCGGGACGTGGAGACAGGCTGGAAGAAGCGAGCATTTGCGCACAGACAGTTATTTAAAGATTCTCACTGCATTCAAATTGTGTCACGTGATTGTTGGCTAGCTGCCGGTTCTTTACCGCGGGTACCTCAACGGCTACATGCAGAATACTGTACCATGGAGAAAAGGAGAAATCACGTGCCTACAGGTCTCTTCACGCGAGTAGAACCTACTTCGTTCGTCATTTCTTAGCATTTCGTCAATTTCCAGCGTGAAAGACTCGTTGAACTCTCCAGGCGACGTTGAGACGCGAGGCTCGCCATATTTGTTTCGTTTCACGCTGCAAACTTTACTTTGTATGCGCACTTGCATCTTTTGAAACACATTTGAAAACTGAACGACTTATCGTTAGCTACCTTTCGTTCTTCGACAGACAAGTCGCCTAAATATCTGTCTCATGTTTACGGATGTGTGATAGTTTATCTTTGAGTACGTACGATGAATGATCATGCTGATTAGAGGATCGACAGTTGCTGGCGCCTGCCTAGCCCGTTTGTTAACCCGTGACCTTTACGTCGCAATTAACAACGTGGCATTTTCCATTCGGTAACGTTTCGTATGCATTTTCGGCCCTCGTCGAGATCGATCTAGGGGCAAATGTTAAAGTACTAGGTTGATGTAAAAGTAATTTCATTTTTCCGTGAGATTCCGGTCTACATTTTGATAACAGGTATTATGTATCCTTTATTCTAAGCGTGTGTGTTGGCACATCGACGGTTTGTTTTATCAGCTGGCAAAATTCATATCTCGGTGGGATAACGATGTGGGTTAAAGAAGGAGGGCTGGTGTAGAACATCGTATCGCAGAGTAATTTTATGAGACTAAAAGTTTAGCGTTTTTTTCAGATCCCGATTCCACGAGCAGCCTAGTTGCGAGGAATTCATCGATGACTCGTCAAATTTACCGATCTCGGTCCGCCTTCGATTCGAGGAGTCGCCTCGAGATGGTGCTACCGTCCACTGGAAATTCATACTTAGCAAGAGTTCTGTATTGACGATGCAAAGTAATGGTAGCTGGCACGGAAGGCAATAGAACGACTGTCGCACATGTAATAGACTTGGTAATATTTCCCTCCTCTATTTTACCGAATAGGTTCGAGATTTGTATTCTCCTTAGTCCGTTCAGCCCACGAAACGTATCCGTAGAACTCTGTTCTCCTATCGTTACCAAGCCGCAGCTGTAGAACTGTTTCCTTTCAAAAGCAACTGTTTCCTTTAGTCGAACACGAGTCAAAGATGCATTTTCACGTCCCCGACAGACGTGCCCTAGATTCGAAATACACGCACATTGTGATAGCCCATCTATCGGCTATTATTTTGTTGAAACGCACACTTGTACTCTTTGTTCGAGTTCATTACGTGCCAGACGGCGTAGTTAATATCTTTAGGTAGAACTAGGAGCTCTTATATTTGCGGTAGACGTGTACAGTGAGTCAAGAAAGTATTCGCGCACCCTGTGGTATCAAGATATTTATATTTATGATAAGAAACCAACATTTTATATCTTATATTGTTTAAAAATAGAGTATACGATAACCATTGGTAACTCGTTTCTTGTAAACTACATCGTTAGGCTGGCTTGCTTACCTTTTCAAATTGCATCACACCGTACCAAGTGTGCTCGTACACCTACCTTTCTTATACGAATGCTCCTTATCGCTTTCTTTAAGTGTGGACGCCATTGTCGTACTCCAAGCATTCTCTTCCCTCGTCATTTCTGAGAAATTAGCGCTTCGCGTGAATCTATCCCGTGTAATCATTGACAAAGTATGCTGGACTTATGATGTCCCCACGAAGGGAACATCCCTCCAGTCGCAAAGGGTTAAAAAACTGGGTGTGCAAATACTTTTTCGACCCACTGTATACATTCCGAGTGAGCGATACAGCATTGCTCACATATAAAGATCGGTATGCTTCCAAGTTTATCCATACCAAACATCCCACGTGCGTTTGTTTAAATAAGAGTAGACTGAATGGTAGACCAGTCGCGTTGGCGTCTTTTGTGCATTAGCCATCATTCACGCTTTTGGAGCGCAGAGACGCGCGCATGTACGGTTTTTCGCTCTTCTCAATTGAAACACCCTGTAATCCGGGTGGTCCTCGTGTGCCGTACGTTACGGCACGGAGAGAGTATTGACCGTCTCAGCGAGCACAGTGGAAATTTCCACTGCCCTACCCCAAGACTCTTGGCGACTACTACATACACTTTCCGGTCGCGGTTGTGTGATGTACATGTAACCGAGCCCTAAAGTCTACCATCCGATGTTGAAGACCGTCTTTCAAGCTGTGACGCTTTTAGTAAAAAGCCTTTTACGTATCCCTGTTCGAAGGCAATTCGATATCCCGTCATAAATATCAATGGCGACACTCGGTAGAGAACATTTAAGGTCGATTGCATCGGTCTGTACGTGAAATTGTGTTTACGGATAACACACATCGACGTTCGAGTAATTAGAATGAATAATTTATACTAGGTTTCTCAGTTACGTATCAAGTTTTAGACCGTTGTCGAAACAAAGTTCTTTCGAGCGATTACAGGCTTGGTTAACTATTTCACGAGCATATCCACGAAAACGTGTACAATTTTACAGTGTCTATGTTCTTGATATCGATTATCGATTTATATTTCTACGCGTAACGAATGTATATAATAATGCTCGCCGATGTCGTCTGCGTATCGATTTATCGGGCATTTCCCGCGCGTATGAGAACCACTGGCAGGTATGCGGGACTTCCCTAGTTAGAAAAGGTATCGGGGACTTGGGTAGAATTTGTGATGGGTCGCTTGACCTTGAACGAAAAACTGCAGAAATGTAATACACGGGTGTTTCGTGTTTCTTTCGCATTTTTCGACGCTAATCGTGGTAAAGAAAAGGGAAACCGAAGACTGGCGCTGATTCAGCGAGCTTGGCGAGAGAAACACGAGATAGCGGTCCGTGCTCACCTATTTTTAGCTAGACGACGTCCTTCGTCTTTACGCAACTACATAAAAAGAATGTATTTCTCGCACTCTACTGCATTGTCGCTTACGAATTACAACATGTTATGTAAATGTGTCCTTTCAGTATCGATAATCGAACGATGATCGTCTATGGCTATGGGAATATTTTGGTCCAAAGAGTATCGAGTAGGCAATAGATTGGCGAAGTGTTACTAAAATATGGGCACGGAGCGAGAATGAAGTCACTAGACTTCATTTTTATCGATTTGTGATGTATACACCGGCTGTGGTGAACGAAAGATCATAGATAACTATGTTCAAGACAACTATAAATATTACTGCCTACCGATAATGTAATCTGCGATCGACGACCTTGCTGTTATCAACGAGGTAACTCGACCGCAGGTAAAGTTGCTCAGACTGATTGAAAGTATACTTTATCGAGCATAAATAAAGTGGATCTCTCGTGATCAGCAAACGTTAACGAAGTATAGAACGGACAAACTTGAGCGTTTTACCGCCGAGGGCGTTGAGTAAAGGTCGTGAAATTAGTTCAGTTTATTCGCCGGTAGATGGCAAACTCATTCAATATTTAATCGAATGGCAATTTGAAATTAGAATGATTGTTTCCCATAGATTTTTAATGTGAAATCAGTGAGAATACATTCCATGCATTTTCCAAATGCTAATGTTACGACATGCAAATTATTGCTATTATATTGCTGCTATATTTTCTCTTCTATTTCAACATTAATAGATCTAAGAAGTTACACTTTTAACGCGCGACATTCCACGCACTCACTTTTTTTTTATGTTTTGCAGGTTTTCAATTGGTCAGATTTTTAGACCGACCATTGATTAACTCCGAACGTAGCGATACACCAGCGGCCGTTATTTGGCACTCGTTGGTCGCATTTGTAACGCTATTCAATGATGTTTGCTGTGCTCCTATCGGTTTTTGTTTGACTTTTATTCGAGCTCGAAAAGAGTGGACAACAGCCCAGGCTGCACTTCCACGGTATAGGAAACGTTTGTTTGCGGTGAACTGGCAAGTTTCGAATTACGAGTCGGTCGACTGGTAGCGTTGACGAAACGGACTGCTTGCATTCCCGCAGACGTATCGAGTAGAGTTTCCAGCCCGTGTAATCATTAATTCCCTTTCGTTATTTAACGGTCCTCGCGAGTTTTTGTAAGGAGTATCAGAATGATGCAAAGTTACATTTTAAATAGAAGAGCGGCGAGAGATACAGCGATAATCACCGATGTAACTCAATTTAGGGCGCCTTCTGCATTTTCATGAATTCGACGAATCGTGGATTTAAGTTAGCCAACGTAAATAAGCGAGCCGTGGCCAGCAGAGAGTATAGACTAAAATTGCAGCTAATGACATAAAATATTCCAATATGATTAGCAGGTATACGCGGCAGTATACACAGCACGCTATCAATCAGTGTCCGCAATCAAATGCAGATTTCATTCCGCGAGCGTTTAATTACTGCCTCTTGTCTACCTTATTTGTTCTTTGGGTTTCTTATTGCAAATTTACCTTTCAGCTCCGCTCTCGTCAAATTTTATGCCGTTAATAACGCAAATATTGACACACGTTCGAGCCAGCCGAGCGAGCGCTGTTTTCTTTCCACGCCAGTCGCCCGAAAGGAATATTCCACCAGGAATTCGAAATTAGCCAAGTTAGATCAGCTCCCCCCAGTTTGAAATATGACCCGCCGGCTTAACCGTTGCGAAGTCTAAACTTCTCTTTCTGTTTGTTTGCAATTGCACATCCTTATGTCGCATTTCTATATTTTCATGCTTAAACAATTCGTTCAAGCTAAAAAAAAATTACAGACAGGCAGGGCGTGTGCCGAATCAATTTATGGTTTCCGAGTAGTGATTTCCAGAGATTTAAACTGACGAGAAGTACTGCAAGGATAAAACCAGGGATGAAGGAGATGAAGAGGATAAAAGAAGAGACGGGAGAACGAAGGAGTGACACACGGTGGGCCATAAAGTCGAGAATAAAATATGTTAAACGCGAACTTTCCTGTATGTACGTATCATATGCGATTTCCTTATGCAAAGACAGTCGATGAATAATGAAAAAGAGAAAATGTGGGTGCGTGGAATGTCGCACGTTAGAAGTATAACTTCTTAGAAACAATGGTGAAATTTTATTAAGTCTCTCCAAGTATTTGGGAGATAATACAAAGAACTTGCGATACAATGATTTTGTCATCAAGGGAGTCTCTTAATCGGATTATTAGCATAACGAGTATCATCGTCTGAAAATACCACTAGAAGAGGGGTGGATGGCCGACGTTACAAAATAAACTAGCCGGCGAACGGTCTTTGGCAAACTCTGGCCAAATAGGGCCAAAGACACAAAAGAGAAGATACGGTTACGTGCACATTGCCACTCGAGGAGAGCACGCCACGTGAATATCGGCTTCCAATATAACACCCGGGATATATTCACTCCCGCTAATTCCAAATATCGTCGATAGCTCCTTGTAAGATTGGAAATACCCTCCCACACAGATACTTCAAGGGCATGCCCGTAATACATTGGGATGTTACACCACCGTCACCGCTGCCGCAAATCCGCACGATCCGTATAATCCTGCGGAATCGGACGATACGGTTCCACCACTGTGTAAACCACCGATTGGATTCTGGATTATCATAGTTTCCCAATGTCTACTTTTCCGTCTTCCACTGTAACGACTTTTCGCTGAATCGCTGGATAGCTCTATGCCCTGCGTGGATTGATCGAAGATGCCTTTAACTCGCAACGAGAAAATCGAGCGCTCTTTCCGCAGGAACGATCAGCTCTGGAGTGATCGATTAACCCCTTAACCGCGGAAGAAAATCACTGAAATCCGCAACGCGATGCAGAGGAATTTTCTCTTCGCTACGATGTAAGTGAGTAATTAGATCCATGATACAAATCCTGACGATATGGTTCTCCGAGATCTATCGGTTTTTTATTACTATCAACGAAACGAATTACCAACAATTTTTCACGGAACACTTGCTTCATAGGAAATCAATATGCACTTTTCGATTAATCCTCAAATGGTAGTAAATAGGAAACGTGTGTCCATTCAAGTGGATGCTTTGGATGTACATAGACGCGTATCTAATTGGATACACAAAAGAGTAATTCTGATTGCCGCGAAGGATGCTCTCTTTATACATGCTTTAAGCCGCGTATACGAGAGGAGCGTCGACGGTGCTAAAAATTTTCCAGAAACGTGTATTTCTGATAAATGGCATCAAAGCGTTAAAAATTCACCGCATCGATCGCCCTTTGTTGGCTTCCGCGTCGGAACGACTGGCGAAGGATTCATCAGTTCCGTTCAAGTGGCATGCTTCCGACTAAAAGCTATTTCTCCTTTTTGATTCATCCACCATTGATGAACAGGAAATAAATTTTCCTTTTTTCAATTTCTCTCCCTTTGTCTGAAAGTAATGAAATTGTATCAACGACTACAATAATAAACGCGTAGATCAGTCATGGTGATCTACCGATAATAAGGACAATTAGACAAATCACGTATCAGCTTAATATTTAAATAGATCGTGTAACGTATTTTTCGGCATTTAGCGAAATGGATTCGGATCCGTTCGGAGACGAACGTTTGTCGTTCCTCGGTAAGAGCAGCATTCCTCTTCCATCCTCTCAGTCTCCTCCCACGTTTTTTCTTCTCAGTCCGCTCATGTAGTCGTGATAGCCAAAGGTGTACTTCGAGCCAATTGTTCCACGCTCGGTTGATTATTGGTTTTATATTAACGTCGGTTTGTATCCCGCTTCGTTCTGTTTTCATGCGGCCTCTTGCTTCTTTTTTCCTGCTGTTTTCCAGCAAGGAACCTTTTTCCCTCTCGAGCTATTCCCGGACACGCGCGTACCGCACACGGGACGAATAAAAATCGCTCGACTGTGTAGCTGTGCTTATCGAACGCCATTTGTGACAAATAGTCGGTGAATTATGGACCAGTAATGGTCAACAGGTGCAGCGTTCCATTTACCAAAACCATGTTCGTTTCCAGTAACCAAACTAGCCTTAGCGTCCCACTAGCCTCGGGAAACAGTCTTATCGACGAATCCTCTAACGCATCTGGCACGAAACGCCAAATTAATTTGCGATAACCGAACCCGTAGCTTTCTTTTTGCTGTACTTAAAGCCGATATTAGTTTTCATTGTCCACGAAAGCATCCTTCGCGTTGATCTTGGCGCGCGATGCGAATGCTAGAGGGAAACGAGATTCTTTAGTCCGTTGAAGGCAGGAGTGGATGAAACGCGCCCGTGACAGGTTGTTTTATGGCCGTATTTGATCCAGTTTCCGTCATAAGTGTACTTCCGTCAAGTGCAGAACCCGAACGTTGCAGGTTCGTTTATTACTGTTTGTCGCGCGAATCGTTTCGAGCTGTGCGGTTTTTCAATTAAGTCGGCCGTGTCGTTCCATTGTGCTATATTTACGCGGTTGTTTCAATGAAAACTGCTCGCCGAGATAACCGCATCTAATACAGCCGTGGAAACGTCTCTTCGAGCTGGGAACACGTCATCGAGTCAGACCTGTGGCCGGGAGAATCGATGTCACACTTTTGTGCCAACGAAACGAACTTTCTGGACTGTCGCTTTCTCTTTGCGTTATAATTTTTCCCGACAAGTGGAAATTGTTTTCGTTTCCTTGGAACAATGTTTTCTCAAATGTTGGACACGCTATCGTGGAATTTATTCCCCTCAATTTACGTTCACTCATCAAACTGTCAACTCCAAATTTATGTCGACCTTTTTGTTCCATTTTCTTAGCATTAGAGGTCTCCAAAACGCAATTGTTTTTAGAAAGTGTTCGAATCGATTCGCGTAACAGATCCCTCTTAAAGAAATCGTCCAATTTTCGAAACCGAGAATCAGACGGATCCCATAAAGAGAGAGACTTGCAAGGTAATTTTAAATACTGATAAATGGTCGAGCCATTAACCCAACTCCGCGAAAATCTCGGCTTTTATTACAGCTGAGCTTCGCCTCTTTCGTTCGTATCCTTAATTAATCCTCGTTTTATATTAATATACACACATTTTTTGGAATTATGATCTGGATTATTATTAGACATTATTTTGTACCAAAGACGAGCCAATTCAGTCCATATTCTGTCTAAATTGCTTGTTTTAAACAGTTGAAAGAATCGATATCTCATCTCAGAGAACGATATTTCATGCGAAAATATCGGAAAATGGATCATACAGCGTATCACGGATTTCGTAAGTTCGTGGTATCGGAATATAGCGTGTATAGAGAAGGTATCTTCCCGTCTTTTCCTTTTCGGATCGCGCTAAAAGTAATTCCTCTTATCTGCGGAAACTAGATGGACGAATCATTCGCGAAAACGAAAAGTCCGTTCGAGAAGCTCGCGGAACTTGCAATGAAGAGAATGATTGACCTATTTACTTACTGCTCTCAGGATTTTGCACGGCGGAAAATTCGCTGTGACATTACCGCTTCTTTGCATTTACATGTTTCGAGCCTTTGCGCTAACGTAGCATGGAGCCTCAAAGTCAGCATATTCTCTCTTTTTATACGGGACATTTTTCTGCCGTCGTTTCTTTCAGTCTTCCACGATGAAATAAAGGGGGGGGGGGAGGGATAAAGGTTTCGAATGTGCGATGATTTCAATAGCCATTTCACCAGATTATACCTTACGAGATACGTAATGGTCCCTTTAGGTGTGATTTAAACTGTTTCTCCATTATGCTTAATTTTCGCAGATCGATGTTAGGTTTTTAATCGAACCCCGAGCGAAACTATAATAACCAGATGGAAGGAAAATCTTCGCGACAACGTTATCTTCATTTTTCTTTTCAAGAAGCAACGTGCCATGAAACTGTTTACCATGTTCATAGTACCAGCTCGTAACGCTTCGTAGACGATAGTTAGAAAGGGATAAAAATAGTAATTCGACTTTTTGTAAATATTCACCGAAGTATTGCTAATATTTAAAACGTGGTCGCACGTTCAAGTATTAATAATCTTTGAAATGTAACTGCACCGGTCCATGTTGAAGTATTTAAGAAACCGCAGTGCGGCATAGAATAGTTCCCATTTTTGCAGCTTGTTGCTAATGGATAAAAATAATCTCTACCCGACTTTTCATTCTTCGTTGGGTAAATAAGTCAGCGCTCGTTAATCCAACGACGTAGCGACAGATTAGTGATGTATTAGCATGGATTGTTCCGATTTTAATTTTTAATGAAATTCTGTTTAAAAGTAGCAACGAACGTCACGAGGTATCGTTTAACAGATACGTAAAATAATGGTCATCCGTGAACAGCGGATAGCACAAACTAAATGTAACATTGTAAATTTATCGAGGGATTCGCGCAAGTTGCCGTTGTTATTAAACGTGAAAATTGATGAAGCTTACGTATTCCTTACTGATTTGTATCGCTAAGCGGATCTGTGCGCAGGGAAAACAACTCTTCGCTAAGCTTTAGATGAAAGATTCGCGCAAGGATGCATCTTTTTATTGTTAGCTCTTTATATCGATCTTTCGCATGGTGTTTCATTAGAATCCATCGTGTTTTGCGCGCTGAAACGTCGGCTTTACCGCCTGCTGCATTTATCGGAATTTTTGTAAAATTTATGCAACAATACCCATGCGCTAACACTCTTTGTCCCCCCCGTTACTTCGCGCCTCTATCTTTTCCTCAGTAAATTCGAGTTCCCGTTTCTTCGTTCCATTATTTATGGCTGCTTTTCTATCATCATAATTTCCATCGCCCCGATATTGTAAATCGAAACTCCCCGTGTATTAGAAAATGCGAGAAGAGGAAGAGGGAACCACAATGGTTTCGATGTTGCATTTCGACGTTCCATTTTTCTGCCTAGATTGCGATGCGTTACGTTGGATTTGGGGACGATTTAGGTCACGGTGTATGGATCGATGCTCTTTTTTCTCGCGGTGTCTGTGGGATAAAATTGTACGCGACTACACGTCACTTGGAATTGTTTTTAAAAAATGAAACGAGCAGCATTGTCGCGGTGTTATTTCAGCCATGGACGACGAACGTTTCGATCTTTTAATAGTAGTGTTTATCGTTTTACTCGTCAACCTCGTAGAGTAGTATTTTTGAAGCACCTACTTCGCTAATTGTTGCAGACTCGTGACTTTAGCCGCCAGAATTATCGAAACATAGCCTTAGAGCCTTTGACGCGAATAGAACCAAAGCTGCTTCGATTTTCCGTTCCATCGTTCCCGGCAATATGCTCGTATTACGACCCGGTAACACGTATCTGCTTTCGACTTACTGTTTACCAGATACTGGATATTACGCATTATCCGCTGGGTTTTGATTAATCGACGGAAATAAGCCGCGCTTATGGAAGAACTTCACGTAAAGGTCGCAAATCGATTGGATGGCGCAAGTAAACTCACCGTTGCGTGTGTTTACCGATACTAATGGATTAATGGGATCGTATGATTGCGTACGTGTTTAAAACGGTTAGGTTACGCGGTTCTCATTGGCTGAAACTCGAAAGCCGACGAGAGCTTTCAATAATTGAATCAACGATTTCTGTAACGACCTAACGGAGTGATTTATTCTCATCGATTTCGGGGCTTCGGGTTTGATGAGATACCGGCCGTAATTTTCATAGGCCATAATTTTCACGTTAAGCATCTCGCAAGCATTTAAGTGGTAATACGCGATTGAGTGTGTTCTAGGCGGAAGATACATCTTCGCTGTAGGGTATGCCCTGGAGACGAGCAGGTTATTACATTCCACGGGTCATGGGCGAAATTCCTCGGGTTAGAATCACAGTGACACGAGAAATCGCGCCTTGTGGTCTCCATCAGGCTCGTTCCTTTCCCATTTAATCCTGAAACTTTTAGATACTAAAATCCTTGATACTCTCGTGATCGAAGACGAAAAATTGACGTTACTGAGGATTTAATATCACCGATGACCGTGATCTGGCATAATCGAACTTACCTCTTTCAAGGAAGCGTTTGTGCATCTCGGTGGTGAAGGAATTACTTACCGACGGATTCGAAACGTTCAATTTATTTTGCACGCTGCGATATCGTGAGGATGAAAACGTAACTCATTGTTCTATTTCTCAACTATACTCCTACAATTTACACAATCATCGAGAGACGACGAAAAGAAACATACTTAAACGTATATATTGAAATTCATCTATATTGTTATTAAATTAATTAATCTACGGGCGTCGATTAATACAGGGCCGGTTTCGAAAGAACTTCGAAAGAACGTCCTATCCATAGCTGAATACTTTTTTGACGTATAAATGGATGTTTTATTTGCGTATAATTTGAAGGGACGCTAGTAATTCTAGCACCGGCTCTGAATTAATGTAATTCTGAATATTAAACTTCAGCTAGCAAGAATCTTATAACGCTATAGATAGCGAGCACATCGATTTGTAAGTGTTAAACGACAAGTCTTTGTTGATAAATTGTTAATCTAGGTAGAAACGTGTACACTGGTTGGATAAAATGTGCAATATTTCATTGGATGTAAAAGGATACGGCAAAATTCTTGTACCTTGTGGAACGTTTTTTCTTACACGCACTTACGCACTTATAATTAACATACATGTATATACACTGATCACATTAACACATCGAGTGAGCATTTTAGCGTTGCCTGGAAACATTGATTGTTTTCGTAAGTCGATAAAACGCTTCTTATCGGTTCATCCCCTTGAATAGTATGTGCGACGAACGACGATTGTACTTCGTAATCGTTCACCGAAGAATCGACGTATCCTTCGGTCCTTCCACGAGCGGAATTTTCGCTGTCGACCGTATTGTGCGTACCGTCGTGCTGATTTCACGTTTTCGCCAACAAAAAGCACCGAGAACTTGAAATTGAGCGACAGTTTTCGAGATACACCTCGGAGTACGGAGATGGTGGACGCAATCTCGCCCGTTTCCCAGCCAGACACCGAATTTCTGATTGTAACTTTCCACGGAGGGGTTGAAATGTTAATTGAAGTGGTCACGCGGTTCCGGAGTACAATCGTTTGCTCGACAAAAGGTAAAATCGTCGGTGGCAACGTGGGGCCAGCGCGTTGAAAGAAATTTAAGACAATGGCGGCCAGTATTTACATGAAAAGGTTCGTGAAAAACCATGCCCGGCATTTGCGGCCGTGTGTGAGTTTTCATTCGCACCGGTGTGGTCGATTTGCGAGCTATCCTGTTAAGGTGATATTCTAGTCCAGTATTTTGGAAAAAACAATTCTTTTCTTTACTGTTTTTCGTGGTTTAGAGTCTTCGTAAAATGTTAAAACCGTACCGTATTTTCCCCTGGAGAAATTGACGTAACTTAGCGAGACGTGTATCGAGAACGTTGGGAAGTTCCAAAGAAATATCTCGATTATTCTTGGTCTCATAAAATTCCAAAGATGCTTTAGTTTTTGCGTAGCTGAACTAGAATACCCGTTCAAATAAAGGATCGTTCGAGTTTATCGAATTCACTTTGCGATTCCTTGAACGGCGAAGCACGCGAAGAGGCATACCTCGAGTCTTTCAATGGATTAAATTCACACCGAGCCGAGAACGTCGGACCTTTCGATTCTTCCTTGGCGCGTTTTCGTCGCACCGTGGCAGTATTTTCTATGAATGAATGTGGGACCTTGCCATTCGATGTCTCGCAATACACGGCATCCGGGTTATTTGTGCGAGGAAAAACATGAAACCGGAGAAAGCACGAACGCGTAACACTCGCCGCGTCGGTGGATTCGCTTCGATAAAATGTTTCGCGTTTTTCTCTTAATTGCTAAAGAAATTTGTGGCGCCTCGAGCTCGCTCGTACACTGCAGCGCGTTTAATTAAACGTTCCTTGCGCTAATGAGTACGAACGGAAAGCCGTCCCTGACAGCAAACATCAGGTTACTATCTTACATTGAAGTAAAAACGTTGCCTGCATCTGGAACAGTCGCGAGCAAACTAATTTTCTCTTACGCTTTAAACAAAATTAGTTTCCTAGCATCTTCGTGAGAAAGATGAATCCTTCAGTTTTCGCGGTAATTATAAACTCTTCGACGGGGAAGCTTCCGCGCGATGTGCGAGATAAACGTTATTGTAATTCTCAGGTGATCGTCAAAGGAATTTGCGTTCGTATCGCGCATACATCAGTCTGAACGAAATAAATTGGACAGAAATAATGATTTTCTCGTCGTCTCGTAACTCGGTGGTTTCGTTTTATGTTTCCTTTTCCAAAGCAGTTGTCGAACCGAGGACGTTTCTTCTAATTTGTAACCCTTTTTAGCGAATGGGTCCAGGAGTGCTAGAGTTAACGTATTTCTCTCAAATTAATTCAGCCCTGTGTTTCTTACGCGGATCTCGGCCAGGGAAGTAGCTTCGAGCGATCAATTAATTTTGTCTCGCCATTAGGATCGAAACCCCGCCGTGAAAAGTTCCATTCAAAAGTCTCTTTTGTCGTAATTGCGCGTTGAGTGCTCCGTCGAAGCTCAAATTGCCTCAACGAAATCTGATGTATCCTCGAACCGCGATACGAAACTCGAAACTGTTTCGAAACTTCGCTATGAATTGGCCGTGTCCCGAAAGACGGGAATCCGTCTTCGCGCGAAACCGGATACCGTTTCCTGGTTATTGTTATTTCAAGCTGTCGTTTCTCCGGTTTTAGATTAAACTACCAAGTTTCCGTGTACGCGCGCATAAAATTACCGGTTTGACTTCGCGCGTATCTCAACGACCGAACTACGCAAGAGAGACGTTTCCAGAAAACAAATCTCTGGCACGGTGGCACAACCAGAAATTTCAAACGACGAGCATGCCAATTTACGTCTATATCGAGAGAGAAAGCGATCGCCATTCTTTAACGCGAAATCCAATTTTGTGTACGTTTGATAGATTTTGAATCGATTCAAAAAGAGGAGGTACCTTCTTTGTCTTCCTTCTGCGATATTTTTTTCGAAGGCAGCGTGCCTCTGTATATCGGTGATGTGCCGTTTCGGCCTTCCGTCGAAGCGCATATCGTCGATTATTCAACGCCGCTCCGCGAAAATAAACACGGGTCAGACGAGTGACAGCTAGATAGAAGAGAAAGGTGTCAGAAATGTTCAAATTCTCGTGGATGTTACTAATTTGGTGATAAAGTTGACCGGTGGGCTGGTCACGTGACGTGGTACTGCTGCAGATAAAGACGGCTGGAGCACTGTATACCGAGAAAAGTCAGAAAAATCAACATGACGTTGATGGACGTTCCGCGCGTGCCGTTTCGTCGATCGCCGCCATGCATGGCTGCCGGTTTTTCCTCTTCTAGAAAGAAAAATAACAACCAGTTAATTCTTGTCCTCTCGCGGCTCGAACAGCCAAAGCGTAGAACAACATTCGCGTTGAAAATAACTCGAATACCGCGGGCGGACAGTTTTCACAATCAGATTTCTCGAACAATTACATGAAAAACGAAGAAGCTGGTAAAATCCGTTAATCGACTTGGAATCGCGACGATGATTGAATTGGCAGCTTGAAGGAGGAAGCGAACGCGATTGATCGTAGATTGAGATTCTATTCAAGAATAGAAAAGAAAAGGAAAGTCTTATGAGTTTACAGAAGGAAATAAATTTGACGTGATATTCAGCTAGGAAACTCCCTTTGATGAAACGAATATCGATTGAGTTACTTTTTATTCGCGCGAAATCACTGACCTTCGATCACGTGTATCATGATGTACGCTGGCTTGGCGTTGCTCGGCAAGCAAGTGTAATTAGCGCCGTGGGAGAGTTTCACTTTGTCGACAATCAGAATGGAACCGTTTTTCGTTGCCTCGACCCTAACCCCTGGCTCCTTATCATAATTGATCATGTTTTTCTCTCGGTACCAAAAAATGAAGCTCGGCGCTTCCGCGGAGGCCATTAGTTGGCATTCCAGGCGAAGGCTGGATCCCTGTTTCACGTGAAGATCCGGTCCACCGGGAATCATGGAGTACGCCTCGGTGATGCTCAGACGAATGAATCGTTGCTGAACTGGCTCAGTTTGAATCTGTCGCGACAGAGAACGATGAGAAAACCGGGTAAAGAGTTACTCGAAATCGACGCGATTTTGCAGTCGAAATTAATCAATATTGGTTACCTTACCGCGTTATAATCGACGCATGACCCGTTGCGAATAAAATATAATATCAGGATGACCGCGTTTTTCTTTTAAAATTCATATTTTAACGTTACGCGTCGTTCATTATTTCAAGAACCATTGTGCCGCACGTAGAGCTGCAGTGATAAGGGATTCGTGGCATTGTGCGCGGCTACATTTCGCGGCGTTATTTACGTCACACAACAATAACCGTAGTATCTCGCAGGCTTTTCGGTGTTTTGATGCCCGACGAACTCGTAATTCACTCTTATTTTGTTACCGTTACTTTTTCACTTTTTCTCATCGGTTCTCGTTACCTGGCACTCGTAGACTCCAGCGTCGTCGTGCTGAATATTCTTTATCAGTAGAGTCCAGTCGGGACTGTTTGGAACAACCACGAACCGCCTGTCGATCGTATGGGTGTCTCTGCCCACGGTCAACAGCTGCCTATCCCTCCGTCTGATCCAAGTTACCTGAAACACGAGATTTCCACGTGTTTAACGTCGTCTACCGTCGCAGGTTTAGAAGGGAATAATTTCAAATGAACGCATCGAAAGCGCAACTATTCGCGAGGAATTCTTTCTTGTATTACGTCTTCCTGGCGTAGTTAAGACGAGCGTGGCCCGTTTTAAGAGACTCGAAGAGGTCGGCGCAGTTTCTTCTGAAGACTTTGCGAGCCGCATAAATGTTGCAGGGCGTCGTTCGCGAGAGTTCACTTGGACGAATTACGCGAGTTTAAATGCGGAACGCGCCGCACAGAGAGGAAGGCGTGAAGGACGAAGTCTTGTCCGCGAGCGCAATTTGACGCGGCTATATAGACAAATGAATCGCGAAGGTGCACTCGGAGATTGTGGAACGTTGCTCTTTAAGCGGCCTCTCGCGTTTCGCGCTACCGCGTCAGCTCTGTCGCCCTTTTTAATTCACTGCTGACACTTGCGGGAAAAAAGCTGCTGCACACGCGCGTCATTATCGCTCAAGGACGGTACACAGAGCGCTTAGTAAATTTTACAAAGAGCACGTTAGATGGTGCGTTCGCTTGAATTTCAGTTGAAAACCCCCGGCCTTTTAATCGTCGAGAAAGGAGATTTTAATAAGGCGAGAATCTTTTGACGCGAAAATTTGTCGCCGTTCCATTGAATTCCAAACCTCTTCCCGTTCTCAACGAGAATCGTTCACCATCATCTATTGTGCATTAAGCTCGAGAGGAGGTTTAATCTTTCGACGCGTTGCCTCCAATTTTTAACGATTTCGAAAGGCCCCCTTTCGAGACTCTTGCATTTTTAATACCGCTTCCGACTTGTATCCGTTCTCTAAACAGTAAATATTATACTCGTTTCTAGGGATCGTTACTTCCCCCCTCCCTGCAATATTAATAGTTCATCCAAACTGAAAGTAGCTCCAACAATAAATCCTTTCCTCTTCCGTAAGTACGAAACATCGTCATCCGGCTTAGCCATTCGTAATACTGTTTTCACCTCCTGGCCGACGTTATTCTTACGTCCGCGGTAAAGGCGATTTGCGCGAGAAATACGCCAAGACCGTTTCTCCTTCGCGCATAAATATCAGATTAAAGTTTCACGCGATCGCCATATTTTTCAGCGAACCGCGATCCATGGAATCGTAAAAGAACCTCCGGGTTATCCGTTTGTCTGTCACCGACTCGACAAAGCCTACGTCTGAGAAGACGAGACTCGAAGGGTATCAGGGAAACCATTGAAAATTATTTTCTAGTTGCTAAGTTGCCCTTCTCATCCTTATTCTCGCGTAAGTTCTGATATGCAATCTCTGGGAATAACGTTATTATCGAAAAAAGCTTCAAACAGTGGGCTCGCATTTTTACGGATTTTTTGAAACGCGCTCCGTTCCGCGATATGGAACATTCTCATCCGTAGCTGTCACACGTCAAAAACTAACATTTGATCTTTCTCGGTGAAAAAAGAGGTAAACGCATACGTATTTGAACAAAAATAATTCCTGATAACAAGGGTAAAAATTGGTCGATGCGCAGGGCGTGGTATTCTTGTAAGATACGACGCGTCGACCAATATGCGATGTTTCGTCGTGAATAATTCTGACCAATAGGACCCGCACAGCTTCCAAGTCTCGTCTTCTCATCCGCTCGCTTTGCCACTCGTTTCCATGCATTCGGGGTGCGTACTCTTTTTATAGACATCAACCTCTTTTTTATCCAGGCCTGAGTCTCTCTTGTACACAATTTTTATTTTTATAGTGTACGTTCGTGAGAATATTCCCGATGGAATTGGCAAGGTTTTTCCGACAAAAATGACCTCGGACAAATGTTGTTCGTCGAAGTAATTAATTTTTCTCTCCGAATCAGGAGCAGTTTCTCAAGGTACCGTTCGTTTTTAATATCCTCGAATGGAAATATTGATTTTAATTGATTGAAATAAAAACTACTCGGGAATCCCTTTTCCATAAAGGTCACGAGTTCTCCCATCCGTGATTCGAACTGCACCGATTTTATTTCCCCTTGGACTTTGCATTATTGAAAGATCGGTACTTCGAGCAAATAATAAAGCTTACGGAAAAAGGGGTCAAACGGTTCGCAAAATTTAATGGATTGAGCCGCGTGTTGGACACACTTGCTATAGAAACGTATCCTTTCAGTGTCAGTCACGGAACAGTTTCGTTAATGCAACGGTTGAATTCTGCTTGTCGACGGACAATAAAGCGAAGGTTTGGTCGACGCACAGCCCGGAGCTCGGAAGCTAAACTCAACATGGCAACGGGTGCGCGATAACTCGATGAAAATCCCCCTGAATTACCATAATTGCCATGCTGCTGTGTACGTAGCTCGCGGGGCAGTTGAAATCATCATTGGCAGCGTAGCCAACGGGTGAAAGATATCGGAGCTGTCTGTGTTCTCAGCGATGACGGTGGTAAAAGGAGACCGGGCACTTGCGTGCCTTAATTGTCTTTGTCGAGTGCACTCGACGTCCGTGGCAAGTAGGTTTCTCGATTTTCTGATGCGGGCCTGAAGATCGACGAGCACCGACGCGACGAGTGCACTCGAGCATAAACGAGATGAATAATGAACCGCCGCGACGTATTACGAGTCAGCGTCTATCTTTTCAGCCGTCTCTTAACGCAATCGTCGCGATACTCGATGCTTTTCCATCGTCGTTTCTTTGCGTGATTTTTCGCGAGTCGTCGAGTACTTTCCGTCGACAAGCGTCGACGGCGAGAAATTTCCTTCGCCTCGTTCGCGATACCCTTCATCGATTTCGATCGCTTCCAGGTGACAATTTTGTCCACGTTTTTTCCCAAACCGACGGGAATGGATCGTGTAAAGGAAATTTCTTGCGGCGTTTATATAATCTTCGTTTTCTGACCACGGCAAAAAGAAACAAAAATAATCCTTCTTCCGGTCGGCTAAGCTCCATTAATCAGGCTTTTCTTCGCACGTGTGAACTCGCTGGCGCGATTACATCATCCGCCGTTTAATTAATGTCCCCCTTGAAAGAATGGAGGACACGATCCTGATAAAGGACAATGTCAAAAAATGGTCCTCTTCTACGTGCGATGCATTCGATAACGGTATGCATGAAATGAGACGCAAATTTTATTAGACCGCTTTTTTATTAAATCAAACCCCAAAAGTTTTTCAGAGTGTCTATGTACGTTAAATTGTATGGCGCAGGCCACAGTGGATAAAATGCTTTATCCCACAAAAAATTCCAATACTTTGATATCTGTGATATTACGCCCGTAAAAGGCGTGTTTTATTATACATCGAGTTTGTGAAATTGAAATTGAATTTTGAAATTGAAGTTGGATATGTTAGAAATGTATTCGTCGATCTACCATCCAGCAACGCAGTTTGTATCGCTTAACCGTGATCGCATGTACAACCGGCGCCATTTCGGACACGTATAAAAATAACTTTTAATTATCATCCGCGGTGCAGGCTCACTAATTGAAAAGTAACACGCGCTGGAGTTATTATATTCGACGTGTTAACGAGTATCTGCAGCTCGTAACTTCGTGGAATCGATTCGCGTCGCCGTTGTTCCATGAAAATGAAATGTCAGAGCTTCGACGTGAGTTGTTGGGGCTCGTGTATCCTGAAGATGTATCGACTAAATTTGGGCGCGATGTAAATCAATCGGTAGTGGATTATTAAGACGACATCGCAACGGACTCGGATTAAATTTCAATTACGTTCCTCCGCCGTCAAGGATGATGGATTGAACCATGCTGGAAAGATCGATGCTCTCGCGTGTCCAGATTTTTCAGGTTATTTTACAACGCGGTGTCTTCCACCAGTAATCTCCTAAATGGAAACGAGATTAATACGCTGCCCTTTGACAGAATAATTGAATAAATGAAAATAATCGATGGAAATCAGATTTGGAAGAAACACATTAACGCGATACAACGTAACGCATTTAGTACCGCTTTATCGGTTGGCTAAGGAGCTCGATGGATAAAGGAAATTTCACTTTGTTTCACGACTAAGAAGCGTAAATAGGCTATCGTTAAAAACTTTCCCTCTTATTCAAGCCCTCTAATATAGTCAGTCGAAACGTTATAAAAAGTTTGCGTGCTTTGCAGCAATGAAGAAGATTAAAAGGGAGGAAGACCAGAATCTCGATGAAAATACGAACGTCGGCGCAGAGGTTCCATGAATAATTAATTGGAACTGGTTGCAGTGCATTTTGTGGTTTAAGTTCTTTATTTTCGGTACTGTTATACAAGAGTAGACAATTCTATTCCTTATCTTAGGTATTAGATCAAATGAGAAAAGAAACACATTTCGGAGCAGTCGCGAGATAGTGGCGACATTAACGTAACTTGAAAAGGAGCTTGTGTTGGATGTTTAGCTTTATTATTCGTCGTCAAGCAGATACAGTTTCCGTTGGTACGTGCACGACAGCTTATGACAGTGGAGGGAAATTATTGCTACGGAAATTGATGCGAGACAGCGAATGGTTGCAACGCGTCTTTAATTACGAAGGGAGACGGCTCAGTCGCAACTCCTGGATGCTTCAGGGCACCGTGCACAAGTTGGACATTGTTGTTTCCATTACTATCATTTACCATTATGCTTGGTCCATTGTAATGAATCGATATGAAGCACCGTGTCTTTCCTGGTTGTAAAACAGGCGGACGGTTGTGCGTGAGTCGTAAAACTCGAGAAGTCTCGTAAAGTTAAACGATTATTTCAGACCTCGACCACGGTTTAAAGCATCTCAAGGGGCAACAGAAATTGATGCTTCGAAATGAAAACAACGACAGAAGTCAGGTGCACTCGTGCTTTAACGCAAAGAGAAGTGAAATAAATTTGTAATAAATCGCGTGTAATAGCCACCGGCTTCGTAAATTGCAAATTATTTGCCGTGGAAAGAAATGTTCTTTCTACGATAATTTCCGGAAAATATAGAACACCAATTAAAGAAAGTTTATATCGCGATAGTTGGCGAATAGCTACGGTTGACGCAGTTAATCAACGTTCGTAATCACGTTACAACATATTTGTAATTAATGCACTCGGTATACGTATCCGTAATTAGCGTCGTTCACAGACCGAAGAGTCAAGACGCATACAGTCGAACCTGTACGCGAGGCTAATGAATTTTCCATTAGCGCTAATCGTGCAAAACGATGCACTACTCGTTCAACGGTAATTCATCTTATTTTCACTGCGGAAGGTAATTTCCGAAATTTACCGCAAGGTTTTAATTGGATTCTCGATTGGATACTAGGGATATATTCGCGGTAGAGGGTTTTCTTTTCTTTTCAATTGACTACAAACAATTTCCCTCGTGTTTCATCATCGCCGCTGCCACTCGGGGCGAAAGGGGGATGAAACCTGCGAGTCCTTTCGTCACCGTTTCCTCCGCGCGGGCATAGTTACGTGCTCACGGTAGGGTAGCTACGAACACGCGCATGATTACTCATTCATTAAACTCCAGGCTCGCATCGAGTGGATGCAGAGGACTCTCCACGTTCGCAGGGGGCAAAATGTAGCGCATTCGCGTCGCGTACGCGTGGGGTTGATGCGATTCGTGCGTTAGGACGACCCGACGTCCTACTGTCTCGTGCACTCGAAGCTGCTCGTCCGAGTGAAGAGCTCGGATCGGTTTCTAGATCTTTTGCGATACAGTAGTCGCGTGCGTGGAAGAAAGGGCGTCGAGAAAGAAAGCGGGATGGCAGAAATGCGTGATGAATAAAAGATCTCGGGAAGAGAATCGCGCGAATTTCTGCGTGTGCTCGGTACCTCGACGCCGTATCGATTGCCTCCTTGACACTTTTTGATCTGCTAGAATATACGAGCCGGCTGGACCCACCTTGGGTTATCTTCGGGCCGTAAAGTTACTTTATGAGGTTTTTTCGTACGTTCTCGCGTCCCTGTTCCAGCGCAACCCACCAGTGATTTACGACACCCTCGCGAGTGGTCGATGCTTATTACAGGAAAGGAAAGGAATAGAAGAAGTAACGATATTTATATTGTTAGTACTTATTTCGATTATATTTTAGATGCGTTGAAATCTATAATAGATTTAATAAACGATGAATGCACTTTTGTTTGACGATTTCATTTTACCTGCAGCTTTAGCGCGGGCAATCGTTGATTAAAGGTTAGGAGATTTTAAGCTGTAATCCTGCACAACTCTGCTGGTAGAATTAAAAAACTTCTTTCTCTCTCCGAATCCACTTTGTTCGGCCAGTTCAAGGGGAATTGAACAGAGTTAACGTTTGACAGAACACAGCACAGAGTACCACAGACTTTGATATTGCAAAAGCGGTAAAGTACGTCGTTCTACAGTTTATCCGGTTAATGTACATAACCGATACGCCAAGTTATCCTGTTTGCCTGTAAGCGATCGATCAGACGGTTACGTTAGTGACATGCTATATTGTCGTTGTACGCTAACTCGTTCATTTACCCGTTGATTTCGAGCAATTGCGGGTGTCCATCACTCTGTTATTTCACGTTCATTTTTCACCTCGGTTACGTTACGCTCATTGAACGTTGTAATTCATATTCATATTTTCCGCTGTATTTTTCAATCGTTGTAAACATTTGTTTTCTATTCATTCGACCGTTGTGCTTGGTAACGAGCGCGAATATTGCGTTTCAGTCGAATATACCAGAAATTAATTTCACGTTTCTTCGCGTTCGTTTATTATGTAAAGCATACCGAGGAATTTCGAGCGAAAATCATCGATATCGTACATAATAGGTACCCCATATTGCATATACCATAGGATTACTGGTAAAACGAAGTTGGAAACGAGATATCAATTTTTTCCGCAGTTGTAAACTGGTTTGTTTCGTACTCGATCTGAATATTTCATTGTTTTTGGACCAATTAAAGGGGTTGAGTGGTTTCTCTATTTCGATGCCACGAAACTGGGCTACAATTTTTTGACCCTCTTCCTAAAGGGTTGTGTTTTGAATAGATTCTTCACCGCGAATGTTCTCCTTTGTCGGGGTAGTTTTCACGGGACTGGGATCTGTTTTCTTCGCGAGAACTTGTTGGAAAAGTTGGTCGGTTTATGGGGAAATCGACGCTACGTCCTCCGGCAGCGTCATATCGCCGCCATATGGTACTGTCTAGAATCGGTTCGAGGAAGTAAGGAGAACGAGAGATACACGGACTGGAATTGTTTCAATCGACTTTATAAAGTTTTCGCGACATATCGAAAGATTACGACGTCTCTTTCTCCCAGAATCTGCTTCGAGAAAGAGTTTCTACATTAGACTTGCAGTGTCTCATAAATATTCGTACCCTCTATGTCTAGTGAAGACATTGGTCTAAATTAAATAATAGTTTTGATGTTCCCAAATGAATATTCGTTATAAATATATGTACGCGAAGAGTTTGTTCGTGTAAATACTTATCGCGAAGCATTTATTTGGAAACGTCAAATTTATCATTTACTTTAGACTAATTTCTTTAGCTTTCGTGAGCTTCATTTTTTTCCTCGTTTAATCTGCAATCATCTCGAGAATCAGTAAAGAACAACGACGAATTTGACTAATTAAAAGTGGTTGTCTCCGGGCTTGTTGATTCGACGAACGTGGACGCGTTTCAATCTGTCGGATTGGAAACACGGGTAACGAGCAGTTGCTCGGGAAATAATTATGCATATTAGGTCGATATTCGAATCATCCGTTAATTCGTGTATCAAAACGCGTGTACATCGAACACGAGCTAACAAGACAAACGAGGTATAATTCACAGCTTTCCATCATCCAGTCAACGTCATTTCCATGAGCGGATCATCGTGGAATGTGTTCCGTTGAACAGAAAATAGGTCGATCCAGTTTCCGGTTCGTTTGCGTTTTCCTATTGGCGCTTTAACTAGCGTCGCGATCTCGTTCATTCGCTCGAGCAAAACTTGAACGTCCGAACACGCGCCAAGTATGCTCAATTTTTCCTCCTGTCGTGACGAAAACTCGTTTCGATCAGAGGCAGTTACAATCGCGACATTGACCTAAAATTACCGATCATTAAAGATAATTACTATATCTGGTGATCGATCGTTCACTCGAGAAATTTATAGATTTACCCAATAATTATGTGCGTTGGATAATTCTAGATTGTCAAAACGACGTCTTAGCTTTTCGTGAAATCTTCACGGTCGAAAAGTAAACTCTGAAACTAGTGGGTGGGTCGATTAAAAATTATCCCTGTCCAGTCGATCTTTCGTTCCTCGAAGGAAACTTACAGATTGGTTCTCGGTTCGATTAGCGCGGAAAGGCGGAAAGTAGAAATCACGGGAGTGTCGCGCGACCGCGTTCGAATGTTCCGAAGGCGAAGTTTCCGCAGCGTTTCGGCAACGATTCGTTATCCGAGGCAGAAAATTGGAGAACTTCCCTGGTCCCGTCGGGATTGCCTCTTGGATCTCGAACGCACGTGTGCCGATTTCCGAAATATTCATATTGCTCCCGTCCTCCTGTGGCAATTTATACCCTGCATAGCGGTCGAATATAATACCGCGACGTTCGTATCGACGCGCCGCACGCGCGATTTTGCACCGTTTACGTTGGCCACGTCGATGCGGGAACAATCGCTGGAAGCGATAAAAATATTTTACATCGGGTGCGACTAGACAACGGATGAAATAATACTGGGTTTAAATCGCGCGACTTCATGGTTAATGCCCCCGCGAACGATTTTTATTAGCTTACCGAATTAAACGACTAATCGGTGTATATACCATCGATGCCGATTGGGAGCATCGTCGCGCGTCCGCGAGTATCGTAAAAGTCTTCTGAATCGCGCAGCGAATAGATAAACGTGTGCGCGTCCTCGTGATGCGGAATCTATTCCCCGAAGGTTTTACGATACCGTTCTTTTATATTAAACAATTTTTTTACGATCCTCGCTGTATAAAACATATACGAGCCATTGGTTGACTCGAATTTTCTCTAGCGTGCTGTAACCCCCGTTTAAAGCAACTTTTTACAACTTTGTGCCAGCGGCAAAAGAGGGAGACCCGTACGTTCGTTGCTCCGAGGAATAACGCAGACAGAATACTGCGAATGATCCAAGTTTCGTTTACGTGATGACACACTCGCGTAAACCAACTTTCTATGGCAGGCCTGCTGGTTCGATTCCTTTAGCGTAGAGTTAAACTGTTCGATCTTTCCGGGGGTGGTTGTTATATACGAGTAAGGACGAAACAATATTTATTAATTTTCCGCTGCCGAGTCATCATTCATAACGTGTCCGACCGTCGAATATATGAATAAATATCAGGCTTCCTGGAAAGAAAATATATTTTTCTGTATGCCTATCGTCCCCCTATAATGGAACGTTTCCCCTAACCTTGTCGGGTGAACGAGTCACCCTGCATTTAATACGCGTCTAGGTTTACTGAGAAACTCCACTTCCTACCATCCAATATTTTACTCGTCGAGCCAGAAGGGCTCACACGAATATTTAAAAGCATACCTTGGAGTTTCAAGGAACTTGGAAAATTGCAGATTTTCCAGAATAGATCCACGAATACGAGTATAATTCTCCGCAAAAATATTCGCTCCCCGCAGTCAATGTTTTACCGTCTGCAAGTAGGAAATTCATACTTGGTCAGACGTGACTTCCTGCCTGGGTCCTAAAAAATTTCAAATATCTTCGCATGATCTGTATTCCTCGCCTTTATAGACCAAGGGAACACGTTCTGTTTCTACGATGATGTTTCGGAATGAATCCAGCACTTTCAAATTATTACACCAGATTCCTTATACAAAGGTGCACCAGCCCTCAAGTAGACGACGACGAGCATAAATTTGAAATCGCCAAATTACTACATAGAAATAAACATCTTCAGATGGATATTTATTTTGTTGATTTCGCTACGTTTCATCGAATCGTGGCGAATGATGATAAGGAAGTTTGTTTCACGACCCGCTGCTCCTGATTAAATTTCGTATTATTTTATCTTCTCAACCTTCGGCGTGCCAAACTACCTTCGGATTCCAATCATTGAACTTTGTGCCGCATTGCACGGCACGTCCAATCGAATTTTTTAGGTTTCTCTGTCGTATCAGCAGTTGCGATCAGAGTCACTCCTCGGCGGTTCGAATTGAAATTCTACCCGGGTGCGAATCGATCTTTGGCCAGCACTAGGTGTCCTTTTGTAGGTGAGCGCGCGTCGTGCATTTCCAGTTACATCAGTCTAGAAGCTTGCGCCTCGCCTACCGGGACAACGACGTGCCTCGTTACTTTCAGATGTCACGATATTCCTGAATACAATACCAGGGACCCCAAATGCTGGTGCCATCATTTTATTCCCGACGTATCCTCTGCTTCTGCAGCAAATTAGTGTCGAGAGGATCGGTCTCCCTTTTGGTCTACCACTTAGAAAATGATTTTTTATATTTGTACACATTAATCTAGGCTGTAATTAAATAAGCTATCGGTAGGTAAAGTGTTAACTCAAAGTGTTTGAATTTCCTACCTCTTTATCCGTAGCCTGTCCATGATAGAACCATTTATTGCCTGGCCTAGGTCGCTCGAAGCTAATCGACGCAACCGCCCCAGAATCTATCACAATTACCCGCGTTAATAGACCGTCGTGCTTCCCATATGTCGTGATCATATTAGCGCAATGTACGCGTATTAAACTTGAATGGCTTTTGTACCAGAAGTGGTATCATCGGTTACATCTGTTGCGACGTTCATTTCACCATCTCCTCGTGGGGATCTAGCAATTGTGCGTTACACTCTAAGGCATACGATGCCTAATACTCCGACTATGAAACATTCCTCTCGCGAATGGCGCTCAGGCACGAATTGCTCCCCGTGCAATTACACTTTATTCCGTGCAGCGTCGCATAATCGTGTGTTTCTCCTACCTATGAGCGAGTATTTGACTTTCGATTATTCGGGAAGTTTTGAACAGGGTGAAACAAACGTAGAAGGTGTTGTTCGATAAGTCTGTTGTGCCTTTTCGGTGTTCCAAGCTTGTCTATTCTCTGTTGGTACTTTGATAGCGTTAAAAGCAAACGTTTCTTCGAAATAAGATCTCCCTACGGTCTCTAAAGTGGACTGCCCTTGATGGACACGCCCAAATAGGGCGAAAAGTGACTCCCAAACACATTGACGTTAACATATTGGCCTTCCTCGCGTGCTAATAGCGCCGCAGTCTGTGTACGTTCCTTTACGCTCGACGACACAAATGAGTCTCGCGTCCTTCTCGTCGATTGCTTCCTGGTCCGCAAAAGGGGCAGACAGAAATCACCGCGCCTCAATTATAGAAGGTATCCGCACCGTTCTCGACGACAAAAGCAACGCCGTCGAAGCGATATCGATATATTGTCAAGGATGGACGGTTAAGTGGGCCATTTCCGAGTGCTCGTTCCTTTGCCTATTGTTTCCGAGAGGATCAATTTGCCACCCTCGGCCGCGCGCTCTCGCAGACAGCGTTCGTGTGCAGTCGCCCCGAAAAACTAGGCAAATAGTCCCCGAGGCAAAAGAAGACTACGAAAAAGTACGACGACGTGTGTTTCCGTAGCGAAGGGGCCACTTAGGTGGAGAATGATACGCTATTTATAAAGTGTCAGATTTTTTCACGCTGCGAGCGCGTTGGTTCGTTTTATAGGTCAAAAAGCGCGGACAAATATCCGCCATTCCGAGTAGGATTCTTCGCCGACAAAACGGATATTTTCCGAAGGAATTTATTAAATATTTTAATCTCGTCCGCCGCGTGCCTGCTCCTTTGTGTTTATCAAATTTGCCGGATCGGTACATCCAAGGGAAAGTGACGATATTCGCGCACGCCATGCGCCAGATTTCATCTTGACGTGCGATATATTTAAAGAGATGACAACGAGAAGCGAGTGGAAAAAAAAATTTATTCCCCGATCGTAAACATATAGGACACGAAGATTCGGGTCATGTACGCTGGATATTTACTGTCCCCGTTCGCAATTTAACTGGTACGTTCATCGTCACCAATGGAATGAAATGAAATTGTTTTCCATCCCGCTTTGCGATATTTTATCCTTCGTCGCGACGGTGTCGCGATATGGTAAAAAAATTCATCGTAGATCTGTTGCAAAAGAGTTTCCATGCATCTATATGTTACGATGGGGCCATAACGAGTTGGAAGTTTCCGATTAAAACGCTTTTCGAAAAGAGAGGGACTAGTAGAGGTAAAGAATGGTTAGAAGTGGATCACGAGAGAAAATGTGTTGAGAAACGCTGTTGTACACGGCGTTTACCGCGAAGAGGGTAGTTCGAAGTTCTCGGTTTTCCAGAGATTCTTCCACAAGACTCGGTCGCGGAGGTCTCTCGTGAACATCGGAGAGTTTCCGTGCAATTACCACCGCGGAATCGCACCTTCTCGCGAGAATTGGGTCGTGCAAACGTTTAATCTCTCCCCCCCCCCTCCCCTCCCCCAGCCGTGTTTCGAGGTGTACGGGGGTCATCCTGATTAGCGAATACAGTCGCGAGTTTGTTTCCGAAAATGATCCGCGGGGCGAGCCAAGCGTTTCGTTTCCAACGTGTAAGTCCATTCAGTCGAACTTCCTAAATCGCTGTGCTTTGACTTAGGGAAGCAGATAAGTGTTCCTCGTGCCATTGCACCGAGTCAATGGGTTTCTCCCTCCAGCCTGTCCAACTTTCGCTCTTATCTACCGCGTAAATACCTATTTATCCAGCTTTCACTCCCTGTGCTGTTCAGAGTCGTTTAACGAAAATTTACATAACATGCAATTTCTCGTTTCTTGATCGTGTAATGGATTCGTCTACATAAATCCTGATTTTTGAGCGACGAATTCAATTACGCGGAGCAGCTATCACGAACCCGCGGACGAACAGTTAAGAGTTAACGAAGCCATTAAACTTTTTCACATTTTCTCGGCACACGCGGCGTTGATGTGTCCCTCGAGAAGCTCAATGCGCGGGACAGGCCATAGTTTGCGAGAACACGCAGCTTTTCCGTCGTTGGTAGCGCGAAAAATCAATCTTGCGTGACCAGTCCGAGGGGTATTATTACTGACCTCTTTGTGTTTGTAATTCTGCTTTATAATCGGAAAAAATACCTTCTACTTTTATTTACCTTAATTCCACCGTTTTCATTCTTTATCGAAACTATGGGTATAATAGAGACGCGTATCGATGGTAATAAAAATAATTTCGCGAAATTTTACGTTCGCGAGGTATCGATCATATTTGGTAGACTGCAGCTGAATCTAAAGTTCGTCGAATGAAAGCATTGTATCGCGTGAATGGTTGATTATCGTCAGTCGTTATTGTCGCGCAGAATTTCACACAATCGCGCGTGTCTTCAATTGAATTCGTGCGGCGGACAAAAGTCAATTACTCGGATCCGTTCATTTTTCAGGCGATGCACGGCGAGCGCTGGAGCAAGAAAGATACGGGGCGTGCTGGATCTGTGTTAAATCGCGACAGGGGCTCTGGTACGCAGCTGATCCATTCGTTATTATATTAATAATAGAGATTTAGATCGATGCTCGATAAGCAAACAATTTCACGCGCAAGAGTTGCGTCGAGCGTATAATTCGATAACGTTTCGACCCTTTGTTGTCTGTTCCCTTCGAACAAACTATTGTTGCTCTATAAAAGGAACATTTACACAGTTTCTATTCGAAATCATTAATGGTCGTATCGATTGCATCGCAATGGTGAAATATGTTCTTCGACGTACTCCCAGGACGAACAGGAATTTCGAGGGAACTCGAACAATCGCTCCAAAGTTGCCACGAAGACGTTAATACCCTTGCTCGAAGTTGATGAAGCATCTCGACCAACCGGGGACAAAATTGCGTCATAGCGGAACCATTCCGCCCACCTACGTCCTGAATAATGCAGCATGAATCTTAATCGCGCTCTCATTGTACATACTCACGGGAAATAGAAATTTTCACCCGTAATTTCAGCGCGTCTGAGTGGCGCGGATCGAGCCGTGGCAGACGGCCGGTTGCAGCTAGGAGACTGCGGTTCTCGGCGCGTTGACGCTTGCAACATTAATACCGAGAAATTACGTTCCAGCCCGAGAGGGGAAGAGTTTTCAGTCCCATTGGACGGTTCCTCTCTCTTTCGTCCGTGCATTTCTCGGTTTCCCTACGAGCCGCGGTACTAGTTTGACCCGTTGCGTGGAAACCACCGCACGGCTCGCACCCTTCTCGAGATACGTTTCACGATTTCCGCTCTTTGCCACGGTTGACCTCGGCCCCGAGGCTTGCATATGCCAGCACGGTGTTCTCGATCATTTATTAACGAGCGTACCGCTCGCCAGGGCGGCTAAGTAACGCGAGTAAGACGAGTTCACCGAGTGTTACGTCGTTGAAATTGCGGAATTTCGGCTACACGCTCAGCGAGTTGGATCCGAAATGGCCCGTTTGATCCTTTACAGCGTGTTTCGTTTAATTATTCATTATCACGAAAGAAGGCTGCACCTAGAGGTCAGCTCGTAAAACCACGTTTTAACGCCATGTAAGACCCAACATGGAACACACTGGTCGAATGTGTGCTTCTCTTTTAAACTTGCACGTTTTAACACTCTAGGGAAAGGACACCGCGAAATTTACACTTACACGCGGAGTCGAGTACGACTCGGCTGGCGCGTCTGGCCATCGATGATAACTACATAGCTTGATCCAGTTGTTGCAACTGCGTGGATGATAGAGAAGCGAATGAAAATCGAGAAATACTATACCACCATCAGAGTTTATACATATCAACGCGAGTGGAAATAACGAGCGACAGTCAGACGCGTTAGCGAAGTTGGACTCGAGCTTGTGTTTTAATGCATTCGATGTCCTCCACTTATTTTTTGACGTGGAATGTTTAAATTCAGTATTTTGCGAGTGCTTCCATGTTTTCATCGGATACACTCGTCGTTAAAAACAATTAAGCAAGCATCAATTTTATTAATTTGCATATCTCGTCGCTATCGTGGTAACTATTACAGTATATTTTCCTGAAAATTTGCATTGAAATGTATTCGAGCATCGCGTGCTACTAGAAATCGCGGCGACAGTGGTCGAACAAAATATTTTATTAAACCTTTATTTCTCGCGATGATAGAAAGGTCTCACGCGAACCTCTCCCAAGATCGTAACCAGCCTTTCAATGTTTTTTCAAAGGCGTTTCAAACGACGCGAAGCCCTCGAGGCATTGAAAACACGCGGTTCACGTGGAATGAAAATTTCCTCCGAAACAAACAGGATGAAAGACACGCGCGCAAGTCCGCCAAATGAGCGTCAACAGTCAGCTAGTGTCCCCAAAGGCATATGCGCGCGGCGTTTCACGCGCTCGGTTTCGGAATGCGCAATGCCCGTGACTCTGTATACGCGCAATCTGCAACACGGGTGTTTATCGATGTTCCCGCTTTACACAATAGCATGCAAACTTGTGTACAGTGTGCATATTTCCTTGGTGTGCATTGGCCCGTGTATAATGCGTTCACGGAGTCCAGGCCTACAGGTTGTGTGTATACGGGTCCACTTGTACACGGAGCCGTCTCCTTGTATACATCATCTAGAACGCATATATTTGTCTGTATACATATAGCTGTACTCACTATTCCGGGGCCAGTGAATCTACAGGGTAGCATAGCGTTGCCGCCGGTCTGCGCCAGGACATCCTTGACAGGTGCAGCTACCGAAGAAAGGACATTATTCTGATTCCGAGTCTCCTCGCTGGCCGGTTTCTCGCCGCGAATGGCACCATCTGGAAATATTGAAAAGCACCGATGTACTATACGTCTCGGTTCCCTCAATGGATCTGGGTTGCCTGGAAAATAGGCGAAGGAAATTAACGCGACGCTATCACACGCGTGTAAAAAGACCCGCGCGAGTCGAGGATGCCTGTCGTTCTCTAACTACGGACCACACCAAGAGGGCTATTGTCGAGACTTGTTTGGCTGTCCTCGTGACGTACATCGTGCATTTAAATTACGTTGAATTGTATTAGTACCTATGGGTTGTCCAGAAAGTTCGTGACAATTTTCAAGAAAAATTCAAGGGCATATTTGATTTTTGATATACATTTACTGAGTTATGTAGGTACCATTTTGTTCTTTGTTTTCAACCATTCTCATATATTCGGACATGTACCACCTACCAAAAATCGACATGGACTTTTCAGACTACCCAATACATTCGTAAAATATGTACGGTTACAAGGAGGATAATTCATTTGAAATCGCACATTCACTGTGTTAACATGTTGGGTAGTTTATAGAAGGTTCCTATAAAAAGCTCTCCCTATAGTTTTAAACTCCTCACACACTCATGCCACGTATCACCGTCCGCCTTGAACTGCGTGTGTATTCTTAGAATTCATTCACTCTTCCCTCGCAACCGGTATCCCCAGTACAAACAGTCACTCGATTTCCTCCGCATTGAATTATTCATACAAAAGCTTGTGGTTTCATCGAGATTCAACGGGATAAAGTCAACGATTGATGCAAACTCGATAACTGCAATTAAAACAACCATACTCGTTGCAAATTATCCGAATTTTGCCTACTTTCTCGATAAAGTCGTCGAAACTAATTCATAGCAACGGTTCCGTTTCCCTTATCTAGAGAAACTTTGCATGTATGGCACGCTAAAAGTTCAGGAAACCTAATCGAGTCAATCGAATCGAATCGCGCGCCATCGTGTTCCACGTTCTATGCTAATTTGGACATTTCACGGAACGTCTACGATGTTCGCGAACAGATTCACGGACGCTAATTGCGCAAATTGGTACACGAACTCAGAACGGAGCTTTCGCGAATCTTTTTATCGTCGCGAAAACAAAAAGTGCCGTCCGTTCGTTTCGACAGGCGGTTAACGAAGGTTTCGAACGGAATGGAATTCGAAGGAATTGTTTCTGTTTAGTAACCAAGCAAGTCGGTGAAGTTGAGAGTAGGTGGATAGAGAAGTCCGACGTGGACAAATATATTTGTCTTGTCCCTCTGTATGAAAGCACCGGTCGTTACGCCTTTATCTTTCTCTTGTTTTCCCCGTTTTTATAGTTCCGTCGCAAATACGGTGTCCCGATTTACACCAGCGCTCTTCTTTCCCCGGTGTTTTAAGAACAACGATGTCGTTCCACTGTGTACCCCGGGAGTTCTCGTTGGACACACGGACGCTTCAGGCGTTTCCCCAGGACCGAAGGTCTCCGCTATCGAGTAACGTACGTGTAACGACTTGGAGCCAAGCCGAAAACTCAAGAAATTGCATTACTCGAGAATATCGTACGGCGATCGCGAGGACCGCAGGAGTCGTTGCACTCGGCGCTGATTGGACGGGCCGGAAAGCTGTGCCAACCTGGTAGCGGACGTTAAAGTTTCACCCTTTTATTAAACCCATTTGTCGTAGCGATTCGTTGCTAAGGTTCGCGTACTCGTTTCGGCATAAGGATCTCGAAATAATGTTTCCCGTTACTGAAGCGTTCAGCCCTTTGCACTCCTATGTCGAGTATGACTCGACATTCTTTTATGTCTGAAGCAATAGACGTCGCGCACACGTTATGGTTAAAATAAATATCAAATAGAACACTTGAAAGTGTTGGGAGCTGCTGGTAACGAAGTTGTAATATAATTCAGAGTGCAAAGGGCCAAGAATGTCTCCAGAAATTCCTTTTTGCCTTGAATCCAAGGGAAGGAAATGTAACGCGTCCATTGGACCGACGCCGACGGTTCCTTCTGTTTTTGACGAGACCGCGTAACAGAAGTTGCGAATAAGTCTGACCGAGATAAGCGGAAACGCGAACTCTCGGTTTCCTAGCAGAAGTATCTCGGCGTGGGCGCGTTATTCACGGTCTTGGCCTCGAAAAGTTGGCCCCGCTTGTCAAATCGGTGGCACCGTATCAAAAGTTATCGTTTCGCTCGGTCCCGGTCAGATTCGAAACGCTACCTTGAGCGTCATTCGCAACTAGGTCGTTGGTAATTACCGAAGTTATTCACTCAGCTATGCAGTCTGAAGCGAGGCGGTTGCGGCAGCCGCAGAATTTAAGATTCACTCTACGTACACCACTCAAGGGGTGGGTCTACGGTTTGCCCCTTTCCACTGGCCATCTGCCTACGGTCCTGCTGGCATCCTGGTTGACGAGCTTCTTAAATTGCATTACCTATTAGAGCGAGTGCCTTAAAATTGTACGCTCCTCTCTGCTCCAGGCGTGACTGTCTGCCTGCCTGCTAATTTGCACCGGCAAAGAGAGGGACCCGTAATTCGGGGTTAGCTTGGCTTATCTGGCCAGCTGCAATATTCGCAAAGAGGCTGCAAACCTCTCCTCTCCGCTGTCTCCTGATTAAAGCGCCGATTTTTTGACTCTAAGGAGACGAAATTATGGAGCGCTCCTTAAACCGTCCGTAGCAATTCGAATGGGAAGGTATCCTTGTTCCGGATCCTTTCAGGAAATCAGCGTCGAGTGAATCGTATTCAAACTGTACGTCGAACGAAAATTTGTCTGATGTAATATCGGTACAAATTATATATACATATATAGTCTCTTTTTTTTTGCTGAGTGGGACTTTTTTTCGGGGAGTTTATCTTTTTGACACTTCGACCAGTAATTTCGATCGCATCAACGCGGCAGAACCAGATATTTACAAAAGTTCAAAGCCTGTATTTGTTGCTTTCGACTACATTCGGCTGGTCAGAAATTCGTTCCAACGATGAGCCTCATTAAAGGTTCGAGTCCTTTCACACGGATAATTGGAGCTTATGCTGGCCTTATGGCTGAGCGACAGTCATTAGAAAGATTGAAAACTCTAAAGCTCGGGGTCGCGCGCTGTGTACTTTATAAACTCGATCGATATCGGTGTTCGAATCGTTTGAGTATAGTTGGTGGTACTCTATGCTTTCGTTGCGAATAACTAGACTGTAATATGATGATATTTCAAACACAACGGTATGCGCGTGGTATGCGTTTGCCAGCACGGGTATTACAGCAACGTTGGTGCGCACAATAGAAGACAGAGCAGCTTTAAAGCAATTCAGGCCTAGCACCCGCAAAGGTATGGGTCTTCTTGCCATGAGCTTGCAAGGGATCTCCGTAACGTGCAGTTTACTTTGTGGATGAGGAAGGTGCACCGCCTGCAGATACGTTCCATCGACGTCGCTGGTAACGTTGCTGGCGCGAGTTGCCAACGGGTTAACACGGTCTGCGATGAGATCAGCAATGACCGCAGCTACTTTCAAGGAGCAAAAGCACGTATGAGCAACGTGCTCCTCCTCCCTCGAGTCTTTCCTTATCACTCGAGGCTTTCGCGACGCTCTAAAAATCCGCCACGACTCGCGATTGGATTTACGAACAGCGAAAGACAGAATTTTAAAAAAATCCTGTTTCGGATCGAATCTCGAGGAACTTTTCCTTGAGGTGATTTTCTTTGTTCTTAGTCAAAATTAATTATACGTGTGCAGACGTTGCGCCAATTTACACGCACCGTCGTGTCGTCATGCATCAGAGGTTGCGCGGAATAGACAGCTAAAGATTGCGTGGTGTTCGAGCGATTAAGGATGCACGGTCCTATGAAATCAGACAACGCGGATCAATTTGCACGTTAGCGATCTGGTTACAGTTCGAACATTGTATACTCATGTCGAGCAGTGTCACTCAATATGGTTGGAACGGTGAGACAAAAGCAAGGGTGTAGCTGTTGGACGTAAATATCGTCAACGGAGTATCAATGCGGCCATACGTGATATATGTATACGTGTGTCAGCGATGGTCAGCCTCATAGGTACAGGTTTCAACTAGTCACGATAGAGCGAACGCGATCAATGCTTAAGGGGCTTTGACCACCAGATAAAGGTCTGAATGAACTCCATGAATCTGGCTTGCAGCGCTGGCTGGTATGCGTTAAATCGATCCTGTCAAAACATAATTTCATGACTGAAAAGTGATTATTTACCGAACTATTTGCTGTACTCCTATTTTCAGCCGGCTCGATACGCTTATACTGCGGCGTTTTAGCAACCCAAACGGATTACGTGATTTGCTTGTTGGAAACGGCCGTACTTTGTAAACGCGTGTCTATATTTTTTGCTCGTGAATACTCTCTGTTGCGAATTGTTGTCCAACCGAGGGGACGCGGGTTAAAGTTTGCTAACTAGCTCCTTTGACTCGTTCGACGTATCGCGTAACACAGCTCGTGTTCAATTCCACTACTTTGACGATATCTAACGCTAAAATGAAATTGGTTCTGATTGGCTCGCGGAATTGTTGAAATTCTACCCTCTGACCGATACTGCTTTAAGTGGCACAATCGGTGCTTTAGGAATTATTAAACCGTTGTGGTTGCATTGCGTCGATTCGATAGTGCTACTACCATTGTTCACCGTATCGCAATAGCATGGACTGTAATGTACATATAGTTCAAGTGTTCCACTACCTAAATTGGGGAAGGAATAATTCTGCCTTGTTTTAATAATTTATTAATCTAAGATGTTACGAGCTCGCATAAATGAACCGAAAGTTTAACGAGTGGATGTAAGAGACGTACTGTTAGAGGCCCGGGAATATTCTTTCGTGACTTATCGACGGAAATGGTTGGAGTATCTCCAAGAAAGACACGGAAACAGAGCTGCCTAAGGGGAACGGTGGATGTTCTCCGTAATTGGACAATTTGCAGAGATGAATTTTGAGGTGGTGTTCGAACTTGGCGATCTCCAAGAGCAGTCAAGGGTGCTCGGGCAGTTTTTCTTCGCGACTACCGAGAGGTTGGCGCACGTCTTAGGAAAATTGAGTCATTCTTACAATGCACGAGCAGGATCTTGCGCCAGTGCTCGAAAGCAGCCAATAACGATGCAAACAAGTTTCCTCGGACCTCGGAGCAGAGAATGCGAAACTATTTCTTTCCGATAAGGGATAAGAGTAGTTCGCGGTGTCGACATTTTCCAGGAAATTTCTTTCGACGTCGAACCTCCGTTCGGTTCTCTGTGTCTGCCAATTCCTGTTGACGTTAACGTACATCCTTCGGAATAACTTTTCGCGGAAGGGAACTTAGTAATGAGCAACGTTTGCATACCTGTGCACACATTTCACTGGCGTATCACAAATTTTTCTTACTCATTCATGCTGACCAGAACTCTTTCAATCTTAAAGATTCAATCAGCTTCTTAAGCCTCAGCTACGATTGACCGTGCACCACTTTCAACCTCGAGTATTTGTCTCCAATGCCTAAGCACGGTTTAAATTAGAGGTGTCCCCACCGCGGAAAGTGTTCCTTTTATTTCACCGTGTTCATAGCTTCCCATAAAGGGGAGCCTTTGGCGCGGGAGGAACAAAAAGCCAGCAACTCAATGTACCAACTTAGAGGGAAGGATATTCACCCCCCGTTCCTTCCGGCTTTCCATTTTCTTGCTCGCAAGAAAATTTTCCTTTAATGGAAACGACCGCGCTTCGAGCATCTTCTTTGTTGCATCGTCCGCGAGGAAAACGAAGATGCTGACGCAGGAGTAATGGTCGAGGATTGCAACGAGAAGAATATATTTGGCCTTGTACGCGCTCAAACTAAGTTTACTCATCGTTACTGCGCCGACTGAATTTTCGTTAAGGAAGACGGCGAAAACGCTATGCGTCTTATACCCATTTGCAATTTCTTTACCAACTTCCTCAGCGCCAGCGTTTCTCGAAGTATAGTTGCCGTTCACCGACGTGCTTGTAGTCAGCAAAATTTCAAACACTGATCGATTGTGCTCGAGATTCAAATTCTTTAACAAATTTCCTGGCGAGATGAATTTGCTCGCGACTCGACAATGGTTAAGAGATTTTCGCAAGTTTCGAAAATCCTCGTTGCGCTGCTCGTCGACGTTCCATCGGGTCTTCTTTCTCGTTTTAGTTTGCAACGCTTGTCCTGAAAACTCGGCAAAAACCAGTGTTCCACGTTAACGTCACGCTCGCGAAATTATTTCCCGAGATTTATGTACGTCGTTACAGGGAAGAATAAGCTACGCTTCTTGGTTGGAGCTTGTTTCGGGACGAAGCAATACCTTTATCTTCGTTAAGCGCATTTCGCGCAGTTTCAGCCCGCCCGGCGAACATATTTTACTGCTTATATCCTCTCCGAGCCGTCAACTCGCTCTACTTGCTAGTACATCAAAAATCTGTTGTTGGGGGCATGCTAAAGGTTTATAAACATTGATGGCGACAGTTACGGCCTAATAACAGACGAGCATGACACCGCTTCTCGAGCTTTCGCCTGTCTGCGTACGTTGTACGTCGTAATTTTAAGTGCTCCATGGACCAGACGTAAATCAATCATGGTAATACGCTACGATTACTTTGCTCGATGATATAAATCTTTGATTAGCACGTTTAGGAAATAACTCGTTCCAACGAGAATAAAATACGTTTTTTTTTTCAGCTTTCCTAAACGCACCAGTTATCGTTGGCAAATGAATCATCCTTGTTCGTGCGATGCTAATGAATTGGCGACGACTGAATCCCTGATTAAAGGCTTAACGAATTTCGTCCGAGTTACTTTACCGTTACTTGTGAAATACTTGAACGGATCCACGGTCAAAGAGTTTCCGTGTCCAATGGCTTTCGACGGGCGAACTTCCGTCCGTAATGATTCGCTGGAGATATCGACGATCGGCCAGCCGATTCCGACCGTGATTTAAAGGAACGACAGTAATTAAAAGCGACGATTCTAGTCGGCTATCCCCCAGTCTACCTTTCGGTGCTTTTAAATGCCGACGAGGACGCGGACAAAGAGTGAAATCGACGAATTACGAAACTCCGCGAGAAGAGAATTAAGCGAAAGGGGATCGTTCGAAGACTCCGAAAGGAACCACGCGAAAGAGTCCGAGGAGAAAGTGTTGAAGAGAGTGAGAGGAGAAAGAGAACGGAGCGTAGGCGAGTCGAGCCTATCGGTCTACTCCATCTTCGGTCCCAGGTTCATCGTGAATACGAATGAGCTCCTGGTCGATCGAGCTCGAGTACTAATTGAGAAAGTTCGACGAAGTGCGCCCGTTGGTGTTTCCTTTGAATGAAGATAACCGGCCACCTCTGGGTGTAAGTCTCTGCATCCGTTCCTCTTCTTCGTGATTAAGGCTTGCTCCTTCAGGTGAACTCCTGTGGACGAGGAACACTTCTTTGTGGCTCAAGCCGTCGCATGTCACCGCCAAACAATCTTTTCACGATTACGATTAAACAAATCCACCGTGTTATCCCTTTTTATTCCGCCTCCATCTCCGAGTTCTCGGTATTTACGGTTATCGAGATAGTCCTTATCGCGCGAGAAGAAGAAAAGGTGGCTTTGTCGCCACGGGATGACTATAAATCGCAGTCCTCGAACAATGCAGTTTCTCTCTCGCTTTTGGAGTTTCCATCGGTAGTTCGGTCTGATATCGACGAAGTCTTGGTAGCATTCGAAACGTGCATCCTACACGATTAGGTTAATAAAGATTCGCGACTCCAGTTCGAGAATTCCGCGTCTTCTTCGTCCTCACGGTTTAACTTACCGCCTCGCTTTCGTAATATTTCCTGTCGTTGGACAGGTAAAGTAACTTGCAAGAGATAAGGATACGGGCAAAGACGAATGGAGCTATTTGAAAATGCGCGATACCGGATCTCGACAATTCAACGAACTGTATTTCGTGTTTGTAGTCTCTCGATTATCCACGCGGTATTACGTGTAATCCCTTTCGCTTTGTCCAATTAAAATTTGTTATGTTATCATTAAGTGTGCGCAGAGCTTGATTTCGACCTGGTAATTGGTGGAATAAATAAATAAATGAAACTTAACGGTCGGATAGGCATGCGTAAAATGCTTGAAAAGCATCGTTAGCGAAATTAACTAACGAATAATTGTTTTTAAATTTTTCAGGTCGGACTAAATCTTCTTCTGGTGCTCGTTAATATGAAAGCTTGACTCACCGATCGGTTGAACGAGGTAGGGCGACGATGCCAGCAGCAGGGGGATCAATTGGAGCACACCCATGATGGCTTCGATTCATGTGTCCATCGCGCGTTCGTCCATGAACTTGTCTACAATAGAAAAATTTGTATAGCTATACGAATTGTTGCTTTTAATGCTGATATCTATTGTCTACACCAACGTGGATACAATATTTTAGTCAACGACGCAGCGATCGTTAAGAATTATAATTATAATATTATTTAATAACTATCCATTGACAATTGTATGGGTTCACGTTCGATTAATTAATAAGCGACGAAGTAACGACTCTAAGAATCTATTCCAACTGTTTTCGAATAATAATTTCTTCAGCTGTGATACATTGCTAGAGATGATTTGCGTTTGAAAGCCGCGATAGAGGCTGACTCGCTAGCAATTTCTAAACTTCTTGGATCAGGTTGGACAGTGAATTAATTAGAATCTAGTCCCTGCGATCCACGGAACAGAGCGTACGGTATAATGCAGAAACGGGGATCTCCTCTGGCGAAGTTCCTAATTAATCCGCGATACGCGTATCGCTGATCGCAAAGCCTTATCGCGGATGGAAGCCGCCTGTATGTACATTGTTAATGCCGATCGATGGCTACGATTCGCGTACATCCACCGTTGCGGGCATTCATCCGTTGGAGCCTATAGCGACGCAAGAGCTCGTTGGTTTGGAAAATGTGTCCGGGATTTCGCGGCGGTGTATGGAGTATCTCGAATAATCCAGGTAGACGGCAGAGTGCCGGCTACTCCTCTTCGTGTACCGGTTTCAACGGGCATCGGCACGGACCACGGATCAACCGTGTTGCGAAGCTATTCGACCGATCACTCTCATCCCTCTCGGTAACAACGTTAACTGTAACGCCTAACCGCGCCTTTGCCATCTCTTTTGTCGATCGTCTTTCTTCGAAGGCTAGAAGATCCCTTCTTACATATATCCACGAAAAACTACACGGAATAAACATTCGTTAGATCTCTGCGCGAGTCTCTTCGATCCTCGATGTCGTGGAACCAGTCGTTGCCAGGCAATTTGCTACAATTTTCAAGTAAGTCCCGTCGTCGAGTGTCCAGCGACGGAATTTAAAACCTTGTACTCTTTTACAAGTTCGAATTACGTTCGATGGCGTATCCGTTGGAGCGGTACGCTCGCGTCGCAATTTACATTTTGGAATTGGCAATTAACGATTTCATAATCGCGTTCGAGGCGAATTGATAACGGAACAGACGCGAAATAAAACTGTGAATCGTGTTATGCGTTACTCGTTTCGCGAGATCCGATTAATTCGTGTAAACTGGCGCGGCTATGAATATTTATCTCCCGGGATGCATTAACGAGACGTATTTCGCGCATTCCGGGGCCTCTCGAACGACAAGCGCGATTAAACTGTTTTATAACGACGTTTGTTTGATCCGGATATGGATAATAATATCGCGTCCCTCGCAAGAAAAATTATGCAACTGGAAACGTACGATTGACGAGTTACGTCATCGTCCTTTGATTATTTAATTAGAGAAATGGGTCATGTACCTTTTCAAAGCGTGGTATAAAGCTGTCTCGGCTGAAAGGATTCAGACCCGAAGAAGGAATGTTTTTACGTCGCGTCTCTCTTCCAGCATTAGTGCAACATATCAGGAAAGAATTTTTTAAGACGAGTTAAATATTCTTGATCGTCAGTGCGACGCGTGTCTACTTTTTGCCGTAGCATCGAGACGATCACGGTCTTCGCGTTGGTCGTTCTCAGTTTGCCGTGTTCGCAGCTTGGACCGAAACAACGCGCGGTCCGGCTAATTCGCGAGTTCTCGTACGAGCTCGTAATTTCCCTACTTAATTAGACGGTGCTTTAACTTGCAACTACATAGAGCGGTAGAGTTGCATGGCCGCGATGAAAGCAACCGGTAGGTGGTTACGGGTATAAATAGAGGCGAGCGAGGGAAGAAGAGACGGGCTTTGCCTTATCTGTACGCTCCGTTGTCCCGCGACGATGACTGCCGCTCGCCTATACATTTAAATGAATTCCTAAGTTAGTAATAAGTTTCGTGAACGGTCAGCATATATCAGTGTCGCATTTAACGAAGCGTAGAGACCACTCGGGACTATAGAGTCCTGGCGAGCCAAGGACCTTTGCCTCCACCCACGAAAACACTATTCGTTGCTATCGAACGAGTTTGCTACCCTGATCTTGTTTATTATAGTTTCGCAAGTAAGAATACATCGGCGACATCGTAATACTGTTGGGAAATAATGTACGTTGCACCGATCGGGAAATATGAATATTTATCGTCGCGAAGGTCTACTGTACTTTAGAAACTCGAAGCACAGATTCGGTGGTCGTTGGAAATGAAGAAAGGTTCTTGGGATAAATATCGGCGATGGGAAAAGTTGCGATTAAGAGCCATGATGTAGTATACCATCGTTCACAACGATCCCCTTCTGCCATTTGTTAAGCAATCGGTTATCGAATACAGCTCTTATCGATAGGGAACGTTCTATATAGGTTCGTCTGAGTAATTCATACGTACCGGTTTGATAGCTCCCTCGATAAAATATATAGATCGGCATTCGATACTGTAAATAACGACGAGTCCGAATATTCGTGTCGATGGAAAGGATGACCATTGATGCGTGCTTTGCAGACGAGTTGTGTAGTGGGATGTACACCTTCATCGAGGCATAAATTGATACGTATTGATCCGGAATAAAGAACGGGTCGAGTCTTCACGATTATACTACTCTTTTCATCCATTTTCGTGTTTTTTGATCCACGCTCATATTTTTTCTCCTCCCGTTAATTCAGAGTATCGAATAACGAATAAGCTTATATTCAACAAGGGGAAAAATAACGATCGTCGCGATAAATAAATTTCTATCGCAAGAGATTAATTCAATTTCCGATCAACGTTTTATTGATACCATGGCGCGATGTGACTTACGACGGCCATTAGACCCGCCACAAACCGGATTCATTCCTCCCCATCTCTTGTTTTACGGATATCGAATGTTTGGCATCGAACTGTATTTTAGATGTTTAATGATTCGCCATCGCACTGGATTACCCGCAAATACATCGTGTTTAATAATGAAAACGGAAAGTATTTATTCTATCCTTGAGTGTTTACTATCCACACAATTTCATTTATTCTAAAATTTTTACAGCAAATTTTTGTACGAAGATATTAAACATTCATCGAGAGAACGAAAGCTTCGTGTATTCACCTCCGATTTCAGTGGTTATTTAAAAATGAGAAACCATCGGAACGCGTTTTATAAGTAAACTCGTTGCGTCTATAACTATAGAATGCTGTTGAATTTATTCGGTAAAATTCCAGAAGCTTTTAGTCGATAAACAACCCAGATTTTCCGCTGTAATTTCATAACCATTTTATTATATCGGATTCCAGAACAGTGGTCGCGATGGGGGGTACGCAGGGTCCAGCCGAAAAAAGTTTCCGCTCGAGTTTGTTTTTCACGGGAAATGCTTAAATTACGTTAGACATTTATTCGATGGTACGTTGCGGCGACGGGATGTAAAACATGTAGTTTCTTCGAACGGGAGGGACGGTCAGGGAGGAGTTTCACGGCGGGGCTCGAGAGAACCAAGAGACACGAGAAACGGCCAAATTAGTGTCAGCGCAGAAAGCAGTAGCCCGAAAACCTCGAGAGGAAGAAATATAAATGTGGACGCTCCCATCGCGGGTCACGTACTTTTCTTTCTTCCATTTGTCGCGCTTTTCGTCGCTGCCGGTGAAGCAAAGAGGAGTAAAGGAAAAAAAAAGGGGGAAAGGAGACGAAACGGTACGTGGCCTTTTCGGTGAAACGTGCCGCCGCGTCTACGAGAAGAGCTACTCTCCTCGGTAAATGCGGACCGATGGAAGGAAATTGAAGAGGCTGCAAAAGCTTGTTAACATCTTGATGACGGCAATTGAGGAGTTGAAACGGTAAGTCATGTAAATGCCAGAAGTGAACATCCTTGGTACATAGCGGATACATGTTTACGCGAATTTTGGCACACGCAGGACGATTCCCTTCCTAGGTTCCCACAGATGCGGGCAGAAGCTGGTTTGGTCTCGGTGTTACAGCATCTGTGAGAAAGTAACGAAAGAATCACCAGCGCTTGTCACCTCTAGAGGGAAGAATTTTTATTTCTTCCGATTAGAATTCCACCGGATAAATCGACCAATTTGGGGCGCAATTTGTCATCATTTGTTCGTTGGGCTTTCGAATCCGACCCGCGAAACAGTGGATGCCGTGCATTTACGCGAAACTGGGAAATATGTTCTCTCGATTTACGTCCACGCGGTACGCGCGATAGAATTAACCGTATATTATCGTTGATGCGTTCGCAATATCGGCTGGTATTAACATAGGGTGATTTGTTATGCATTTTAGCGGTGCATCTAAATCGGTTATATTTACCAATTTATTTCTGCCCTGAATTTCTCGTCGTTCTTACAAAATAATCGAACTTTTACAATGCACCATGGTTCATTTGCCTTTATATTTACTCGAAATGAAAAGCAGCCGTGACCGGAAGCGCGTAACTGCTGATTTACGCAAACTGGTACGGACAGTGTCGTACGGGCTGCTGCGCAAGGTGTATCGTCGATGTAATATTTAATACCCCTCGCAGTTTTTCTCGCGGAAGAGGCAGCCTTAACACCGAATCGTGATTTACCGTTGAGCGAGTCGAATTATCGATTGCAACGGCCGTTCGATATATTAACGGCGATACGTTCTCGCGGCGCGGCTGATACCATTGTTACGGGGGTGCTATAATATCCTACACGCTCTCGGTATCGTTTCGTTTCTTTGCCGCGCCGTAACATATGGAGGGATTATTCTTCTTTCGCCTTTCGTTCGCTCGTGTACTGGGTGTATCGGAGACGACGCTTGGCCGGATAATAAATGGCTTTCGAGAATTCACGTTAAACAAAACACGTTCAAGCAGATTCGAAATAACGAAGATTTCCGCGCGTATTAACAGCGCTGGAATATTGAAATAAAGTGTAATCGAAAGCTGTAGGAAACTACGTGCAAACAATTATCGAAGGGTGTAACTGGAAGCCAAAATTTCTAACGAGCTGCGATAAATTTTGAAATACGACCGTTCGCAAGTTTCCTCGAAAGGGGGTGGTTCTTCGACGATAATTAGTCAGCGTATCCTTTGTAAATCCCTTACAAAGTCCGAAGGAGATCCGGCCAGGCACATCGAGAACGCTTTGAACCGATCGTCGGCGAATAATTAGACGCTTACACAAGCCAGGAATAATGAAGCGGAATCCGGATGGAAGGTGTTAACGGGTAACGGGCGAGCTGTTACGCCAGGCGAAAATTAGGTTTCCTTGGCTGCCAGTTGCAGAGTTAAAGGAAGCCCTTCCGCCTGGAAACGTCTGCACGTGGCGGAGAAGCCGCACGTGTGGGATACTTGAATAATGTATACAATGCTGTCAGTCGGCCGTCTTGACGATGTAACGAGCTGTCGATGTCAAGGGAACGAAAGGGCCAGCAACCCTTTGCCTGGTGAAATTTATTGCCGCGTCACAACGAACGAGGATGCTTGTTCACGCCGCTAACCCTCGCCATCTGCGATTCGGATCTCTTCATTTAGAGGTTACGGAACACCCTCGTACGTCAGCAGGTTATTAGCTAGGGTTGCAGGTCGCGTGTTAGACGTTTCGATGCCGTCTACATCGCGCGCTTCGCGATGCTTGTACAGCTTCGCTGTCCACGGAGGGGAATGTACTGTACCAGCAGTCGGTCTCTTCCGACCTGTGTATTACTACAGATCGAATGTCTGTCTTGTCGTCTAACAAGCTACGACGACACGCGTCGGACAGTGTTTCTGACACGTTGGACAGCCGTATATGGGTAACGTTTGCTATTACAATTTCTAAACGCGTAGATGCGACAGCGATGCGAGTTAAGCTGTGGCAGCTTCCACTGTCTCGCCGTTCCTTTCCTCGTTTACTTATTCGTCCGGATGACACGAGCATTAAATATCTAACCCAGACACTTTCGTATGGAGCTTTAAATTTTAAGAGCTTTAAGCGAGGTCTCGCCGTACGTGGCTCATCGTTTTACTCTTGGAATCTCATTCCCTTCTTGCTAGACTTTCGAATGCTCTGCATACGCTTCACCCATGCATTCGAAATCGGTGTTCCTCGATTCAGGAACGGTTGCATCCCCTGGAAACGTTAGAAAAGTTTTGCAGCGAATCGGTAACCGTTAGCTCTGTTTAACGATTCTGATGCAACGAGCAACGCAGTTATTCCAGTTTCCCTCGAAAACTATCGGGCTTGCGCGGTATCGTGCATCCGACCAGTCGATCCAATTACTTCCTCGGTGCTTTCCTGAACGATCGGCGCGCTCGTTTTCATTAGGAAGCTCGCAGGCTATGTTCCAACGCATTATGATCTTGCTTGATTTTTACCAGATTCTTTACTAATTTCTTCTATTATTAGTCTACGTTCGTTCAAACTTGCGGTGAATAATTAATCACGACCAAGAGCAAGTTGCATCGGATAAAAAGTTACACGTTGTATGTCAACTGGGGCAGAGCTACGTTTCGATTTTTATATTTTAATAGATAATTAAAACACACACAGAGAGTTTTAATTCGAAACATGAACGAGGCTCGCACTGTCCAGGCATATATTTTCATATTAATGAACCACTTCGCGCCCCGTAAATAATTCTCTACTCGTTAGCTTTATTTATTATACGTTTTGACGATTCGAGCTAACGATTTGCCTTTCGCGACCCACAGAGTTAACGCTGGACCAATTTGTTGTTTCTTCCACGGACGTAACGACTCTTACCTGTACTGTATTCGACTTATGTGAAAAGCCGCGGAAAGAATTGAGTCGCGTAAGTCGACAACTTCCTATAGAGAATTTAACGCGATCGCATTGCTACCTCTGTCTCAGGATTATTCCTCGATCCTTGACCCAAATATAAGCTTTGCGAAATGAAGCCATGCCGTGGACAATGCGTCGCAATGTGCCGGTCGAGCAGCGCGAATCAAAGCAGCCTTCGAGTAGCAATTTCAGTGAAATGTACAATTGATACGTAAGTACTTTATCGATCCGCCATCTCGGTCGCTGTAATTGCGCTATTACCTTCGTCGCGAACGTCGCAATCTTTTACATTAAGTCACCACCGTCCCCATATCGGGTGCACATTCAGCGTTAATCACGCTCAGAAGCACCTGGAGCTTCTCATTCCAAAGAATTATCTCGAGCGTCCTTCTAAACGATTTTTGGCGGAAACCGAATGGAAAACTCGAAACTGCGAGCAGGTGGCAGGTATCCGAGGAACGTTGCCGATCATGGCAATGTGTTCCAACGCGATTGCAATCGGGGCGAGCGATGCCAACGGAGGGCACGTCGTGCAATTACAATCGCTCACGTGCACGCCGGGGCTCGCAACTGCGCTCGTTCGTTCCGCCGGTGAACTTTTACATCGTATCGAGGAAACTTTCGTCTCCGGAAGTTTTATCACTTCCTCGAGTTCTCTGTTTCTCCGTGAGGGCGCGTTAGATGTTGTAGAAACAGAAAGAGGGTGGACTGGGAGACTTCGAGGGACGGGTGAGGACAAAGACAGCGAAAGAAGGAAGGACGAAGCCCGAAGACTTTTAAATTACCGGAAACGCCAACGGGATAATCGCTGATCCTGCGTTGGGGTCTGGAATCGAGTTCCCCGCGACATTTTTCTTCTTTTTCTCGCACCGTGGGTGGAAAAGAAATTAATGGACCGTATCGACTATACGTTGACGCTGAAAGTAATCGTTATCGTATACACTCCTCAATTTTACACTATAATTTCAATTTCATATTTCTTCTAATGATATTCGCATTATCATTAGAAATTATGAATCCTTTATATCTTTTCGAGATTGCACATTTTGGTCTTTACTTTTGTACTTCAAAAGCTTCGCCACCGACATGTTTATTATTTCTCTTGCCTCGGGGATTCATCAACGGTATCGTCGATCGCGATTCACGGATAGCTCTCGAACGGAGTAGAAATGTGACAGCGAGGAAGGTTGTCCTTCGACGTTCGTTCCTGCATACCCAACGTTACTTTCCGTGCCTCTGCTTTGCTTCCCGACGCGTATAGTTTGGCGTAGCAGTCTCGTCGATACGACGCCGACGCCCCGATCCCCCATTTTATTTGACAAGCGACGTCTCGTTAAGGACGCTGAGCAATCCTTCCGTCAGTTCTTGTACTTTCGTTCTCCATCGTGACTTTTTCCTTCCTTAAATTCCACCCGGTCGTGGATTCGAAGGGATGCGTACCCTATCAATGTCAAACACGGCGCGGGGAATTCTCGAGATTGCGGTTCGACGAATCGACGATGGAATGAAAGACGCGCAAGGAAGAGGACGAACCATCGAGGTTGCCTCGGCGTCGTTCACCAGCGGATCAACTTCGACGAGAGTCGAGCTTGGTACGTTTTCCTCGATCCACCTCTCGATCGCACGAGAAGCCAGGAAAACGAGAGGAGGAAGGAAAGTGAAACGTACCTCTCTTCATCATTCCTGAGAGGTTCATGAATCATGGCGGGGAATTCGACGTGGCACTCCTCGTTCGTTATCGGTCGGCTAATAAAACTCTCGCGGCTTCTGATCGACATTGGGGTTTCGTTTTTACTGTGCTTTGTTACAGCGGCTCAATGTTCACGTTTTACTAAGTGGATTTGAAATGAAACACGAGCCATAGTTACCACCTATATGCTCACTGTATCGTTTTCGACACGCGTCGGGTTTAGATTACTTTTATTGTTGGTACGATAACGAGTGTTTCTTTCCTTTTTATGGGTTACATTTATGTACGTGTCTACTTTTCGGAACACTATTCCTTCTCTGTGACTCTCACTTCTATACGACTCGACGATACTCGTATCGAGACTGACAAACATTGGTGACGATTTCTTAACTGTTGCATACCGTATCCAAAGAAGAATTTCTTGTATATTGTCGCTCGTGAATTGGCCATCGAAAAGGCTTCTCGAGGACAGGGTGGACAAAGTACGCGGGACCAAAGCCCGTGATAGGTTTGACGGGATTTAGTGCTTGTAATGGCAAACTCGACGTCTGGTGTTGCGGTCGGCTTTGGCCGACGTATTAGGGAAGGGTCGCCTGGATTACGGGGGTGGGGTAAACACGGCCTCGTTCTAAACTGCGCGACATTTTGAAAGTTACGTTGCACGGTGCAACCCTCCTAAACGCATTAAAACCTCTTATACGTGTATGTAGCTTGGAGGAAGCGTCCACAACGTCGTCGAGTAACACGAGGATTAACTGCGATGCGCGTAAACGACAAGCGCGCCGCGATACGCTTAATCGAATGGTCGCTCGGGATATCAAAACTGGCGGCGGCCATTTGCGAAATATCGACTGGATACTTCTTTTATAGACGTTTTTTTATTTTTATATTTGAAATACTACGGTGTTATATTTTCAGTTGTCAAAGAAATATTTCTTATCGATCTCCATTCCCCGTTAATTTTTCCAGCTTCGAATGGTCCATCGAAAATCCATCGTCGAAATAATTCAAACTATGTGGGCACATCGTGGACCATGGCAAAGTTTTAGAGAGCAAGTTATTTACGATTTCCGGGGTACATACACTCACGTGCTTTCGAACGTGTTTGTTAAAACAGATTTGTGCACTCGTAATAACTACAACGAGAATGGCAACTACCAGGCGCATTGGAAAGAGTGGAAATACTTCGGATGGTATTGAAATCGATCGAATGGAATTTTTCAAGCGGAACACAGGGAAAAAATTATTCGAATAATCTAGCGGGTGTATGCTAGATAGGAATAAAAAGGTAGCCAGAGGATACGAGGAGAAGAGGTGGAGCAGTAATGGTCGATAATATACATATGGATTAAATTGTAGCAAGATTATACCACTCATTTGAACGAATCGAAACGATTTTGTAAATCCCCCCGAGCTGGACTATCGCTGCTTTTTCCTCCGATGTTCGTACTCGTTGGACAGTGCACGCTTTAGACTGCAATTCCGGCCGCGTCGCATATTCGATTGCCATTTTTCGAGCCCGCGCTCATTCGAGCCTCTTTCGTATTCTATCCCGTTCGAAAGGGCTGCATTATAGATCGTGTGAAATCCAAGTGTCTGACCCCAATCGAATGGCCGACCCGCGAGAGAAACAGAGGGGTAGACGGGAAGAAACAGAGATAGATTCTGATACAGGGAGAGGGACGGAGCGAGTCGTCGTTGAAATCCCATGCGAATCCGATGGCTCGCGGAAGTAGAGTGTATCGATCAATAAATCTCTGTACAGATAACGCTTATGTAAACGCTAGAAACGTCGCCGTCAGGTGGGCAATTCTCGTATATCGATATTACCAATTATGAACGCATACTACATTCGTAAGTGTTCGTGCTTTGTCCACGATCCGTTTTATTGCGAATTGCACGCGTTATTCTTCGATACAACGTTTCGACGTTATCCGTTTCAATGGATTTATAAAATTTCAAGGAAAATCAGTGGTTCTGGATGCTTGCGGTAGACATCTCTCAGCAGCCACGTGCGACCGGACGTGCGAGCGTGCAGACTGTGACATTAAAAAGTTTAGGAGCTCGAACGAGTTTTGAGAAGTTTGCCGAGGATGCGGCCGCGACTGGGTGGTCCAGACTGGTGCAAACTGATCGCGGCCAATTACCCCTGGCTATTTTTCGTTCAAGGAATTTCCAGATGTCCGCGAACCGGAAACTTCTTTTTCCGGCGCAAGGAAAACGATAATCGAGGGGAGAGAGGACCCCGCGTTTCCGTTGTCGTACAAACGCAATATCCTGAAACGAACATAAGTAATCGTTAGCGCAGCCGCGTCGAGGCGGAGGGAAAAAGTTTTAATCGATCCACTGGGGCGTGAATGATCGCAGCAGGGAAATCAGGGATGGCGGGAAGGAATTTCAATACTGTCGTTTATTGTACTTTACGGTCATGCGGCCCGTGAAATCAAGAAAGGAACGGTGCCTGGCGACTTTTAGGTTTCGCTTCAGGATTCCCTCGAGCAGAAAATTACCGCCTTATATTGAATTTCCGTTCCTTTCTTAGAAAGAAAATCATTCTGACATTAATCTTCGAACGTCGCGTATATACGCGACTTATTTTTGATCACAAAGTTAGGATCTTTCGACTCTTCTATCGTTTTCATAAACGTCACTCGTGGTACTTACTTTCGACCCTCTTTTAGTTAAACTGTTCCAATTTATCGAGGAGCTTAATTACTCCAAAGCTTGCCAATAATTATGTGCTGTAAAGTTTCGTAATATATTCTACTCGTTCGCTCCTCGTTTCGAGGATCTTCGACTAATGTTGTTTCACGCCCTGCAAACATCGAAAGTTTGAGGAGAAACAGAAACACGAGGTGTTCACGGCCTGATTTACAGAAATCCGTTTCCGTCGTTTTGCCGAAGTTGTTCGATAGGGAAGTTTCCGCATTGGTTGCTAATAAAGCATGCAGCAGCTTGCCTCGAACACTCCTAAAACGAGAAATGCTCAGTGTAAGCAAAGGAACGTCGTGTCTCGCGTCTCGACTCGTAATACAGAGTAGAATATCGGGCGATTCTGCAATTTACAGCCAAGTTATGAACGATGGAATTCGTAGACCCGACCCGCCTGTTGGACGAGGACGGATTATCGAGGTGAAAAATATTCCTTTGTCTCAGAATCGTCCAACGATAGATGAGTCTGCTCAGACAGCTCGAGGATCGCGGGGATCTTATTGATAGTTCATTCTAAAGGCGTACCCTTCTTGTCGATCTTATGCAAATCGGATCCTCTTGAAATTTATCGCCCCATTGTTACAGGGAGGGGGTCGAAGTGGGACGAGGGTAAACGACGAGCTATAAAACAGCCAAGTCTCGGATTTACGTACTCGAGAGTAATATATCAATTCGAGCTCTTGATTTTTAGCAGTGTAACTTTAGTCTGTCTAAAAATAATTCGTCGTAGTAATTGCATATTTCATTCCTTCGAGTTACTCTTTGACTCTTTGGTCGTGCTAGTTCAAATATGTCTTGTCAATGCAAACGACAAAGTAGGTCAGGTGAATATTATTTACAGAACGAAATCAAGAGAGATCTCGCAACGAGGACACAAGTACACGCCGAAACGCGGAATCGAATGTAAATTGCTCCGAATATTAAAAAATCTGCTAATATAAGGAAAATAAATATCTCAATGATTATTATTATTATTTCGTTCGTTATTCGAAACTCATATCCAGATATGAATCGCGCCCATTTCTATTTGCTGATGACGAAATATAATCTACGAGAAGGAGTTGAGAAGCATCCGGAAGCGTCGCGCATACGAAAAACGAGGAAAGAAGGGTCGACGAGAGACGAGGTACAAATACAAATTGTTCGGGAGAAGCATTCCGTAAATTGGACCAGGAATTCTTCTGCTGGCTGTGCAACGAATCGCGTTTATTATGATTAAGTAAAATTTCGTTCTGATATTATTGCAATTGGCCGCATTTTAACGCTTGAAAACTATATTTCGAAACGACAACTTGGCCCTTACACTGTGACCATTAAAACGCAAAGGTAGGTTGTACTACATTTCAGCTGAAGCTTGGTATTTGAGGAAACATAAAACTGAAATGGAATTCCTCATAGTACATTGCACGCATTCAGAATTAAATTGTACGTAGTATATACGCCAGCGTTGCTTGACGGCTGTTTATCATTTCTTCACACGGTACGTAATACCTTGGTAATACAAACTCTACTTTATCATGGAGAGGGAACTCGGAAAGCAAAACATGGATACATATATTTTTAAATACAATTGGAGAGGTTTTTCGGAATGCAAACCAGCTAGTCGAACTCGCGGAGTGTTTTACGAGCTACTCCGTTGTAAACGCAATTATACAAATGAGACACAAACGCGAGGTGCTCTAATTATTTTCAACGAAATGTTTTCGGCTGGTCTTTACGTTCGGTAACAAATGATCGTAGGAATTGCGTTTTTAGTTTGATTTTCTAATACGCATATTATATATATTATTATTCTAGACATTTCTCACAAATTCGGTTGTTGTAGTCAATTGTTGGATTAGCGAGGCCCACATGTGGGCTTCGAGCATATTAACATGCGGGACCCATATGCGGGTTCCGAGTAACGAAGAGGTTAATCGTCCCGTTCTAATTTCTTTCCGGATTCAAGTGTTTGCTCTCGTAGAAAATGATCGGTAAGCCTTAACGAGTTCTTTCTGGACTAAACAGGCGGAAGTGTTCGGTCGTTAGGCAGAAACCTGGGCGAAGCGAGATGTAGGCTAACGAGTACAATGAAAATGGTCCTCGGTGACCGAATTGGATTCGTCACAATTTTCTTGATTGAAGTTAGATCCGATCGCTCGAAGGCGAAGGCGAAAGTTTGGAAATTTTTCTCAGCCGCACGTGCCGGAAACGAACGACCTGCCCCTTTCTGACGTTTTCTTCTATCACCGCGAACTGATTCGTCGAACGATTGCTTTCCTTCCCGTCGTTCTTTCAGTTCATTCCTCCTTTTACGTTCGCTTTGTCCCCTTCTGTTGCGGTTTGTCCCTAACGCGGAACTTTCTGACTCTCGACGCCGATCGTTCTAACTCGGAACGTGACCATTCTCTGCTAAAGAATCGGTTTCTCTCTCTGCTGCCTGTTCCTCTTATTTACACATTATCCGACGAGTGTTTATCTACAGAGTCTAGCTCATGGTCGACGCGACGCAGTCATACACAGAACTGTAGAAGACTCGAATCGGTCGATACGGAATCGAGCGGTAGATCCATTAACTTTGGACAGCGGACATCGAACATTTCTCGATGTCGACGTTCTTCTTGTACGCATCTTCATTTTATATGCGAGAGCACCTTCAACGATCGATGAATCATAACATCGTTAGGTGGGTTCGAGTTATGGGCGAACGGAAGTCGCAGAAGCGATCGTGGCCATCGTTCGAACGATCGGTTCCTCCCTTCGCCGACAGTAATCCACGGGGGTTCGTTCTGTTCGCAACTTGATATCCATTATCAAGATTCCGAATGCCTGGTTTAGGAGTGTTTACCATCCGGATTGTCTGGCCGGCTCGTCCGTTAATGGGAAGCTAACGATTTTCTGCAGCGCCATTATTCATCGTCGTTAGTACCATAAAGTTTGGCCACGGTCGGTCGGGCTAATGGCGGGGTCGCGCCCAAGTAGCGGCCCTTCCCTAAATCGAGTATTAAATCGTTCTGCTAACGGAGGACGATAATTTGTCGTCGAGAGGGCAAGTGTTAAGTTCCACTGGACTTACGGTCGCCTTCGCCTGTTTGTCTTTGGCCACTGAAAACTTTATATCGACATCGCTCCCTCGGCTGCTGCGATGGACGACCGATTCGACTCGAGACCGACGCTTGTATATTCCCTCGGAGCTAAAATTATTTTCGCTCGAAAAGCAGTTTACGCTGCAGCGAACATTTGACGATGTTTACGCGATACCCAGCTTCGCGATTTCATTGTTTTCGGGTGAGTTTATTGAAAGCGTTGGTTGCTACGTTTCGTTGGATAATATGGTGGATTCTGATCTGCTCGTAGCGTATTTGTAATAAATTCTATATGACGTCTCGGCATGACTGTTTAGACTTCTCTTGCACGTGCGTAGAGAGCATTGTTATGTAAATTCAGGACTTCAAGTCCCGAAAGGATTGCTCGTAGGCACGCGTACGTCTATCTAATTCAAATTCTGGAACGGAGTTCTGGTAATCCTTGAAATACTGCTGGGAAAACAAGCGAGGCAACGCTTAGGGAAGAGTTGTCTAAATTGTTCCGCTTAACCTCCTCCGTACGCGTGCGATTAATCCGATGTAAAATATAGCTTTGGTATTCAGTGTTTTAATACTACGGACTTTGAAATGTAATTCGTTCGCCACTTAGCTTCGCAAAAGAGCTACTTGAATATGCAGTAAATGAATTTTCATCCGTATTCTTTTGTTCTCAGTGGGGAAAGGACGATTCCCTTTCTTCGTCAACTATCGGTGGAGGTTCTCAGGGTACCAGTCTCGGTTATAAACCATCGGTAATGTCGCGGTAACGTTGGAGGACAGATCGTTGTGTGGCCGTGCGACCCTAGAGAGCGGAACTCCGCGGTTACCAATCGCGGTCACGCCAGAGGGGGTAGAATCGAACGCAAATATGGGCGCAGTACCTCGTCAAAATTTGCTCACCGCATATTTGTCTTGACGTGGCCGGTTATTATAGGATGGCCGAACCATTGGGCAAGTCGGGGGGCGTTTCGTGTGGCCTGTGTTCAAATAAGTGCCGACTGTGAACCGTGATCCAACGATGTTCTCTGGTATGTACCATCTACGCTCTGGGGCACGTATTCAACGCCGCAGATGCGTGACATTCCGTGTGCGCATCCTGCAATTTCCCTGCAACTTCGCCGATTGCAATTTACGGCCGATTCGATTAACCCATTCGCCGCGACACGCCGCGTCGATTATAATTGCACGGATTCTCTGTCGTTCGTTTCACCGGTGCCGCCAGATGTTTTTATCCTCGTTCCAAAAGCGTTGCCTCGCGTACTGTGGTACCACGTTAACGCGTTAAGTTGCCGCCGAGTCAGATACGCCTCGAGATATACGTATTTTTGTTGAAGTCCACCGCGTGATACAGAAACGGAAAGAGAAACATAAGAGTGATATCCTGCCGCTGAACAGAGCGGAATTAACGGTGCTGATATTCGAAGCCTAACTCGACCATTTCGATTATTTTCGGATTTCAGTGTCGCAAAGGTAGAACAGTAGAGGGGTAGCTGATTTAGATAGCCACGGACTCGCGGAAACATTATGCAGCGTTCGCTGACAAGTTAAAACAATGTCGGCGCAATTTTTGTCCGCGGTAACGAAGCTTTATATTACGAGGTGGAAGAGGCGACTGTCACCGGAGTGGCCGTACGAAATTTATGTTACCGACGGGGAACGCGAGTCGAAACAAAATAACAGAAATTCTGTTCCGCGTATCGCGGTCCCGATGCAACACACGATATTAATAAATCGATTTTCGTAATAAATACGTTAGCTGGGCAAATGAAAATGAACTTCCGCGAGCGAAACGTGTACATTGAAAATAATTTCATATTTGGCAGCGGCGAGGCTAAAACGCACGCTTTTCAATCGCGGAATCGGGCCACAGAATCGTTCCTTTTTCGCGTCTCGATATCGTTTGCAGCGACCAATGAAAGATTAATTCGAAGTAATTGAACAGCGCATCCGTGTAGCCCCGACTATACACGGTTGAAAGCACGAAATGCATGATTAATAGTAGAAATGCGGAATAAGCTGAAAAGAGCTCGAGGGAAATGAATGATATTCAGGGAAAGCGTAGGACGCCATGCCATCGCGATCCTGCAACTCCATCGAGCCGTTTTATTTAAACTCTGCCACCCTCTACGATTAGATACACATCCCTGACACGAGTAACATGCTACGATGATTAGCCTGAAGTTCCCGATAACTTGAATAACAACTGCCTGCGATGTACCCGCGTCCCTGTGCATATGTGCGATCAGATAGGAAGAAACGAGAGAAAATTCCGAGGCCGCGCTTCACAATAAGGCGAGCAAATTTTTCTACCTATGTATCACGCGTTCGAAGCTGAATATACATAGTTATAAAAATCTCCTCTGGCTTATAATTCCGCGATCAATTTACATTTTAAGTATATTCATGGAAAAATCAATCACTCTGATTGAAAGGTTGTTTGATTAAAATTTTTCGAAGGGGAAATTTCCCTCTAACAAATTTACATACAATAACCCTCCACATGGTTACCTAATATAATAACGTTCACAAGCGGATTTATAATAGAGATCGAAACGTTGATCAAAGAGAGCACCCTGTCGATAATCTCGCGCATCCCGCGTTATCCGCGGAGTTCGCGAGACGCGTTTTCGCCGAACGTGCCAACTCACCGCGAGCGACGCAACACGTTTTCTCTTAAAGGAAGAGCCAGAGTTTTCCAGCTCTCGGTCGTCATTGAAATCCCGTGGGCAAGTGGCCCGTGACCCATTTAGCCGCCACACTCGGCTTCAGCTACGGCTTTATGTAACGGCCCGGCTTTGTGCAACGTCTCGTTTCAGTTTTAAGGATCGCGGATCGATACGAGGAATCTCGAGGTATCTCGATCGAATCGCGTCCATCAGGCGCGGAGGGGCTGGCGAAACTTTGGCAAGTGTCGTCCCCCGATGGGAATTTCCTGTTACAGCAACGTCACCGTGAAAATCTTCGGGAAAACTCTGCAACGCGTTTATTCTTCGAAGTCGTCGGATTACGACGAGGGAGGGCTCGTTATATCGGAATGAAAATCTTTCAGCCGTAAGACCGATGTACCCTGTTATCGATGCTCAGTTTCGTTATCGCGCCCTGGCTACGACCTGGCTGCCCATCCAAACACCGATTCTCGCTACAGATGCTATTTATGATAATCTAGAGCCAGATACGGATCATCCGGTCGAGGGTTAACACACAAGGGTTGCAACTTTGCGTACGCACGGCACGTGACCTCTAGTTAGGGACCCCTGGCCGCGTGCTCGGAGATCAGAGGGGTTGATAAGTCTAACTACGGATCTTCTGCTTTAACGTCGGTTGTACGGATCCGTTATTGATGAGCTCAGGCGCGATAAGAAGGAATCTCGGACGGAGTCGACGAGTCCGAGGGAAGCGCCCGAGTCTATTCGGCCAGCCTTTTGTAAACGTTTTCATTTTCGCTCGCCACTTTGGGGGGGTTATCCTCATTCACCAGCGGAGAAAGAAGGTGTTCTCTGTAGAACTTTTTGAAGGAAAATTATACCAGCGAATAGATTGAAGTTTTAATAAAAAAATACGGGAAAGGCAAACAAGAGTCTCGCGTATATTTTGGCTCTTTTTTAATTGACAAACACGGTGGAAAATATGCGGGTCTCTGTTGTCTATTTTTTTTTTACCCGTATGCCGATTTATGGATCCGACTATATCGAGTTACCCAAAGTACTCGCGTTCGTCGCCATAGATGCCATCCTATTCTTTCGTGGTTCGATCACAATCGATGCTGGTCCGTTCCAAATGCGTACGAATGACGCGGTAGAATGCAACGAACCGCGAACGCAAGTACAAAATCGTGGAGAGACCCCCGTCTCGATGAAACTCGTTTCGTATTATATTCGAGCGGTCGTTCCGTCAAGGTCCATTTGCCCGGATCCCGAAATCCCGTGGAATGGTGCAATTTTTTTGCAAGTTCCATGTTCCGAAAGACGACTGCAGCGGACAGCTTGGGAGACGATTCGGACCGCGTGCAGGCTACGATCGTCGTATACGTGGCCATCGAGAGGGGGGTGACTTAAACGATGGCCTCGCTGAATCGAGAGCGGAAGCGCAAAATCCGAGGGAACGGAATATTCTAGCTGGATATTGGACGGGACGTGGAAACCTCCGGAGAAAATGATCGTCGCGCGTCTGTTGGGAACTGTGACGTTCGCAGTCCTTCCATTAGAACAGTTGCGACAGGTACTCCGCAATGGAGAACAGCCGAAAGTAGTTCTCGATCGATGACGGAATTATGTTGTACACGTACGGAATTAGCTTCAAGATCGACAGCTGGAATTGGTGATGGAACGAGCTCCTTAAATGGTAACCGGTCACTCGACATCGGACCAACCATTTTATATGCGGAAGGGACCTATTTTTCGATGCCACGCGTCACTAACGGAAGCACTGTCATTCATAAAGCTGTTAGAATCACTGGAGACAAAACAGGATTATCTATGATGAGAAATTTCATTACCTCCTAGCCGAACATCGGGAGCATCGTACGACAAGCTTCTCAGCTTCTTGCAGATAGGAACGATGGCTTTTCTATGCACAGACAACGAGATTCGTTTTATAAGACTTTCAAATGCGGTGTCGTAAAACGTCACTGTCGGAAACGGACAAGGGTCCAGGCGAACGACATCGGACGAAAACAGAATATTCCACTCGGTCGGATATCGAATGAACGGAGGCAAGGCTATTCCAGGGAAACGATAACCGAGAACGCCCAGTAAGGTACTGCGCCACATGGTAAGTCCACAGGAATGTTTGCTACGCACGGTTCTTTCCTTACGACTATACCTTTCCGGCGCAAATAGAAAATAGAAGCGAAACTCTTTCCTCCTCCAGCTCGAGCCTGCGCAACCTTGCCAACCTAATAGCCGCAATCCTATTTTCGAGTTGGCGTATGCAGTACGCTGCAACCGAGAGCTCGTAATCGCGTGCTTGACCCGCGAAATGGAATGTTAAATCAACGGTAACGACACCGTCGAAATTCGAGAAACTACTCCATCTACTTTGGATTTTTCGAGTGTTTGTCCATTGTCCAAACTGCTATCGAAACAAATCCGTTTCGATAAAGGAAGATGATATAAAAACATGTACCTCTGCGAGTGGTGGTACAAGTGGACAGAGGGTGATTCCACGCGAAAAGGTGTTATAGCTCCAGAATTTCCAGCAGAAAAATAAAACGTTCGAAATACGTCCTTTTTCTCGATTTTTCGTGTCCTAAGAAAAACCTTATGACTCAATATCCGGAAGTTGGGCCGATCGAAGCATCTGCTGGCTGTTACGAAGTTATGCCGTCAGTTTTTCGCGGCGCGGAATTGGACGAATCGGGCGAGGAGGAAGGATCCAAGGAAAACTCGGTGGACTCTAGCAAAACACAGTCCTTCATAGGACGCTGGAGGACAAGGGAAAGGCGGTTGTCTGGCCCGCGGAATAGTTGAATTCCAAGCGAGGAGGGTGAGAATAGAAGAGGCATTTGGACCGCAGATGTCGGGTTGTCGTGAGACTGGCGGTGGTTCGAGCTGGTCACGGCTTTTTACGAGTTTCCAGCGTGGAACTTGCATTACTTCTCGAGCGGAAGGGGTCGGAAGGAAGACAGGAAGACGGAGGTGCAGAGGACGTGCCGCGAAGGGGAGGGAGCGTGGTTTTATTCAAATTTTCTCTGCCCGAAATATCTGCTTCCTTCGAGCTTTTCTCGGCAGTTTCTACGTTCGAGTAAACATCTGTCATTTATTCGAATATATTCGAGGACGAAATTAATTCTCACAGGTTCGATGCCACGGAACGGTTATTAACCTTCCAGTTATCGCATCGAAATCGATAGCACTGGGCTCTTCCACAGAATTCCAGTCCCAATAAAAAGCAACGTTGACAAAGATGCTCAGGATTTCACGGCTTCGGTTTAGTTCTCTCTTCTTGGATCGAACCACCATCCCCCTAGTTTTTCCTGTCGTAGTTTCTGTCGCACAGAGGATGAAAATAACGAACGTTTCGCGTCGAGCGATTAAAGGAGGATCGTTCTGTTTTTCCGACTCGGAACAAACAAAGCTCCACGGTTGAACGCAGATGTCGAGTCCGCTGGTGCTCGTGTTTTTCCTCCGAAAATCACCGTTTGGGGGTTACAACGATACGAAGCGGGAGCTAAAGGCTTCTCGAACAAGTTTCCACGGGCTTAGACAGATTAAACGCGATTATTGCGAACTTACAAATTGTCTGATCTTTCTTTCTGCTTGGAACACTTGAAAGACGATTCAAAGACAGATTAGAGACGAAGAATTTAGAGACCAGCGTCGTTCAGAGTTACTCGATTTTTCACGTTATCCCATCGGCGAAGTTCCATTAGGAACTTGTCACCCCGACGAATCTTGAACGGATCGCCAGCGGTAAGGTATTACTTCTGCCGTCCTCAGATTAATGAAACGGGGAGCAGAACCGCTCGTCGCGAAACTTGCTGCAGGATGAAACTTTACCACCACCCTGGTCGGACGATGGAACTTATAGAATAGAAATCCGGTCACGTAGAGGACATCGGGCCAACATTATTAAATTGCGGGACCCTCCCGTGCCAGGAAATAATGTATTTCGCGGTTCCATCGCACGACCAGGCGAATAAAACGTGGTTCCGAAACAAGTTTTCCGTAAACTTTGTTCGCACTAGTTGCAACGGTTCGCCGAATTGTCCGGTTCGTTATCGAACATTCTTCTCGCGCTACAGTGATTCAAAAACGTATCTGCGCAGGCTCTTTTTTTCAGATATTTTTAGACATAAAATCTTTCTTCCAACCATCTTTCGTCTAGCACATTTTCTCTTCATATTTCTATTCCTCCATTTTTTTTATTCGTTTTATTCGTGGAGTGAAATATACACGGTGTTGCGGAATTGCAACATACATTCTGGTTAAACGGTATCTAGCGTTCTAATTTAATACACGGCAGGTTAGAAATAATTAGCCGGCCAACTTTACGCGCCCAACTCTCGGTCTATTACACGTTTGGTATGTTCTGCAAGGGAATCCGTGCAAACGTTTTAAGTCATTATCTCTGGAGCGTAGTTATGCTATCGGAGTTGTCTCATGTGTTCCTGCGCCGTTGTAATTTGTGGTGCAAAGTTTGCATTCTATGTAATTGCTGCGTCAGAATGCTCGAACGGGGTAAGTAGCGACGTAAGCGCGGCGATAGGGTAGCGAGATTTCACGGAGACGGTCACTTTGAAGCTAATTACGGTTTGGAGATCAATTTCTTCCTCCGAATAAAGTCTTTAATATTGCTGCACCCTGTCAAGGGTGCTCGTGAACGTCTCGTTTCGTTAACTACGGCAACTCTGAGTTCTCTTTCGAAGTTGCAAGTGATTTCGTAGGTATCGAGGTGGCCTCTATTTCACGTTTATTTACTATACTAATTGTTGGCTAATGAATAGTAATAATAAAAGGATAAAACGTTGACAAGAAATTATAGGTCAAAATTGGTGAGTAGTTAGATGTCTTACCGCTTATCGCTCGACGGAATCGTGACTCGTACTACGACCAGGCATTATTCTTCTTGTTATTCCGTAGCGTGTGTCGCACACAGCGTCCCACGTGGAAACTTTATTTGTCCACTGTCTTACTGTTTCACGGACTGCGATCGAATTCTCGGTTGGAAGTCCAGCAGTTTGCGGGAATCGAGTTTCAGCGTTGGCGCGATCAAAATAATACCACTACGGGAAGGGGAGAAAACAACTGAAAACTACTGTTGCTGAAACGGCAACGAACCTCACGATTAGAACGTGGATATAGCAGTTTACAATACACGATTCGTGAGTTCTTTGCGGGACAGCTTGATTGAAAATTATTTGCGGTGGCTCTGGCTGAAAGGGTACCGTGGATATTTCACTTCGCAAACGTTCCGCGGGGAAACGTGTTTGCGAGTTGCTCGACGATCCTAAGATAATTATGGTCAGATGAATTTCAATCCAGCTGGTAGCGTCTATGGGGGTTTCGTCGCGCTGCGATTGGCAGATGGGACAATGGTACGAAATTGTGGGAACGAATTGTCTACGTTTATGAAAATTAGATTCGAAGGTAATAGAGATGGTAGACGGTAGATTTTCCAATACGACGACTGGTAGATGGATTGGAAGAGCAATGAAGTTTCATTGGAATTGAAATTCTTCCGACCTGGAATCTTGATTTCTAATCGAGTATAAAATGGACATAAAAATACACGGTTTGGCAATTGAGTTTAAAGACTGTAAGAATCTATAGAAAAGTACATTTAGCGTTTTCTCAAACCTGTCTACAATAACAGAGAAGACTCGTATGTCGAGTCAATAGCTTCACCGCCACCGCCGAGATCCGAGAGGGATCAGCGTCCTCTTCCCTAAAACAGCGCTCTCGGTCGACGATTTCTATCCGAACGATTATCGTGGGTAGTTTCAAACATCATTGTCAAACCACATACACGTAAGACCAATGCAACAAGAAACCTTCTGCTTTGAAAACTGATGGATAAATTAACATAGGCATAAGGGCGCGGCTTTCAACTCTTGTCTTCGTCAACTCTCAAGGAATTCTTTTTGACATCCGCGCGCAATAAGATCCTGGTGAAAAATAACATCCTTCGCAAACTCCACGAGAAACGAATCGACGAATCGGTACTATAAGAGCGTCGAGTTCCGAGCGAAAACGAACAGGTTCACGAGTCACAGAGAATCAGTCGAAAGAAGCGTGACGGCGTTTTGGCGCGGAGGTGGTTTTGCACCGCGTGGCAAAGAGGCCGCGAACCCACGCGTTTCAAGTTCGCCCGACGACTGACGAACGTTCCTGGGCTCGACGCCTGCGTCGCGAGGTTCGCGGCCACCTCGGCGCCGCACGGCTCTGCCGCGCGCATCACGCCTCGACGATGTGTCCGGATTACTCTCCAGCGTACCTGTTAAGGCTGCGACGAGCCGATGCTCGCAGCCTTGAATATTGCTCAAAGGGCTCCTGACAAAATTACTCGACCACCCAAGGGACACTTTGGACACAGAGCTTCGTTTCCAGCTTTCCTCTAAAACTTCGACACTGGTTTCAAAAGCTCATTCTCATTCCAAGAAGAAGATATTACATTTCTTAGCTTGTGTAGTACTTAACATTCACAAGATGAAAACGTTCTTAACACGTTCCATGCCACGTGTACCACCGATGACGTATTTATTTAATTCGCTGAAAACATATACTTTATGACAAACTTAATTCTGTAAAATCTTTAGTCGAATCATCAAATGGCCTGATCGAAAAGTCGGGCGAAAACGACTTAACACGGAACTTGATAAATGAGCGATTCTTCGAAAAGGACTGGCTACAGAAATCTCTACAGACTCTTCGTGTCCTCATTATTTACCCAACGAATGTAAGCAGTCAATTCGAATCAACTTCAACCCCCTATAAGTTTGGATCCGCCATCCGAGGTCACGTGGGAATACATATCTCTCAGACGAATGGTTTATCGCCGTGGATTTCGTGACTTCGTCTCCGCAGTTCTTCCTTTATTCCCGTGACGGTTTGCTTTTTATTATTTCGCGAAATGAAACCACTCGCGTGCGAGGGAGATCGTGTTCAGCGCAGCTTTAAATATTTAATAAAGGGGAAGAACAGCGAGTTCGCGTCACGGTCGTAAATGTTTATCCATGCGCTTAACTTGCCTCTCGTGCTCGATTTTCTCTCCAGAAAACTCGTGTCATCCGACGCTGGAGCCCACGGCCGGCTGAACGGAAACCCACGGATGAAATTGGAGGGAAGACGAAACGCTAGGGAAAACGGACGACGGCCAACTATTGTTTGAGATTAAAATTAAGCCGTGGTTCGTTTCGTCCTAACGAGACTGTGGTTCTTAATTGGCACGAATCTGGCGAAAATTCTTACGCGACGAAGCATTGTCAATCCACTTCCGTTGTCGTTCCCATCGACAAAAGGCGAGAGAATTACGCTGCGTGTAATCCAGAAATAATTCTGATTAGAATATTGTCGCGCTGCAGCTTCTGTTAGAAACCGTAGCTTCGCTAAAAGCGTAGGTGCCGGTGTCTCGGATATTAACGAAGGTTTAACTTGAGAACGCGAGTCCGTAAAATTTCCTTTTCGCTCTGTTCCAAATTGTGTCGCGTAAACAGGGGAGAGAAGACATCGCGCGAAGTAAGCGGAAATCAGTAGATGAAATCTAGGTGTCAGTATTCAAGAAGAGCAGGGGTTGCGAATCGAGAGGGAGAGTCCAGCTTTCGAGGAAGGCGCGAAGCAAGATGAAAGAGGGACGCGCGTGAGAATGCTCGTCCCTTATCCGTCGGTGTTTTCCTCTGTTGAATCCGCGCGTCCGTAACAGATTGGCAGTGGAAATGGCGGGTCAGCGTTTTCCGGGCAGGTGCGGAGAGAAGTCGCAGGATTAAAAGGCTCCCTTCTTGGCCGACCGTAATAAGAGTCAGCATCTTTTTCTGGGCAATATTTCACGCCATTACACACCATTTCCTCGCAATTAAGATTTGAGAATTTTCGGCGGGACGCGGTTTATCGAGAGCGCGCCGACCTCTCTCCTTTTTCTTGAGTCTTATGCCACTGTCGACGCAGTCTGTCGCGACCCCGTTTCGCCGCCCTTATATCATTCTTCTCGCTGCATTCGGATAAAGTCGCGCCAACGAATCGCTCGCGAAATTTTACATCCTCCTCCTTTGCTTTCTCTTCTCTTCTTTCTTTTTCGTTTAACGCTTAATAATCATACACGCTATGAGTTACCGACGTAGATTCTGGTGCATCAAAGGAGCGCACGTTATATAAAAGCGTAGAGACAAAAAGCTGTACAATCGTTTCCTCTCCGTTGCCTTGCTGTCTGTAAACTATTGTGAATCGTAAATTAATTAACAGTACTTGTACAGTTACCGTGAAATTGATAGTTTATATAAACAATAAGTGGTCGAGTTTACAGAGCTGGTGGATGTCCCCGTGAGAAAACATCATGGGTCGATCGCGTGAAATATTGCCAACTTTGCAAGGATTTTCTTTACTAGGTTACCAATCGGGTACATCGCGCGATAAAAGGTCAAATACAAAATGTATCACCCAGTTCGGATACTTTGGAGCTCGGGCGTTTCTCGCTCATGAATCCCGCAAGAATGGAAAATTTGAAATCCCTTGGAAGAGACAGACGGAGCTTTCGTTGGACAAAATACACCAGCGAACGAGAGTTTCGAAACTCGCCGCATACATTTTGCAGAATGCGCGCACATTATCGAAAGTGCATTTTGTTGATCGTTTCCTGGAATGTAACTTGCGTTTTTCGACGTAGCTTCGAGCAATCGAAATGCATGCCTTTCGACACTTTCCAAACTTTTCCTGAAGCGACGTACATAGAAACAGGTGAACTCATTTTTTATGGTTATTATTTTTCTTGTATTTCCTATTTGGTACTGATTCGTGCGCAAATAGATATTGAAAGTAGCGAGGTGATCTTTAAGATACCTGGTTTTAAATGCACATTTAGCAAACAACTGTTAAGGTGTCGGTAAAACCTTATCGCGTTCCAAAATTGGTACTCGTGCTATTTATTTTTAGTCCCTCTTCCAAACTGCGCTGTGAGCTTACAGAGGTTAAGAACAGTGGCGGTGGTACGATGTTATCTGCTTTAACTGCTTGTCCCATGGCAGAGATACCATACCTTCGTTACCGTTTACCGGAGACGAGCAAAATTCTTATCTCGATTAAAAACTTTTTATCGACTACTCGTTCGATGAAACCCAGGCTTTGAATTGTAAAATTAAATATTTCACGGTGGACAATTAACATATATACGCGTTCAATTATTACGAGAATGAGTTTGTTCGCGTCTCTGTTGATCAGAAACTATAACGCAAGTAGTAGTAGCGAGCAATGGTCAGATGTCTCAGTCGAATACTCGATGACAAGTTTTCCAAATAGTTAGAGCACAATTTTAAGACAGCAGTTGATGAAATACACGTATTTCTTTGATTCTCTACTCGATATCGTTTCGAGGGATTACTTTTCAATACCCAGAAATTAATGGTTCGACATCGAACGGAGATTTACAAATTTCCTTTCGGGAACGCGTTTAGCCAAATTATCGAGGAATCGCGTCGTAGCAGCCAGCTATGTCCGAATGGCGAGCGTGTGATTTATATATCGGAGATCGTCGATACGTCGATGTCCGTTCGTGATCGCGAGCGGTAAATGGCTTCCCCGCGCGTTTCATGCTCCAGCCTCATCTTTTATGCGCTCGCGTATACCCACCAATTTCCTTCGTCTCCCAATCGATGTGGTTCCTTTTACTAGCAATTAGAAAGTAATGGACGCGTCAGCTGGCAGTCGCGCTGTCATTTATAAATCATCGCAGCCGGTGACGCCCATTCTAGTCCGATCGAGCTTACGCCACTCTAATCGGATCCACCGGAACTCATCTTCCAGGCGCAGGGGCAGGGATAATCCCATTGATCGACGCGAGAATCGCTGGCGTTAGTTTGCAGCATTGGCCGCGAGACGTGGCATTCCTTGTAATTCGATCAAATCTACTGAAACGTTTACTGGACTGCTTAACGAGAGAAGATCGCGCGTCGCCACGGAGAATCGCGTTATTCTAATTGTTGACTCGCGAACATTGGACCCTTCGGTGTTTGAATACGCTTCACGTCGTGTCGACAGTTTCTATTCCTGTAACGAGTTGCCTGTGAACTCGATTCGAGCAGTTACACAAAGAAACGTGGGTAATAAAAAAAAAACAGTGACGATTCGAATTCCAAACGTACGTCCTTTGACCCGGATGGTGGTCGTCCTCCTGGCGCCAGATTTCGGGTGAAGAATGCGGGCGAATAATGAAGTCGTTCCACGGTTGAGGTGTCCTAAAGGGTTCCGTATATAAAACCACTGGAAGGTAGGGAATCGCGAAAATTTTAACGTCACGACGCCAAAGAAGTGGCAGCTGAGCCATGTGTGTTTACAATTTTCGATAAGTTCATCCGTTTGCTTTTCATATCGAAACGACCAGCACTGACGTTTAACGCTTTAAAGCGTTACGTATCGGTGCCACTGGAGTACCTAGAAATTGATTCCCAATCGATGTATCGTTGCGTTAGGACAACGGTTATTGAAACGTATCGCCTCTTTGACTGCAGATTCCTCCACGAAGAGGAAACTAACCTTGAAAGCGGAAAGTTTTTCAGTCGAGCGAGGGAACCCTGAATAGAACGCCAGAGAGAGAACTCCGCTAACGAATGGAACGATCCAAGGATACGTCGACCGACCGCGAAACTTCCTGCGGGTTTGTAGGATGTGAAATTCCTGTAGAGTTGCGCGTGCTCCTCGAGTTCCTCGGGGCTGCACGCATCGCAAACTTATCGGGACTTTGGCTGGGAAACTATGCCGTCGTTGATGAAAAGACTTCGAGACCCTTTTTGCCTGGAGAAATTGAACGGTAACAAGCTTACGACCAGATCAACTCTGTGAATCCTTTAAATGCGACCAGGGAAATATCATGACGTTTGTTAACGCCATGATTACTCCGTTACTCGTCCTGAATCGCTGAATTCTTATTATTCACGCGGACTACGTATATAAATTTTGCATCGACTAAGTGAAACGAACGAACCAAATGAATCGTATTGAATATTTCTTCTGGTCGCGGTGGCTCGAAATTACAACGTTGAAAACTCTGTAATGAAGTTTGTGCTTGGAGGGGCACGAATGACGTCAGTTTTTGTTGCATGCTTTTTTGCAGACGTGGACTATGCATCTTCGCGATGTCGCGGTGCCTCGGGAGAACCGATGCAATTCGGAGATTAAACGCACAGGGAGTGACGTGACCGATGACGTCACAGGGTAACGGCACCATAACCTGGAAACACGGCGTTACCTCGCAGCGGGCACGTTTAACGGCAAAAGTGGCTGTTTGTCTCGAATACGTCGCAATTCGTCCGCGCCAACAAAGGTGACACGTCGCAGCGAGAATGCCGCGAATGAAATAAATAATAAGTCGCGAGAACAGTCGGGAGCTACCTGAACGGAGAATCGGAGCAACGTATGAAATGGAATTTCTGTCGGTTGGCTTAGACAAACAGTCGCAATTTTGCTCCGTCGACAGTAACCAGCCCGAAGAGTGTGTCGGAATGGAATACGTTGCATTCGTGTTCATACCTTCGCAGCTTGTTTTGCTTTCTGTCTCCGACACAAATTTTCCACGTCCATTCGTTGCCGAGAATGGTAAGCTTCCCAAGATTTAAATTAGATCTCAAATCGTCTGTAACAAGAAGGATCCTATTCTCATTCACTTAGGCATGAATAAAGAAAGAATAAGAAATGAAAGCAACGAGGGTTAACAATGAATTTTGTTGGAATATCGACAGATACCGATAGCCTTCCCTGTTTTAATAAAGCATCCTATCATTTCATTAAAGCTCCCGCTAATAGTATAATTGCGGATTAATAATGGATACTTGAATAATTATTGGAAATGGTTGAGCGGATATAATTTCAGTTTCACGTCGGTATGCAGGCGGACTCGAAGATTTCTCGAGCATCCGGGAAAAAGCAACAAAGTTTCGCGTCCTTTCAACAAGTTTTTTCGAAAAGTGACTTATCCTCAACTTTAAATGGCCGCTGTGACAATAAGTCGCGGGAAACTCGTGTCTACGCGTGCAGCATAGTTAACCCCGTGTGAAAGTCGGGAAACCATTTCGAAAGTCGTGAAAACAGAGTTATCGGTACAGCAGCCTCGAGCGATAATTTCGAAAATTCTTTTCTCGAGCGCCTCGTTCGAAATTTCACAGTGAAATTGCGAGTTACCGCTTGACGAAAGTTTGTCGTTTCAGTTTTATTTGTCGTACGATAAATCATCAAAGATATTGCGATAGGAAATTCTATGACAACATGTCTGAAGACTAAACAGTTACACGATGGTACGTAATATTTAGGAATCGCGGAAATCCACATGAATTATATACAGGGACATTTACGATCCAGGTTTAACGATTTCAACCGTTTAATAAACAACAATTCTCTGCAGGTAGCGTTTCCATAGTTTCTAATAAACATCGCACTGCTGCAACGTGTATACACACCAGTTTCCTCGGGTACATTTGTACCGTCGACTCATGCGTCGAGTACGATACGCGTGTTTACAGTCAGCTGCGAATGCGGTTGGCGAATTATCATTGTTATCGTTAGCATATTTGCGTAAGTCACCTCCGTCTATTGACGTACCGCAACATAAAATGCGATTCCGAGTTGTTCGATTCTCCATTAGATGTCGCTGTTTCACGGTTGCTTAGTCGCTTGTAGAACAAATGCTTTGTTATGGAAATTCAATATTTAGTCATGTTAACATAGTTTTCGTAGGTACCTGGTCTTCTTCTGTCTACTGCTCGAATAACCAGGAGGAACTATTTTTTAATTAGACTTACAATTCGATAATCACACAGAGAAAGCAATTATACGGTGAATGAATAATTAGACCATGCTTCGGCATGCCAAACTCATCGGTTGATGGATATATCGATACTATCAACGCAGAATTCATTACAAAATCAAATTCTCCGTAGGGACCAGATTTAATTCGCGTTATATATCAGGCATTCGATTTTACCAGCAAAAAAGGTTGGGCGAATTAACTAGCTGCCACGGTAAACTCGCGTATTCGCTTCGGGTTTAGTCGTCGGTTGGAAAATTGAAATCAATGATTATCTTTTACCGAGAAGCTTTTCGGAGGGGTACAATTAGCCGGTTGGTTTCGTCGCTACCTAATTATCTCTCGGCAGATTTACACGAACGAATCCAAACGAAAGCTGGGACCAAAGCTCGAGGAGCTTTCGCTCATCCCTCGATTATACTGCAGGCCAGCACTATACTCTTCCCGAGTGATAAATCAAATCCTTTTGTGACTGATACGTTATTTCGTCTCGTTATTTATCGTGCTGCTGGACGACATTTCGAATACTATTTAAAATCTCAAATAAAAATCCATTTGCTCTTTGTCGCTTTCATTTTTCAATTTTTCTGCTGAATCTACAATCGTCACTTTCATTTGGCTTTCGTTTCCTTTGGAATTACACAAGTGTTTTCAATTGAACTTCTACTTTCATACTGTGTTCCATATTGTGCGCCATTCCACGATTTAAGAAACGTCAATATTACGTATTTTATGCAAAAAAATTCTTGGCGAATCGAAATAAGCGATACTCGCAGGAAAGCCGTAAATCTGTCAGACTGTTCCAGCGTTGCAGTTCCAGAGCAAAAAGTTCTTATTAATTATCTATTAACCAGACGCTTTTTTGCAGTTTCTCTGTAAATTACGGTTTCTTCGTCGGTGGTCGAGCTTTCGTTTTGCGCTGGTTCCTTTTTACTCGACGTTGAGCGACCTCTGAAAAACACTCGTCGCAAACACTAACAGGAGGGACGAAATGACGAGGCGAAATATTTATCGCCTCGTATCGATCATACGTTCATCTTTACGCATGCTATGGTCACGCGAGGACTTTCTCCAGAGTTTCTCGTGATATTCGACCATCGGTGACTGTAGCTACGTATGTGCTGAATTGTAGCTACAGTACGGGTTTAGCGATCCCGATGTACCCGAGCTATGGGGTGGCTACGGGACCCCAACAGATTATTGCAATCCCTGAAAGATGGAAATTTGTAGTTGAAGACCTATATATTGATCATTGTAAACCCATTCGCTGTTATTGTATGGATATAGCTGCATTCGGAGAACACGCTGATGCAAATGAATGAGTTACCTTCGATACATACGCAACGAAATGATTGATCCCATTTTTTTTTCGGTTAATTGACTTCCATACCTATTTTCCAACGAATTCTGTCGCTGCAATGCTTTTTGCGGAACATTTTCCGCGATATTTTGTTCGTTATGGGCGTGTTGTTCGTAACGCTGAAAATATTCAAAGCGTTAAAATAAAATTCCAACAAAATTGGGCGATTGTTTTCTTCGATGAATTGCTTCTGAATGCTATCGTTTCATCTGCTAACGTAAGAAAGTTCCATTCGGTCAATGTAGTACACCGTTTCCAGAAGCTGAATCGCATTTTTCGAGATAAATAAAGTTTCTTTGTCTTCCGAATGTTAGAAATTTCGAAAGAAGGGGTGGCGATAAATCGGTGACGATAATCGGAATAGCTAGGACGACAGACGTCGCGAAACAAGTGTATCGCGAATCTACGAACTGTCCGTTACTGCAGCGACCGCATCCGGTGCTAGATATTACGGAGCAACGAGTACCGGCCGCCAGTTTTCATCGCGGCAGCGAAATGGAGGCGTCTTCCAATATTTTTTCGCCGTTGTTGCCGGCTTTCCGGTGTTTTTTGCTACGAAATTTATACCCGCGGGTTCCGGGCACGAAAACGGCGAAAATTACAAAGAGCTCGCGAGGAAGAGTCGACGAGAGGTACCTAGGCAGCGCTCTGTGCTCGGATATCTTCGAATCTGGTCTAAAGTAACGTTTCATCCTTCGATGTCGGATATTAGAGATTGGATGCTTACTACCAGTAGACTTCTAGGGGAATTTTAGGCATTTATGAATATTTGAAAAACATATACGCATATGTACAAACACGGAGCATTTTTCGGTTGTTCAGTTACAGAAGCTTCGATAAAAATCGGTGCGTCACGCGTTACGCGATCCCCTCGTAAATGGAGGATAGCAATAGGGAGAAGTAAAAAATGCAGCGTTCATGTTAATGATACTTTTTACGGCGACAAACGAGCACGGGCGATAAACGTTGAGAGGCGGCGAGGAGTCGGGGCGAATGACGGTCCCTGGGAACAGGAAAGGCGTGCGCTATGAATAATGATCATTCGCGGTGGGCACTGTTGCGAGGTATTTTTAATTTTAGCATGGCGTTCTCGGGGTCGATGCTTAAAGCAGCTGTAACGCGATAGACGCCGCGACCGTCACGCGATAAGAAGACGAAGGAATGTCCCCTAGAATGTCCCTTCATTTGCTTAGACGTTGTTAAGGTCGCATGGGTGGACTTGCTTTACTAGCATGGTACGTAGTTTTTGGGTCACGTGGAAAATTCAGATTTTTAATAGATAACAATATTAGCATTTACCTGCTTCTAAAAATAAGATATTCGTCGTCGATTTATATTTTCTACCCTTTGCTCTATTGATCAACGACTACTAGCTCGAAAATACATTAGTCAATTTTTGGAGTTCGTGTCAATCGGGACGAAAATAATGCTCCTTCATAGAAGTCGTAAATAAGTCGATGTAGCGCCAATTCTTAGAATAACCAATTGCATGAATTATTCAAACAAATTCTATTAAATACATGAACGTGTACCATGGTATTTTAGCTACCTGGGGTATATATTTAAACGCTTATTTCGAGTTTGATATAGGTGGAAGGTAAAGAAGTATGAATACTACCGATGAATTCGACGAAACTTTCTCCCGAAATGAATAATTCATTCACCCATGAAACTTTCTTTTTTCATATTCCTCTCGCGTTTCCCTTTCAGAGTATTCGGTGACTTAACGACGTACTCGCATCTTTCTCCACTCGAGACACCAATTAGCGGGAACCAGGGAATCCTCGTACGGGTTTCTTCAGTGTCCATTGAAGAACACCCTTTCCATTTACCACGTACACGAATCCTCCCATCAATCCTTTTCGAACGTTTTCAAACGTTTAGCACGGGAGATTTAACGCGTGGAATCGTACGATGGAAAATTGGTCGGTATGAATTTTTCAAAGCGAATTCCCGTAACGAGGAGCACTCGCGGTCGAAAGCGGAAGCACGCAGCGTTAACTGGAAGCACGAAGGAGAAATATTCCCAAGACAGTGGTTTGCCGTTGATGCGAGTCATCTAGTTATACGCTTCCTTTCCGTTTCTTCGTTGTCCGTGGCCACCTATGTTCTCTGTTTTCCGTATATCCTTGTCGAGGTTCTTTCGCATCCAGCAGATTCTCGGGGACGCAATTTCGGGATCACGCGCGTTCCACGAGCAGGAGGGACTCCCTCCTTGGCGTCGCGCGAAACAGATTCCTTCGTTGCGATCCATTCAGTGTGGCACGTGCTCTGCATCGGTGCAACGTCCCGTGAATTTAGCATGCATCTCGTACAAAGCTTTCAGCTTACTGTCGCCCGCTCGCCTTTATCGAGGAAATGTTCGCGCTTTATGCACCGTTAATGCCTCATGGTTTCTTACAGAACCGGCGGACGGTATTTATTTCTTTCCTCGAAGTACGTGTGCGCGGGAGCATATGTAAGCACTCACGTGTTGCAACTGCTATTTTCTTTAAAAATTAGGTTCTCCTGGTATGGAGAACGTCGACTGCTCAACAATTTGTTTTTTCTATCCCCATCACGCCGCGTCTCCCGAGAGTCAAGTTCTTCGAGCACGTGGAAAAGGAATTTGTTTGATTCGAGGCTAAGTAACGGAAACGTATCTAAATCAGAGCATTAGTAGATTAAGATACTCTTTCGTCGGCTTATCGCGCCGCGACCATGGAGGTAGCGGTGCGAAAAATACAAAAGTCTCGCGTGCATTCACGTAGAGAAATAGACGCGAAGCACGTGCTACGAAGCCACGAAGCTTTGTTCCATTTCTCTGTGGCGCCCCAGGTGGCTTCGGTATCGTAAACGCTACTGTGTATTCTACTTCCCGACCGGCTCTTTTGTGCGAGACAATATATCTGATAGCGTTGACACAGATCCTGCTGGACAGATCCGACACCAGCGGGTGTACTCACCGAACCCGGTTCGACGTCCACCGCCATCTCAAAGCTAAGGAGACTTCGTCTCGATCCCCTTGCTCCTCGCGTCGGATTTCACTCTGGTACTTTCTTGAAACGTTCTCTTAGTTTGCTCTCCGTTTCCTGTTTCGTTCCATGAACTCTCCGAGAGCTTTTTTAACCGTTTGCCTTGATCGTATTTGTTACAACCAGCGGTGATCGCAATTTACGCTGGTCACATTTTATCATATCTGATAATATTTAATCAGGGATGAGTGAGATTAGCTTTCGTGTCTCTTTTAGTCGCAGTAGAGAAATTTCAGGTATATTTTCTCTTTCCTCGGTATAAAATTGCAGCCGCATGTGATGTAAATTTCTCGCACACTGCAGCCACGTTGAGCGCATCGGTTCGTCTGCGACCGCCCATCGATCTCTCGTCGTCTGTTGACCGTGCGAATCAACGTTAGCGTACAGTATCGGAGCTAGGAAGCAGGTGGATCGGAGAACCGTCATAAAAATATAAAATAAAAATCCCGCGTCAGATCTGGACGGTACGGATCAGCTTACTTTACCGACGACACCGACGAGACTTCCCTCCTCGCGATTCATGGATTGTTACTCTTTTCCTTGTCGTGGCTTCCGCTGTCGTATTATCTTTTATTCTTGGATTAGTTTGAACAGGAAAAATTGATGTTTTATCGTATCAATCAGACTCTCTTCCCCCAGCTGCCACAGATATTTCGTGCTCCGCATTGTTTGGATGGTTTGGATTTAGTGGCTGGAATATGTGGCATCACTGTGGCTCGAATTCAGAAGCGTGGTTCTCTGTTGAACGTTGCTCGATGGTCGAGCGAAAGTTCGTCTATCGTGGCCGATGCCAGCATCTGCGAGGACCCTCCAGTGACCGAGCGAACTTCTGCAAATGAAATTGAAATTTCCAGGTTACACGGCGGGTCCGCGAAATTGCCCTTCGTTCGAGGAAGCGACAGAAGCTGGTCCGCGACAGGATTCGCGAATCGTTTCCTTTTCGGAGTGAGGAAATACCATCGCCAAAGTTTTCAATTAGACGGTTTGCCGCCGTCTCCTCCGCCTCTTAGTTCGTTATTATCGTCTCGATAGGTTTTTTCGTCGTCCCTGTAATATTAATTCCGTTGAAATTTTCTGTTTCCGTTATTGCCCGGTACTACTCGATTATCGAACCGAAGTGCAAAGTTTTCTTGGTTTTCACGAGTGGTCTACATTTTTTCTCTACTTACATGCATTATTTGAACATTTTTTACATACCTCTGCATAACATTATAATATTTTAATTCGTATTTTCATGTCCTGGGAAAATTGCTTCGAAATGAAAAAGATTGCTTCGCATCGTGCTCGTAACCACTTGTTGCTCGAAAGTGAAGGAATTTTTACGCGTTACAAAGGTCATTGGGAAAAATGATTAATTTATAGGCCCTTCATTAATCATTAAAAAATTAAGAAATGGAAAATATAGTGGGATATTCAACACATAATAGCCGCCCGAGTATACTCGGGCGTGATCTTTAAGCGGTTAATATAGAAATATTTCATTTTCAGCTCAAATTAATTAAATATATATTCCCGTAGGTAATGCACAAATTAACGATTTTTTAAATTTATTAACCGTGTACTTCACAAATTCGTGAAGTAAAATTACGTCAACGTAGATTGACGTAAAATTACACGAGATGAAAATTCATACCATGGCCATGACCATAATTTAAAATAAAATACAATTACATCGTCAACCATCAGCAGGTTTAAAAATGACGTCACCGGCTGGAAATGTGTTAATAATCTTGAAAACTCTCTCGAAAGCGACGTAAAAACGTTCGCTGGAGTAAAAAACAGTGATTGCTGCCCCGTTGCGCTGTGAATCGCTTGGCTGCGCGGGTAAAGGTTGTTATTAAAAAATGAAATACTCTTTAAAAAACGTCGAGCGTAATGTCAAACGAGACTGGGGAGGGAGTAGAAGCACGCGGTTGCGCGATCCTTTCTCCCTTGCGGAATTGCGAAACGCAATTTCTGCGCTGCGTAAACTGGCTCTCTTCCGCCCTCCTGGTGCCTCTGTGTTTCGAATTCTGTGGCATTAGTTTTGTTTCCGCATTGGCTGGTACGTCGGGAGTGCACCTGACCCTAAATCGTGGTCAAACATAGAGAATGTGGCAACGGAAGGGCCGAGTGCAAGCGTCGTTCTCGTTGCATGCGCTTGTATGCATGTATCGGTAATCGGGCTTTGGTATCTATTAATATTAACTGAGAACATCGACACCATAAATTTCGCCGAGCCAAACAGCGACCGCGATGCAAATGAACGGGAGAGGGCAGATGAAGAAAAAGCGAACGTCGACGCCCCACCTCGAAAAATCAGCTTGTTTTTTCTTTCTAGCTAATTAATTGTTCTAGCTTTGATTGTTCTCTACTTTTACGATGGATAAATAAGATAGATGCAATATAAATTTTGGATACCGCGAAACCAGAGCAAGCGGAGAATTACACGACATATTAATCGTTATAAATTGTAGTAATGTATTAGCGTGATCGCATTAGTTAATTCCGTTCACGGATGAATTAAACGAACGAATTACAAAGCCAACGCAGAAAGGCATTCACCTAGTTGTCGTGCGGGCAAGTGCATTGTTCTAGCCGAGTGTAAGCGCTCGCGGCAATCGGAAGAACGCGAGGGAAGCTCCACGATTGTCCCCGTCCACGAGCCATTATATTGCCGTCGCATTTGGCTAAAACGTTCCCATCTAACGGGGACGAATGATCAATGAACGGTGAGCGAAATTGAATTATCCTCGGTGTAAATTCAGCGAGTCGCGCTAACAAGCCAAACGCAGTGGAACGAGCAAATGGAAGAGCAGACAGCTGTCAGCAGGAAGGAACATTCTCGGAAGACATGGGAACCTCGACGTTGGGGTGGGTCGGGGACGGGGGAGGGGGTGTTCGAAGGGATGCCGTGATTTAGTCCCGGGGAAAGGCTCGGGGTCCCTTGGACGGTTTACAAGCCGTTTCCGTACACCGAGGTGGATCCAATTAGAATTTATGCAGCCAGGTCAGCCGAAAGTGGCCGATGCATATGCATCGAATGTAACGCGTTTGCTTAGATTCCGGGGATCGTGTTGCGGTCTTCTGGCAGTTTGCAGTTCCTCCGCGATAGCGGAACACTTTCCTGGTTGCTCGGATCTTAGAGGTTTCCCTTCTGCCGTTTAACCGTCGCCTTTGTCTCCTGCGCCCTCTAGTCGTCGTCGTCGTCGTCGTCGTCGTCGTTGTGGTTGCCAATTAATTGATTCTCAGGTTTGGTTTCACGCGCGCTTCCAACGTTTCCACGTCGTGATCGCGGCTCTAGGAACCCATCAAGAGTGGAAGCGGGGAATTTCACGAGCGTAGACGTAACGTCGATTCGGAGTCGATTGGCCTGGGTTGGGTCGTCGATTGGTATTCCGTTGGACGAACGGGAAATCTTCCCCTGGAGGATTTCGCTCAGTCTTGGCGAAACGATCCTCAAGATTTAAAGGACGCCTTATTTTCTTAAATTGGTTACGCCGCGGATCCTCGCGGCTCCGTCCTTCGTTGCTATTCGAGCAGCTTCTTCGCGGCTGCTAAAATTCACCTTGTCGAGTATTTACATGCGGTAATTGCGACGAGAATATCGAGGATGTGGCGAATCGATTGTACGAACGCAAATCGTCGACATTTTTCGTGAAACAGTAATCGTCCTCTGTCTATTCGATTATCGAAACGAGAACGGACCGTGCGTCATTCGGAATTTCATTAAACTGGTAGCTCGCTGTCAATAGAACGGTGTAATTTGGCAATAATAATTATAGCACGTCTTTTTTGTGCCAGTATACATTAACAAACTCATCATCGAGCAAACAAACGAAAATAACCATGTACGAGCGCAAATACATGGACTTAATTCTTTACAGTTTCTTATCCTCCGCGTGTTTGAATTAATTGTTAGTCAATTGTCTGATCGCGTAACGGTACATTGTACAATTTGTTCCTATAATGTCGGTGACATTAAGTATTGTTTGCAAGTGCATTTTTCTGTAACACGAAGAGAGCGTATGGAATAGTAGTTGGTCTTGGAGCAGTCCTCTCTCGAGAAACGAGGATCAAGGGAGCGGCGTCACTTCCGTCCCGTGAAACCCCTCAGGAAATTGTTCTTATCCCTTGATCCCTTAAGAGTTTATCCTATCGTCGCTTCCTGTAAAGTTAGAGCGGCCATTCGATCGTTCTCGCTCGTTCATCTCGCGAAAGCGATCTACCGATTCCTCTCGCGGAGCTACTGCGCTTTTCTTTCAGAAGAGTTTATGGAAATTCGGAGCGTATAGCGTCCACCGAGGCCTCGTAAACAGGAAAAGTAGGTTCTCATCGACGAGTGGGGACGCCTTATTCATTTTATGCCCCCCCCATTTTCAAACGTGCAACGGTACTCGACTCGTTAGAAGATAAATGGAGAAAGTAAACAAATAGTTGACACTTTTGAGTACTGAATTGTTTATCATACGAACGAACCAAAGGACGGAACGACAGAAATTCTCTATTGGAATGAAATAACGTTCGTTGTAGCCTTGACAATAACCGTGAAAAAGTGTGAAGAGAGAAATTGCAGTTGCGCTTATCGTTTCTTTGGTTTGTCGATGCAGAGAGAATGGACACGGTCTCTCGGTCCATGGAATATTATGTCGCGATGCATTTATTTCGCACTGTTGGATCATAAATCACTGCCTGCGAGCGATGCAGTCTTTTTGTGTAGACCGGGGTCGGACCAAATTGTAGGGAAGCGGCTTTGTCCCTTAGCAGTGACCTTTGACTCTTCGTGCACGCGTTGTAATTATCTCGACGAGTGTGGAATCTGTTTGTTTCTTCGATCAAACGTAATCGGATATTATTTAAGTCGCTCCGCATTTTGGCGATCGAAACTTAATGTTGCGAAGAAGTGGCATAAGATTACACAGATAAAATCGATGAGTTTATTATGTCAACGCAATTTTTAATCTTATCCTGGCAGGGGGAGGGGGGGGGGGATCCGGAGCCCCTAAGGCGTATCACTTTCTATATTGTTGCAATCACATTTGCAATTTTGTTGTCAAGGACACGTTTATACAACGATGTCTTGCGCATCGCGTGACATCGTTGCATAAACGTGTCCTTCTTTAGGACAGAGATGGATCGGACACGTTACGAAAATACCTGTTACGGAATATTCACGAACGCGTGAAATATATTTATATATTCCTATATTTTACTCGCGAATTCAACGTAGAACCGTCGGTTTGTAAATGAAAAAAATATAAAATCGGTGAAACGGCGACTTGAACTCCCTCTAATTTCACGCGAACCGTAACATATTCCAACGCCATGAAAATCTTTTTTCGGGGATACGGCGAACGATCAATTTTGAATCGCAACGACCGCTACTCGTTTCGTTCGCTTCCGCGCCAATGTGCCTTTAATTGCCGTAATTAAAATGGGCGATGCGTGCGACGGGGCTCGGTTTAATCAGTGCCAGTTATACGTCGTAAAGTTCCGACGTTAAAAAATTCTACGAGGTCGCGTTGCAATTATCGCGACGGTTTTGTCAACGAAGCGAGGACCGTTTTCGGCGTTTCAATAAACTCGGTCGCGCGAAACGAGCTCGCGGCACGTCGAATCAGGGAACAAAAACAGCGCTGGTACGGCGATTCCCCTCGATGTTTGCGCATTCTTATCATGGAAAAGCCGGTGTCGTTAGTAGCCTGTAACATTGGTAGTTGCTTCGCGATGCGAACGACGATGCCAACGCATTGGCGTTAATCAGAGCCGAAAAAATGCATCGTCGACGACGGTAGGGATTCCGAGGTCGAAATGAATTGACAGCGTAACGCCGAATTGAATGACATTTAGCGACGTTGGAGGTCGACAAATATTCGACGTACAAATTTTCGTATTATTTGACATGCGCGTTCTAGGAGTGAAAGCTGTGGATACAACGCCTAACGAATTAGGTATTTTCTGATTCTTCCATTATTTGTACGCGAGCTGAAACTCAACTTTTTATCATTTTTTTTTTATCTTGAACTAAATATTCTAACCTTCGTTTGTGTTAATTTTCAAAAATTTACTAGACAGGCGATTTCATTCGCAACATCGAGGATAGTTTCCATCCCTTAAACAGGAATATCAGCCTACGCAGGAAATGTGCGAGCTTTTCAGTGGTATATCCGTGTGCAAAGTTTTCCGGAAAACCGATGAAAACGGTAGAGCCGATTTCCGTGTCGGACGGATGTTAATGCAATCGCGGGGTAGTTTGACGCTGCTCGTGGAACCGTCTCGCGGAAAATCCCGAGCGAAATGCTCCATCGCGAACTTCGATCGGCAACTTTTCCCGTCGGAAATTCAATAAACGATCCGTGTACGGAGGTGATCGCACGACAAACGAGCAAATGTAACGCTCTGCTGCCGTGTTGCCTATAGTTTAGTAACTATTATGTCACGCACCGCGCTTTATACCTAGCTAGGAATTAACGGTTTCATGTAGCGGTTACGCGCACTATTCATCCTCGAAACGACACGTCAACCACCGAATTGCGAGCTCTGTAACTGGTTTAGGAAAATTAGTTCAGATCGTGATATATGTTTACGCGTGCAAGTTCTTCAATTTTCTGATCTTATGGTTGATCGACGAGAAATAATTATTGAAGAAGAAACTGAGAAATTAATTCAGTATGGAGGTTTTATTCGTCGCTGATTATCGCAGCGAGAGGGTGCTCAAATCGATCGAGAAAACTTTAGAAGGTTGAAAGGTGAAAGATAAAAGACCTAAACGAAGTGTGGAGGAACGACCCGACGACAAATAAGCATTTCAGTCATGAATTTACGTCGAACATCTTTATTTGGACTTCCAACGATTTTCTTTGCAGCAGAGAGAAATTAATTAAGGAACACGTGAACGCGCTAATCATAATTCACCAAGGATGTGCGGTGCTTTAGTAGATCCTGACGTAGGCTGTCTCGGAACACTAAGTAGTCCACTTTTCTCTGAAAATATTGTTTGGGTCGTTTCATAAGTCGTTTATACTAGAATACGGATAAATCACAAATATGACATTCTTCTCAGAAAATGAAAAACCAAACAATTTTCATTTAAATTGTACTTTGAACTAGCTCGCGTACTCGTACATGGAAATTCGCGCGTAATTTCCAGGATTTGCGATAATATTGACGCGACACTATCGTCGATTACTATCGCGTATTAACGTCTGCATGGTTCATCCGGCAGGGACAGGTAGCCTCGGATTCCAGCTGTAGCCGTGTTCGCAGGGTAATTAATTCATATAGTAATTTTCGGCCCATTGTCGTGCGCGTAATGGGCTCCAGGATTTAATAATGGCGTTTCATCTGCTTGTTGGGGGATTTCATTGTAGGAGCGGCTGCCTTTTAATAATCGGTAGTTTCATTCGGCGAATATTCATGCCAGGAATGAACGGTAACCGTGAATCGTAGGCGTTTTAATTGTGCGAATTTTGGAATGCGCATTTTTTGCGTGCAATGAAAATGCCCGACAGAATCAAATTTCGCAGGTTGCATTTTTTGTTGTTAAAAGAAACAAAAGAATTTTCATAATTCAATTACGAATTTTTAATCAACAGCGATATTTCGTTAAATATCAGCTTTTAATAATGTTCCAGTTAAATGACGAACATTGACTATAGAGACCCCAGAGTAATCGTTAAAATTTTATTACAAAAATATTTCTCCGACATTTAACGACCACGTAATTCAGTTTTTGTCTCCGATTATTTATACGAGCGCTACGTGTATCGTTCCAACCACGACTGTATTCCGTTTACGAGAAACTTGCGGTCCAGTATTCTCTCGTTGCGCTTCACGATTCTGCCTGATTAATTATGATCCCTGTAATTGGAAGAGCCAGCGCGAGATGACGCGATAGCGTAAGAGCCATCTAGTTCGTCTGAAAACGTATCGCGCTTCCAACTATTTCGAGGACTCCGGGGAACGATTACCGTCCCGGCGATAAATTTCCAACTTTACATCCCTCGATGAAGTTTCCCGGACATTGGAAATCTGACGGAGGTCGATCGATAACCCGAACAGCCGAGCCAATGACTTATAAAGATGCATTGTGTAAAATCGTGTAAAAGTCTTTCGGGAAAAAGCCCCAAGATTCTTTCAGGGAATGGAGACCCAGGAACGGTAGATCTAGCGGCGAAGAATTGCCAGAGGAACAAAAGGACATCGGGGATGAAGCAACCGAATGGATTCAGGAGACGGTCCGATTGCTTGTCGTGGCTCTGACAACCTGTTCGACCATGGAGAGACACGGAACGTCGCGTACTTTAGCGGATAACGATTATGGCTGGTCTGTTCCTTCGCCACCCGATGGATTTACGAGCTCGCCGGTTTGATTCGAAGCGTACCTGTGACGAGGAAAACGTTGTCGCTGTTCAATGCAGAATTTTCGAACGCTTTCTTTTTCAATTTGAGGTGTTTCATAGGTTAGTTTCATTTCGCTGCAAATACTTGGTTAGTTTTGGTCGTGGAAACGAAGTGGATCCTTGGAATGAGCGGAAGCTGAGGCTCAGGGAAAGAGATCTAGTATTTACGGGGTCGCTTGTATCGGCGACACTTTTGTCGGTTTTTCTCAACGGTTAAAATGGCAGCTATTTTCGTAGGTGCGAGTTGAATTTCGTTCCTCTTGAAAATCTCGAGGGCACCGCGATAAAATCCGCGCCCGGTAACCACTCTCTCGATCCACGTACACTTTTACGATCTCTTTATCGCGCCGCCTCGCAGCTTACGGCGACTCTTATGGAGGAACGAGGACCCGTTGGCTGATCATGTTCAATGCCTTTTCGTGAATTACGATAAGATCGCGAGGCGGGAGCGTTTGACGGCAACGATTCACGCGATCTATTGTGCTCGTTCGCCGATCTCTCGAGTCGATATTCCCATTGTAGCTCGTGTCGCGAGAACTTTAACGGCTCAATTTTCGTTGGCATTAGCACCATAGAGACGCGAGGCGCCGTTACTTTTTATTGCGGAATCTCCTCGATAGCTCGAAAGATCGAACATCACGGAAACGTTTTCGCGGTTCTGGGCTCTCCCGACGCGCCCGCTGTTTAGGCTTCTGCTTGCACTCGATGCACAATGTTTTATGTTTTTTCTTTCCATTTGAAGGCAACCAGTGTTCCAATTAATCGATGAATATTACATATCGATCGTTCGACGCTCCTTTAAATTCTAGTCCATCTAGAATATCTTTAGTATTAAATTTCCGGCATCCAATTTAGCTTCCATTCGGATCTATTCCTACTACGACTATAATCAAACGGTATAGTTCTATCAGGTCTATATTTATCTGATATGTACCCGATCGGGCAGTGAAGCTTGATTCATTTCTAGCAAGAGAGATCGCGTAACATATCCATCGCTGATTTCAAATATGTAGAAATACAAGGTTTCCCACAATCGCAGAACCTACGATATCGACATCAGCTTCCCGATTACCGCTTAATTATGTTCGTCGATATAGTCATAGACAGGCAGTTTAACGATGGTAACTTCCGAATAGTTGTTACAAGAGGGCGAAGACGGTGGAGACGTTTTCGTGGCTTCGAGGATGGCCTAGCGCGCGCTATTTACCCAGCCGGTTCGGTTCCTACCTCCGTCGAGGTAAATATGAATATTCAACGCATCAAATATCAAGAAGATTAAGCGTATCGATATACACGGACGCGTACGTATTACCCTAATAAAACGGATGCACGTAGCGGCTGTAATTATTCGGGATAATCGCTCCCGTCTCATTTCCGAATACCGCGGACACACCGATACGCAGATTACAGACGATCGAGCGTGCTAGCTGTTTGGAAATTCAGGCACTTGTAGCGGGGTCGAATGGCATCGTAATCTCTCGTCGAATAATATCAGGATCGCGCAGGAGAACCAGGGGTACTCGAGGATTCCATGGGGATTATTCTAGGTTGGTATGCAAAGGAACAAAACATTTTCTTCAAAATGAAGATAACCACGTTTTTGAAGCCCTTATGGTATTATTAAACGGTCGATTTTTCATCCAAACAAGCACGAACTCTTCTTGTACAGAGACTAGCGAGCGCAGTCGGTTGCGCAAAGCGTTGTTCGCAAATTGTAAAATGCCCCGAGGATCGGTCGATTGATGTTCGACGGGGCGGGAAATTTCACGCGAGGTAAATTCCGTAAATTTTTATTGGTCGGCTAGTTTTTCGTGCGCGGCGCGCGAATTAATAATTCGTAATGCGACTTCGCGGCCGTGATGCACCCGACACCGAGATATTATTTTGTCAATAATGCAGTTGTCATCTGCATACGTACACGGGTTTCGTCGACGTTTCGTGGTGTTTCGTAACGGTTCGTTGCCTACGGGGTTAGCGAGGTTACCTCGAGCGAGGTTCCGGCGACTCTTACAGCGAACAACGCGTCGGCCGGTTATTAATTTATTAATTGCAACGCGCATCACGTACGATGACGCGCGACATGGGAGGTATCGGTGCCGTGGCCCGTTAAACCTGCGTGCCGCGTCGAATCGAATTTGGTTATCGTCGCGTTGGGAAACCGGTAATAACCTTTGAAATTGTGTTGACCCTTTGTCATCGTGTCGAATAATCATTTTATCGGCGCGTAATCAATAATTGTTTACCACCATTTCGCTCTCGTTCTTTTCCTCGCTGTTTCGTCAGCGGTTGGAGAGGAATTATTCACTTCCACGCTCATGGACGAAACGACGCTCGCCATTTTATCGAGTACAATTATTCATTTAAAAAGCATCGCGAGCGTGTCGTCTCCGTTAATTTTTCTGCTTTGTTTTTTCCTTTAACCGATTGAAATCGACACGTCTGTCTCGAACGGACGCGACTTAGTTCTCGTCCGGCTTTAATGGAACAACGGCTGTCTCTCTGATATACTTATTATGCAAAATACTTAACGGATATTGACCCCGTCTATCAATCGACACTTTTTTTCTATCCACTGGGCACGTGCTACATGCTCAGCTTTGTCGATTCTGGAAAAGCCACGTGGTATCGATTATTCTGTCCGCGAGATATGCAAATCGCGCCTTCGTTCGTCTTTCTGCTTTCGCACTCGCATACTTTTGCCACCTTATCTGTTTCTCGAATTCATCAGACGACTCTCTTCGACAGTGGCGCATTTAGATATCTCCCGAGAGAGTAGCAACTAAAGATTAGATTAACATATAAAGTGTTCGGATGGACGCGTGCGATTAAATTTTGAGAAATGATCTAATAAAGGATTCGAGAAATGGATGTGTGTAGCAAGAGGGGTGCGATTGCTCCCATTCAGCCTTCCAGGTTCGCCAATGCCCCCCGCAGAAACCGGAATGCGTCTGTCACGTGATTTACGGCGTCGAAAAATAAAAGATCGTTCCTGCACGCGCGCAAAAGAAGATAGAATTAGCGAACCAAAGAAGAAAGGGAAACACAAACGCGACGGAGGAGGGTAACCATACTAAATCTCTCCCGGTGCTCTCGGATGCCAAGGTTCGCGGACTCGCCACTTATCACGCCGAAACGGTCCTCTTTCGAGCTGCCTTCCGGCTCCCTGCCGTTTCCTGCCTCCTTCGGCTTTCGTTTCATCCATTCTTTTTTTGTCCCCAAAGACGGAACGGAAATTGTGGGAGGGACAACCTTCATCCCTGCTGATTCCACTCGCTTTAACATCCTTAGACCCAAATTTTTTCTCTCGCGGAAAAGTAAATATTTCTCGCGTGTTTCGAATTGTTTGGAGTTCGATGAACGTAATCGAATCAGGAAATCAAGATACAAGTATTCTTGCTATGTAGCAGTAGCGTCTCATCAACTTGCTATGCATCGAGATGTGTTCGAGCAGATCGCCGTAAGAGAAAGAGTATGCAAATTTGCCATAGAAGAATTCTCGTTAGAATCGTTTTGATGTAAATGCGGATTGGGGGCTGCGTCGTTGGCAAAATTATCGGATTTACCGACGTTCCTTAGGACGAACGCAGATTGGAACGATTTTATCGACAGACTAGCTTAAAGAATAGCGGTGGGGCTTTATTCGCGAATAAATGCATCGCTGACGTTCCGTGATCTCGTAACCATTAATTAGCGAGCCTTATCGGGGTATTTGCGTTGCGAGAAATCTACGAGAAACACACTGGAAACACAGAAACGATGTGATCAAAGCCCGATGAAATCGATATTACATATTTTCAGAAGACAGGTGTATTTGGCGACAACGGTGACCTGGATAAGAATATTTTACACAGACCGTATTACACATTTTGACAATGAAATTCCTCAGAAATTTTTACATCGATTGCTCGTTCGAGATGGCAGTAGGAAATACCCAAATGTCCTTGGTTGGCGATGCGCCCAATGAATACACAATTTCCGCTTGAATTTAATTTTCAACAAAATATCGCATAAACGTGCAGCGGCAGCTAGATGAAACAACTTGCTCGAACATGTGATATTCGCACGGTTTGCAGCATTTCAGCTTGTCCCGTATCCATCATTTTTCGTTATGTTTCGCCGACACTGCTGTTGTTTTATCAGGTTTCGTTATTGATCGTTCGAAACTAATCTAATTAACGCGGATTGCATTGGAAGAATTTGCAAGTAGGAAAATTCGATGTGCGATATCGTTAACTTTTTCGATTTTCTTTTATCGCGAAACTTCGAGTACACTGTCTTCTTTCTCTTTTTTCCTCGTTTCTTCCCCTTTGTTCTTTCCTCTCGTATCTTTTTTTATCTTTAGATGTATTAAAAAATATATCTAACTAGCGTAGATGAGACGTGCTAGCATAAAATATGAAATAAAATAACATAGAAGTACAGTATCGTAATGTAACCGATAAAAAACTCAGCCAGCTTGGTTCTCTCAAGATTGCCAGATGCCGCGTAATTACAAGGATGTAAAACGGGTCCTTTGAGAGGCGGTATCGACCCGTTTTGTAATTTCGCGCGAACGTCCAGTGCCTAGGACGATAAAAAAATCCATTTTAATTGCGAGTGACGTGTCTCCCATTGCCAATTTAACGCGTTTCGCGCTTGTCCAGCTGATGTTCACATAATTTCGGAAATTACGTCATGGCATTAATTGAATACGGTGATAAATTATTTAATAGTACGTAATCAGGAATTGATTTCGTTCGGTACCGTTAGTTGCGCGGCGATGCCCAGGTCGCAGGGCTCGCACAGAAATTTATTCCCATCGTAATTACGGGATAGATTTAATCTGACTGCAGGATTAATCTTCTTTTCGTACGGCACGAAAATGCAACAGGCGTTCCCAGGGCCGTTGCAAATAATTCGATGAAATTAATTTCACGCGTTCCGCTGGAAATTTCTTACCATCCGATACGGTTTATCTGGCACGCTACAGTGCCCCGGCTGCGTTTTCGTCCAATAAATTATTGTCACGTTCGCGTTGTATTCGTTCCGTCGAATTCGTTTATCAGTGAAATTAAATTATTTCGGGGAACGTTGCCTGGACGTGGTTATTACGGTATCGAGCGATTTTAAGAAAAAAATCATTGCATCGAAGCAACGCGTATTGGACGTCTGATCAAATTTGAATCTACTGCGTGCAAACTAGAACTAGATGCAGCCAATGCACAGCGTTCACTCCTAGTCTGACTAGAACTGGCCGCGTCTACTGAACGCGTGAATATTCTCTTGCGCACTTACTGCAGGTCTGGCTAGAGCAGGACGTACTGCTGTGCGCCAGTGAATGCTCGCACGCATTAAGTGCTCGTCTGATTTCAAACTAGGCGTATCTACTGTTCATCGGGTCCGAGGTGAACGTATATATTCTTGGTTTAACTAGTGCTGAGCGTAGTTATCGCTAATCAGGCTATAACTGTACGTACATACTGTGTCAAGACACTCGTAAGAAAAATATATTCATGTTAAAAAAATAGAAATAAAATAATTGTCCACTTGGATTAGCGCTCATCGAGGCAAGGTAGTACCTTGCCAACGCGTGTCGCTTCTTCGTCGTTGTCGTGTTTCGAATATGCGAATCTATCACGTGGCCCGAGTTACTTTGCAACGAAACGGAGTTTATCGAAGAAGGAGCATGATCGATGGCAATGCCTGCGCGTTCTACGATAAACTTTCCATCATTCGCCGCAAAATTGAGCCGGCGAACAAGATGTCAACAACGTGGATAAAAATAATTTGGAGTTTCCGTCGCTAGGGGAATAAATCGTATCGGTTCAAGTGTTCCATTCACGAGACGCGGAAGAATAACGGGGTTGGAGGTTTTTGTCTACAACGGTCTCAAGTATCTATATTTCGCGACAGGATACAATTACGATGTCTTGGTCTATTCTTATTTTTCTAACTCGGGGACTACAATTGAGATAAAACAGAATTTTAATATCGAGTAAACAAGAGCTCAGCTATGCTCGCCATTTTATCCGTTATATAGTCTGAAGAAAGTTACGATCGAAACCGTTTAATTTCGTTATTTGATCGTACTCTGTTCACCGTCGTTCGCGTTCCAAAATATTGACGTCCGGCGTGTAGATATCGAAACATCCGCGTTCTCCTGTTTTTCTCCGTCAAACGGGGTTATTGCGTTCTGTTATTATTTCACGTGCGGGAATTTATTTGAAAACACGATCTTGGCAAGAGGACCGCCAGCGTCGAAGAGGATTGTGAAAAACGTTGAATGTTCGCAGAATTTACAGGCGAACGAGGGAATCGCGTCTAGTCTATTCTCGTGTTCGTTAGACGTTCTTGCGACGCCGCGCGTCGTTTCCGGTTACGGCGAATCGCAAGTACGATCGCAATAGCGCCTGCGGGTTTTGCGAATCAGCCGAGGGGACCCGAGATCCAAACTGCAATAATAAGAAATCTGCAAGATTAACTCGAGATGGTGTCCCCGCAGTAAAGAGACTCGTTCAACGTAACATAAAATTCAACGACCGTAAGAACGAACCGATGGACTATCTTCTTTTACCTCGAGACTAATATATACGAAACGAGGTCGCTGGCCGTGCTCGAAAGAAATCTTTCTATGCGACAAGATGCGTTCCAACTAACCGCAGCGCATTGGACTCGTCATCGAGTAGCATCACGTGATCTTACCGATACTTTTTGCTCGTTTCGCATACTTTTCTTAGGCCTCCCTTAAGTCTTCAGTTCCAAGGATACATAAAGCAATAAAATAAAATTGCTTCATACATTTGGCGAGGGAACATTTATGGAGTTACACGAAGAATGGCTGGGGACAAACAGGCCCGTTTATTTTCCACTAAAATTTCGATCGTTCCCTGAGCCACGTGAACCGTAAAGGGAATTAGTCTCACACACGCAACGCTCGCGCGATCACGGACGGCGACCCTCGCTCTCGACGCTTCGGTGACCTAACGGGCAATAAAATGAAGACGAACAAACCGTGTCAAGCATCTTTGCGGAACCGAGGACACGATAGGGAGATATTTGTTTCTTTGTAGCGAGCACGATCCGATTCGATGCCGCTTCGTGGTTGCTCAGGACTTCTTCTCGCGAGCAATGGGACAACGCCGCGTACATTATCGTTTTCTCTTGTCCTTCTATTCAATTTGCTTGGCGACATTGTTACGTCTTCGATGTAGAATCCTCTCAAGGATCCGGATTTCTTATCCCTGGCTCGCTGCCTATTTTCATTCGAATCTCTTCCACGATCTTATATTTTTCCTCTAAAATCCTATGGGACCAGCGACGAAGACTCTTTTTCCTTCTCCCCGCCCCTATTCTGCCTCTTGTCGCGGCCATGTAAGAGATCTCCTCGTTATAGCGAGGTTTCGTTACCGAGAACTTCGGTGTTCATTTCATCGGATACTTTGACGTGCGCCTTGAGAGCTCTGTCTCGCGGTAATAGTCTTCGAGCTGCTCAGAATTGCATCTGAGGTTTCCTCGAGGAAATCTTTTCTCGATTCGAGTAAAATTAATTGCTTCCTAACGACGGTCCATTAGGAAACGGCAAACCAAGACGAGAGGATAACGCGCGTTATCTAGAGGAAAGCTGAAATAACAAAATACACAATATAAATCTATGAAATGTAAGAAATTGTTTCAATAATTTCTGTACGTTAGTCTCCTAATAATTTGTAAAAGAATGCAGTACTGAATTACGAGTATTTCATTGATTCGAGAATGCTTAGGCCGATACGGGAATACGTAGAGTCCGATTCATAAAACATTTGTTTCTAAGGCGATACCATTCACGTATTCGGGAATTCGGATAATCGCGAGTTCGGCTAAACAGCGTTCGTGTAAATGAGGACCCTCGACACATAGAAAATTGAAATATTCACGGGTTTATCGATGAAACGTAGAATCGCTGAATTCGTAACTATTCGAGCCGAATTGTTATGCTTTTGGCGCAATGCACCGTCGAATACTCATTAACGTTAAATTAGGTATAACAGCACCGCAATCGAAACCGGTCGGTCGAAGGCACAATCGAGATATTCAGACATTCGTATCGCTGGGAATAAACTTAATTGGATCGAAACTGGATTTAATAGCTGCGTGAGCGTTAGTCGATCCCAATAAAAGATACCTCGTCCATTCGATGACACAGGCTGACTATTCATGAGCGAGAATAAATACCTAATATTGGAAATGTGAATTGAGACTAATTAGGGATGCTAAAGTTAGGTAACTCATGAATTGATATTAATAATAAATTCTTGAAAAAGACTGTTGTTGATTCATCGAGCAATCTTCATCCAAGAAGAAGGCGTTGCAAAAGTCTCCGCGATTTCTTCAAATATATGGTATTAAAACAACAATCGTAAAGAATACCCGTAATCTCTTTCGGGTCCGGTAATGCTTCTGTCGATTTCGATTCGCGCGCCAATTCTCCAATGCGGTCACCCTTCTTGCACGGGCGATAGAAACTCCCCACGCTGTTCCCCGGCACTTAAACTTTTATTTATCAACCTCGCTCGAGCACCGCATTTATCAAGTTCCCGGCATCCCTTGAGTTCTCTCTTTTTATTAAAGCCTGCCGTCAATGTCGAAAATAGCGCTCGTAGATCCACGCGGGGCGAACGTATTCTTTTCACTGTCCGGCTTTTCCAGCTCGCGTTTTACAACGTTTCTTTCAGGTCGGTGTACAGTCGAGCCGCGAACAAGAAAGTAATGGTGTTCAAATGGGACAGAATGGGAGAAAAAGTACGCGAGAAAAGAGGAGCCGGAGGAATCGGGATCGACGACGGAGGTACGCGAGCGTGGCATTGCCGCAGGGTGGAACTGCGAGACGGAGGATTCCACGAGATCGCGTGACAAATTTCCTCTGTTTCGCTCGTTGCTTGTCGGCGGCGATACGAATAAAAAATATCTTTCCTCGCGTGAAAATTTCAAGTAGCAACACCGAGTAAAACGGGTGTAGCGGTTAAGTACAATTAAGTACATTTATTTATGTTTTCGTAGAATGCAATTACACTTCTAATACGAACCTGTAGGAACCGAAATAGCGTCGGATATCTGGCTCGAAAACATCCAGTAGGATAGGTTTTCTGGAGACTGGAGGTTGTCTGAGGGTAGAAGTTGAAGATAATTTGGCTAGAGTAGTGCTGACGGTGGTAGGAAGGCCTTACCATGGCTTAAATGGTACCACGAGGGCTGACCGAGTGGGTAGACACGACTGATCATTCCTCGGTCCCTTCGAAGCTTCAGGGATGGCTTAGCCGGTCGATGAGGTTGGATCACTCTGATGGGATTTGGCGTCCGTGTATTATGGGGTAGAGCGATATCCAACCGTGCTCATACGTAACGGATACAACGTGTACCAAATCTAACCTTCCCGGTCTTAACTTTAACAGAGATCTAACCTGCTAGATTTCATAGTTCTCGTAGCTGACCGATGAGATTGTATCCTCCTGACGGTCCAATATCTCGGGGTGAAGTTTCGATTCGTCGTGTGTGTTGCGGTTAATCAACTCGCGCACCGTCTTCTGGAAACGATAGGGATTTCGAAAGGTTTCGCGGCAACCAGTCTGGTTACATGGATCTTGCAACTTCCTATCGCATTGCTAGTCTGTGCTCTGCGCGCTGATTGGGTGTATCCCAATCCCAGACCCATGAGCACCGAAGGGACTGTCGCGTTGAACGCACACCGAGAAATATCGTCTATTACCGCTTCCTAGGAACTAAAGGAAACCAGCTGACAAATTGAAACATACTTGGACCGCGATATCGAATACGAAACTATCGAGATTTACTAATCTTCGATGTACAATGAAATACAAAGAAAAATAGGAAAAGATTCTTAAAATCTTCCAAGTTCATTTGGGATTATGTTTCACCCCCATTCGAGCCGGATTAAATTCAAGGAGCGTCCCAAATAATCCTCGGGAGTCAGACTCCGCGGAAGTTATACTTGGAGTAAAAAAAAAATTAGGTTCATGGATGAAAAAGTACAAAGGGGAAAAGAGATACAGGACGTTTCCTGCATCGTTAATCGCAACCAGGCCGAAAGATCGACCGCGGGGCGTCTACGTGCGCGGCGAACTCGTGTGGGCGAGAAACGGGAGGGTGGCATACCTCGAAGATATATTACCTAGCTCAACAACCTTCCTAACAATAATCTATATCCAACTTACAGTCTCCCCGCTGGGTCTGGTGTCTTTCCCTGGCTCGCCTCCTTCCACTTCTCTCTTCTGCGCGACTTCCAGTCCAAGTTAGCATGCCTCGAGGCCTCGGTTTGTCGCGCGGACGCTTATACGCTCGCAGGCTCTCGTTATATCGCGAAGTTGAACTACCTCCTAGGCTCCCACTAATTCACCCCGACTCGTGTCGACCCTAGGAAGCGTTTCAAACAAGAACAGACACCCAATCCTGCGACTGATCTCGTACATGACGTGCAACGTATCACGAACTCGACGTACTCGTCTTTTAACATGAAACCCTACCGACAGGTTACATATTCACGCGTCATATGTCAAATGGTATCGATTAATCGATTGATCGCGAGTACGTGTAACAATAGCGTGGAGGAATAATACGCGATAATGGCATGAACTGTATTCGAAGTGTGACAAATACGTTTGAACTCGAAAACACTGTCTCGATTCGCATCCCAACTCTTTCCACCTCGTCTTCTTTAAAGGACACTCATTTCTCGCATCCACGAGCGAAAATAAGAAAATATTTTCCTCCAAGTTTCACTCGATGCATAGACGATGATAAATGTCTGTTCTTTGAACATATCCCGCAGAGCTTCATGGAGTTCAACGATCGGGAAACAGTTCGACATTCAGTAGAGGATTTTTTTTTTCAAAAGAAAACCTCGTCCCTCTAATTACGCGCAATTAACGGAGTCTAGGGCTTTCAATCGCGAAGCCCGATCGACTTTATTTCCGCGCGTTTCGCCTCTTACTATCATCGTTTCATATTCCAACGATCCACATTATGGTAGGCATGGGTCATCGACATCTGGATACATTCGGTCTGATCGATCGAGCCATCGAGACTTTGTTCTGACTCGGTGGACCGAGAATTGACCGAAGCATGAGTTTCGTCGCGCATGTATGGTTCTTTCACGATTTCGTTGCATTGATGGGTACGCGTGCGGAACATTTTCAAGGAGACGGGACGTCGTCGAGCTCGTCATTGACGTCGAGCCTCGTTCCCGTCACGACGACCCACTCTTTGAGGACGTTGGGGAAAAGGATACGCCGCGAAAGAGAATCCTTTAACGTCGATGAGTACACGTTCGCGCCATTCGCCAGAGATGCCATCGCACTTACGTCATTCAACCGGACGGGGATGTTCGAAGCGACTACGGAAATATTTACACAATCTTCTTCGTTTTCTGGATTCTTCTACCCGTCATGGAAAATCGTGGCCATACGCGACGTGTTCCTATTTCGCTCTCCAAGCTTTAATTTCGATGCGAAACAATTAAAACACGCATAGAACACGGACACCGTGTATTCGCGGCGTTATCTTTCTCGCGAGAATCGGACTAACCGTTTTTCCAAGAAACGAATAAAAGTAACTTTCTAAAACAGCAAACCAAATATATAGGCACGTCCTTTAAGACTAATGATTCGTGCCGAGCGGTCGTTTGATAAATCTCCGTACCTTTTTCTCTCTTGAAGAGCGTTTACACTCGAAAGGAGGTTCTAAAGAATTTCGCCCACCTTCTTTTCCGAGCGAGACGCGAGGTCCCCGTTTGGAAAAAGTCACGAGCGGTATGACGGAACAAGGATCATCAATATTTGTCTTCCTCCTGCGACGATTGCGTATCTTCGTTTCATTCGTCGCCTCGTCCTTTGCTGGATGCACGGGACGAGAGAAAGTCCACAGAGTTTCGACTGACTATTTACTCTATCATATCCAGACTGCTCATGAAGCGAATACTTGAAAGAGCACGGAAGCTCTTTTCGCGTCGCCACTTTTGCGCGCCCTGCTCCTCGAGATAGATCGTATTTATTCCGCGAATTTCCTCGTCTTGCGCTTGATTAACCGGATACCACCGTAATTATTTGCCGTTCTTCGATTAGATCCAAGTAAAACTAAAATGGGAAACGTTTCCACTAATAACGTGGATTATTGTCGCACTTGTGCATGAAAGCGCGCAAGATGGAGAACGTAGAAGGTGCGAAAATGGAATCACGTACGGTTTCGCGCGCAGAATCGGCGGTAAATGCTAGGACGAAACGCGTCGCCATAATTGGACGTAACGCGTCCGATTAAATTTTACGCCCGCGGCTGCGTTATATTGCGTTATATACGCGACCCTGCGCATCGGTACGGTCGTCGATGCCCGATGCCGATTCCATTTATCCTGCGATACGCCACCTGTGTTTTACGACCGCCTTGCACGACACTTACGAGTTCGTTCGAACGAAACAGGTTCCTGAATCTTTTTCATAACCGCGGAGAAAAGCTTTGTTTGAAGAGTCGATTTCCTGGACACTCCGCGCATCGGGAACAACGCGAATCGTATTTCCTCAAGCGCGACAATGTATCTCAGGTTCGATTGAATCGATGGTATCGCTTGGATTGGGAATACCTGTAACTTAGATGCGATTCTCGATTGTTCTGAAAAATTCAATTAATTCTGCCACGAACTATCTTGGCGACGAGTATTTTATCGAACGGATGATGAGAGAATTAAGCGGCTCGAAAAATCTGTGGGCTGCTCAGTTTTCGAGCAGTGGCTGCTCGCAGCTCGGTTGGAGATCGACGCGCCAAAGCTGAAATCAAAATCAGAGAATGAACGAGGCGTTTCGCGCACAGGAACGAAATATCCGCAGGAAGCGACACGCTCCGGAGTTAACAATACGGATGCGAACGAGCAGAACGCGGTTCTGTTCCCGTTCTCTTCCAAGCGGGATGTTGATCTTGCTCTTCGGTGCATTGTCCGCGATACATTATTAATACCGTGGATGTAACGTGCAAGCGAAGAGATACAAAATGGAACGGTGTTGTCTCTCGAACACACAGTGCCCGTTTGCGGATCAACTTCCGTCTTTTTACGAAATAACAGCCACGCCCGAGTGTACGCGGAGATAGATCGCTCGTCGTCCGCGAAGCTTCGTGTTTGTACTCCCAAAGTTACTCGTCTTGAGAGCCTTCCATTTCCGTAACCCGAGTAGTCCGCTTCATCCTTGCGCTAACAAGGGGAGGGTCGCCAGATTTCAATGAAATTGCTATCGAATGATAGCCCTATCCTCGAACAGATCGTGTATACGATATTGGCTTCGAATGATCATCGATTTTTTTATGACAGAGTTCACGTTACTAGGAAGGAATTTATCGAAATACATTTTATTAAAATATTCAACTCAATATTCTTCTACGTTACTAAAGTATCCCAGTGATATTCTTACATTGCAACGAGATATTCAACGTTTCATATTGTCTTCCGTGTGTCTGATCAAATTCCCCTAAGCAATTTCGATAAGTGCAAGCTTTTTATCCCGTCGAAGGTTTTCGTTACTCCCGAAAATCTGGTCCCGGTTGTAGGTCCTTTTCTCGAGATTTATGCTACTGATGACGGCATGGGAGGGATGGAAATTTGAATTCGCAACCTCCTTTCGCGAGAAACGCCGTGGTTGAATTTACGTTCGGGTAGAAAAAGGTTTTTACCGAGGAGAACGAAACACGATATTGGATACAAAGGCGAGAATCGCTTCGGAAAGTTAACTGCAGAAGTTCCATTGCGGTGTCTTTCGCACTGATCGTGCATTCTATGTGCTGTGCCCGAGGACAGTACTCCATTCATAGACTATAAGGTCCTTGTCACTTTCTTTACTAACGATACTTATATTCCTACGTAAAACTAGAGGAATACGTTTTTTTTTAATGTAGCGAAAGTGTCCTGTTAAAGATATAATGTAAAAATGAATCTCTCTTGACTTTAATATCGTAAACATTTTATGTATACCTATCAGTTAATAGTGTCCAGAAAGGAGTCTATTAAATATATCTTCTGGCGCCGAGTTGCTTTCAAGTGCATCCCCTCGTTGTTCCAAGTTCAAAGCGACCGCGAAACTCGAGCTCTGTAAATTTCTGCTTAACCGCGAAGAAGTATTTATGACTACGCATTGTTGTTGGACTAAAACTAGTTAATGGACCGCGAATCCTTCGGACAAGTGCCAACTTTCTAGCGGGAAACGCGAGTGCCGGTTTGCAACGTTGAAGAAACAGTTAGCGTCGTGCACCTAGGATCTGTGATTTGGCACAAGCTTCGCTTCAGCTGATACGTTATTTTGCCAGTTGGGTCGTCGTAGCTTCCAACCATTTGTACAGAAGTTTTCGCGAAATATCAATGACGCGATAAGTATTGTACAAACAGCATCTGTTTTAAAGTAGATTCTATATAAGTTTCAGAGCTATTCCTCCAAGTGGACGATAATACGCGCGATTCCATTGCGAGCTAAAGAGCGACGGTGCTCGTGAAACCCTTGAAATCGCTCGTATTCGACGAGCAAGCGTGGGTAATCTTGTAAAAGGTTGAGCACGAATGTAATCGCGAAGCAAATAATCCCAGTGTACGGCGGGAAACAATTTCATAAATGATCAAGAGTGTGTGCTCGGGGAAATACTGGGGGTCGAAAACCGACGCCCGTGAACTATAATTCAATTAACGACATTGTTCCCTCGCATGAAACGTATTACCGTCGAATAACCGCGCGCAGCGCGCAGAGCACGTCGGTGAAAGAAATCGTGGAAAAAACCCAGGCATTTGCGTCGCGTTGGGGGAAAAAATGTTGATTTCTGTCGCTCGCTCGAATAACTCGCTCGAATGTTCGAAACTACTCTTAACGTGATTTCGTGTTTGTCACGAGCTTGGAAAACGTTCAGCGATCGGATAGAGTTTGGACGAGCACGACAAAACTCTTTCTACGCGGGTAAATCAAAGTTTTGAGCGGCCGTGCATCGTGATAATGGATCGTCCTCGTTCATTTCCGATCCTGTCCCGCGTCGTTGCAATTAAAACGTAATTAAATGTCACGGGAGGAAGATGGGCGAGACGAAACAAGGTGAAATCCTGTTTAGGCCGTTCATTATGAAAGTACGGACATGTATCCTTCGAGATATAACAAGTTCTGCCTTTTATATGTCGACGGAAAGTAATTTATGAAATACAGAACTTTGATCATTTCATTCTTGCATCGCCCAGTCGATATACACTTTACACCTTACACTTTACAAGTTCGCAGCCATTAGGTCGGTATTACTCGTATCGAATGATTGTTCTTTACGAATAATACCGATTACCAGGTCTCACCACGTGGAGGTTGCTGCGATTGGAGACCCGGAGATACAAGGAATCAAAGTTCCTTCGATCTCCCGCTACATAGAGTATACATCGATACATACTCTATATATGGTAGAGTCGACGAGCTTACTGCATGTATCATAAATGAGCTTCTTTATACGCAAAATGAACACAATTCTCAGACATTGCTCGCAGAGACATAAACAAAGCAATAAACGAACATACACCAATTTTGCAACGAATCATTCATCCACCTCCGACATGGGTCAACGGTAAACCATAACACGGCTAATTGGTTGGATAATTCCGTCGATTGAAACGCAAATGAGGATGCTCTATTCCCGATACACGATTATTAATATAAATTGAAATTACCAGGATGGCGGGAGCATCGAGGATCATGTGGATCGAAGAGCGGTGGATCGATGGATACCTGGGAAAAATTAGCTTCGTTATCGTGTCGCTTTTCGCGAACAAAGGGGCAAGGGAGGCGGGGACGTTGCGTAACGAGAATGCGAAATTTAATCAGGTAAACGATAACGTTGATTTGTTCGTCCAAGCTCGCTGGTTCCCTCAGCGAATATTCGCCATTATTCGCGGAGTGCTAATATCGATGCGATAAACACGACAGCGCATCCACGAAATGAAGGCAATTTAACGAAGCGGCCAGTCCCGAATACGGCATTGTAAATTACGTCTGATCGGGTGCTCGCGGTCCATCATCATTGTAATGCGAATCGTCATACAGACTTTACGCGTGTTTACTCCGAACGTCGCTTCCGTTATTAGCCCGATCGCTCTTTATTAAGCCTTCATCTCGCCCCTGGACAATAATGAGTCTGACTCGTTCGATTGGATATTGGCGACGAACGCAATTAATTTTGCTTTTTTAGATGAGTTTACAGTTACTCCGGGAGTGACCTTACAGCGGAAACGTTGAATAAAGCTTCGTACTCGTTTGGATTAAACGTTTTGAGAGACCAGTGTTACTACACGTCGTTGATTTCGAAGAAAGAATCGCCACGCGTTAACAGCTATTGCCATGGTGTAAATTTCCCTCGGTTTCCATCCTGTCGAGTGTCTTTTTTCTTCTAATTTTATTAACGTGTCAGAGAAGGTACCAGCACAGAGCGTCCGTCTCCTTTTCCTTCGTCGTTCCGTGTAACGTCGCGTTTTTGTACCATTTCTCGCCGTTGTGGCCATTTTTTCCGAGAAGAGTGTGCTCCTTTTACCACCGTCGCTTTCTGCGAACGTCAAGAGCATAAACGTTAAAACACCTCGAAATATTATTAATTCCGTGCCATTTCGCCAGCATTACCCGTAACACGAAAGAACCGCGCGATATTTCGCGTTGCACTTACTTCGTTCATTAGCTTCATTTATTTCGTGGCCCTTTGTGTCGTTTCTTTCGCGAAATGGCGTCGCAATGAACTACTCTTGTCAGGAGAACGAAATTAACAGGAATCATTGGCGCATACAAAAATGAAACGGAGGATGGCCCTAATGCGTGCTCAGTGCAACATTGCGACTATTATTAAACATTTTCAAGTTCGACAGTTTTCAAGCTGAATGCTATAACCCAAATCTCTGATCGATTCGATTAGTCTCGTGGCTCTGATTTGTATAATTTGTATCCAAAGGCTTATTCGAGAAGGGTTTTGAAAGCTTAACGAGGCTGAGAATGTATCGATTGGACCATAGCATAAATATTACAGGAACATTTTTGCGAGACGAATTAATCCCTTTCTTCAAATAAATTCGTGTCACGGTCGATATGTTTTCAATAAAAGTCAGACTCGTTGCAGCGAAAAATTTTCGCTATTCGTGGTACCTGGACGTGCGTGTACGTGTGGCGCACGCGCTAGCTTTCCATTTGTACCATTCATAGGGCACGTACACGCGTGGTAACGATTGAAAACGCGTTTTGAAATCGTAATCGAGTACAAAATCTTCTGTGCGTTCAAACGCTTATCAGGATATCTAGGAATCTACTTCCATTCTGCTATCTCTATCTATCGACACCATAATGCGCTCCGCTTGAAAACTCGCGTTACGAGTTCATTCGTTATTTAGTAAAATATCTAGCTTAAATATTAAACGAACTTGAATATTAAACAAAATTCATGATACGAATCTTAGTTAGTTCATCCGTTAATTAGCATTGATATAATAGAATAATTTTTGAAACCAGACAGTAGCGTAATTTCTCTCCCGACCAAGCGAAAACATTTACCTCAAACGAGTCGAGTCCAGATTGGAGAGTTTGCTCGGAAGTTCCGCGATTAGCGCGAATAAACGAGAGAAAATGAGGCTTCCCTTTTTTTTTTTTTTATTTTTCCGCGAGGCCAGAGACAACGGGCCGTGGAAGTCGGAAAGGAGAGTAAACGGCGCGAAGGAGGGAAGAGTCTCTTCATAAAAGTCTCGCAGCGATACGGAGTCGAGGCAACGTTAGGCGAGCGCTCGGAGGAAGGGCCGAGCAGTCGCCAGGAGAACGTAATTTGTATTAATTTCGCGGGAATTAAGAGTTACGCCTTGGGCCGCAATTAAAATTTGCATAAACAAATTTTGCTCGTCGCTTTAAGCTCGAGAGAAAGATGGGAGGATAGTTTCGTCCTTTTTCTCGCCCTCCCTGCCTTCCGACTTTTCCTCAACCTCTGTATCGTTTTATCTACAGATGGTAGAAAGAAAGACGAGTCCTGGGAGGAATTACGCCTTGTACTTTCTATCGAAGTTTATGATGATTAGGGAATCAACAGTCACAACACCACTGACAGTTTTGTATACATTAATTTTTTTTTTTCAAATTTTTCTTTAACTCTCTCAAAAATATATAATTTAGTATCCGTGCGTATACATTGACAAAGTTGTAACATTCGAACCGGAAACAGGGCTTGGAAGCTCGGACCCAAAAGACATAATTTTCAGCAAAGAATCATACGTAACTTGTCTACTTTAGGGCACGTGCCCAAGGGCGACATAACTGTCGCAAAATTTTCCCTATTTCCTTAAATATATAGATTATTGCCGATAATCCATGTCGAGAAATCCAATTGGTCTGTCGACCCTCGCCAGAATTTATCGACTTCGATAAAAAATGTGTGAGCAGGGTGGAGGTTACGGGGGACGTAACACCACATTCCTCTTAATCCAGGACTGACCTCTCTTTTTCCCAATACACTAACATTCTATAGACATTGTCGGATGGAAAAATATCGTAACGTTCACTTGCGTTTCAGCGCCGTGTCGCAGGAATCTACCGAGTCTCGATAACCATTTAACTTTATTATAATATTTTTATATCCATTCTTGGACCCAGTTACAACTTCATCCTCGTATTCCGACGGATTAAAATTTATCGGATAAAATCAAAGACATTTTGTGGTTTATTCGCTCGTAGGGCATGAAATGGAAGTTCTAATGAATTATTTTAAGAAATTTTTATTTCACTTCACCTGGCATTTTACATTTATTTTTTACGAGTACGTGGTTCGGTGTTTTTGTTCGAATCAGTTTTTCTAATTTCGTTGGTTTCTCGTTTATTAAAATATTGGTGTTTTCTCTCGAGTACTAATAACGATAGGAATAAATTCCACTTCTATTGAATATTCATTTGCGAAACGCGAGCCATTTTTTAGCCCCCAGATCGATCCAATCTAATTTGAAAATTCCCTTTCTTGACGAATTTCATCGGAATCACGTTCGTGGAACAAGCTTACGCTACAAACACGTTTCACGCGCTCTTGTCGCGCTCGGTACTTACAAATCGCGCTATCGCTAAAAATTTGATAATGAAGCGACCGCGCATCGTCTGTGTCGGATGCTTCGGTGAAAATTTGATAATTAAGATACCGCGATGTTTGCCGCCTCGCGCGATATAATTATGAATGCTACAGATTCGTTTGGAGTGCTCATTAAGAGAAAAAGTGGACCCGATGGAAGAGAAATTGGGTCGGAGAGAATTGCGCCAAGGTGTCGCTCGCGGTTAAGAGTGCTCCGCGTTAGCCGCAATAAACAAGTGTGAACGCGACTCAAATTATATCTCAAATTTACTCGAATCGAGAACGGAAACAGCTCGTTCTTTGTTCGTGCCGTTCCTGGTCTCGTGTGGAATTTTACACCGTTTCAGGAGCATTGGCTCTCCGTGTAGTCGATTAGAGTGCGAATAAGGCTTTCAACATTTTTAACGATTGTAGTAGACCTCCGATTGCAGCTGAAAGAGGGGGCAGAGAATTTCTGTAATGATCAACATTCAGGCAATAATTAACCAATCCCAAAAGAAGGAGTACAATACCCCGCGTACAATATATCTTCGGTTCTTCTACTCTCCATCTTCACTCGTTACCAAGTAACCATCCCTTCCATTTGACCACCCAGTAAAATCTACGAGGGTCTCGTACGATAATCGAGGTTCTAAGGGTAGACGTCACGCGCGTATAATTCTTTTCCCCTGCGAGAGAAGTTGGTATCGTCGAAAGAAGGCGTTGGCGTCGGACACGCAGCTTTCAGGTAGCCTTGACAGCCGCAGCGAGTTTTAATGCATCGACTGTCGGCAGCTAACAAAGATACCGGATGCCATTATTCTCTCTTTGAAAATTATGACGAACAAGCGGCAGGACTTGGAGCACGAGGGGCTCATCGCTTTTTATGCTTCTGGAATACCCTTAGGGCGGTTGAAGGGAGAATTAAGTTTCCGCATTAGCGTTCGCGTTCGTCCAGAGTTGAAGTTCGTCGAAGAAAAGAGGAGCGAGAACAACGAGGCTGCTTCGACGGGGTAAAAATGGACTCACAAAGGAGCACGCCGTGCGCAAAAATGGAGACGAGAGAGTTGTGCAAGATCGGGTGGGAACCGCGGGAAAAGGATGGTCGCAGGGTGAAACTGGTACAATGAAAGGTACACGTTCCGAAGAGCGCCACTTGGGCGACTTCAGTCCCGATGGGAGCACGCCAGACCATTCCGTGCGTCTAATTAAGTGCAGACATGTTCCACGTGGAAGAATTACGACAGAGGATCGAGAGTTCCGAACTGAGACGCCCGGGGAACAATGGGGACGCGAATTTCTTCTTCATCGCGACGTTTTCATGGTTGCCCGGGCGTTTTTCGCGAAATTTCGCTTGCAATTACCGATCTCCTCGACTGGGCTCTTTCATCGTTCGTCAATTGAAACGTTTCACGGCTGATTGCGACGTCCCCCGCGAAGTATTTGATTTCAATTCGGCTAGATTTCGATTGGCAATTAACCGTTACCGCTTCGGGAGTAAAAAGTTTCGCCGTTTCGGAAGACAATACGACTCTTTTGGAGTCAAATTAAATACAGAATGTTCTTGAAGGGCGATCGAAAAATTCGCGAATCAGATCGAATACAAAAAATGATATTACGTTATATATATAAATAAATTATTTAATTTCGTTTCGTTTGCCGGCAAGATAGATCACTGCTTTGTACCACTTTGGAAGTTGAACGAGTTTTCCATCTCGCGATTCTCATCGAGAACAGTTGTAAGAAAGATTCAAGAATTCATTTGATCTTTTTCTGAATACTTTCCGTTCAACGTGATTGTGCTTTTCCTCGAAACGCCGTAGTCCGTAAACTTCCGCTAACCGGTGGAATCCAACGTTCGCGAATTAGCGCTGCAGGGTCGATGATGATTAAGGTCTTAATCCGTCTAAAATTTGCCGATTTCTTCGGTGCCCCCCAGACCAAGTTAGCCCAGTTTCCGAACCACCGAGCATCCGATAACGAATTTAATTCCAACTCGAAAGAAACGTAGGGAAAAGATTTAGAGAACTCGAGTACAATCGTGGAAAATTCGTTCTACTTTTACGCGCGGAAAGGAACGAGCCAAGATGAGTGGACCGAAGGACTCTGCGACAGAGTATCCTGTAGCATCGAACACATTGCCAATGAACGTAAGGCGAATTTTCACAAGCATGTTTTCGGTGACCGTGAAGTATCCCCGTCGAGCAACTTTAATCTCGCAAAGGCTTTTCTCGAATATTATTCATAGCATAGTTTAATTCTTCTTAATTCGAATAAAGCGAAGAATACATTTGAAACGTTCGTTCTCTGCGATCCGTATCCTAAAATATTTTCGTTCGCGCACGAATAAATCTGTTTCTCTCTGGGATCGTGATACTTTGATCTCCTCGGCTTCTCCAGATTAACACATATGCGGGCAGCGTTTGTAGTTCGAGAATACATTTGAATGTACCAACGTTGCATTTTTATGCGAACGCTGACGTATAAACGGTATCGTAACTTATCGTATCAGTATGATCCCTTTGTTTTAATATCCGTACATTTATTATTGTTACGTTTCGGATCGTTTGCGGATACTCGTGTGCTATCTGAGGAGAAGAATTCTTCGTGAATAGGAATATTCGTGTTGTCTTGTTTGATTTATCTCGTACAGGTTGCCGGGCGATGTTTGAAAAATGTGGAATCTTCTAACTATGCGTATAAATAATTTTCCATCGGAAAGTAGAGCGAGCTACAGTATTTCCCCTACTGCTATGTCACGTTCGCTTTGTTTTAAATTTAATTGTTAAAAAGTGAATGATCGTGACACTCACGGTTGCGTCATTGGGTCGAAGTAAATGTCCGTTTTTGAATGTACCTAACAGGCTCACGAAATATACACACAGTATTCCGTCGGTTAGCTCTTGGCTTTGTCGCTTCGCTACGAATGTCAAGGGAGAATACGGCGGGTTGTTTCGCGCGTCAAGAACACGCACGTGATATCTCTTCGTCGTTAATACGTTGATATATCAACGTCCCCGGTGCAGCAACCTTCGTTTATTCACGCTTCAGCCCGCCCACGGGTTGAGCTCGTTACATCGCCGCGAGGAACGCGAAAAGTTCCATGGTTGCGCTGCACCTGGAAATGCAAGTAATTATTCCCATGTCTTCCAGAAGCAAGCGGCATTATCCACGCGGAATACATCGAGAAGAAGGTTTGCAAAACAGAATTTAATGAAATCGTTCGCGTTAGAAAATTACGAATAAACTCCATCGCGAGTTCTTCTACCTCGACTCTAGCTTTCCAAATTTTGTTTATTTCCCAAAGTTGTAGAATCTTTTGCAACACAACGAGCTCCAGAGATAGAACTAATTATTCCGGTGTCTTTCAAAGGTATTACCCGCGCTGGAATGCGTCGAAGGAGAAGTTTGCGAAAGAGAATTTAATAAAAACGGCGCCAGGTGAATCGCGCGCAACCCTCCATCCTTGAGTGATTGATATTACGCGTCATAAATCTTCTCGTGTCGTATTAAAAAATGCTAAAGAACGCCTCTTAATCGCACTCCGCCTCCGATGCCAATTCTCTCTATCTTGGCCCGCTACCAACGCCCCGACGAGAATTTAAAATTGTCTCGCAACTTCTTCGATATATTCATCGAAAGATCCTCGTTTCTTGATTTCTCTAGCCGAAAACACGAAATTTTCATCAGAACTCAATTCCCACAAATTATATTCGCAATTTTGAAACTCTTTACTTTGGAAACTGCTCTCGTTGGAGTTGTCGAGAGAAATGTCCATTTGTTTCATCGGATAGTAACGGTTCTAGGTGTAGGTATTACCTCGAAGACGTCAAAGGAGTCGAAATAAAAAGAGCAACAGTTGGCGACGACTGTTGGCAAGAAATAGAATCTTTATCGATGGAAAAACTCACTGAGTAGGAGATAAGAAATGACTGGGTTGCGAAATCTGCATGCAAACGAGTCCCGCGAGACTCGGCACACGAGGAATCTACCTTGGAATTATTGAAACGGACGACAGGAGCGATTCCGCGGCAAGAGGTGCACGCAATAAAGAAGAATCGTGTCCGATTCGTGTGTAATACGCCTCCAGGGGCTAGACAATGGGTTAATCTTACCCGAGGCTTCATTATTCCCGCGTTATCTGGCTCGGAGCAGCCGCCGATAATCGATGTTTAACGACGCTGTTTACAGCCTAATGGCCTGCCTAATTTGAATGAACGTCGACCAATCGAGTCCTGGCGCTCGCGAGTCTCTTTCACGGCAAGGTGCACGTTCTTCGTTACACCGTACCTAAATCTTTTTCACCAATTTTACCACCTCTCGACGGTAGCACTGTTCCTTTGAATACGAAAACGTTTCTTTTTAATATAAGCGGTGAGTAGGATCGGTAGTTAAATGAAATGAATGTTTCTTGGCGTTCTAGTTTAAGTTCGTCAACTCCTCTTTGCTTGATTTCTTCATTTGTATTCCAAACGCGTATATGACATGAAATGAATTGTATTTACAGGTTATAACTCTGGTATAGTAAGGGGTTGAATATCGAGGGTAGTTGAAATCTACTCTGATTAATAAATGCTATTGAATAATGAATGCCAGGCGCAAACATTTGTGGTAGAATTAAATTCTAAATAATGGTAATGTTTAATCTGGGCCAAAAGGCGATCGACGAAAATGAAACAGCTCGCGTTTCTGTGCCACGAGCCAATGGCTATTTATCACGATCCGCTCTGCAACAGCTGTTTTGCGCGAGATTGCATGCAAACTGGACGAACGCTCGAGGAAAGTTCCACGCGCTGACGTCACGTTTCCAGCCGACGAAATAGAATTCTCCAAGGGAGCTCCTCTCGTTAATTATTCCTCCTAGGAAATTTTCCTGTAACTCAGTCCTTGCATATATATTGGACACAACGCGCTATTTCACATTTCGATAAATTTATATACTACAGATATTTTGACAAGATTACTCCTGATAACTTTGGACGCGCAAGAAATATTCCTTTCCCGCGAAGAAAAAGGTTTCAGGATCGAAGAGATTAATCCGAACCCTGGCTTCTATAATTCAAATACTATCGGTTTTCTGTTTCCTAGCACGTGGAATTATGTTCTGGTTCGTGTTCAGAGGGGATATTCGTTGCCAGGTAAACCCGTGCACCTCCTAGACGCGGGAAAGCTGTGACGCGTTCAACGGGTGTTTACACGATACGTTGCAACTGTAACGAAGTTCTTGCATCGCGTCTGCACGCTTACAGACGTCTTCGATGCTGCCGAGGAAATAACAGCGTGTTTTCAGTCGCCTTTTTATTATCCGTAGAGATTTCATTTCGTTGGGAACGGAAATAATCAAAGTGAGAGCGCGGAAAGCATTGCTGCATTCGGAAATATTAAAATCTCCCCAACTGGAATGGTAAAGTAGATACCAAAGCCGAAGTTATTTAAAGCAACTCGAATGTTTATAGCCATATCTAATAAGAGGTGATTTGTTCTTGGCCGAAGAAAGCCATGAACGTCTCATAAAGACGAATAGACCGCTTGGAATGACATCGTTGGCTAAGAATTTTACATCGAGCAACAGCTTGAATTATTATCAGTTTCATATTTCTTCGGAGTGTTCCGACAAGCGCCAAGATTATTTGCCATTCAAATTGTCTTCGCGAATGAAATATTAGCGAGCCCCACGCGTTTGACTCTCGTCGGCTAATACTACTGCAGCGAGAATTCCACTTCGACCCCCGTCGCGAAAATCGTATCTATCAAGGACACTGCGCGGTAAAATACACAATGGAACGAGGTGACAGTGGAGTTATCGGTAAACCGATGGCTTTAAAGGCGAAGGTATTTCATTATTGTCGGTGTCGGCAGGTTGATGAGAATCTGCGTTAATCTCCCAGCTATCTTCGCCAAACTAGCTCGGCTCATGCTGTACCCGCTGAAATTATAGGGCGTGATAATTGTCACGTGATAACCAATTAGCCAGGGACCTGTGTAAACGCATTACCAATTTTCAGGGTGGAACAAATTTCGACTGAAATCGCGAGAGTATGCTGACTCGGATACACGAAAACGTGGCTATTTGCATTCATCTCTAAGAACTCGATACGTATTCCCGACTCTCTCGGCGCTCATAATGTAATAACAATTTCGGTAGAAATGGTCGGAGAACTTTGATATGAATTTCCGTAATGATTAGAGTTTGTTACAACGACATGGAAACTTAAATATGTCTACCCCGACTGCTTGGATCCACAACTCTCTGCCTTTGTAACTTTCAAGTTTCCATTTACGTATCACTCACTTTGTCTATGCTTTGTTTGCTTCCTCCCGCTTCTATGTCAAATATCCACTTCAAGGATCGTATTCCGACGAAGTAGACGTTCATGTACTATATATCGTTGTATTTACCGTTCGCTTAGTTCCTTCAAACTCCTTCTACGAATGTAGCACCTCTGATCAGTTAAAACTAAGATACGGCAGGGGATAACAACCTTCGTTTCGAGCGCGTAATAATTGTTACGCTTTGGGAAACATTTGATCACGGGAACGGTGTTCTTTCTTCAACGAACGGCGCAACCGGTGCGCGTAATTCAAGCACGTTGCGGCAATTTGAACTCGATTTGCTCAGCTCTCGTGGCTCCAGTCTTCGCCGAGTTGTTATTTCGAAAAATTTCAACGGAAGCGTAGAATTTCCGTAGAATTTCCCGATTGAAACGCGCTCGGAATATGTTAAATACGTTCCACGAGTGGAAATTCTTTTGCATTCATCGGCTACTACTTCGAATGGGCTCGTTCGTTCGTTTCCCGAGACTTTCAATTGAAAAATTACGCGACAAACCGAATTTTTCCAGAGTTTCCGCCATGAAGCGGCGAAACGACGACCCGAATTTGAAAACTTCTCCCAACAGACAACTAAGAAGGAATCCCGAAGTATCCTGCGAGCTTTCTCCACGTTTTGTTTAAACATAGTGATTTCACTTAGCAGGAAGCTGCGAGTCTTCGAAGCTTATTTGTTCTTGTTCGTATTAGGTTTATTCCTTGCAGCGCACTCCCAGCTGCTGGTGTATTCTAGTGCTTTTAATAAATGAATGGAATAAAATTCGAAAAGAGCATCACGCGAATGCGGTATTAGAGGATGAAAGCCGTGTAATACGTTCGGGAAAAGAATTAAAAATCCTGCAGCCGTCGTTGCGGGAGTAACGCGTAATTGTAGCGGAGGGTGTAGTGTGCGGGGTTTAAACGCGACGCAGGGTTGAAAGAGGAACGAGTCGGGGTTGGTTACGCTAAGCAAGTTTCTCAGTAAATTCAGCAAGTTCAGCAGCTGTATAGGGCTGGAGGTCGGCGAGCGTTAAGACGTACCCTGCGGCCATCCGAAAAAAATCCTCGAGAAAGTTGAACGGCGTCCGCAATTGCGAAAGTTCCCTTCGCAGCTGGAAGAAGAAACTCTCGACTCCTGATCCGGCAACGAGTCGCGAGCGTAAATCTTCTGCGGCGAGAGGAGCTCGCGTTAAGTTCTCCGCGCGGAGGAAACGCGCTGGCGGCCTCCATTCAGAGAGCAGGAAGCATTGCGGAACGTGCAACGTTCCGCAGGCCAAGCCACCGCAGATATCTGTAGCGAAACGCGCCGATAAAACCGTAAACTTACGGGATTTCCTTTCAGAACATCATTTTTCCAACCAAGAATAATCATTTGATATACAAATATTTTTAGCGAATGTCGCACTATTTCAGAGTCAACGAGATGTACTCTTTGATAAAAAGAATAGAAAGTGTGAATGTGGTCAGGTGAAGAAAAAGAAGGAATGTACGCACGTATGCGACAAAATAAAAGACAAACAAGAAAAGATGAACGAATATGTTACAGAAAGGGCAAAAGAGACTAAAGGTTTGCTGTCGCGAGTACATACATTAGTTTACTCGAATTCTCAGGGTTGGTAAATATTACAATAACATATTTGCACCAAAACAGACCGACGTCCATTTAGCGAGACGTTGAGTTGCGTCAAGGTGCGTGATAACGAAGAGGTTAAAGGTTAATTGCTGCCGCCGATCTAGCCAGAAACGGAATCCTCGTGAAATTTCCGGACAAAAATTCAATTTGACTTTCCTACCGCTGAGCCCGGGTTCCCTTTTCCTAACCCTTCCTTTCGCGCTTGCATTACGAACGAGAACGAGAGATAGAACGAATAATCGAGTTACCGTGTTAGTCTCGTTGCTCGTACGTCGCACTACCGGGACCTAACGTTTCCGTTGTACAAATTTGCCAATGACGTTGAGCATGATCTTTCACTGCTTATTACGAATGCTCGAGGCGGACCTCCCGTCTTCTCGCTCGACAACAAAGCTAATTATTCGTGCGTCAGAGGTGGAAACCTCAAAGTGGTTAATTCGATGGCATTCAGTTTTATTATTATCTCGAAAACTGGCGATGGTTCCACAGTTTAAAGATCGATCAAAATTTATAACCAACGAAGGTATTTCGTTTAGCTCTCCTCGTACATAATTGATTCAACTTTAAGAGGAGACAGGTTGCTCGATTTTGATTAATAAAACATTTATCAGCGTTCGAAGCTATTCAGTATTTCGATTTCTAAAACGTAAACTTCGTTAATTTGAAAAGTTTTATTCCTAGCGCTCGTTTTATCCCGTTTCACGGTGGGGGCGTAGACTGGTAACAAACTGCAGTTTTAAAAGCACTTGCGGTCTATCTATAGTTATTATCAAAGAGCGCGGTGATCCTCGGAGAAGTTTAGTTTTAATTTGCAGGAGAAATTCGTCGGGAATATTTTAACTCACTCATCGGTGGGGGACAGAAAGTTTCTGGATATTTAACTTCGCGGAAGAATATTTTATGACGTAACCTTAAGTCGATTCACGAACTTTCGCGAATCGTGATCTTGGAGGACTCCGAGTTCCTTAAACTTGTACGATGTCGTTTCTCATTTTGTATCGTTCGCCGAGGAACGAATCGCGATTCTTTTCGCGAGGCGAGGTCTTTCGGTACTCGAAGACAATATAAATTGTATGTACCTTTGAAGGCGAGGTGTTTCCAGGGGGTCGAAGAAAGAAGGACGATGACTGTTCCTCGAGAGATACATTGAAATTCGAGCAAGTGCAGAGAAGCGCGTTTCGGATAAGTTTCAATGGGACTCCGGTGCCGCGTATCTAGCCGCGACGATCTCAATTGCGACCTTCATCGGTGAATCTCGAAACGGAATCCGTCGGTACGAACAATTTAATCAGCAAGACCGGGTTTATTGGCCGGGACGTCGAACTTAACCTCGTGTTGACCAATTTCGACGGTTTACCCTCTCTGCCTCGTTACCGAGAACCTCGAGAAAGGTAGAGAGACAGCTTCTGGGGACGAAGGACGAAGGGGAGGCCAGGGTTGCATTTACCCCTAACTGTGCCACGAGGAGTTTGCCGTGCTGTAGTTATAGTTAGCGTCGTCCTCGCTACCAGATCTAGGGAGGAGGACTCCTCGATGGCGGAGGTGGATCCCGGATAGTTCGAAGGGAAGTTGCGATGGTCGATATTATCTCTTCAGCCGGTGGCTTAACCCTATCCCTGTCCGGTTGCGGACTGCACTCCTGTCGTCGTTTTCTCCCCGTTCGTCCTCCTGAACCGGTCCTACGCTCGTTCACACCCCTTCTTGTGGCCACCGACCGCCAGATAACCAGCTTGGCCACCGTCCAGAATTCACCGACAGCCGCATTCCAATAGGGTTTCCCCATTGTGCTCAAGGAGCGTAATATATATGCGCAAGTGCGGACTTGGCTTCGCGATACTCGACGAGGGTACCACACGCGACCCAGACACGCATCTTTCCTCCTTCGTCAGCAATATTTCTCCTATTTTTATGCGGTCTGTCTCTTGGCCTTCGAGAATTGCATGGATTTTAGAACCTCTTTCGTAGAAACTTCTTGGATAAATTCCACGCGGAAAAGATACGAACCTACTGTAGGCGTTTTAGAGCGGTTTGTACCGTGGCCATCGCCGTTCGACAAGTGACTAGCACCTGTCGCGATATTCGCCGCCGATGCAGATTGTTAGTGACTGTCTTGCGGTAAGGCAGTTCGCATTTAGCTTTGGCAGCGAATGCACGCCGGAGGATTTCGATTCGAATAAAATACTTTTGTACGGCATTGATCAAACGATTATTTCACCATCTTCTACAGTACAAAATTATATCTTGGTAGGCGTGTTTCCGAAAACCTCGAGGATTTTTTTAGGCGCGAATAACTGATTTTAGTCCCTCCGTGAACGAAACTGCCCGGTGTCCTATTTTTTGTCGCGGACTGTATTCGGAGTATGGGAAATTTGTCTCGTCGATCGTCGATGGCGAGGCTTTCAGTACTTTGAATGGTGAAAGCGACACGCTGCGCGATTTGCCGCGGTCGAACGAGGCTGTGGTTTTGTCGCTGACGCGATAGTTTGATCGTTTCAGGCGTCATCGACAATCTCTGGCAAAAAAGCGAGCTTCGAGTGGCTCGTTGTTCCGAAATCGAACTCGAAACGGCTCGCGAGAAAAATCAAGCGCCGAGTGAAAAAGACCGTAGGTGGAAACTAGAAGCGCGGTGGCCTTCCGGAGGTCAATAATTATATCCACTCGGGAGCGTTGCGGGGTTGAACTTTGATCCTCATGAATTTTCAGCAAGGCTAGGTGCTAGTGAATTATGCTCACCAGGGAAAAACAGGGCCCCGGATACCAGTGTTCTAAAGGCCTTCCCGCAAGCTCGACAGAATATTCTCATGTTTCGTGAGCTTGGTTTCCAACTGGCACTTTCGCGGTAATTAGGTGGATCAAAAATGCTGAGTCGATATTTCGTGGACCTGTCTGTGTTAGCCATCGATAGTTTCCATACAAATCGTCTGGCGATATTTCAGCCGCGAGTATCTTATTAAACTAAAATTTTTTTTCAATTCGATTCGAGCTTCGTTGTTTCCCATATTCCCATCGGAAATGTAACGGACGCAAGAACCCCGCTCGCGAGTTCGGGTTGGAGTTAATTTAGAATTGCTTCGTCATCGCGGAAATTCAAATTGCATTTACGAGAGATGCGAGCATTAATCATTCCCTGTTAGGTAGTTTTAGCGTCGCGTCGTACCGTTTGACGTAAAGAGTAAATCAGAAAATGAAGTACGCTCGAGGATTACTGGCTACCAGGGCGCGTGAATTAATTTGTATCTGTCAATTCTACGATTACGTGCGCATTCCAGATTCCCCTTGAAAGCCAGTTACAGATTGGGAAAATCGCGTAACTTGTTTACCACTATTGTTTCTCTAGCTGGCGAACCAATCTAAATTTATCGTGGCTCGAATAGTACTCGAAGTCACGTTGATATTGGAATTTTTACGAATACAAAAGATAAGGTCTATTAATACATCTGAAGCGGATTTTAACAGGATTGACATGTTGTTTTTCAATTTTCGGCAAGGTTCGAAAATAGCGGACAAAAAGGAATGTCAATAAATTTTATTTATAGATTGATTGGATTACGCTGACTATAAATCTACAACGACAAAAGACCTTTCGAAGCATGTCATTCGCGATAAAAATTTTAATCGGTCGACGAAGAATGAAACCATCGTGCCAGGAATTTATAGTTGTCGAAAAATCTTCGTTGGACGCGGACTGTAGTTCGGATAAGAGCCAAATTACTTTTGAATCAAATGATTTAAATGAGAAAGCTAGAAAAAGCATAGTTTCCTTCGGTTCGTTACATTCTCCAAACTATCGGAACAAACTGAAATATCGTGACGTCTGATTCGCATCTTGGCGAGTATATCACTCGTAATATTCCAACGAGTAGCTCGCTAAAAATTATGTGATTTGAGACAGAGTACTGCTCCGTGGCTCTCATTAATTCAACCGGGGGCCAATCGTCTCCTTTGGGATTGCGTCGCGTAGCACGGGACACTCCGCATTATCTCGCGCATAAAACTCGGTCTAAAGTAAAAATTCATGCTTTATTAGCCCCGCTCGAGCCGGGGCTTTTAATCTTATCGTCCGAAGCGTTCGTCTCATTCCATTAACGTGGTGTATTTTATTTCGCGGGTAGCGCGATACCCGACGCTCGTGATTCTCCTCTGTCCACTGTTTCCCGTTTGGTCGCGACGCGTCGCGACGGACACGCCAGGAGAATAGGAACAACGGTAAAAAGCAGAAAAGCGTGGCCACGGCGCACCGCGCCACGAAACGGCACAGGATACGGAAATGGCGCAGTGTCCTACGGGATACGTCGCGCGATTGTTTTGGCCGAGCTCCCATTTCTCCGGCTTTATGGGCAGCGGACAGAATTTGTGGCATCCCGTGGAGCGGCAACGAGCGGCACTTTTGCTGGCTCGCAGGCCGCGGCTATTCCGCCATTAGTTACAGACCCACTGGCTTTTCCACGATTGTTCTTCTTATTTTTCGAACTTCTCTTGGCCGTTCGCCCTCGCGCCAGGAGCTCGCTCTCTGCCAGCTTTTTCTCTCCGCGCGACTTCTGTACCAAGGATAGAGAGACTCCCGCGAAATACACAGTGTCGAGGAGAAACAAACGATACGAACAGCGACACGTGACCGTAGATGAACTCCGGGAGGATTTTCACGATCTTGACCGACTCGACGTTCGGTTTACAAAATTCCAACCCGGATAATAACAATAATAAAATAGTAAATTGTAATTGGAGTCTTTGGAATGCCGTCGCGTGGAAAGCGTCGATATCGCCGGACAAATATTGCCGCTTCGCAGTCGCGCGTATCCTTCGACCGCGTAAAATAATTTGCCGTGCTCGTAGCAACGTAACGAGGCCATTCGCGATAATATTTTCAATATAAAGAGCAAGCCCGGTATTTAGTTTGCCAGCGATGCACTCGACAACGCGTAATAACGTGATCGCGTATGCGCAGCGGAAATTCCACGGATTCTTGGTCCGTCGTCGTTTTCGAGAAAGGAAGCGTTGGACGGATCCGATATTACTCTCGGGCTATATTAAGGCGCTTAATACTTTGAGGCCCCCTCCCACTAGATCCTAGAGGATAACTTCAAAACATCTTCATATTCGGGGAATTCAATCCCCGTGGATCTACAACGACGGCAGTCAAGTTTCTTCATTATAAATATACAACTCGTGGGACCACGCGGCACTGTAATTTACATGAAGAAACATTGCGCAAGAAAAATTGATTCGCGTTAAGATTGTAACGATAAATCGTATCGCGGTGGTCTTATTAGCAGCGCGAGGGCGCATTTGGGCAAAGGGGGCGGAAAACAACCGCTGAAGCGTTTCCCTCGTTGGAATTTCACGTGAAAATCGAGGAACATTCGCGTTGATTCTACTTAGCCCTGTCGAGAAGCTGCTCGTTTATATTCAACCAGCCGACGAGTTGCCTCGACTTTATGCGCCGTCGGGTCGACGCGTGGCTGCGTGTTTTTCGCGACGAAATGGAAGCAGTAGCGATTTCCATAATCGATACCGCGTCGGGATCACCTCCGAATCGGGGCTGAGACTCTAGCTTCGCCATGGGACCGTCCCTTGTTTCTCTTTTCTCGCCGTGAGGCCGTGTTTTCCTCTTTCTCCGACTCGCTGCCACGATATTTTTCGGTTATTTCCCGAGAGGAGTGTCATCATCCCCAAAAGAAATTTCGACGGCAGACACCGGGAGGAAATGCCCCTTCCGATCGGCTGAAGAGCCGGATCGCATCACGATTTGTTGCGTTCAACGTCCATGATGAAAAACGCCGAGATGATAGAGACACCGAGACTTCTGACATTTGATTTGTCCAAATCAAAACCAAAGCCGTTGTTTCTCGCCGAGGAATTTTCTACGTCGAAGCCAAGAAAACAGATATTCATTTATTTATTCCAATGTTCGATCCGTGGTTTCTTCTCGAATAAGACGAACCCGTCGAATCGAGCACTTGACCTAAGTTTACAATTTGACCTGCGCTGTGCACGTGTCCGCACGTGTCCGCCATTGGGATCGATTCATTCCCACGTTTAGCCAACACACGGCGCACCAGTCAATCGAATGTTTGCGGAGTCAATCAAAAACAAAGCCACAAGTATGCTCCCTGCTCTGGGATGTTAAAGCAACCCCGAACTAAATATGTTTGTCCCATATATCAATGTTACAGTTGACGAAAACAATAAGAGCCGTCGACATGTCGGGTGACGTCGATCGATATCGCAAACCTCGAGCTTCCTTTTTGTTATGCAGACCCTCCATCGAGAGGCGAAATTGATGGGATGCGTCAACGTCGGAAAAATAGTACAAAACAGATCGGGTGAAATCCGAGAGCAACGTCGGGTAATAGGTTGTCGAGCAATGGAGATAAATGAAATACCGCGGATGGACGCGAAAGAGAGCAGACGTCTCTGCCTTGGGGACGTCTGTCGACGATCAACGCTTTCGTAAAGGATAATATAGTATAAATGTGTGGCCATGCATGACGCTAATGTAATTGAATCTGTTTTTTTAATGCAAGATCGACAGGCCAATCTTGTGTCAATTTCTTGAGTAATCACTCGAGTGACCTATTGGAAAAAAGTTCCGCTTTATATTGGGCGGTGCACGTAATTTATGCATGACGATGCAACGCCAGAGCGATCAGACAGTTCATGAACGAACGATTTTCTAACAAGTGGATAGGTCATGCTGGACGTACTGCTGAACCTGCTTCTTCCACGAGCCTAATTTACGCACCCAGTTTTCTTATTATTAAGAACAACTTCTGCCAAGTTGACAAGGGTTCGATCAATGGGACTACTCGGGTAAGACGTTAAGTTGCCTTTCGACGAAGAAAAAAAAAAAAACAGGGAGCTTGAAGAAAATCCGGCACTCCTGGGAATATATATACGGAGACATCATCAAAGTATAGCCACCGCAAGTGTTCGCGGGAAGCGGAAGAAGGACGATGTCTTTTCGTAATTACCCACCTCCGGAGAACGCATTACTCTTTGTCGTCCGACGCTCCTCGGATCTTATCGTCGCCATGGGGGCGCACAGCCTGAAATCCAGGACTTTTCGTCTGCAAGGGACGGCGGGAGACGACGACGACGATGCCTGGAATTTCGTCGGGAAGAGATTCTTCCTTCTCCTGTATTATAGGCCGGCGTTCTTGGAGAAACGCGCCGTTTCGATTTCTGCTCGAGTTCGAAAGAAGTTACGCTACGGGGACGTTCCCGACGGCTGACGAAAAATTCGAGGAATTTTCGCAGGAGAATCAGGAGAGACAGCTCTCTACCCTTTGCCGAGATTTCTGGGAACGAGCTTTCTCTGCGCACAGAACTTTCATTACAAATCGTTAAGAAAATATTAAGAATCGTTAAGAAAGTTATTTTATTCGTTGTTTATCGTTTGTTATTCGAGCGAAAGGCCATGTCTGGTCTCTCGTAGAGAAAGCAACAAGTAGCACGCTCAAACTTGCCACAGATCCAATTCCGTTGTCCCACGTACGAATAGTCAACAGATAGCGAACTCATTAGCGACAAAGGCAACGATTTGGATGCTTACGGGAATTGGCGATCGAGTAATTCGCGAAAGTTTGCGCGCGGAAACGCGCCTCGTAGGTCGTTTTTATCCGCCGTTGGACGTCAATGGGAAATTATGTTTCCTGCGAGACCGAATATTTGATCGAAACAGCCAGTCGGCGCGAAAACCGGCGACGATTTGTTCTCTGAATGACACATTGGAGAATTCGCGGAAATAACGGATGTTAACGACTTCGCGATAAACGCAAAATGGCAATTTCGTTAGGGGTGCAATAATTTGGCCTATTAGTCGGGATAATAAAACGATTCGACAACGGGGCGAACGAAACTCGAATCGTTTGGGAGTGGCGTCGATCGTGCAGGAACGTATCATTTTCTCTTTCAACAGTCCGGCTAATCGATTGGCGACGAGAGATTTTTTGCAATTGACGTCAATTTCGCGGCGCAACTGACACGCGAAAAACTCGATTATCGCTGTGACGAGCTACAATGTAGTCAGCTTCCAAATAAATCAATCTTTCCTCTGTATAAATCACATTGGATCGTCCCTCTGGGCCGGACGGAAATGCCTGTTCACGGTAATGCAGGATTTCCACGTGCGAAGATTGAAAAAAATATTATGAAAAATTGTCGAGGTTGCATTTGAATTCAATGCTTTCACAGAGGCCAGAATACGCAGTAATCCATCAATTAACAAATTTATAAAGATTTGTAGCACATATATTTTAACTCGATTAATAATACTGTACGATACTTTTGGTTGTTATGCTAAATATTTGTTCCGGTGGCAGAGTTTATCAGAGTCAGCGTATCCGACGCGGTTGATTAGTAATAATCGCGGTTTTGCGGCGCTCTCCTGCGAGACCCGTAAACTTTGGTGGAGCGATATCCGCTGGAAAATTTGTTATGCGTCGATGACGCGAGCAATCGATGTTTCTACATCATTACGGAGGAAGTCGAGCTTCGAAATCTTCGAGAATCATGTTTACAGCTGCAATTTATAAACACGCTATGCAGACATTCTTTTTTTCAAAGAATTCGAGCCATCTTCGTTGATTGTAATCCGACAAACTTATAAATACTACGAACGATACCACCGAAATTACCATTTTGAAAGGATTCGAATTGGTCGAAACAAATTCCGACGGATGATAGATTCGTTCGCGATGCATTCGCAACGCGTCCTCCATGCAGCGCAACCGAGAATGCTGTTATCCGAGTTCCGCGAGATCGATTTAGCGACGCGATGTCACGAGCTACAAGATCCTATCGAAGTCCCACGCGCCGCAGTCTTGTATTATACACGAGACGTATCCAGATTAACTGCAACGTCCACGGCGAAACGTGAGTCGGCGAGCATGCATCGCGTATAACGATCGCGTTCCTAGAAAGTTTTCGGTTATAGAGATTCGAGGCTCGTGAATTCCTCTTTGTTCCCGTCACTCGGGACATCGGAATCGTGTTTGAATGCCGATAGGAACATTAAGGACAATCGCTATTTGATAATCTTAAATATACTTACGAGTGGGAAACACTCTCGGCAAAAATTCTCGAGATTGTCGAGAACGCTTCGATTTTTTTCCCGGAAAAGTGTAGTGGAAATTCGTTGAAAAAAAAGACGTATAGTACTTCCGTGACGGGATTCTCGAGTACAATCGTAATCGCGTATGCATCGTGACGCGCTCCACTCACGACTTCATCGAGTTACAGATGGCTTTATCCGAGGACGATAACAGGACGCGATAGACACGGCCGCTCCCTCGCTCGTTGCAAGGCGACGCGCGCTTCCGTCTACGTCTACGTTCGCGTTTTCATTCGGTAAATGGACGGGGTTGCATTGTTTCGTGGCGCAGCGCGGAGCATCGCGGACGAATGGAGCTACGAATCGTCTGAAAGCCTTTTTTGTTTCGCTGTATGCATACATGCAACCACCGCGAGTGCATCCTCCGTCAGAGGCCGAGGGGCATTCTTTCTGCGCTTTTATTTACTGCATGTGCGTCTCGACATAATCGTATTTTGTAACCGTGGCACAACCCGTCAATGTTATTAACTCGTAAATTCCCGTGCTTCGCGACAAACGAACGAACGTTTGCAGTAGACGATGCATCGTCAAGTTCTTTTCGCGTTAAACGTTGGCTGATCCATGCCAAATCGCAGACTGCTTTGCTGAAACTGAAATACGAGATAGTCCGTGAAAAATTGTAAGTGCCGAGGCGTCGTTGTTTTGCTGGTCTATGGACCTTTGAAATAATCAAATTGTTTCTTACCATCCACGTGAATAATTGCGTAATTTAAACGATGTTTGAACACTCGTTAAGCTTTCTCGTTCAGAGTTTTTTGAGACGTTGCGCTTCGCCCAAGGGTTTCTCTTCTTGTAGGCTGGTTAACCACGGCTCTCGCCCGAATACGTTTTTATTTATACTCCGTTGCATTTACCGATCCACAATGGTGGAAGTTTCTTTTGTCAAAGCCGCTTTACCCTGTCACTTTTCTTTCCAGATGCTTTGTCATCATCCTTCTTCGGCGTTTCGTCGTTTTTCCGTTGCCACCGCTTCGAGGTGCACTTTGAAACTGGACGCGACGACGGAGTAAAAACCAAAGGGAACCGTATACAATCGCGACAGAGGAAAGCAACTACGCGGCGATTGTAAATTGGAAGACGTAAGTATCCAGTGTAATAGATTATTATACGAAGTAAGACACTCGAGACAGATGCGATTGGTAACGATCGATTTCGATCGAGTTTTGAAAGGATTAAAAGTAGAATGGGGGTAGAATACGTCAAAGGTAAAAAGCCAGCATTCCGCAGATGTAGGTGACGCAATTGTGTTAAGTTGGAAAATTACGCGTGGATAAAGGGTGAATTAATCATCGTGGGAAGCGGAGTATGACAAACTCAGACTAGAGTAGGAACAGTTTTTTAATGTCCTCGGTCAGGATCCCTTTTAACGAAGAAAGCGGTAAGAAAAATGCATCGTCAGGTTATATTAATCAGTATGCATCCGTGTATCGCTCTACGCTTCCCCGTAGCTTCATCATCGTGCTTCTCCACCATTTCACCATTTCCTTTCTCCGACGCGGTCTAATTGCGCTTCCGTGCTACATGGTGCAAACGGGCCAAATGGGTTGAAAGAGAAAAAATAATACGTAGCAACGGTAGCTCGTAGGCAAGACCTGGAAAAATGACGTAAATACCAAAACGAGAGAATGATAGTTCGTCTACCGACGGTGAATCACGCTTAAATAATTAATTGCCCTCCGAAGAATGCGAACATCTCGGTCAGTTAACTAAAACAGCCAAGGTACACGGCATGTTTCACAGCTTTTAAAGTCAACCTTTCGGTCACACCTTCCGCATCATCGTTGATATTTTCGTTCGTCGATATCAACATTTTCTTTCGATGAAAACGCCCATCGAATCGAGCGAAGTTCAGCTGAAACGTGCTCATGGCAAGGAAAATAAAAAGCCGCAATAGTCGAGAGAATATGCTAAACCAGCTAAACAATCGCCAGTGTACGTGGGAACTGCGACTCCATTCAGTCGTCTTTTTCTGACTCGATTACAGCGAGATGCTGGAGCATCTTCGTCAAGGTTCCTTTATCTTCTTTCTCTTTTCTCCGGGGCGCGCGGTCTGATTGCGGAAAGGTACGTGCTTCCCCCGTTCAAAGAGTTCCGCGAAGTTGCTTCCCCTGGCCGACTGGCCGTGGAGCTCTTTACTGTTTCCGCTAATGCGCTTTTATATTGCAGCGATAATAAAGCTGCATTGCCGCGGTAACTCTCGCTGCGACGATACTACTCTAAAAAAGAGTACCTCGCGTGCCTCCGTTGCGGCTTTTATTGAAATTTATTTCGACCGCTCGTGTAGCTAATCGAAGCACTTCTTGTAAGCGGAAAATTGAAACCCCTGGGAAACGGGACCTCGCTGTATCGAGCCATTATCGACTCTTCCTAAGAAAGTTTCGCCTATCGTGGCTGCAACGCCATCGGTGGATTTACACTTTAATTTGGATCGCGTTGCTACTGTTATTGTAAACGAGTAGTGGCGCGTACGTTACAAGTTTTGTACATCTCAAGAAGATGAATCCAGTGATGATGGTCTGAACGATTTTTGCAAGTCTTTTCCGAGTATTTATGAGCCATCGAGCGGAACAACCCCCACGATCTTGGACCGCCTTCCATGAAATCGGTCGGACCTTTATTTTAATTCTCTCCCTATCTGGATCTGGGGAGCAAAACGTTGGTAGCCGGAATAGAAAAAAGAAAGGGAGAAAACGGCCAACGATTGTCTAAATGGACGCTCGAACGATAACGGTAGAAGAAGCAGCACGGGAGACAGAGATAAGCAGACGCTACCTAGTTTTCGTTCGTTTCCTCCAATCGCCAGTCGTCTGTTTTCCTTAGCTTTAACCTACATGTTATCTAAATCCTCTGTCTGGAATCAACATCCTGCGCGAGGATATCTGTGTCTTGGCCGGAGAAGTATGCTTGGATTAACTCATCCGACCTTTTTATCCAACGATGTGCAGGTTTGTGCGTCTTGGAGTTTCACGTGCGTCCTCCTCGTTTTCCCGCAACTACCTAGATCGCCTATTGATATCTTCGATCTTAATTCGCGGACCGAGTATCCGAGGCATCGTTTCTGACCGTGTACGACGCTCTTATGGTCGAGCTTAGCCCATGTCGATAATACCAGCCTCGTTCGAGGCGTCTACCCATTACCCTCGCTACGCTCCCGCTTAACGAAATTTCGTTACCACTCCCCGGGTTTCTTCCCTGGCTTATCGTGGGAAAAGACTCTGCTATTCTAAAAATCGTTACCCTGTGAATCGTGGATATACTGTTAGAGAAGGACGTACTTAAAAAAAAAGTGAACATCGAATTTTTAGATGCTTCCAATAACGTTGCTGCCAACAACAATAGTCTTGGTGTACTACGAACGCAAACGGTTTCGCGTATAAAGTCCATGGTCAAAGACAAAGTCGATTCGCTGGTGTATAAAGCTGTAGAAAACTTGCACAGATCCCAAGAGGCATGTCTGCGGAAGGTAGAAGCGCCGATTCGTTTACCATGTATTCCGCGGAGAGTTTCGCGGCAACGACGATTTGCTGTCGATATCGTCCTGTTACGGAAAGGGCAACGCAAACGATCAGACAACTATCGAGCACTGGTATCGATATTCTGTCGACGAGAGAAAGGCGCGCCAATATCCGGAGGATATTCTTCCAGTCGCGCTAGGTGCATCGGCGGCATGCTCCCAGATTCACGATTTCCAACTCCGCAACCGATATATTTTTCTACGCCGGAGAGGATCCGAATTAAGGTACGAAACGTTTGTTTAAAATAAACCATGCGCGTTGGAGCTGTATTTGTTAAAATATTTATTTTAAATCACGCTGCAGCGAAACGCGAAATCGCGATTGGAAGCGAACTTCCGATAAAGCTCTCGATTGCAACTGCGTTTGATTGCGATTCAATGATTTTTATGAAGCGCAAATTTGGCCGCCTCGAGCGAGCACTGAATTGTCTTGTTGATTTTACCAGCTTTCATGATACAGGAGTGCCCTATATCGAGCGAGTAATATCAATCCTTTTGATCGATTGATCTTATTATACCAGTTACTCGAACTTCATTTGCTTTGCTTGGATTGATCTCAATTAACAGTGACCTGGATATTATTCTCTATGGCATGTTTGATTTGAGTTATAATCGTAATCTCCCTTTGATATACGTACACTTTAGAAGTAAATCATTGAATTTCTCAAAACTGTTGAACCGGTAAACAAGCTCCAGCACGTAGCTGAAACTAGTCAACATAATAAGAACAAACTTTTCGTTTATCAGTCTTGGGCGCGGAAGTTTTCTCTGTTTCGTGAAACTGCTTTTTAAAATGTTTGCAGACTCTATACAGCGAAATTTGTGTCAGCTCAGCGATCGTGTATCGAGACAAACTAAGCTAAAGTTCGATCCGGCGTACATCGGCAATGGAATTAAACCGTTTGATGCGCCAATTGCGCGACCATCGATATGAACCGCAAATTCCACGATGTAATTCTATTGCGAATGCGCAATACAACTCTTTGGAAATTTTCAACCGATCGCCGATTTTCCAGGGAATGCTTGACGCACACATCGTCGTTAATTATTCACGTTTCAACTGCTAATCCTGTCAATATGCGGCAGGACAGTCGTTTGCCTATTTGCCAGGCATTTTCGGCCGAACAAACGCATTCGAGAATACGCCTGTTAGCGTCAGATTTTCACCTTTCACTTCGTACCGATCGATCGGTCGCTTTGTTCGTCAATTCGACGGATAACGATATTACGAGCCCGCACTGACAGCTTTTCAACGTCCGCCCCAAAATGAACGATAAATACAGTTTAGCAACCACTGGCAAGCTGAATTTTTACGAGGGTCGAATATACTATTGGTTGGTCTTAATAACACTAGAATAAAAACACTAGACTAGCTGAGACTAAAAGTGAGACTGGTTGTTAAAGAATATAAATCGATTACGAATCGATATTAGAATTTGTATTATTTGATTTCTCATAGTTCTCGCCTATTTGGACAAGGGACGTCGCGAAAAAGGACGCATTTTTCCACAAAGCATCATTGCGCCTCGTCGATCACTGGTCGGGGTTAGAAAAGAGCCGCGAGTTGCGGGGGTGGGTAATTCGAGAACGATTAACAGGCGTCGAGGGTCTGACGGTCCAGCGACCGCAGTGGAAATGCCGACGATAATGGCGAATCCACGAACGTTCTGTACAGAGTGACCATCGGCGGCCGGTAGTAGCAGGAGTCCTGGCACCAGCTTTATTGTTAGCGGCCATGTGCGGCTGATTGTGAGTTTCAACCCTGTCGGCTCTTGTCGCGTCTGCGGCGAAATGTAGCGCTCCTGTGTTCGAGTCGGCAGCCTGTCTACACGCGAACGTATGCACGTGACGTTATGTACTCGGTACCGCCGTGATATTCTTCGTGGCTGTCTCGTACCACGGAAGATGTCCCGCGCGTTTTCAGAAACAATTGATGAGCCTTCGGTTCTCGCGAGCCGCTGCAACTTTTATAATTCTTCCGAGACTTTAAACTTTAATTTGCGTTTCCGAGGCTTCAAACTTCATCCCACAATTGCATAATGTGACTGACCGGGAACTCGTTAAAGAAAATCCTTGTAAAGTTAGCCGAGAACATTTTGCGAAACTTGTGGATGATGCTTTCTTAAAAGGGTATCTCGAAATATTCCGATCGCTTACTTTTTAGTTTGCTTATTAATTAATCTGTGATGTCGTAAATAATCAAGAAATAACATAATTTAAATAATTTCGTCTCGTCAGTTTTTTAACATGGGATAAAGTTCACGAGACGGAGCAGTGATTCTTTTTACGATTACGCTGGAGTCTGAGAGGAGATTCTTAATCTTTATGGGCTAGGACATGTTGTAGGTAAAAGCATGGCCCAATTACTCGGTTCCCGTCGTGACAGGAATATAATTATAAATAATAAATTGAAAGGAGTATTTTAGAAATCATAAAAAGAAGATAGGCCTCTTAAATAGCCCGCGAAGGAAGACTGAAATTTTCATCGAAGCTTCAATCGGGATTTCAATTAGGTTACACGCTATAATCCCAGCGATAAGGGCATCAACCTCATGGTGTTTCGATCAATCGATTTGCCGCGGGGCTTCCCTTTTCTTTTGACGTTCAGCAAGGTATACCTTTCGTGAATTGCATTTTAAAAGCAAATGCACACCGGCGTGGTTAGTTGTGCGCGTCAGTCCATTGGCCAGATCGCCCTTTGACCGCCAGAGCGACAGGGAGGAGAAGGAACGAGGAAGGGAGGGCGGTACGGCTGGCGAACCGAGTACGTGGTTTTATCGATTTGTCAATTTGGAACGGTTTCCTGTCGGCGGTACGGAATAATTTACCGTCGGCCAGCATCATGACATTGGGCTCTGTCTGTCACTCTTTCCTCCCTAACTCCGCGCGTACATAAAGACGAATAGATTGCCATCCGACTCCTCGATACCCACTTCTACGTCGTCATCAAACCCTATTGTGCTCGAAGGCTGCCAACAAGTGTTCCGACTGTTGGAAAGAATTTCACGAACAGCTAGGTTCGATGGTTACATTTCCATTCGAAAAATAAAGGCACTCGAATCTCTAACCTAAAATTATTACCCAAAACGGTACGAAGGAAAGATACCCGGTTGCTTTGTATACCCATGGGTGTGAGACGCTGTACAATAAAATAATTTCAGGAATGTTCTATACGATATCACCGGCAACATCGGTTCGGAGCGTGGATAGGAAGGAGGTACGGTTCGTTGCAACTTTTGGCAAGACAGCTCGGTATTAAATTTCGCAAGGGGGCTTGGACGTCGTTCTCGGTTTAACAAGCAAGTTTGCCGCGATGCTCGAAAGCGGAAATTCGTTGCAGCGTGTAGGAGAGGCGAGAGCAGAACGAAAAGCAAAAGAGGTCGCGGGTAAGGAAAGACGCGTAACGGTTCGATGTGGAAGATCGAGGGGTTCTCTTTTTGTCGGAGAGCAGTCTATCGATCTCGACGGACCGCGCACGAGATCCCTCATTCTCGGTGGACCGAACGACTGCCGTAGGATTAGAAGAAGAAAGACGCCCCGTGTTACGTGTCGCGCGGCTGCACGCGAAAAAGACGGAGCGCGAAGGGTATAAGGGTGTTCGCTGGAAATAAGGAGGGAAACCGAAGTAGAGGCACGGGATCGAGACCGCCGGGAGAAGATTCATCGTTGGCAGCTTGCCGTAGTTTTTTCTTGCGGTGAGCAGTTCCTAGCGATCGGATATCCTTTCTGGGCTCCGTTCCGAAGGTCTTCCAATATCGGTCATGCCGTATGAATCGGTTCTTTCTCTTCTTCCCCGTTTCCAGAAACGGCGGCCTTCCGTTCGCGATTAAATTGCTTCTCGTCCAGTGGGTTTTCACCGATCCCTCGATTGATTTAACGACGCGACTGCAATCAGTCCGTTCGAGTACATAAATCCTCCTAGCTGCCACCTGACACTTCTTAAGGACCGATCACGTATACCCAACGAACGCTATCGAGCGACAAACCTTGGGACGATGCGCGAGAGGCGGAAGGTTATCCGATTCTTTCGTCAAAACGAAGATTAGACCGAAGCCGTTCGTTTATGTAAAGCGGCCAAGATCGAACACGCCCCAAGGTGTGTTAGCGCTAGAATTTACCATCTGGTGTTCTCCTCGGTGTTTCGATAAAATTTTCAACTGATCTCGGCCCTCGATCGCGGATAAGATTGAAGGTGATCTCCAAGGTATACGTAGGGATCGGTTTGGGCGCGAGACACGGGCGTTCACTGGAAGCAGCGTCGGAAAACGAGCAACGTCGGTTGTGGCGAGGGACGGCGTCTTCTCAGAACTACTTAGCAACTTCCGAAGGCTCTCGGCATCGACGTTGAAGAGTCAATTTTAACTTTATCTCGGTCGAGTTTGTGGCCCTCTCTCTTTCTAACCGACGCCGAATACGTTTTCTCATACGTGCGGCCAGAAGTGGCGAACAGGGGCAAGATACTGTTCGTAAGTTTCATAATATCGGCTCGAACGGGATGAATCGCGATAGCGCTGATATTGTAAGAGTGCTGACGGGTTATCCAGCTTCGGGTTATGACATCGATACAACATACACGCTTTTCACTGGCAATCGAGAGAGTGAGAAAGAGATGAAGTTCTTCGAAGAGAAAATACGAAGTCGCTTGAAAATTCGAACGCGATGGAACTGGAATTCTGTTCTAAAAATGAAGGAAGCTTGTTGGTAGCATCAACAAATCTTCAGAGCACCTTTCAATATCCTGAACGTAAAGTACTTTGTGAACATAAAGTACTCATCTACAGCTAATAAAAGGGGGAGACACGGTAACACGCGCAACGCAACCACCGTACGGAAATGAAATTTCGCTGGGAGAGGTACACGATTACTTCGCTGTTCAGCGTCGTATCGCCATGGAAAATTGCTGCGTTCGTCATTAATTTAATATAACCGAGATAAGGTTGAACGGAGACAGGGAACGTGCGCGAGAGCGAAGAGGAAACGAGGACGACAGCTGGGAATGCCGAATCTGTTGGAGCGAAGAGTGATTGATCGGCGAAAATTACTGACAGATTGATGGAAATTAATGGAAAGCGCAGGTGGAAATTAATGGCTCGACTCTCGTGAACCACAGGAAAGTTAAAATGCCACTCGATCGACCGTACACGTATAAATTCAGCGTTCGTATGACGCGTATATCGGTACGCGAGTGTAAGTATGATTAAATTTATGTGCGGCTGCAAAGTGTTGGGATTAACGACCGAATGGTTTCGATCAAAATTCCAGGCAGGATCTGTTCGCGGGAACGCACGATTTCTACGATATTTCACGCGCTTGTCGTACGGCATTATGAAAAACGAATATTTGATTTTCGATTATTAGACGGTACACCACGATCGTGAAATTTATATCGGTACGCAATGGGATAAAATCGCTAAGGTGCTATGAAAACATGTAACTATAAAGCTCAGATGAAAATGGATATTTTAAATCGTTATTCAATGTTAATCGAACAATTTTGAAACGTCAAAGAATTTGGCACATATTTTGCTTACTTGGACACTGTCGTAAGCGGTTTACGTTATGGCGATTCCAAAAGATGCTCGGTTGCTCCTTGTGTACGTCTTCGGTTCTTTCGCCACCCAGTTTTCCTCTGTCAAATCGCAAACCATCCCAATTGTTATTCCGCGATTTAATTGCCCAGAAATCATAGCGATACCTCATGCTAGTTTAGTAGAGTTCTTGTTTGGTAACCACCGAGTTTCGACCGTAAGTTCGAGACTAGATTTTGAGGTTGCACACGCGTCTTGTAACAATGCGGTTGCCACGACATTTCCGACAACGTCACTCTTCGTTCGCCAAGGAAAAAGCTTTTCCACGGAGGTCGGCTGCTTTTCAAAGGGCCAAAGGTATCTTTCAATCAGTCCGAGAAAACGACTAACGAAGAAGGAGAAATAAATTCTATTACCTGGAATGAAAGCACCGCTGGAGGTACAAACCTAATTATGACAGTGATCGATGAGATGTAAGTCGACACTCCTTTTAGTCTATATGCGTAATGCTCCGCTTTTTCTTGGCAATTAATCGTGTTCGTGCTGGGAACATTGGCGAAGCGATTATCTGAATTTTAATTGGGTTTCGGAAAATCTGTCTCATCGTGTGACCACGTGCTAGCGATGTTAATCGAAATTAGAAGGAAACATTCGTTGAATTTAACGATATCGGTGACCGATACAGTTCTGCCGCATGATGCATTTCGCTTCACGTTCACGCGTGTAAAAATATCGATCGAATAACGCCTGGTCGGCCTATTAGCCGCTGGAGGAAACAACCAGCTAATTTTTTCGGCAAACAGCGTCACAATCTCGATGCTGTTTCCACCATTCGTGACGATTGGCTGTCCCTTGAATCTTGATGAGTATTTTTTTTTTATCGCCAGTTTTTATTACGAACAGGCGACATCGACGTGGAAAAATACAGTTAAAATTAACTAATAAATAATACTAACTTCTGTCGGTCTACCCTTATATTCTATTATTTTATTAAAAAGATTTTATAAGTTTCTCGTCAATTCACGCGTCTGTTACCCCATTCCTCTGGTCGGCTCAGCTTTAAGGACTGAAAAATGGATCTCAGAGTTCAATTTGCTCATCTGGGTGAAAGCACGATAAATAGGTTTTCATCTCGCTCGTCCTACGAACAAGAAGCCACCTGTACTTTTCTTTTGCCAACGGAAAATGAGGCTACTCTAGCGTCCAACGTGTTGCTTATTTTTATTAGGACCGATTGTGTCGATCCATCTGTGCGACAGAATCGATCTACGGTACGCAGCGTTCACGGCGCCGGCGTACGTTTCAACGGGAAAATAGCTTCTCGCGACGTAAATGACAAAATTGAAGCGCGAGAGAAACTGCAGCATTTTTTATTCCTAGCTTCGACGGTGGTTGGAACCCCTCCAGTTGATTAAAAAGTAACCACAACAGCGGAAGCATTTTATTCCAGTTCGGTAAACTAAAGTTGCGTTTACCTTTTTCTAAGTTAAACTTTCGATGTGGTCGTTTGTTTTGAAATGTTCGGTTGTAGCGTATGAAGATCTAAAAATAGGTCAGGAGATAACCATGGTTACGGGTAACGAGATAGATCTTCGCGACTATAGCAGTTTAATTATAGAGGCTTCTTTTCGTTAGGGTAGGACGGAGATATTGATTTCGCAACGATAGCCCGAAGTATCTGGAAATTAAAAACTTCCACAGAATCCTGCTCGCTTTTAAGCTTCTTGACGGATCTCGGCGAACAAAGAGAGCCGACTTGTCGCCTCGTTGCCTCGGCCCGACCTTTGCAGATCAAGGTAAAGGGAGACGCGGACGTTGAAGCCTCAAAAGCTCGCTCCTACGAGTTGCACGTCGTCGAAACAACCTATTAACGACCAGACTGGAAGAAGAGAGGCAAACCAACGTCTTTTCCACAGAAGACCGGCTAGGAGCTTGACTTCCGTAATACGAATAGTTCGAATTTCGCTGGGCGATTCCTATCTAACTTCTTCCTTTTACAGGTGCAATCAATTTAGATCTGCGTAAATAATTTTCTGGTCCGTTTGACGCGGGGTTCTCGTTCCAAGGCAGGTGGTATGCGACGGACTGAAAAATGCCTCGTTAAAATTGTAATTCTGCCAAGTTCCATCATAGCGACCTGCCCAGGGTGCGCGAACCGTTAGATTAATGCATCCAAGATATTTTATGAATTCCGCTTGATATTAATTACGACACGAATAAATATGTAGCATCAGCCCCCCGCGTTCTTTTTTGTTTCTTATATATTTTCGTCACTTGCGATATTTAGCACCTTTTTGAAAGCACGAGCAAGTTAAACAAGAGCGAGGGTATCTATTAACTTGTCCAAAGCGGACAGTTTCGCGAGCTGGACGAAATCGAAGGTTTACGGGCGGGACCTTGAGGGCCATAAGTTTCCCAAAGCGATCGAACTTGAAATACGACTCGCGTGGTGACGCAGAACGAATTAATCTCTGGCGCGAGACCGGAAGACCGGGTTGGTTATAGAATTGGCCGAACCGGCTGTCGCAGTCGACAGAGCGAAGGGACGATGGCCTGAAAGGACTCGAGCTACAACGGGAACCTTGAATGTCGTTCGGAATGAAAATTGGTATAGACGTCGTTCGCTTGCACGGGCCCATATTGTATGACACCGCGAGATTCCGATGATTTATTACGTAATATCACGGGTACGCCGTAGACCCCAACCCCTTCTCGTCCCTCGACCACCCTCTCCTCCGCAATTTCTGTAGCTCTCCCCATTCTCTCCGATCTTTCTATTGACGTCGCGCTACACTTGGACACTTTCCAATTGAGAATTTTACTGTAAAGGGTCCATCGACTAAAAGAGAATCACCGTGGTGTCCTGGTTCACGAGATGAACATGCTTCTCGCGCTTTCTAACGCCAGCAGCTGACAGGGTTCGCGGTATAGATGGTGATCCTTTGTTACCTTTGTTTCGAGGGACGGTAGTTTACAATAGTAGGCGCGAGTGATATCCGTGCGTTGCGGATGACACGTTTGAGCGTGAATGGCTGGCGTTGCCGCATCCCGTTTACGAGAGCAAAGCGTTTCTTGTCAGGTACAATTAACAGCAGGATAGGTGTAACATGGTTTATACGTGACTCGCGGAACAGAACCTTCCGATTTTTCACGATGAAGCTCCACGTCGATCGTAAATGAACCGTTACCACTATGGATGCTCGCAGTCTACCCTTGGCCGTCCGTGGATACTCTGCCAAATGTGCGGTACTCGACCTTTTTTTCATCCTCACCCTCGACTCAACCACCTTCTCTCATTTTCAGTTTTCCGTTCTCTATAGTTTCCCACTCTCATCCTACGCCAATCTCCACTCCAACTCCAAAGTTTGCAATCGTCTTGCATCTCTCACCTTTGCTTCCCATTCCGACTGCCTCGAATCCGCGACGATCCTCCGCTTCTATTTCTAATTCCAACCGTACGATATTTAGTCAAAGTTTTTACGGGCTTGTCACTTGTCTAGCAACAAAATTTCCGCGAGATGAGAGCCCCTGAAAATGGGGCGCAAAGATTCCGACTCCCGACTCGAAGGGAGGCGCGGGGCATTAACGAGGATCGGGAAAGATCAAAGAGGAGTAGAATCAGCGGATTCGACTGGAAACTTCTCGTCGGCGTTGCCAGCAAAAAATGAAGAGCATTTTCCAATTTTCGTCTGGATATGACGTGGGTCTTAGCCGCCGGAATCCAGAATGCCCGATACGTGATGGCGTTACCGATTTTCCTCGCGAAGGAGGTCGAGCACAGCCGCGGAATGATAACGTTTCCAACGAGTCGGGCCCTCTCTTTCTGTCCTTTCTGTCTCGTACACAGCCGCGGAAAGAGCAACGTCTACGATATGTGCCGTGTCTGCGCGTTGCATCGCCTATAGTTCGGTTTCTGATAAGAAAAGACAAATGTGGAGAGCGGCCAAGCTAGATGGGTAGATTTATCTGCCGGAAATTTCAAGAATATGTATTCGTTCAAGAGTAAGTCAGAAAATAAGGAATTAAGCTAAACCGAGTAAAATTTTATATCCCAGCGGTTTGTGTCAGAATCCCACCTCTACATGTAACGTTTGTTCCAACGAATCGTTCGCGGGAGTTTGTGTTTCCATGCTCAGCCATCAATTCCGATGTAGTTTGAAACAAACAACCGCTTGTTTCTTGTTTCAGCGTGTCGGCGCAACCACGTTGACACAGTCATTCGAATCGCATCGTAGCGCCGTTCGCTTTTCATCCGCGTTTTCCCGCATCTCGTTAGGTAAATAGCAATATTGTGATAGGATTTCCTAATTAACCGAGGTAATGCAAGCGAACCCTTTGCTAGGAGAACGTTTCATCTTTCGACCAGCTGGCAGAGTATTATTCCAAAGGAAATAGTTACGCAAGTAGAGGGGGACAGGTACAGACTAATTGTGTAAATACAGATTTAGCCTGTACTTCGTTCGGATGTCTGTGACGGCGGTATTGCTCGAGTCTCGCGACAGTCGTAAAACATTCAGGCTGCGAGTTTCTCGTCTTTCGGTTGCGCGAGATCAGAGGTTTCTTCTTCAATCCCACCGAGTAGCGCCGGTAATTATATCCAGGATAGATTCTTCGAAATCGAACTTGCGCTACTCTTCGAGAAACAAAAATCGGAACTTAACGATGTAAACTCTCGCGATTTATGTACGACTTTTGGCCATTCCGGCGCCATAAAAATGCAGCTTCGCTAATTTACGCTACGAAATCGTTTCGCTAATCTTCCATACACTGGCTCTCGCGTATTTTATTTTACTCGAACCCGCACGGTACGACGAACGTGCACGCGCACACGCAGCTGCTTCTTATTATCTCTAACAGTAAGTTACGTCTCTCCCCTCGACGGTGTATTCGCGGTACATAGTTAGTTAGATATCAGCGGTTGAGAATTGCAAGTTTACAAACGTTACAGCGCAGATTGCGTCATGAAGTAATTTTGCAAGTATGTACACCGGGAGGATGGGCCCGCAGGGAACGCGGCAGATGCACCGACGGGACGTGAACGAAATTACAGAGCACGGGAGAAAAAAGGCAATTAAAGGGAACAGGCCATTTACACGCGGCACATGGTTTTATCAGGATAATCGCGTCGATGAGTAACCGTAACCGTCACCTGAGACACGTTGCGCCTCGTCTCTCGAATAAACAGTACTATTAATTAGCGGAAATAGCATCAGGGTTGACACAAAGGGATGCAGAACGGATAGTCTCGAAACTGATACGCGCGGCTGAACCTCTTCAACCGTTTCATCGTCCGTGTTCTATTTGCGATGTGTTTGCGCGCGTTTGCGTATATGCGTTTTCAATTAACCGACGTAATTAGCCGGATATATCAACACGGGATCGAACGTTTTTACGCTGGTTAAAAAAAAAAAAAAAATGAAATGAAAACGTGGTTCAACCATTTTCAGTTACTCTATATTCGTTGTCAAGACCGTGTCAATCCTAATCCTACCGATTTACTATATTAGAGCTGGAAACTTTTTGGAATGAAGGTTGAAGTCGACACCTAGTGTCTGGGTTAGGGGTTATATCGGTTATATCGTTAGGGGTTATATCGGTTCTGTAACATTAGAGATCGAACCGAAATCACGCGAGAATCACGTTTGTTTCGGCGTAACGGCGGTGGCTCGTTAACTCGAGGCACTTAAATCACCCAGCACGCGGCCGAAGGAAAGCGCGGTTTATGTAACGCGTCCACGCCGAAGTATATTGCGCCGCACGGTGAATTATACTTCATTTACGCTGGGCAACGATTAATAGCCATTAGTCAATGCTAGATCTTAATTAGCGCGAGCTTCCCTTCCCTTAATTACCTCTCACTTTGTCTAGCAATTCTTTCGCTGCGGTGAAACGGAAGTGTTTGCACGGGAAATGAGTTTTTTCAATATTTGCCCATCCGGCTGATAGTGGATTCCGAGTAATTTCATTGTGCGAAAAGTGGTGGACGGTGGTTAAACGCTAGACGTTGAAATAACTTTAACCGTTGTGGACGTACGGAAGGAAAACTTTCCAGGCTACCATATTGTACAGAAACCTATTAAGGCCGCATTCTCGTTTTCCCGAAGAGGCGAGAAAAATACGACACAACTATAACGAGAAACTTTGCACACATTCCACGTCTCATCTGATCATTTGATAGCCCTTCCACGAACCACTGCTATATTTGAATGTGAGACATTTCTTCGAGTTCGCTCATATTTGATCAGCGGGGGCAAATAATTAAAGCTTCCCCTCTTCTCGAGAAAATTACCGTCGAGTCTTTCAATCTTCCTTCGCCATCGTCGAATTTCAAACTTCCCCTTCGTCTGCGACTCACTTCTTTCGTCGACGACGATGCTGCAGCCCGCCGTTAATTGGCAAGATTAACAACCGACGACGCAACGCGTAAAACGACCCTAAAACCTCCCGAGACGCTCTTTTTGGCCTGGGTAACTGGAGTAGCTACAAGTACCCTGGAAATCGTGGCTGGAAGTAACTTTTGTACGCGGCCCCTCTCTTCGCAGTTAGAGAAAAGTTCTCTCGTCTAAAACACTGGAATTAGATTGTCGTTAGAAGTTGTCCGATCGTAAAAGTGCGCTGACATCGTCAATTGGAACCCACGTTAGTGTTAATTTTCGGTTTTCAGGAAGCATCCTGTGGGTAGTCGAACTTGGCGTGCGTTTTTGACGTGTACAGAGAATTTTATAGGACTTTTTAATCGTATACGAATTTTAGACCGTTCTGGGTAGAAGTAAACGAGCATCAGTTCAGAAAGATTTCAGTCCGTGCATCGTGTACCGCACAAGTTTTCTAATTAAGTACACCTAATGAGGAAACGCGCGGTCTCGCCGTCCGTGTAAATGGCAACGTCTGCAGCCGCGACCACGCTTCGCGTAACGCTGTTGCATACAAACCGCCGCTATTTGCGGCAATACCGGAAACTGACATACTTGTGTTTGTTTACGGGGCCGCCGTCGCCGAGATGGTTGAGCCGGAGGTAAGACGAAAGCACGAGGAATCGTCTGGACGCGTAATGAAATACTAGTGGCTGTTTTACGCCATGGTAAAAGGGTAGGTCGGGTTGAAGCGGGTAGATTAAAACAAGCAAAAATTAAATGTCTCGAATTGAAAAAGAAACAGGAATTTAAAGGCCGAGACTCGTATCGCGCGTTTATAGTCTTCGGTTCGAATGGAGATCGAGTAATCTACAGCAAAGTAGTCCTTCTGAAATTTTAACAGACCGCGTTATGCAACGACGCAGCCAGAAATTCTTTTAAAAGTGTAATCGCATGAACGCAGAAATGCTCGCGGCAGAATTGAATTTCACAATCCAGCAGAAAAGAAGTAATGGGAGGAGGGAACTCCTTACGATGATGGTATGCACGGCATTTTATGCTGCTCTTGAGTTGAACGTTGCCAAGGAAAATTTTATCTTTATTAACTCCAGGTTCCGTTCGCTTCCCTTCCGTTCTTCCTAACTCGGATCTTCGACTGTGCCGACATCGCCGAGTAACGAGATAATTTCGAAGATGGAAAATAGAGAAGTCGTATAACGCGTGCGGACCATCTAAATGGCAACCCTTCAATTTCTTTTTTATTACTACGCTGCGAGCAAATGCATCAGATTGGAATACTTACATATGTATGCACCATTTAATGACGAACGTCTCCCTTAGAGACATTCAACAAAATCCAAGTCCGCGTGCCTTTCAGGACACGCTGAAACGTAAAAATGCAATTGCATTCTACGTGTTTACGTTTCCGTGAATGTAGGTTCGTCGTAGAATATTTCACATTTATTTTCCGTGTCGCGGCGTATCAGCTGCTAAATTACAAGCGCGGAGAAATCAGGAGTTTTATAACCGTTCTGACTTTGCGCGAAAGCATAACAATTTCTTTCGGCGAATCAGCGAAAATCGCAGCGATCCGCAGTTACAACGACGTGTAATAAGCGACTTCGCGCGCGTTATCGCCGTGTCCCGATCGTTGCTTGGAAAATGCGCAATCTCGCGAGTCAGCCTGACGTTTCGTGGTCTTTGGACACGCGAGGATCGACCATCGCACGACGATTGGCGTCGCGAAAGTTCCAGCCGACTTGGTCGATCGTCGATGAGCGTTTGAGGAGAGGGTGACAAACCACTGACGATTTATCGAAACATTTCGACGCTTCATCGGCAGTTAAGATAAGGATTGCGGAGGCTAGAGTGCGCGTGTGGGAAACAGCGCCCCATTACTCGATTCTACGCTCTTCGGACCAATTAAAATGGCAATTCGAGAACATTTGATGCGCCAGTTTACTCGGTAATGCGTGACGATTACGGAAATTTGATTTCGCCAATCCCCTCGCGTACAGAGATGTGTCGTATAAAATTAATAGGAGTAATACATTAGTAAGAGATAGAAAACATACAAAATTTGAAACAATATGCACTGGAATAGAATATGCAACATCCATTACCGGATTGAAATACCCGTAATGAGTGTTGAATAAACAAATGCTTTTAAATGGTCAAAAATTAAAGTCCAGCTGGTTTAAATCTGGTGAACGGGCATCCTAGACGATGTATCGTACACGTTCTTTACATTTATTAGAGAATCATTTATTCAAGAACTATCCGACTACGCGGTTAAAACGTGGTGGTGCTCCGTCATGCATAAACCACATGTGATGTAGAACATGTAATAAACCTTCTCTCAATAATTCATAAAATCGTTTATAGACGAAATTGGCACACGTTCGATGCATTCACTTTCTATTAATAGATACAAAGAGTTACCAGCCACTTTATATAAATAAGAAATGTGAAGTTTCTCGGAGAATAAATTTGCGTTCATTCGCCATCGTTAACATTAACTATAATTTCATTTTGCGATTCAACATCGCTGGAAATTAATTACACATTCCGCCAATAATGTTAACGGCTTCCGTCGGATTACACGGATCTCGCGAATAATGAAATACCGCTGTACCAGGCAGATTTCACGATCCATAGCGCGTCGGACCGTGAATTTAGATGACGGAAAGAAGGAACGGGGCGTCTCGCCAAGTACTACGTGGAACCTGGCCAAGTCTAGCCAGGAAATTTCAGGATCGACGGTACTTCCGTTCATCGTCGACCTTCGCCGATTCTTATCGTTCTCCCGCGACTTCGGTCGCTTTTATAGCACCCTTACGCGGACTCTCACCCCGATATGCAACAAGAATAGCGCAAGGATGTTTACTAACATCCCATCGATCCGGTTTCCTGCTCTTGCTTTCGCTTTCTTTAGCTGTGTCCCAAGAGAAATAAATGAGAGGTCGTCGAGGTGGGTGGTACCACGTGGAAAATACGATGAACTCTTGTTATAGGGATAATTTATACGATTTATATTGACTAGAGATTTAAATTACAAAGTAAATCGACAAAATCGCTTAAGAAAAATCGTACATTTTAATTGACGCGTTCCAGGCAGGTGCTTAGCAGATTAAGTTATATCAAACGGTTCTCCTTCTTGCGGAGGAATCGATCGCCGCAATTCTCCCGTGGTCCGCCAACGAAGAAAAAAATCTCGTTCATCCTTGAACCTTTGAGATTGATTTAAGCCGGTATATGATGACGTGATCTTTCAGCGGGAGCCTTTCGAAAAATCGTAGGCACTGAAAGGGGCGCGGATCGGGCGAAATTAAAAAACTCGAAGCCCGGATTACGACCCTAACGGGGAGATTGACGCGCATTATCCGCTCTGTTAGGTTCATTCCGGCCGATTTATCATCTTGTGCTTGCTAATTTTCCCGTCGCTGCGATCAAGACTCGACCATCCCATCGACTCGGCTTCCCCCAACCCGCTATTTTTGCTTACATTTATCGAACGAGACCAGCTCGCGCCGCAGTCTATCCCGAGTTTACTCTTACTCCCAATTTAGCCCACGTAATTCGCACCTGACTCATTTACAAGTTTAACGAACGGAGCTTGTCTGGCGCGCTCACAAAGGCGTCGACCTTCTCTTTGTTTCTGGTTGATCAGCGATATTCCACGGCAGCGTTACGGCCCCTTTCAATTTTTTAATTCCAATAATTCTTATACTTTTTTTTCCAGGTGTTCAGAGTGGGAAAATGAATTCGTTTCCAGCACGGCTCCAACTGCTGCGACCGCAAATAAGCGATCAAAATTCTGTTCCCCGTTTTTTTCCTTCTACGGACGACGACTGAACATTTCTGGATCCAGCGAAGCGTGCCGAAGTTGGTGGAAATCTCATTCGACGGAAAGAGTCACGCGACGTGTACGACAGATACTGGACGTGGACCTTTCTATAATAAAACTTCCACGTGTTCGTTTTGCACGGCGTTCACGTACGCGAGGTCAGGAACGACGGGGTTTCGTCGGTCGAGCGTCGGTGGGAAATTTGTTCGACGTTGAAAACGAAGGAGCTTCGAACTTTTCGTCATGGAAATCAACTTTGGATCTCTCTCCTCCCCATGAGCACCTCATATTCGCTGCAACCTTCGGACAAAGTCTACCAGACGCGAATCTTCGTTTAGGAATGAGCGACGAGGAGGCAGAGTTCCTCGTTGCTTATGGCCCGCTCCGGAGGAAGATGGATCGCGCGCATAAGGTAATTCCGCCACGGAAAGAAGGTAATACGATTTCTTTCGAGCTACACAAGCTTCTTCGCGCCTCGTATGTACCTACTTTATTCTCTCCCTATTATAGCACAGATTAGGACGCGCTTCAACGAGGGTATCAACGCTCCCGTGTGAGTAATTTCAGAAACGTGCGTTCTCTCGTTGCCTCATTTTTCACCTAAATCCGCATTAGGGGTACTCTAAATGGAATCACTCGACACATGTTTCTTTCACTCAACGTCCGCAGCTGTAGCTATAAACATCCTATAAGAATTTTCTACCTATTCGTATTTAAGTCGTACGTAGTTGAAATCCAAGCACAAGATGCCCACGCAATCCTGAAGGATGAGGGATGGAGGAGTTCAATTCGGCGCAGAAAGGATCTCCCCGTGGAACGAAACGATCTCGGACAGAAAATCTTTTCTCATCAGCAGTCGATGCGCGGGGGTGCGGCACATCCTTTCGCTTTCACTTTTGTCCGTTCGTTTCGTTTTTCCCTCGCTCCTCGGTTTTCATTCCGAGGTACACCCCGACGATCCGAATAACGCCAAGTCGAGTGCACACGGTCACCGATTCCTGCCGATGGTGCTGACACTTCGCTCCTTTCGTGTCGGCACTTTTCTATCCGGTTTAATTTCACCTTCGAACGAGCAGACCGAAAAGGTGTCGGCGAGAAAACGATGGGTACCTAGGAAACCCCGGACCACCGAGACTTATCCGTCGCGGCGGATGGAGTCACAAGAAACCGTGTCGTTCCTATCTTTGTCCCTAGTCAGCTCGATAAAGGTGACGCCCGGGCGAGAACAAGACGAACCACGAATCTTCTCGTTCTCGTAGGCATCGGGAGAGCCGTTGTTCGTAGATGATGAAGGCGGCTAGGGAACCAAGGAAAGAAATATACAAAGCAATTTCCATCCATCAAGCCCACCTATCGCCGATCTTCTGCCGAGGCGAGCACGCTCTCCCCGTTCGTCCGTCGCGTTCTCGGATTCTGCCAAGTATAAATCTCTTTTATCTGTCGGCGCATAAAGAAGTGCGTACCTCTCACGACACGGGGTGAGAATTTTTCTTTCGTATATTTCCATGTAACACCCTCCTGTCGCTTGCGAATTCTGGCGACGAGCAACGGATACTCGACGTTCGTTAGCTTCGGTGAACACAATTTCCTCTAGTTTCGAGTTAATTGTCATGATACATTCCACCGAAAAGACATACGTACAACGACCGAGTCTAGCCGTTGGCTGTAACGTATACGGGAAGGTTTGCATACACTCGGGATAAACCGTGCTCGAGGAGAGGGAATATCGTAGCCACTCAAATTATTTTGCGTGGAATGGAAACTAATTACGGGTGAGGACAAAGTTATCTATAGGCGAGAGAGCTGGGGCCACTTCGAAAATGCGATGCAGTTGCACCGTCGCGATTAGATCGAAAGTTAGCCAGTCGGGACGGGCGACAAGCGGTCAGTGTTACGATAAGTTGCCGCGAAATTACGTCCCCTGGGCGAGACTGTAAATACTTTGACCGGAAAATTTCCATGGAACGGAAGGCAGGGATGGGGCTTACTCTGCACTTTCGTTTGAGTTACGGGTTTAGTGGTCGCGATGACGACGCCTGGCCTAATGAGAATGCGAGAACATTCGGGTTGCAAGCACGCCCGGGAAGATGGTCGATGTCCGCGTCGATTCGATGCTTGTTTAGGCTCGGCAAACAAACGCGCGGTTACCGTGCAATTAAATCATAGCGCTGGACGCTTAAGCTTCACGAGCACCGCACCGTTTCGTGCATTCATCGATTCTGCTCCGAAGCGCGACGCCTCTTGACCAGGCCTCTCGGAATGAACCACGAATTCCATTGTTTTGTCTGTTTGGCGGGTAATCTCGATAGGTTGCCACGGAAGCGTAGTTAAGTAAATGTTCCCTGTTGTCTCTCGGTCCATCGTGTTTTTCGAGTAATCCACAAGAGATCCGGGAGGAAGCCTTGGAATCGTACAAAGTTTATTTTTACGCTCGCTGAATCCGGGGCTGCTCTGCTAATAGTATTTAAGTATGATTTTGTGTTTACTTAGCTTGAAATGATAATATCTGGAAGGGGTCCTTTAAAATTGCAATGCCATTAGAAGCAAGCAATCGTCGGCGTACGGTGAAACGCAACAGTTACCTAACTCTTCGCGTTTAATCGTGGCAACCTGTTAAACGTTTGCATCCGCGTGATAAAGTGGTTGGATGCAAAATAATAAGAGCAGAACGGAATCCCATTCTTTCCATTATATTTCAGCAGAGAAACGTGTAGAGTGGTGGAGGAGGAATATTTTCACTGATACGAAGAGTACCAAACGATGCGAAGAGTACCAAACGATGCGAAGAGTGTAGGTATAAGAGATTTGTCGAGGAACTGCAACAGGTTGTTCATAGAAGTATTCAGATGAGAAGATTATACACATATTACCCTCGTATTAATTTTTATATGGCGCCACTTTAATAAAACTTTAACTGCCTGTAACTGTTAATATCGTATCTTCGTTTTTACGAGCTGAATATCGAGATTTAGAGGAGCTTGTAGCCTTTATCCTCACTTTCGGGTATGGTACGTATAGGTCTCTTTAGAAGTGTCTTCTATTTCATACCGTGACATTTACGCATGAAGAATGCGATAAGTATCGGTACAAGTTTCCAAAGTGCTAATTAAACAGATATAAATTCCAAAATGAAAATTCTTCCCGTTTATTCGACGCAATTAAATTTTTTTTATGGGACGGATAATTCATTTTCTTTCCAAAAAACATAAAAGTGCATTAACGGAAAGCTGCGAGAGTTCTTACGTTTCAGAGAAGTTAACGCCTTTTTCAGCGAAACTTGTGGAATCATTGTCGAGTAATGCTTTTACAGATCGCGCTGGCTCGCTCACGCAGTTTGCCATTTTCCCACGATACTTATTCGATTAATTAATTTTCCGCAATTAACTCCATTGGACGAATATCGTTCCGCTTTATTAGGGTTTAATTGGCACTTACTCGGTCATTATATAGTCAGTAAATTCATCACCCTTTAACGCAAAGTGTACGGATGTAAAATTATAGACAAATAAATTAGAGTTCCATACGTTCCATGGATTCACGGTATCGCAAATAGATTCTGCAAATAGGACGTAACGTTAACGTGACATCAGTCGAGCGAAACTTTTCACTAACTGTGCGCCTATACGTATATGTATACTTAATGTTTCGCATTATTGGAGTATGCAGGTGCATTTGTAACACGAGTAGGAAGACGAAGTAACTCGGAATCTCGTCTGGCGCAACTCGAAACGTCGGAACGAGCAAAGTTTAGCGAATGATACAAGTTTCGACCCTTTACAAGTTTCCCGGCTATATAAAACGACGTAATACCGCTCACTCGACGCGGGGATAAAATACTGCAGCATGCGAGTCGCATAAAAGAACGCGTGTCGCATGGAGCGAGAACCGCGGAGAAAAAAATTCCGAGCTGCGAAAGACGTTACTCGGTTCTATCCTTTTTTCCCCTGCGCGTACTGTTTTTCCTTTGGCTCGCGCTGTTAATTACTTCGCTTTATCCTCTTTCTGGCTGCTATTTTCGCGTTCTGCCGCCGGACTTTTGCGTAACTTCGGTCTTGAATAAGATAATTCAGGAACGATACGCTCTGACGTGCACGAGGAAGAGGGTGGTGCGAAATCAAACGGGAAGGCAAAGGCGAACAGAAAGTAAAGTTTGGGGGTGCACCGACGAAGCAACGACGAGGAGAGAGAAAAAACGCGTGGGGTTGGAAAAAAGAGATAAGGGAGAAAGTGGAGAACGAAGCTTAGCCGGGTGAAAGGCGAAGTAATTAGCAAGAATGTCCTTGTAACATTGATACATTGTTTGCATGTACAGGACAGAGCACGTAACTGCATAAAAACTTCGATAACTGGTTAAATATTGATTTTAACGAAAATTGCTATGGAAAAATGTGTTGATATATATACGTATCGTATATATGACGTTGCTGGCTCGCTTCGAAACGGAAATTCTCGTTGCGAGAGAGCCTGAACTTTCCTCTTCCATTCTGGCTCTCTCTCTCTCTATTCGCGGTACCGTGAATCCTAACGAACCGACGAGACGTGGTGCTTCTTCGATGTGTTTTCAATCGATGTTAATGGGGATACCGGAACACGGGGCGAGATCCTCGAACATGATCGGGCGCGTTCGGCCGAGAATGAGAACTAAAGGCTCGCTCTCTCGTTTGCGCCTCGCAGAAGGATCTCGCCTCTTCATTCTTTTTTTCTCACGGTGCTTGTTCAGGTGGCGGCTTCTTTCTTCGGGGTTCCAACCTAAAACACGGTATCGTTCGCTAGGAAAAGAGTCAGGCGATGTTATTACACGTTGTTCGTTTAGGTACTTTACACAGAAGAGTCAAAGATTAAAGGCAACATTTATTTATTTCTCATTCTACGGTTTCTCGTTACGCAGAACTTGGTGTTTGCTATTTTTCCTCACTCGAATTCTGAAAACTTAATTGCATCCTGGTTTACATATTCCTCCAATTAATGAGTGTTTTTCGTACAACACTTCTACCAGATGCAGCCTTAACCGCCCTTGATTCGAAGCTGCCAGCTTCGTCGCTCTCTGGATTTCTTCGTAGGCCATTTAGTTCGATCCCTTCGGAAAATGATTTTGGAACTGTTTCCGATGCCACGTTACGCGGGGGTTCGAGTAAATTACGGACTTCCGTTTCTCGCAAGACGCGCTTCGACCTCGTTGCCCAGGACGAGTTTCGAAGGCCCTTGGAGCGTGAAATGTTTCGCGTTCCACGGAAAAATTGTCGGAACGTTGATGAGAGAAGCTATTTTTCAGGGAGAATTCGTGAAATTTTTCTGCGAAAGGATTCGACGGAGGTTCGTTTCGAAGTCACGTACGTAGAAGATCTCCGTGGCAACTTGGTTTACCAATCCGTAGCTGAATATATGAATTCGTGGATTGGGGAACTCGGGATGATATGGACATAGCCAAGTTTACTCTTCAAAATAAAAAGGGGAGCAAGGTGCAGAATACAATTGCAAAGTCCGATGCATTTGTTTGATTCTCTTACTTTTTGGGAAATATTTTCTTTGCTCCACCGGGCGAGATTAAATTTTGATATTTCCTTATCGAGGAGAACAACTGATTGAAACGAAATAAATTTTAGAGTCGATCTTTTGGACCGTGCAAATATGACGCACTCGAAACGAATGACTGCGTATGTAGATAACAAACGAGGGTCAATAGTAGACTAATTAATTCGCCGACGCAGTTTAACTCTGCGCGCGGTTCAACTTTGTCGCTGAAGCACGTACCGCTCGACGGAAGGTTTGGATAGCTCTCGAAAGGCTAAAGGTAACAGTTAAAGTCAGAAAACTGATCTCGCTTTTCCGAGGGAACTTCTAAAAATATGTCTGCATTCAGACATTGGGAACGCGGAAGAGGGCAGAGAGATCGATGTAATTGCTCTAATTTTCCGACTTCGAAAAGGAGGAGGTTACTCAATTCGACATATATATATATTTTTTTATGCCACGGAAAATGATACAAATACAGACAGACGAAGCAGATTTATTACGGAATCGCAGAGTTGTTCCCAAGTCTGAGAAAATTACTGCTCTATTTCTGTGTATTCTTCGATTTTTCAAAACGATTCCGCGCAAACGCGGCGTAAAACGCTCTTGATAGACAATTAATACAACTTCGAGGTGTATTAATCTTGCTCGAGATTGAACGGGAGTTCGAAACATCCTTTCTTTTTTAAAGATCACCGCTCCCAGTTATGTCGCGTAAAGGAGTTAACGTTGAACTTTGGGAGACTAACGAAGCAAATTCATTTCACCGAAGATTAGTTTGGCGAAGAACGTATTAGATTTTCGGTCGTTAGCGCGTTCATTTTCCCCACCGTCGACAGAGAAAACACCAAGTCCCCGAGCTGTTCGGCGGGGCTGCCTTCGTTTCGTTCTGAATTAGCGAACTCGAAATTAATTGAATCCGGGGTGCGTTACTATTAATTCGGGCCGTATCCGAACGTGAACTAATTGCGTCGCCTGTTCTCTTGGAAACTGGGTCTCTCGACGACTAGTAACAGGGAAAGACCGCTTCACGGAAAAGCCTCGCCAACCCGTTAAAGAGTACCAGAAAAATGTTGTCAACTTTTTTAAGCATCGCAACTTCCATGTTCGCAAATAACTTGCGACACGACGAGTTAACAATAATGGTGCTCGCTTTGTGGCATCAGCGAGGAATTAAGACCACGAGTAATTAGGAAAACAGCTTCTTTGGTTCGTTACGCCGCGAGTAGAGGCATTGTCTGAAAAAGTCAAAGGGCTGACGCTCTTTCTCGACCTATGGCAAACACCTGGCTTATTCTCCGCTGGCGGGAGTTACTTTGTGCACGCGCAAAATTCCTTGAAGTATTGTCAGGCCGCGAATAAAAGTATCCGACTTCTGAAAAAAAGCTCACCATTTACGCGAATCAAAAGGCACCGATTTAAATGTTAATCGAGAGTCTTTTACGTTGGCATATTAGGCTTCTTTATTTCGCATCGTGTTGTTTGCATTGCTAAAAAATAGAAGAGCAATTTAAAGCGATTTAATATCTATTTCAGCTATTACTTTAATCAATTCTTCTTAGATAGACTCATCGCATCGTATTCTGTAAATTATCAAGCATTCAGTTTTGCTTGGATCCTGCATCATGGCAACGAGTTCATCTCAAGGCGTTTATTTTAAGACCAAGGGGTTGAAATGCGATCGTTGCATTAAACATTCACGTTCTTTGCCTACGTCAAAACTTACGAATTTCCATTTTCGTCTCAGTTTTATAGACGTCTTGCTTATTCGACCGTAGCTGTGAAACTGCATTCTTTCCAAACGGTCCGAATCCGGAACTGAAGTGTCACCGAGCTGTCCGTCGAAAGCATTTTAGCATGCGCGCCCGAACTTTTGGAAATCCGGTGAAAATTTTTCCAGAGGGAACAGAACCTGGATAGTGGAAGTTGCATTCGTTGAAATCTGCACGGAAATATTTGACAGGGTTTCGAGATTTATGTATCCACATGACCTAAATTGTGCAGGATTTTCCGGGGTTGTCGTCCTAGGCTTGAGGAACTGTGCGCCTCAGAAATCGGAAACTCGGACTCGAATCGAGTAAAAGGATAAAAAACGTGTATAACGGTCATCTTTTCTCTCATTAAAATTTCACTGCTTGTCTTCTAAACGTTCTTTATGTACTTCAATTTGCGTTGGTCTCCGGTTCAATTCAATTTGCTGTCTACTTCCAAGAAGTTATTTAAGCAGTGTATTTCATCTTTCTTAATGGTGGTTAAGAAAACAAATTAAACTTCCTTCGCTCGAGGATCTTGTTTTATTTACTTATCGTGGAACATATTGAGCGACCCGTGGTTTCAAGACAATCAACATAGTAGATATCAACGGGCAACCGTTTCGTTTTCATGAAGCAACGGTTCGAGTCGACTTAGTGTCTTACGTGTTCCAGCGTTCCTGGAAGATTGAAATGTCCCTGTTTCTGGCATGTGAGATATCGAGTCTCTCGAAGTTTGAGACGTTGAAACGAGAAGTTTGTTTGATTCCGACTCTGTATGACCACTGGCTGGACGTACTTGCGGACGCTGTCGTCAACTGGACACCTATTCGTTGGCGATGAAAATTATTTCGAAAGTGTCAAGCGTACGCGACACCAGAGCAAGGTCGAACGACTTGAAAAAGTAAATTCTGTGACTTTTGCGAGTCGATTTCTGCATTGTGTTTCTCCTCTGTCGAGCATCCCTCAAGAGTATTCTCGAGAGTGCCTTTGTCGAGGACAGGCGAATAAAAGCAAGTTAATGAATATCGAGATCATCTACACAATGACAGATTGCGTCAGATCTATTTCAGGAAATTGATTTATGTATTTCGATAATCAACTCTTGGTTGGACAAACAGCTTGATCGTCGAATGAATAATTAATCCTGTTTTTCTAATTTAGCGTTCAAGGTGTAAGCAAATATTGTTCTTGTTTATGAGAAAAATGAAATATTAGCAACAACGCGTTTTCGTTTAGCGAGAGATTGAATATCGTCATTGTTGTAGCATTACGGTGTTCATGGTCTTCGCGTGCGCGCTGACATTCGCAAACAATTATTCCCTCTCAAATATTTGTCAGTTCAACTTTCCTCTCGTTTCTTCAACGAGTGCGCTTAAATAAACACGTATTTCGCATTCGTCGCACGCGAACGCGTCGCACTCGCTTCGTAATATTACGAGGCGAAAACTCGGCTGCATTTTTAGCCTGCTTCTTCGTCCAATTTCGGCGCATGCAAGAAGGCAACCGTTGAGAAAACAGTGTTAAAGATTCGCGCGAACGAAAGGAGTGCGAGAAAAAATGGACCGTCGTCGCCGGGAGTTGGCGAAAATTGCGTTTAAATTAATACTTCGTTGCGAAACTGCTGCGCGAAGGTATAAAAAAGCTGAATGTTTTTAATGATCGCTAATTAGTTCATTCATCGAGTGTTTAGTATACAAGAGTTAATGTAGAACTCATTCGACGTTTACACGACGCTTCGTTCTCTATTCTAAAGGAAAAACCGGAAGAAGGAAAATCGGGAGATACGCGTAAGCGCGGTCGGATCGTTGGACGATGACTAGGGGATGCAGATACAGCCCATTTAATTAAACGCAACGATGATTGCTCGCTAATCGCGACGTTGATTCGAGGAGCGCATTGTTAACGTTATAATGACGACTGGAATTTGCGGGACGAAACGAGCCGGAGCCGAGTAGGATTTCCATTAACCGTAGACTTCATGCACAGCTTTCAACACCGCCGCTTTTGAACGGAGATTTCGCGCGAGGGTTGCTGCGTTTCGCTATGAATTGCGACAAACAGCGAGCGTCTAGGAAAGAAGGAATTACTCAGGACCCGTGTTATAGTTTCAACCGCAACGACGGATTGTAATCCCGGGAAAATATCGTTCGCGTTTTCCCGGGTACTTTTCAGCGGGCCGATGATAACCAGCGCGACAAATTATTTCCTCGAACATCGCTGAAACGAGCAACGCGGCGAATAACGACAAACAGGCCACGATAATGGCACAGCTCGTTGCGTAACGGATGCCCTTGTTCGTCGTGGCATTTTAAGGCAGCGTTGTTACTTGCTCAAACGAATCATCTTTTGGAACACGAATCACTATACGAGAATCAATTTTGGAAATGCAGAGTTCCAATCTACGTTTAGGGTTTCATCCATTCTTGTAAGATTCTGATTGCACTTAAAGCAATGGAATTCACGGTGGAGAATTATTAATAAATCAATCATGGAATTATCGTTTCATTTTCATTTGGAATTGTTACTTATTCAGACAGGTCAATTTGTCATATCAATTAACCTAAACGCTAACTATTTCTGTCCGCTTCAAAAAAGTTCATCCAAATCTCCGATGTTTAATTTTTCAGCTTACGGTACAGAAGACGCGTTCCCTTCTTCATATCTACTTATTTATGCGTAGAGTCATACGGGCACACTGAACATTACGTTCACATAAGATTTATCTAAGCTTTCCGTTACTTTGTGTAAAACCTATCTACGCTGGAGGTTATTGGAAATTCTTTCTACGGCGCGCGTTTTCGGAACACGATACGGATTCTCCGATTCGCTATTTGGAGAACGTGGCAGGGAGCTCGAAAGAATTCTAGATTCCCAGGAAATTCCTGCCGGGACGGAGGGTTTGCGTAACGCGTTTCCATTTTCCGATCCCTTCTCGACCTTTCAGCCGAACGAAGACACGCGGGCAATATGTTTCCGCGATACGAGGGCAAAATTATGCAGCGAGAGACCACCGCGGGAAACTAATCGCCGTTATTGCCGTTCCCTCCTCCTTGTTTCGCGTCCCTGCACGCGTACCATCCATATTCTCGTCTGGATTAGTACGCAATCTGCGTTTAACCCGCGAAAGGGTACGCGTGTGCGACTACTTTTGTTTCCGGATGAGGCAGGCTTTCCCAGAGATGCGAAGAGTTACGAGAGCAACCTTCGAACAATTAATCCTTGAACCAGAAAAAGATGGCCGATTCGTAGCCGAAACAACTTGGCTTAAAACTCGATGACACCTACCTGACATCAGGCTCTCTAAAAACCCTCCGCATAAAACTCGACTTTCCTAGAGGGTGGACGTGATTTTGGGCCCCTACATGTTCGTGGCGCCTTGCATATACTCGAATCGATCGTAAGAAGCGATGCAGATGATTCGCTCGCAGTCTTCCGGCAGAAATGGAAAAGGTGGTGTTCAATTTTCCTTTACGACGATTTGAAAGGCTCCCAAAGCACGGGTTTGTGTACCCATATGTAAAGTATTGACTCGTGTTCTGGACGAAGGTGAAAAATAAAGGGCAGTAACGATAATCGCTCGTGAACGAGTACATCGGGTAAAGGGGGTCGTGGAGAATACGAAATGGAACGTAAATAAAGATTTATTTACGTTCACGGCGGAACGCGTGAGATTTACGTATCGTGTTTTGCACGCTGCTACTTGGGGCTATGTTCGGGGAAAGTGTCGATTCCCCGGGATTAACGTATACCCGCGGGGCCACAGTAAATCACACCGTCGTATAATCGAAGGTACCTCGACTCGGGAACTTTCGTATATTGATGAGAGAAGCAGTTGTTCCGTGAATCTAAATTCCCTTGAAATCAACCTGGAAACCGTGCGACTACTTTGGTGGGTCGAGGAGGACCTTTAACGTCAATGAATAAGATACGCGTTAATGGTATTCGAGAAATACGATATCGAATCTACCGAGTAACTAGTTTAAAAAGTATTCTTCGTATCGTAGTAATTAACACCCATCGATCGAAAGACAAGTTTATCTCGGTTTATAGATCGTGCGTTATAGCGTTAGGGCCAGCTGAACGTAAACGATCATTCAGTTTCCGCAAGAACGTCGACAAGCATTCAGGGACCCGGGAAGCACATTGTAAGCAGCAAACATAGGGTCGTTTGGGGCACGATCAACGGCCTAAGAGAATTGGAATACGGGACATGGGGGCGAATGATGATCGGAGCGGTGCGAATGCCATGCAATCGACATACAAACGTGTCGCTGCGACGAGAGATCGATGTATCTTCTTGGTCTCGTAATCCATCAATCGGACGTTGAAGACAATGGACGGATACCTTCGTATTAGCTCGATATCTCGAACGTGGCCCTTTCCCCGCCATTATAACGTCAGTCAGGATTTCCGGTTCGTTTCATCTCTATCCGGTCGATGATAACCCTCGCCCATTACGCATGCAGACATCGACGGGTTCCTTTCACCGTTCTGTCTCTCCATCCTCCTCGCTTCGACTCGGTTCCTATTAACGTTCCATCTGTTCGATCTCTCCATTGCTTTCCCATCGGTCGTCAACGAGTTCCTGGAGATGGGCGAGCGCGCGCAACCGTCTCTAGACAGTTGCCCCACCACGACAACGTTCGTGCTCGCACGGGTGCATTATGTATGCAACATTGCAATTTGCATCGCCCTCCTATCGTCTGCTCTACGTGTACAGTTCCTTCGGGCAGAAGTGGACGGGAGGTATACCAGGACATGAGCAACGACCAGTTACGTAAGGCTACGGATGTTACGTTTTGTATTAGCATTTGCATGTTTAACCTGCTATCTCCTACTCTTCTATTACTTTCATCCCCTGCTTCGCCGCCCACTGCAACGTTTTAAGTTCGTCGCACTCTTCGCTCGACTCTTCGATCTTCTTCCTCGCTCGACGATAGGGGTGAGGTCGAGTTCGACGTGTAATTCTCGACGTTCGTTTTCTCGTTCTCGAATATCGTTTAGAAGATGATGCGCGGTTCCGGAGCTGCGACTTAAAACTTTAACAAGAGATATCTTTTCCGCGGGCTGGAGTCTCCTCTCGAATCGGACCTCCGCTTTGGCCGGTTACGGGTGCACACACGCGATGGGCTGTGTATGATGTGTGCGAGAAGCCAGTGTATGTATAATACATTTACTGGGTGGATGCCTTAGGGTCCACTTACTTGGAACGAGCTTGGATCGCGAAATATTCGGAGAATGCTTTCGTCTATGCGCTTCGAGGGGAAAGAATGCATGTAATCTAAGTTTGGCCTTCCATCTGCCCCGGAAAACTTTCTGGTTAACTGTTCAGCTTTAGGCTAGTCGCGTTCACTCTTATTCGACTTTTTCGACCGTTGGAACACCGGTTGGAAATCACAAAATACCGTCCGACATGCTAATATCGTCGGTTGCACTCTACTTCCGGGGCGTAAAATATGGGGAGCTAAACATACGAAGTTTGAAGAAGCTACGCGAAGTTGAAGTACAAAATTAGAAAAGGGAAACGTTACTTTCGGAGTAGTAACCTTCGAGAAGTGTGCACGTTTAAAGCGCATTATCAGTTACCGTGGAGTTTAAGAATTCCATTAACTACGTTCGAGCGCGTAGACATTGTTAACGATCTCGGCGGGTTCCTCGAGTTGAAATTGCACGAATCTCGGTCGAGTAATTTAATTCTAATACATTAGGAGCGTTTCCTAAGGTAGACTTCGAACGCGGACTTTATAATGCTTCGCCCTTTAGGTAATTTCCGTAATTAAGTAGCTCCGGGGCTGGCTGGTTGCGCGCAGCACTGGCAACCGAATTCAGACGCTTCTAATTATTAATTGGACCGCTGGCAGCTCGTTACCGACGCGCTTGAATGACTAAGCATTGCCACCCGCTAAATTCGACAATTAAGTTCGTAAGTTGCAGGGGTGGTTTGCCGGGGGTGGGGGGAGGGGGGAGGAAGGGGGACGACGCCCATGCGCAGCTAACCGACTTGACCAAACGAAAGACGGCAACAGGAGCGGAATGCTCGAGAAAACGGAGAAATTTGTCGTGGTTTTCTTCGCATGGAATTAATCTGCCATCGGAGAATATTCAGAAGCTTTCGAAATCCTGAATTGCAATGGACGTGAAACTGTCCACGAGACGAGGAAGCCTGAAATTGCAACGACGGATTCGTCACGGTCGCCTCGAGAATGAGAAAAGTGGTGGAGAATAAAGAGCGAGGGGATGCTGGAGACACGGTTCGAGTTAGTTACCGTACGCGTACGTAAGTGGTGCTGGAACGAGAAGACGACGTGACTGCGACCACCCTGACAGTGTGGAAAAAAATAGAAGAAGAGGAGAAAAGCTAAGCACTCCGTTTAATCTACCGTGTTGCATAAATACATAATCACTGCGCCCTCAGACTGGAAACCAGCAGACGCTTTTACCCGTTTCGACAGCTCGGTTCCGTTTCGGACGTGTCTCCGAGTTGCGTTGTCTCCGAGGCAAATGCCGCTTGTTCAGAAAGAGATAGGAATGCATTTGAAAATAACGATTTCACTGCAAATATTTGGCGGTAGGTGAATGTTACATGGATGTGGAAATAGCACCTATTAAGATAGTTCGCGTTCCAATGGTATATTCGGCGACAAGAATCGCTGCTATTCCACTTAATTCCACGTCGATGAGTTTCCGATCGCATTTGTTACGTCTTCTCATCGACGTGACATCAAAAACTCGATACGACAATTCGAACGGGTCGTTATTAAACCGAACTCCTAACAGCTCTGCCAACATTGCGCGATGCAGATGCAGTTCGCATCGATGCATGCACGAGTAATGTCGTCTTAAGTTCTCTTATTGTCCATCATTAAGATAATGTGCTACGTAATGAATCAATTAGACTCGATGAATTGCTCACGGGATTCCTTAATCCATTACTCGGGATTATCTCGATTGCAATATATGTAGATCAGTGTCGGTGGAACTTAAATACAAAAACGAAGGTAAGGATTTTTGTAAAAGTGATTTTTCTATCACTGTTTCCGGTGGCCTGAAGCCACCGTTGCGACGTTCGCGATACAGGATCGAATCGAAGATCGACGCGACATTCGCTACCGACTGGATCTTTCCGTAGGGCCAATCGACGAGTTTGGGAAAACGTGGAAAACTCGGCGGGGATGAAAATTCGAGATAGAGAAGCCGTGCCGAGCTGGTTGCAGGTCAATTTAATCCTGGACGGTAGTTCGAGTCCACTTAAGTACCTGGTAAATAGATTCCGATCGAGTACCTATCCTGGATCCCTGCAGACATTCGATTCTCTCTGCTCTACTCTCGACTGTCCCGCTTCTACCCTTCCCGCGCCACCATCCGTTTCTCTATCTATCTACCCATCTCCCTTTCCTCTCCCACTATCTATCTACGATTGTCTGCCATCGGTCCTATCTTGCTGCTTCCTCTCTTTCTCGTCTATCTCGTACTCGTTTAAGACAAAACGGAGGGTTGTTCGAGCACAGCCGAGTTAGCATTCAAATCAATATCCATTCATCCCCATCGACTCGATAGCTTCCGTCCGCTCGGTCGTCTGAAATAACCGATACAATCGCTGCGAAGAGGGGCAATGATAACAACGTCACGCTCTGGAAACGATTCAGAATCAAAGAGAATTCATGGAATAAAATCAAACGCCGCTGTCTTACATTTGGCGAGGAGGCCCTTCGAGGGTGGCTACGATCGCGTTTCGTTTCACTCTCGAGCTTCTTTCGATGATTTATTGATCACTGCGAAACGTACTTTAGCTTTCGAGGGTAGATTGAGTGGCGTTTCAATGGAGTCGCGATAATAATGAGAGGATGAGTAACGCGTCCGTCGACGTCTGTGCTCATGACGTGGAAGCAGAGATTGGCAAAATTTTATTCGAAAAACTGGCTTCTGTATGACGTCAGTTTGAAAAAATCCGTTAAATTAAATTTTGTTCTACGTTAAAGAGTTGTTATTTTTATGGATGTCAGTAGTATTTAGTTCAAATGAAAATTAATCTAATTCTTTCTATATAAAAACACTGCACAGCTTTTGTTCGAGTTCGAGATTTCATTGAATTATTCATGTAAACTCTCATTTATTCAGATAAATACGATTCAATTTTACTGTGTGAAATAAATAAACGAAGAGTTGTTTAACCTCTCGTTACATTTCGTAAATTTGTATCTGTATAGCTATTCCGTCCACCTGCCTGAGGAAGCATAATAAAGTTGTCGCGCGGAGCAAACGATGGTCCAACCTTCTCTCGTTCATAAACGAGCAAATGAATTTTGTTATTGCGACGCACATAATTCTGAAATCATATTCGGATGGGTTCGCACTATCTTTCCAGAAATTTGCGACGTTCGTTAACGTTTTAATTAGTAATGAAAATCGTCTAATTAATAACGTTACTTGCGTGGAACGTTGAAATTATCATTATTATGATATTGGAATTTTCTACTATGCGTGCATTTCAACCAGAATTTAGGTCTATCCTTCGTTTTGTCGTGGATAATGATTGAAAGGAAATTCCCACGCGTTCGAAGATATTCGACGAGTAGAGTGCATAACCATTTTTTGAGAGTATATACGAACGGAAAAAAATTTCATTTTTCAACATGTCGGTGTACTGTGGCGGAACAGGAAGGTGTGCTTGCTTCCTGTGTGCCGATTACATTTTCATCTTCCGCGGATTATCCTGGTTTATTCGGCGAACGAGGTCCTGAATTATACAAGTTCGAGTCGATATATTTCTCGGTAAAGCGTGTAAAAACGATTTAAAAGCGAATCTCGCGTCGGTTTGGATAACAAGAGGAGGTTCAAAGGAATAATGTCAGCAACACTACAACGGTAATGCCAACCAGAACTCGAGAGCGTACTTCGAAGACATTGCAAACGAATAGTTTTGACGAGTAGTTTTATCTTACCGGTATTAAAATCTTCAGCTAGACTTCTGAGAGACGGTTTCATTTCATCCGTAGGAACGAGGCTACAACTTTCATCTCCTTCGGCTGGGGATTTAATCGACGTCGGAATACGGGGTACGTTTGTAATAGAATTTTAGCAATCAAACGCTGTCGCTCAAGCCAATATAACAGCCTTGGAAGTTAATACACGCCCGATAACCGTCCGCAGAAACGGTTTTAATCGAAGTAGGAGAAACGAGGCGTTCGTTTCAGGGCCGAGACAATGTCGTTTTCCCTCCGCTAGCTGGTAAACTCGGCAAGAATTTCACAGAGTCTTTCAGAGAGCGAACGATCAAGTTGGACGACGCGACACTAGCACGGTAGTTGGGCTTCATTTGGCATTGTTACCTCGGCATTTCGGAGGTGAACGTCGAGGCGGTTCGTTCGATTTTCGATTGGCTGGGCGGCTCGAGAGGTTTACGCTAAAGCGAGTCCAAGTAGAAGGTACATTAGCGGAGTATATCCATGTTCCGAACGTACGTTCACGTACGAGTAGGTAAATGGACGGATAGGGGTTGAAGTTTCTCGATTTTTATTCCAAGTTTGAAGGGCGATTTCTCGTTAAGTATACTCCCGAGCCTCGCAACGAGATATCAGTGGAAGGCTTGCAGCGAATTTCATTCGTCGGTTATACGAAAATATCCCATTTTTAGCTGGCGTTCGACGTTTGGGATAATACCTCGCGGGCGAATTTGGTCGAAAGTATAACGCGCACGTGAATTATTCTCGCGGAGCGCTACCGCGAGGTCATTAACATGTTTGAACAATAAGCGAACTCATTAAACGCGAAATACCGAGACGAATGAAATTACGACAAAAAATGGCAGAAGAACTTTTAACTGGCTGTAGTTCGGGGTTGCGCGAGACGGGGTTAAATTCTAATTAAAAACGTGATGAAAATGTAGGTGTAATTAACAGAAAGTGGCCACGGAACCGAGGGAAACCAGTCGGGGGATTCACGTTCAGGGATTACCGATTCCATCGATCAGCTGCCCACGACACGACGCTTTCCGTCCATGGAAGCAATCGCGATTTTGTTTTAGACGCCAGTAATCGCACTGAAGGAAGATGCTCTGCTAACGCTACGCTCAGTTTAACCGTGCGCAATCTCTGGCGACAACCCTGGAGCATCGTTCAGCTCGAACATCTGGTAATCCATCTTTATTTTCACCGAGAATTCTATCTTTCCGTGAAAAATTCGTTTATGACTGCAAAATTGTCTTCCTTATACTTACGAGCATCTCTATTAATAACTTCATTAAAGTTGTCGGATAATTCCCGTCCCAGGAGTACGGCCGGGATCGTTGCTCGAGCAGCCTCCGGGTGCCAATGGGAATCGAGCTTTATGCAAGGCTTCTACATGCATTACCGGCGACAGAAGTATGTTAGTTTAATGACGCCATTATTAGTAGCATAGGTTTGCGTATCCGCAGTTTCGCAATGAGATATCGATGGTTATATCGCACTGGTACTCTACTACCACTCTACAATTACAGAATACTACACAGTATTTTTTTGGCGCTAGGATTAATGTTGCCCACACATGTGGCACTGAAATCTACGCGTTTCCACGTACGAGCCAACTGGCGCCAATGACTTCTGCTTGCGAAAACCGTGCAGTACACGTCGAACACGAGACGCAGCGAGCTCGCGACCAGTCGGATTAGTAATCCGCGGTATTAACGGGAATTATATAAATCACGGGAGCGTTATTGGCTGGATGTTCAGACACGAAGAATAAACGGGTGTCGCCGACTTGTTCGTTCCGTGGTCGTTAAAAGTTGTAAGCAAACAAGTGAGACACGACGTTTTGGGGTTGCATCGAGGTTCGTTGGAAGCTGAGTGCGGTGGCCTCTTGGCGGCCGCTGGCCCGGAACAAAATCCGCGTGGGATTTGAATAATTTTTGTCCCTTATCGTGCACACGGCAGGAAACGAGGCCAACCGGTAGTTTTGCCCGGAAGGTAATAAATTATTCTTGGGAAATATCGAGCTGCTTCGACCACCGTTCTCTCTCCTTCTCGTAGCGCGTGTAACGCGCGCGCAACTTTCGAATTTCGAGCGTGTATAATTCTACCCAGGATTAACTGGAGTTAATAGTTCTCGTGCCGAATTTCCAACCTACGTATCTCCTCCGCGGCGGTGTTCGTTAATTAATCGAACGTACCCCAGCGAAACTGGTTCCCCGCAATTGCTTGTGAATTCGATCCAAGAATTCGAATAGTTTCTCGAACGTATTTACAACAAAAAAATGTATTTCCTTGAATAACTGTAACTCAAAGAATTAAAGATCTGGATGATAGCAGAGAACGTAGAGCACTCGTTACGAAAATTGAAATTATTAACAATCATCGTCACGTTGGCGTAATTTTGTCTCCGACATTCTCGTTAAATAAATATTTCTTCCGATTCGTATTATCCCAGTTTGCTTACCTAAAATTCCCGGATCCCTGTATGAAATCCGACGGTATTGAAAATAACATACAACCCCCGAGGCTGCGACACCGAATACTGCAGGGACGGTGGTTTTTGCCGGTATCGCCAAGAGATAGAAGAGCCGGAATGTGGCTGTGCATCGCAGCCAATTTTACTTGTCTAACCGCCTTTAGCGTTTGCCAGAATGGTACAGCGATGGGTCCACACGAATTCCAGCGTGTACCTAGGTAAAAGGGATTCTCTTGCCGCAGTCGGCCATGGCATAACGGATCACGTAGCATCACCGCAGCTCGAGTAATATTTACAAAAACGATTGAAAATAATCGACAAATATTTGCTCGCATTGATTTTCGCGATTGCGGTTGCAACTATTTATGCGTTTATAAATATTGCTGACGCACTTAAGCGAGCAAACTCTGATAATGAGACATCCTCGGTTTACTCGGTCCTTGGCTAGCGTTTCTCAAACGTCGTCCCTATGTAAGGCTTCGCTCGAAGAAGGCGGCTCCTTAGACTCAAAGGAGGACAAAATGTATGGAGAAAATTTGGCCAGTTGAGTCTGGTCAGTCTGATCTCTTTCCCCTCTGTCCATTTAGCGGCGAAGCGATTTTCCAGAGGGACGCTTTTTACTAGGCGCTCCAGTGCCGTTTTCGTCGCTGCCCGTTTCTCTCGTCTTACGGACGACCATCAGACCCGGCTACCCCGCTGCAGCAGCTCCCGTTAACCGCGAAGAAGACGTTTTTCCGCGGGAAATGACATTTCCGGGCGTAACGGTGTATTAGTAGACGCGCCACTTTACGCTTCTCGACGCGCGCGACAGTGTGAAACGACGTCCCCGTTGGGGAACCGCCGCTCGTCCTATGTCCAGCGCAGCTGAGAATCGCAAAAACACTTTCGTCCCGCGACTAACGAAAATTGTTTCCATCTGCGATGCTCATCTGCCGCCACGCGCTGGAAGTCGACCGTAATTACGCTCTAAACTCAGTCTAGCTCTCGACACTGTAAATGCTTTAGAGGGATACGTTAACTCGACCGTTTTCAAAAATTCAAGATAATTTTGCTACGAATTTCAACCCGAGTGCGTACGTTTGCTATCGGAAGTAATTCGTGAAAGTGTTGCGATGTTTGGTCGCGCTGTCCGTAACCACTTAAATTTTATATACATTATGAAAGAAAGAATGTCGGCTGTACTGTAAGGACATGACGTGTGTAATTTAGTTGCAGCCGTCAAATGCTCGAGGGCGGCTACCGTTGATGCCGTGGCCTGATATCCCGTTGACAGCAGTTGACAAACGTTGGTCAGTGACAACCGACGGGTGACAGTTCATTGGTCGCGGGGGCGGCGGTAGTATTTCTCCGGTATCTCTGGTTCGGTCGGGTGACAGGCGCGGCGACGCTGGTGAATTAATTAAATTGTCGGGATAGAGAAGAATTTCGAGATCGAAACCGCGACATTGGCTAGTTGGTACGGTAGATTTTGTAAACACGTAAGCGGTACGGAGCGTTAATTGTCGATTGTTTGGACAAATATAGGTTACGAAATAATTGGCCACTCGAGATGGAGAACGATCCTCTCGAATTGTCGGCGTGGCTCGTTAACGAATCGAGAAGGGAAGAAAGGACTGCTTGGCGCGTAAATATGTCAAGAATGACAGCGGTATTTGCCGATCCGGATGCTAATTGATTTACCCAGAGGTAATTACGTTCCATAATTAGGTACGCTATGTAGAGGGGGGGGGGGGGGCGACCGGCGGCAATTTGCTTTTCCGATAAGAGCGCGACGTGATTGGTTCGGTACCTCTATTCCTGACCATCAGGTAAATCAAGGCTGCCACGTAAATCCAGCGCTCTTTGTGCGCGGGAGAACCTCCACGGTCGCGACGTCGAGCTTTATATTATCGCAGGCCAACCCCATCTACGTGCACTCTGAAATACAATACGGAGACCGAGGTGGAGCACGGTTCCCCTGAATTAAATGCGCTTATCCTACGCACGAAGAAGAAGAGGATATGAAAAGAGCTCGATTAGGAAAGTTACATAGCTCGTCACCGTGTAATATCGCCTTTGTAAGGGGACTTTTCAACGGGAAGCTTCATTACCGTTGCAAATTTTTTTTGAGATTGCGCCCCCACCCTGCAGATATAAAAAATGCACACTAGGCGGACAAAAATCAAGGTAATCTACGCGGAACTGGCGTATTCCATGTTTATAAAATATGCTTATGTTGGAATTTCTCATCCGAATTTAGTTTGAAACATAGTTTCAATCAATATTATGTCCCGTAAGAGATCGTACAAAAAAATGTAAACCTAGTCGATCGAACCGTAACAGTAGTTTGCACCTAGAGTAGAATTTCATTGTTATTTCTCTATCGTGGGAATTCATTTCATTAGAACCGTCAGTTTGGTTGGAAACATTACAATAATATTCGTTAGAAATATGATTCGCGGTAATAGTTATAGTTGAATTCAACCATTATTACGGATTTCAATTTCCACAGTAATATTTATCTGAAAACGGCGAGCTCGCACGATGTTGCAAGAGAAAAGTATATAACGAAATTTTACGTTATATTTCCATGATCGTTAGCCGGTTAGCCGCGAATTATTGCGGAAGGAGCGATTAGGTTCGTGGACATTTAAATTAAACACTCGCAAAATCACCAGATTTCTCCACGCGTCGCGTCGCATCGCGAATATGACGCAAACTTCGACCACGTTCGAGCTTCGAACTTCCAAAGTTATTATACCATCTGCGTCACGTCCAGCGAATGCGACGTCAATCTCGATCAGTTTCGCGAAGAACAAGCGAAACGGCACAGTAATTTCCCGTGCTTGATTATGATGGACAGACGCCAAAGAATTATCCAGAAAAGATCCTAAGCAATTTCTTCTACTTGTAGATCTCAAGTCTTCGTCCTTCAATTTCCAAGGAAAAAAGCTAGACGACTGAAATACTGACGGATGAACGCGGAAGGTGAGAGAGAGAAAGATAATCTAACGAAAAGTTATTCGGTTCAGCTGATTCGCTGAAATGAAAGTTTCGCTATTGGCTTAACCCAACACCATCAGTATGTTAATTCGATTGCAGTTCGGTTAACACCACTCCCTAAAGTCTAACTGGAACGCATTAGTAGCCTCTGTACCTCGCAGACTTTCTTTCGATCGTTATTTCCTCGAACCTTTCCGTCTTCTTTCGTCTCTCTTTCCATCTCGATCCTCGCCAGTTTGTTCTCGTTATCTGCTGTCAATAATCCGGCGATTTAGCTCAGCGAACACCCTTTCATGGACATTTTTCACGCGAGACTCTTGCGAGCATAACTCATGCAAGTAGATATTAGGTTGTTCCACGAGCGTACGATGTACACGTTATTCGTCAAATTCGAATAAACTAATCGTTTTGTTATCGAAGGGGACCGCGAGAATATTATCATTATCGATGAACGGCCAGTGGTTAGAACCGCGAATTGTTTTTATTTTGTAGTCATTGTTTCCGCGAGTGTTTGGAAATTGTTTTTCGCGTTTCTGGAGTTTCGATGCACCGTTACACGAACATAGCTTTACAATTGTATTCGACCACTACCGCCGCATTATGCTTGAGTTGAAACTCACGCAACGTTATATATTTCAACTGTATTTCGTTTGCCTCTACGTTTGACGGGATAAATCGGAGTAAACGTATCGAATGAATACCAATGGAAGTTTGTTTGGATCGACTGAAAAGATACTCGTAGCGAAAGTTCAAAACAGAACGAAGTTCAATTTTGGCCAAAATGAAAGGTTTATGTAACATCCTAATACGTCGTTTGCGTATAATCGGCTCGAAAGAAACGGTTTACAGCGATATTTAACGGGGTTCGGTGTTTTATATTTGATTAAATTTGATTTCATACACCGTTGAAATTTAACGTTTCGAAACAAATTTCGAAACGTTCATTCGGATGGGAAGTTCCATCGATTGGCCCCATCGGCGATGCGTTACAGTTTCGAGTCTAGTCGTCGAATTTCTGCATAAAATTGAAAAATAAATTGAACGCCGCTTTAATTTTACGCGCTAGTCGGTGTTCGTTTCGATTCGGTAATTTGATAAAGCATGGCCAGGGTGGGGCGCTATTCGCATGGCTGTTACAACTTCGCCCGAATCGAGAAACTTTTCTGGCAAGTTTCGTCCATTGAGCTCTCAGCTCGAATTAAATCCCGCGGGATTCGTTTCCCGCGAAAGAAATGCTGTGCTAAGTGCTAAGTTATTCAAAGTGTTATGTCTAACTGCGGTTTGGAGTTGTGTACGAGGTGTATATAAATAGCAATATTAAACCGCGACTATGCCCACATATTTTTATCAGTTCGAAGCGTAAGTGCATACTTTGCCCGCATACTCGACGAATCCTTTTCAATTTCTGAAATGTTCTTAATTGTAATTGATCGTTCCTCGCTCGTCGAGTTATTCGAGTCGATTAAGAATACTCTATCATTACAGGTTTCTCGCACCGGGAAACCATCGAGTCACGCGATTCTCAGCTTAACGTAGATTTTCTTCCAAGTTGAAAAAATAATTCATATAGATTGCCTCGCGTGTTTTCACACCTGGGAGACTGGAAGGTACGTGCTCGTTGACCTACGGTTCCACCCTGTGTTCGACAGTCGATTCCAGCGGACATTGTTTCGCGAAATGAAAATGATTACTTCACCCTAACTGTTTCGCAGATAGCGATTCCGCGTGTGTTCGGTGTTGCCTTTATTCCGAATCGTCGTAGTTTTCTCAGCGCTTTCAATGATTTTCTCGGGCCATCGTCGTAACTCTATCATTATACAAACGTGTATATCCCGTGGCTCGAAAGCGCCACTCTGTATGCCAGGTGTTGCCGTTTACGCGCGGATATCATTGATCGTTAGGGGCACGGTACGAACAACGCCTCGCGCGAATTTCCAATTCGGCGTTCAACCATTCAACGTGTAAGGCTTTGCGGTGACCATTGATCCGTACACGGTCAAACGACGCCTCCAAAAGCGGAACTCCCAATGCTTAAATTGACCATGGAGAAGCAGAAACGTCATCGAGTACATCCGCCGAACCATAATTAGTGGTACCACTCCAAGTAATGACAGGTGATTACGGAAAGCAAGAACTGACTTTTGGTAATTAATTCAACCAACTATTTCGATCGAATACAAGCAACGATCGAAGCAATGGTACTTATAATGCATCCAAATATTAAATATTGAAAGAGTAATGATCTGAAGAAACACTTATAATCGAGAATAGAAGAGACACTGAAAAGTAGAAACATAAAAAATAACGAATTAATAACGAGCGATTGAGACATTTCGAATATTCGGTAATGGGATAACACAGAAACTATTGGAGAAGTCCCGTCCGGATGGAAAGGCTGTTAAACCAGCCCAACACAAACGTCCCTCATTTACAAGGAACTGGCCCCGATGTACCGCGACAACGGAAATGCCACAGATGCGCTTGCTTCCGCACAGGCACGCACACGCCACGCCGCGGAGCGTGTACACGGCTGAACGCCTGGACGTGCATACGCGAGTAACAGCAGCGGTATATCAACCGGTGCTGATGTATGCCTCAGCATGTACGTCGGATTAGCAGGAATCCTCAACGTGCCAGAGAATATTAGCCCAATATAATCGACGTCTTATTGCGACGTTTCGTCCATCGTTGTCCGGCTCTAGCGATGGTCTCCGCGAGTTACGAGGAGGACGACGAGGAGGTCCTCCTTGTCATTAAACTTTGACTGGCTTGGGGACACGTTATTTTTCTGGAATAGTAACTCAAGCTTAATATTAAAAGCACTCGATCAAATAAAATAGATAGAATCGATATCCTCGCGATGCTTTCGTTTAGAACGTGTAACTAGCCACACACGAGTAACGATCACAGCTACTCGTTCCAAGCGAAGAAACACAACGTTTCGTCAGGGGTTCCGACTGTTCCCGTCTGTTCGTTTAAAGTTTCAGACGTATTCGTTACCAAACGGTTGGCTTGTTTAACGAGCCCACACTTCTTTCGCCTCCCCCGTTCGCTGAAAATAAATATTTGGCTGGAGCGAAGCACTCGTGCGAATGCCCTCGTTAAGTTCGAGCAAAGTGGATCGACGAAACACGTCACGAGCGTGCACGACTTCCCTTTAGTACGATTTAAATATGTTTTGAAGGGTGGTCGAATTGATTTTCAATAAATTCACGAGATTCTCTTACGAATTTCTCGCTCCGTATCTCGTATTGTACGGGGGTTGGATCGGATTACAGCGAAGACCTTTTTTCTGCGCTAATGGCGTAAAAGTTCCTCCGTACACGCGACAACAGATGGCGGCGAAAATAATTAAAAGTCACGGCGTCGCGAGTTCGCCAAGCGAGGGGAGAATTCGCAAAGATCGGTCCAGCGAATTTCCTTTTCCCTTGTTCCGCGTTTAAAGGGTGACAGGACCGACATTTTGCGAGGGGAGGCCTTTAGAGAGGGTGGCGAGCGAAGGAACGCGCGCGAAACAAGCCGAGTAGAAATCAGTCTAGATGAGTTTTCGCGCGTTCAACGCGAAGAGTAATTTGCAGAATCTCGGATGTTCGTCTTCTCCTTGCCGCCGCTTCTTCTCAGCATTATTTCTCGGTGAGACCTCCAATCTCAACGGAGGTGTCTTCATCCCCTGTTTTTATTATTCACGACGTAATTCGCCGCTTCGAGGCGAACGATCCTGCGTACGCTGACGTGCGAGGGGAAAAAGCATGGCGATGTTGTCGCGGAACATGGCTGGCATTACCTTACAGCGTATCGAGTTTTGAAATAAATTTGATTCGGTTGGTCGGCCACAAATGGGTGGCAGGACTTTTCATTAAGGAACTAGAAAAAAATTCCAAAGGTGAGACATTAATAAAAATAAATGTGGATAGGATTCGTGTGTTTGACAAGATTGAAAAATTAAATGCTACGACAAATGTTACGTTATCTAATCTTCAATAGTCTCGAGACGAAATTTGAGCTTGGTAGAAATTTTCACGAGTATCAATCTGGCAATCAATGTGTTAAATAGTTCGATATTTCTTTTGAATCTTTTCACCCAAAGGGAGAGAGAGGAGTGAACTAAATATGTATGCCCAATAGCGATGCCCTTTCTCTGTCATATTCAATAGCCGGGGAAGTAAAAGAAACGTGGCGGAAGGCGGACAATGTACCGTGCGAGGGGAAATTGCGCGAGGTACGAGTCTGTGTAGAATGCAAGCAACCGCTACTGCGAGTACAATAGCAATACTATCAGTTAGATGAATTTTGTTTAAGCCAGGGGGAACGAGAGGAGAAACGCGTAACTCGATTCTCGTCGCAGTTGTGCGAGCGGAAACTGTCGATGGTGGGTGCGCTCCCTTTGTTTTTGCGACTTTCTGTGCTTCTTCGACGCAGTTTCCACGCATAATTTATTTCAAGATTTTTCTTCGTACGATCTTCGAGTCTGTTTCACTTGAGTGATATTTCTGAAACAGAGAGCGGTGCTACCATTGGCTCAGCTCATCAATAAGACTTATCCAGCAGATCCTTAGATACATAAATAGTTCAACAGGTCCCCCAGACGATTAATAGCGACACATGTAAGGCATGATCAACGAGATAAGCCTAATCGATGAGTCCTACCAGCAGACTCAAAACCGAACAAACAGCACCAAATCGTGAATTGATCAATGTCGAGAAATATAATTTCAACGTGGGACAATTGTAGCCAGTTGTACCCACAGGATTAAAGCGCGCAGCGAAGCATCCCGCTCGAGTTTTTAATTGCCTCCAAGTTTAAATTGCGTTTACTGTAAAGGGGGTGGCGTCAATTAGCAGTGAACGAGGACAAAGAATAAAAGTGATCGCACGCGAAATTATAAGCCGACATCTGCCACGATACGGACACGCAATGCAAGGCAGTTTCCCGTCGTCGTCGTCGCCACTTCGCGAAACTTCGTGGTCCGCGATTCGCGTTGCACGTACGAGATAATGGCACGCAGCCAAAACAATCGCCAGCCGCTAAATTTCCAGTCAACAAACATTGGAATCGAGCCAAACGCTATCCCGCCGCTTGCTCTCTGGTCCGAAAGACTTTTATCCTAGGCCGACCGTAGTCGCCGACTCCCTTCTGTCGCAAGGAATGCCTCCGTGGTCTACTGAATAAGTAATTCCGTCTTTCGGATGGAACGACTCATCGTCGACTCCTTCTCATCACGGTGAACGTCTACGGCCCGTTCTCCTTCGCGAACGACGCTACTGAGACCGCTATCAAGGAAAAGTTGGGAAGGAAAATCTTGCCCCAAGCGACTGTCGCGACACGCCTAGTGCCAAACCGAGCAATTGCCAAAGATCTTGACGTCATTTGATCATTTTGTGGACGACTGTCGAGAAACAAGTTCTTTGAAAAAACAACGCAGTTGCGTCCTCCGTCGTGGGAAAAATGGCTTAATGTTACACCCCTATATAGTCTCTCAGTGGGAGTTTCTCTCCACTCTTTTCCAGATTACGTCGCAAACGCATCATTTATGCGGAAGGACGGCCTAATCGTTTTCTCATCTCTCACTTCCCGGATGTAGGAAACTCCCTTCCTCATCGATCATGTTGCTAATTTTTCGTTTCGAGGAATGCTAAGGGCGAACCGTAGCGAGAAAATAATCGGTCCTCCCGTGGACAGGCTCCTCTCGCACTGTATCAGCTAGTCGTTTACGAGGAAGATTGAATTATCGAGTTGTACGTTCAATTAAAGTGTCGAAGTTAATAGCAATTAAAGCGAGTAAACGCGTCTCAGAATAGAAGCCTGTCCTTGCAAGAAGCTGATTACCCTCTGGCAAATTACGATTCGCGGCGATCGTTAAAAGTCGAAGAAATCGTCTGACGACTAAACCTATTGGATAATTGGATAATTGTTCGACTGCAGGGAATCGACGTTCTATTTCCCAGCGATCAATCACAGTTACGTGAAAAGTTGATCTCGTTTTCCGGTTTCACAGCGTCCGATCGAAAGTTTCTATGTTTCCGTTACGCTTCAGCAAAGACTTAAGAAATCCATCGAAACGATCCATCGTTTTTGCAAAATATAAGATAACGAAGCTCACAGTTTGGAGCGAAGTCTCCAAGAAATAGTTTCATTTCGAAGAAGCTAAGGGTTTATCATACTTTGGTGTTCATTTCTGAAAAACCTGCAGCTCCTATAAAATAATTTTTATATTTGAGACACGTTTTCCGCCGTCTAAGACTCCGTTGGCCTTTATAGCGCATAAATTGTAATCTCCCAGATCGGTGTCGACCGTTCAATACGGCTGGGCCAAAATTAAGATATCTAGTCGAAACGTTCTAGGTAAGAAGTCGCGACCGCATTGCGTGCGGTTCAAATTTATCGTAACGTATTTCAAGGCGGACGTTAATGTATCGGTTTTACGTATCGCCTTACCTAAACGGATAGAGGTAGCGTATCGCCGCTATTAAAGCTCGTAAATCGTGAAAATTTACGGTGTCGCCTGGTCGAAAACTGCGTCGCGGTCTAGTTTCTTATAGCCATGGAATTATCCATGGGAGCACCAGACACTTGGCGAGGATACTGGTTCGTGGGAAAAACTGCAGAAACTCCAACGATCGCTGCATTATTCCAGTTACCGTTCTTTAGTCGCATCGAATGGATGACGTAGAAATTATTATTGCTGGAGCTTTTTTCGGCACGTTTTGGTCCTCAGAATTTTTCAAAGGCAGATATATCAAACGTACGTGACCCTGTAGCGCTGGGTGCAAGATGAAACGTACGAGGAATCAGTTTTCAATTGACCCGCAGTGTCCTTGTTCGGTTATTTTAACGGAGTCCCTCCAAGTTTCGTCCGACCAATGATTTGTCGGTAGGAAGCGCCGGTACAAATCGCATCGGGGCATAAATTCTTAAATAGCGGGAGCATTTCGAGCTGAGGCGTTTCGGTTGATGAAAATTTCAAATCGTTACTTTGTAACGGAGAGGCGATCAGTTTCGTCGAAGGTTCACCGTTACGAAAAGTCTGGAGGGACTCGTTCGGGACAAAAGCTGATCGAATTTTCGTCGTTCCTGCGAAACTTTCTAGATTCATGACCGTAAACCATGATGGGAAGACAATGGAATTGATCAGACGCAGGATAAACATTCCAAAAATTATACTTTGTGTATTGACACCGTCACTCTTTCATTCTTTTAAATCAGTCGATTGCTCTTCGAATTACTCCTAATTACCGATCGATGAAACAAGAGATCAGCGCGCGATCGAGCGTCGAAAGTGCCTCGATGAACGCAGGGAAGTGGAGGAAACATCGATCGTAGTGTTTGATGTTATCGTTTCCATCTAAGGCAGGAATGAAGCGCACCCCGGACGCGGAAGATGGATGATCGCCTCAGACAGAGAAAAAAAGCAGCAGAATATTTCTGCTTGGATATCTATTTCCACCTGTAGAATACGAGTACGTTTCGCGAGCCGTCTATCCGGGTGGAGAATCTCGGCAAGATGGAGTAACTTTGTCGAGATCGTCTATCAAGTTGCGCCAAGTATTGGAACAGACGTAAAGTATCCACGCTTGACCAACAAGAAACTCGAAACTAGACGATGAAGGATGATCTCCGTTCTCGAGTTAAACGCACCGAAACGATTTATAAATCGAACCGAGAACGAGCTTCGAGCTCCTACAAGAAGATTGGGGCGACAGCTTTGGCCAGTCACGAAGGGCTGCGAAATCATAGCGAGGAACAAGAAATGAGAAACGTTATTAATCATTTGCTAGACAAAGGACTACCAGAAATATTATCACGAAAATCTGTGGAGTCATTTTCTGCTTGAAGGGTAGGTTAAGCTCTCTTGTTCTTTAATTGTTTATGTCTGCTAATAATGTTTGTTATTTTCGGTACGGTAATACGGAAGCTTCTCGTATCTGTAAAAGGATGGAAACGTAAGGCGTTGCAAGTTGAACTTGTGTCAGGGCCTCGCCTACATTTCTATTATTTTCTCAATCGGGACAGTCGCGTATCCGCGAACGGAATTGTGTCGAACGCGGAAGCAGGCATTGCTCGTCAAATATGCAAAACTTTCCAGCACTCTGACAATTTACAATGGAAATCGGCTGCCACGAAACAGCGCGACGTATCGCAGAGCTGTTCGCGCGTCCTAGGCAGAGCGGAATCTTTTCAAAAGATATCTCAACCGGTCGAATTCGATTGTTCCGAATTATTCGATCCCAAGAGGAGATACACGGCTGTGTCCTGTGTGCAGAAACGCTGAAGCTTGCGTGCGAAATCGCGCTACCGTGTGAAGAGCGAAAATTTCCGCAAATATTGGGTTATCGCATGACGTCGATACCGTATTCGTGGATAGACGAAACGGAAGTTGCATTTAATTATTTCGACCGTCTCTTCACGCGAGAGTTCGTTATTCGTAAGCGATTATAATCCACGATATTCACAATTGTATGCATGCGTTAACATTTGTGGTCAATAAAACGGTAATGAAGTGAGGTAAGACGAAGGAATTCGTTTTAAATTCCTCGATTATGGGTCATTTGAATGAATACAGAATTATGAATGCGCCATTAGTCTCTGTCAATAAGACTAAGAGCTTTAAAACCTTGATTTGCAACACAGAGATAATATTCAGACAAAGGTAGTTTGGAGACTGAAACAGAAGACGGAATGCATAAAGCTCGAACGTCGACTGCTGACGCTGAAACGTCACTTTTCGGGTTGGTACCCTTGGGAACAAACGAATAACATGGTACTTAGGTAAATTAAACGTTCGTTTATTCATTGCACGCTACATGCGTCTAGTCGAATCGTTTTACATTAAAGACGAACATTGTAGAATGTCTATTGTAAGTCTTTAGATCATCGGCGTGTGATAAGAAATTGCAGAGTCTGAGAACACGAAAAATGTCGTTAATAAAATAATTGAAAAGCAAGAGTTCGAGACTTCGAAATGAGCTTCACTGTTCCTAGAATACATATTATTAAACTTCACTACTTGTATTATGCCAGTAATAATGCTACCAAGAGAGTAAACTTCCAGTGATTCCAAGAGCTTGTACTTTGCATAATAAAATGGAGTGGTTAACAGAATGGAAAGCTTTCTGGAAATCCGTATACACGAGGTATCCCACGGTGTTCGCTTCAAACTTAGCTAGCCTGCTCCGTGAATGAATAATTTACAACTTTCAGAACGCCTAGAGTATTTTCCAGTAAAAAATACGCGATTATATTTCTGATGGAACGGTACAACGCCGCGCATTAAGAACATTATCATATTGTCGCCATTCACGCCGCTTCTACCATGTAAATTTAAAACATGTAGTCTCGTTAGCAGTCGTATCTGAAATAGGTTTTCGTTTGTAAATCCGATAACAAGGGAACGAGTCACCTGGAGGAGTCATCGACGGGCATCGTACTCAACCAGATCGTAAGAGGCGGTGATACCGGTGGGAGATCCGCTGGGTCTCGCATTTTTCCCTCGGAACCGTCGGCTGAAGAACAACGAGGGAAAGAGGGTCGAATGTTTCTCCGGAATGTTCTCTATTTCGAGATCTAATTTGATTATATCGAACTCGTCGGCAGAGGAAGAAGTAGCGGACTCGTCGCGAGTGCCTCCGGATAAGAGTCTCGCGAGCACGACCGACGAACAGTGGAAAGAGAAAGATCAATAATCGGAGAACGAAGGAAGTCGAGGGTAGAGGCTGCGAACCGCGGCGCATCCGGTGCAGCGGAGAGAACAAAGGGTGCAGCGGGATAGCGATGGGGGCGACGGGAGGGCAGGGGTGGACAGGAACGATGCAACCGAGACGAAAGAAAAATGCGAAGATTCGAAGAAGCATTCCTCCCGCGGGGTGGAAGATGGGAGGAAGGAAGAAATCGGGCCAAGCCAGATAAGGACAGGTGGAAAGAACGGGGGAGGGGAGAAGTTGGAGAGTCAGCTCTCTCCCGTTCAGTGTCTCGATAAACAAGCTCGAGAAACAAAGGGATGGAGAGGACCCTGGAATCGGTGGAAGGAGTTTCCGTTTCGAGGTCCATCGTGTACTCAGGCTCTCCGTTGCATTTATTTATCCGTGGCAATCGTAAGTCTCGCGATCCCTTCGTCTCGTCCCTCGATGTAGGGTCCCAGGGTCACCGAGAGGACCGAAAGTAGGGATCAGACACCTTCGCGATCCATCCAGAGATTCCCGTTGAGATGCAGTCACGCTCCACTGCTTCTTCGAGCGGTTCTGTCACATTCGTCAAGTTTTTTTTAGGTGTTCTTTGCACGGCTAATACTTTTCGTCTCGCAGTGATACGCGAGGAAACTGTTTGTCATCCTTCAGCTTGAACATTCATTCACGAATACGCAAGTAACCAAGGAATATTCTGTTTCGATGGATAAATTAAAATACATGGAGCAGAGAGTTACGAGGATTGCGCGAGTACATAACGTCAATAATTGCTCATTTTACAGAGCTGGCGTCTGATGGCCATTCGAACTTGCGTAATTGCCAGCGATTTTCATGCCTCCGTCGCTAGTGTTTAATTGCGTTTCGTATTTAAAGCACAGCGACTGCAGATATCGCGTTACGTGTTTACTGCGCGCCGCGTGAACGATACGCGCAGCTGCGACCCCCGTTAATTGAATTTTCACGTTGACGTTTCTTCCCCCGAGGAAAATAAGGTTTATCGACGGCTACGCGACGCCTTGTTCTCGCCAGCTACCGTGAAAACGTTTTTTCAATAACAATTTTCAAAAACGTTTCTTCTTAGATAATCGCTATATAATATCGAGCTCCATTACATTAAAATCGTCGTATACGTTTTCGAGCTAACAAACTTATTTCTCTGCTTGAATTGCCAACCGAGTCGAAATGACTGTAACCAACACTGGTTACGGAATTAATTGAGAGAGGTGGACGTGTCGTTAACGAGATTAAAATGCTGGAAGACTCCGAGCTTTAGGAAAGCCTTGGTTTTATTTAGAAAAGGTTGCTCTTCGTGGAGAGGATACTCCTAGCTCCATTCGGAGAGTACGCAGTCGAGGGTGATTCTTGGGAATTAACGTAGGGTTCATAGCGCCCAGAGTTGGCGCATTTCTTCTATTAAAACAAATTTGAAAGAAGCGCTTTTAATGGGGTGGTACGCTTTTCAGTAGAAATTCATCCGAGTAAGAACGTTGGATCGCTGTCAACAGTGTACTGTGTGGATCGAGGGCGACAGAGTGATCGAATCCGTCGGCGCGGAAGATCGATCGAACGGCCGTCATTATTATTCATTCGACGTGGAATTAATTGGCGTAACCAGACGACGGACGCCCGTGAAAATCAACACGCGTCGCGTGAATAACGAGCGGTCGCCGTTAAACGAACCAGAAAATGGCAGAACACGCTTTACCTGGTAACGGTGTCGGTTGTTTTCACGGTGTTGGCCGATCGCGTGGCTATTTTTGACGACGACGCCGTCAAAGAGTCGCGACCACCCCGATAGACGTACCTCTCGGGGATCCGTGCCGCGAAAACGAATCGCGCGATGACGCAAACGCAATTATCGTCAGGGAGAAGCCACGTTGGCTGGCAGCTGTCGTACAATCGAATTCGCGCCATCACTATTCGTTTGCAAGATTTTCTTCGTTCCAGGTGACAGACGTTTATGAGAGCACGTGAAATCCTTCGCGGCTCTGCTATTCTCCTGGCTCAGATACGAGTAAAATTCTTCGAATGAAAATTAAAAACGTGACGCAAAGAATTTATGAGTGAGGGAGATATTCTATTTCGCTTGAATTATCGCGAGTCTAAAAACGTAGAAAAACAGCATTTCACGTGCAGAGAGTTCACAGCGAGGGGTTGCTGTTATAGTATGTACTTGAAGCTTCGTCCCTCGTACTTTGGAGTCCCTGCCTCCGAAGAGTTGACTGGCAGCTAAAAATTGCCCTTCGCGTCACTCGTGTCGACAATAGGGGCCACAATTTGTTGTGCATTAATTTGTACAAATATCGTTGACGGGGTTGCTTGGACGCTACTTGTAGCAACAGCATGCGTTGTCACCCTCGTATCGATTCTTGCGTATTTCCATTCGTTTCTCGAAATTTTCAGCTAGACTAAAATTTTGCTCGTTCCTGTGTGAGAGCGTTTATCGAGCACCTTTTTACGTTTGCATAGTTGACACGCAGCATCATCCCTGATACGTACAGTTGGTCGCGCAGACAAAACATAGCCCGCTATCAACACGAGCCATTATTCTGCGGCCAAATGAAATTAGAGACGTTGCCAGCATCTGTTCAAATTCCAAGAGGGAATTCCACGGTCTGGCATGACTAGACGCGACTTCTGCATTCACGGTTCGAGCAACTGCGTGTCTCCACGCAGAGACAAACACGCGCTGTTTGCTTTCGTGCCCGTGCGAGCGAAGTGGAAACACGGCAATTTACGCAAACACGCGTCTCCTAAAATCCGGTTCGGATCCCGATGGTTCCTCAGCCGCTTGGTTCTCTTGAATTCACATAGAATTGAAATAAAACAATAAACACGTTGTTTTCAAGAGAAATAAGAATTATCTTGATTCTTTTCAACGACGTTTTTACTTGAAAAACTATCCAAAGTAAAGGAAACTTTTGTTTTCAATTCACTTGGAATTTCTCCTCGTTGATCTTCTTGTATCCCAGAGGAGCGTAATGCACGTGTAGCAAGCAGGGAGCAGCAAGAAACGCGGAATCCGTTTCTTCCTCCTTTCGAGACTAAGAAAGAAGAATGCTTTCGATGCTGGGACGATTGTTCCCGAGGATTCGAGCAACAAACGTTCCGGGACATTCGCTCGAGATCCCTCAAATGTCCACTGTAGCGTACGTAGTCAAAGATTGGATAACAATTTTCCGTTTGCAAACGCAAACAAATCCGTTCGACGCTCGAGTCGTTATCCGATAATGCTGCGCGCTTTAACGACCAAGAAAGAGTGAGCAGCTTTTCGAGTTAATGCATTCTTTGCCTAGATTCGCGATCGAAGTAGTGCTCTTGCGCAGCAAATAGGTCTGAAATTATTGGAAAACCATTTAACACTGTGCACCCAGGGAAGGTGCATCGGAATGATGCACGAAAACGGACATGCGGCGATGAAATTTCAATCGATCGACGCGCACCAGTTTAAGAATGTAGACGGAGGTTCGATTCGCGCACAATTTACGGAAACATTCCGTTGAAATTGCGCAATTTTGCTCGCGTCGTAAATTTTTCTGCCAGCGCTCAGAAAAGCAGTTCGACCAATTATGAGTCAGATTTTCAATATGTGTTTATATACGCACCGCATACGACCACGTATTTCTACGACGAAATCATTTATTCACGCTTCAGAATCGTTTCGCTACCAAACAGGAACTTCATTTATTTTTCTATACAACGTGGCCTCGCGGTATTCAACTTTCGATTTTCATTAAAAACATGTCGATATTTTCTTCCTTGAAAATTCGTAGCGTCGAAGGAACCGACACAAATCAAATAGAGATTATATTAACCTACATTTTTTATGTACTGTCGAAATTCAAGTAACTTTGGGTTTTGTTTGAAATGAGTGTCGACAATTCTAAAAATATAAAGCCAAATGACTCGGATCGTTCTAAGACGTGCGTATTAATATTTCACAGAGGTACTTCGGAACTTTAAAACTTTTAGAATATATAACGAGAATCTATTTTTCATCCCGAAAAGTGTTTATACTTCCCTTAATACAGACAGGGGATGGAATCGTCAATCACGTATCTATGAATAGCAAACTTTCCCTCATTCGTGCCACATCTATAGAAGGTTAGCATTAGCGAATGGATCGCGGATTATTTGATTACAGAGTACAGTCTAGAGTCGACCGTCTGCGATGTCTATAGAAACAAGGTCGGCGGCAGTTAAACCTTTTGAAGTCTCTTTCGGAGACACACGGTTTCTTTCGTTCGCGGAAATAATTTATTCCTACGGTAATGGACTAGATACGAACGAGGTCAACCGCGTGCATGGCTTCATTCGCGTGACACTCGTCTGGAAAAAAATTGAGACATACAGAACTCAGTTTAACCCTCTCCAACCTAAATTGTTTCTTTAATTAAAAACAAAATTCTTCGAATTACTTCGCAACTCGCGTCGAACTCCGCCAAAAATCTGTCGATAGCGTTCGATAACGTCAATTTTACGAAGCAGTTTCATCGATCATTGGTGCGACATCGTAGGAGGCCCCTATACTTCAAAGAGCAGCTAAACGGTGTTACGAATTTCATCAAAACTTTGCTATCCGTCGGCCGAGTGAAACACACGGTGTGTCGTCGGTGTTGTAATAATAATTCGCGACACAGCGAAACATCTGCGAAAATAATGATCGCGGAGAGACAGAGCATCCCACCCTTAACGTTGCATATTTTAGAGAGCTTCCCGATGCAAATCATTCCGTGTTACCGTTAATACACTGGGTATAAAGTTACGACGTAGACGCGACTATTACCTTCGGGCTTCTCGTTCATCTGCGACAGTCTTTCCCAAAATGTAGCGAGCGTGACCCCTAAAGGGGATGGTATCTTGTAACCTAAGAGAACCCCGATTAAATTGTAATGGAATAAAAAATATTTCCATGCTCTACGGATAACGCGTGTCCATGGCTCGAAAGTGCTAACGTTTCGAGTATACAGTTCCACCGCGATGAATTTTTAAAGAACCATGAATACTGCAGGCCTCTAACTTAGCGCGACCAAGTCTGCTCAAAGTAGACTGAACTTGACTCTCAGACTCACCGAGATGAACTCCACCGTATCACAAAGTGACGTGATAGTGGCTTCGAATAGTCCATGGCATTAAATCGCAATATCACCGTTTCGTTCGCGCTGCAATTTGGGACGAAGATTTCCGCGCAGAGGTTACCAACGATCTAAATATTCAATTTTGCTGAGAATTAATTATCAAGTGATGGTCCATATGGTTCCCGTTAGAGATCCCGTATTTTAATTTCGAAACTCCATTCGCGAAGTTGGGTAGAAAGGTAGGGAAACAGAAGGTTCCATCGGTTTAAAATTAATTAATCTTTGACTGAAAATGTGAGAAGAGCGACGACTGCGGCCCAGACCTAGACAAAATTTTATCGGACTAATAGATGAAGAATAAAAGCATCGTGTAACGTTCATTGAATTTAACGGGATACAGATAAGTTTTCATTCTGAAGAAGAAGTTAATTTTAGAATTTAGATTGCGATTAAGTACTCGAGAATATTTTGAAACAATAACGTTGACGCTTTTCCTTAAATAAACGTGAAATAAAGGGACGCTATCGGAAACACGTGCTCCCCGCAGTGGTTTTCACAGCTCCACTCGACACGTGTATCGTACACGTGTATAACATACATAGAGGATTGTAGGCACAATGTCCAAGTGAAGCAACGTGTATACACGGGAAACATAGCTCATCGCGCGTAGATGAAGGACGTTAATTAGCGGGGCGGAAAATAAAATTTTCAACTCGAACAGAAGTTTATGATTTGAAACGTCAACCGGAAAATATTAGCCGCGGCGGAATTTACGAGACGAGCAGCGGTCTCGTCTGAACGAATTACTGACGGCTTGAAACCGTCACAACGTCATTTTGCTAATTTTCCGGGAGATTCTACGACGGAGTCATTCCCGCGGTTGGTCCTTAATCCTGATAAACTGAAAAATGCCACCCCCCCTCCCCGCCCCGCCCCTCCATCATCCTCTCTGGCAGCCATGTCTAGAGCGGACTCGCTTTTTTCGGCTGTTGCAGCCCCGTTAATAAATTTGTGTTTACGATGTCTGCCACGTCGCGGTCGCGGGGCTTTGCTATTTTTGTCGCTGGTTGTGTCACGGTTACCCCTCTATAAATTTTCCGTGCTTGGCTTTCCCGCCACGGTATTAACCAATCCAAGCGTTCCACGCAATCTTGACCCGCGCGTTTCAGGTATTAGATTAGTCTAATCGCGCCTTGAAGCGATAGAATGCGCGATTTTTGCGAAGAATGCTCCCATGAGAGGCGAACATTGTTTTCGTTCAACTGTGCTTACTTTTCGTTCGTATAATTGATTATTCCACGAGGGATTGAAATCATTTGTCGAAACGAATATGCTCGTGCATTTCTGCGTAATTATATCGGTCGTTTCAATTTAACGCGGAGTCCATAATAATTCTACAGGAGTAACGATACATTCATTATCGGGAGTAATGAGTCACCACGTATGCGATATATATCAGATCATCATTATTTTTAATTTATATATGTCGGGGGCATGGTTACAGTTGCTCAAGTTTTAATAATATTTTCGCAGATACTGCACAGATGAATTAATCTCGAAAGAGCGAATCAAAAATCTGGTTTAAGTAACGATAGTCGAATGTAACGTGAAATTCACGGTTGCGTCGAATTTTCTCTGCAGACCGATCCGGTTGAAATATACGAGTCTAGTTTGCGGATTCCACAATAGCACGGATACAATCTGGAAAAGATTTTTTCAGGAGACAGGTTTGTTCTCCTGCGCGAAGGTAACTCACCGAAACGGGGGAGACTGGGGCATATGAAACACGTATGCGATCAGGCGAGGGATCCATCGAGAAACGATCACCTCTTCGTTCCACTTAGATACAAAGACAAGGATACGATGAAGAATGGCTTCCATGTGACGACGCGACGTGGAAGATCGATCAAAGCTAAGCAGATGAAATTTTTCATAGATGGCTCCTGAATACCAAAATGAGATCAAAGTCACTGCTCCACGCTAACACTCGACGAGGCTTTGTTACGTCTTCCGCGCGTTCTTTATCGTCTGCCATGTCAACGAGTATCCTCTAAGTATCCCTTGTTTCTTTTTCCCTGAGGAATCCGCGCCGGTGCCTGTCGTTTGCGCTATAATCAACTAAGGAGACTACCGAGAATCGAAAAAGTATGGCTTGGTAACACACTTTGAACTCATACTTTCTCAGCGAAACTTGCACTTGACGCTTCTTGTTTCAGTAGGAGTTCGGAATAACCCTCTCGGAGGAGGCATCGAATACGATAAAGAAAATTCGGCGTCAGAAGTACCACCGCTGCGAGTTCCAGTGTCCCCTGCAGCGATTCAGACAGGATAATCAAGTCTCGACGGGCAAGCAGGATATTAGGAATCCTGTCAAACAAAAGGTTTAATCGCGGTCCGTTTTCCTCGATGGGTCCGTGAATTCGCCCGCCCGTTCGAGTCGCACTGGTCTCACTTCAATGAGGCACAATTATACGTTGACGTGATTTTGCGACGGCCTCTTAGAGCGAAAGATAAATACGGGCGTGTGTTGGTAAACACTGATCACGAGAGACGATGCAACCTGCGCGTACAATGGACGTACAGGGGTTTGAGAGAACACTTCTCAGCGTGTCCAGGTTGGAATTAGGAGCTGAAATCTTCATAGTAGGAACTTCCACCAACCTGAAGACTTTCACACGAGAAATTTCTTCCCAAGCAAAATTTTAGTTCTCCCTTTTCTTAATTTTTTTTTTTTTTGGAGCTTTTAAAAAATAATGGGAGGCCTAGGGTGTACAAAAGCTTAATACAAGGGTGAAACTAACCCGGGCAACTGTATATTCCGTCTGTCACGACGTTTCTACGCTGCCATTGTAATCTGAAGTCCTGGCGAGGGTGGCGGAATGGATGGGGACCCTAGACGTCTCGCATTAACCCTCCGACAATGCGAGGGATGCGAATGGTTAGCGTAACTTGCTAGTGTCGAAATTCGTGGGCGCAGTCTTCGAACGTTTCAGTCCTCGTTCCTTCCTGGAGGACTGGTTTCCCTTTCGATCTTCGTCGCCTGGAGCCACGGCTTCCTCTGCATGATCTACGCCACTGTGGCGTCAAATTTTATTTTAAAGATGTGGAAGGCAGGAGAAAAGACTCTTCTTAACGCTATTATTTTGAATCAAAATTAAACGATCGGATAAAATAAAGGGATATTGCATGCCGCTTTTCTATGTGAACCTTAAAGTGACTCCGTTTCTCGGGTTCTCGATCGGTTACACGTTTCAATCGAGAGTTGAAGAAGAGTCATGAATAATTTAGATCTCAAATCTGGTGTAACCCGTTAATGTTGAATGAACTTGACTTTTCGACTTATCGAGTGGATTTCTGTCGGACGCGGATACATCGCTGCGGTCTCGAACAGTCCACACTTTTAAGTATTAATCCCCCTCTTTCGCTTGAACTAGAATTTTCATCGAAGACTTTTATAATCCTTCCAATAGACGATACGTAACCTTTACAATACTTTCACTAGATTGATTCCCATTTATTTCAGTCCTTGGAAACTATTAGAAAACTTAGCGAAAGAATCCCGTATTCTAACAGTTCGCGAAGGTGGATAAGAGGATTGGAAACAGGAGTCCCATTCAGCTTTCCTTGCATTCTCGAGAATTGCGACTGTTGCAGACGCAACCTTGCGGTTTCCCTTTCGATTGTTGTCGCGGTTCTCTCGACGTGATCGACGTTGTCTCGCATATATACGTACACGGAGACGAATTTGTACGTTTCACTGGCGTAACACAGGCCGCTATTAATTACGTTCGTCGACGATAAATAGCGATTGTTCTTTGAACCCTCGTTTAATCGTTTCCAGTATCAGAATCTGGGTAACACACGCGATGTCGGTGACGGCGTCGTGACTCTTACGGTGAGAAATTTATTAGCTCCTGATAACCCCAACCGACGCAACGTCACGACCCTTATCGAGCGGTTTGGCGCTTCGGTGTCGTCTCTGAAATTTAATTGAGATTCAATCCAGATTCTTCGACGTTTTTCGACGAGTGCAGTCTCGATGGCTATGTCCCTGCGTGACACGAATTATGATCACAACTTGGCGAACAGAAAGGTCGCGACGCGGGAAGAAACAATAAAGGTGAAACGCACGAACGTTTGTTTCAGGTCTTGGACAGATTTAGGAGAGATGAGTCTTTTCTTGACTATGAAAAATAATTCTCTACAGGAAACGTAAGAGGTTCATCCAGCATAGCCTACAATAGCCTGCGAAATAAGTATGTAAAGCGCGAGGCAAAGAGACAAGAACCTAACCGAGGTCGAAATGTGGTTTAATGTCTAATCGAGCGATGCTCGTTGTCCGTTGACGATACTCCCAACCATTGTAATTCGAAATCCTTCAGCTGGAACTCCGCGTTTCGCATTAACTGTCGAGCCTTAGGGTTGAGTAGATGCAGTAATTTCGGACGAGCGAAATTTGTGGACGTTGCCGCGAGACATTCGCGGCACAATGGCTGTTAAGTTTTCGAGGAGTTGAGTTATCCGCGTGACTGAGATCATGCAAGCGAACTTCTCCATGCGGCACCGAGTCTGTTAAACGATTTGCCATTTGCCATTTCGAAGGACAACTAATTACATTTTTGGTAAAAATTTTCGTATTTTCGTGTTCTACAAACAATTTTCAGTGAATCCCATAAGTATTCGTACCCTCTATGTCTACTCGTATCGAAGAAATTTGTCTAAATGAAATGATGGGTTTGATGTTTCCAAATCAATGTTTCATTATAAATATGTACACGAATAAACTTTACACATGCATATATTAATAGCGAAAAATATATTTGGAAACATCAAACCTATCACATAATTTAGATAAATGTCTTTAACGAACATAGAAGGTCAAATACTTATGGGACTGACTGTAGATTCATATACGACAAACACAAATTTTTCTAATAGGTACTTTCGCTACAATTAATACTGGAACAAGTAAAATATGGACAGTGTCATGTCAGACGAAAGTGTCTGCCAGTACTGGAGAACAGTTGGTTTTCTCGTGACAATAAAAAGAGTCAAAGGGTTCGGAGTAACGAATCGCCTAGCATACGGAGCAAAAACTGGGATTTAATATTAACTCGAGAGAAGTACGTTGACCGCTAATTACACCGCAATCGAAATGTAAGTGGCCAGCTACGTCGACTAGGTAATTTTATTTGCTCGCGGCGCTGGAAACACCCCAGAAACGATCGGGTACAAGAGACAGTTAATTAAAAGCTAACCGGGGACTTGGAAAAAGTTTCTCTGGATGGTTTTCGAGAGCAAAACGGTGCTCGATGTAAAACCAATGCAACGGAGCCGCGCGTAGTTTCCTCTACAGGTTCGAGGCGATGTTTACGAGTGAGGAGAGACAGATTTCTTTGATAGAAAACGGATTCAAATTAGCCCATTAATAGGAAAGTGAAAGGATACAATTTATAGGATACAAGGTGAATTTACTATATCGACGGTCACAAACGAAAAAGATTATTAATCAAAGGTTCAACTTTACATTCGAGGGTGCAGCGAGGTCTGTATTTTTTCTCTTCCATTATGGGATCTCTCGCCTCCCTCCGCGACACACTCGGGAAGAAACAACTCTGACGGTGAACTTCCACGGCGTTTTTCCTCGGGGGTAGGTGAACTTTAGCGAAGTGTGATATAGCTTCCGGCGCGATCACGAACGCGCACCAAGTCTTTTCTTCCCTTATTCAGCCGAAAATGGCCGATAGTACCTGGCTCGGGGAGTTTCTGGATTCACCGAACGAGCCCGTTTACTCTCGTTAAGGTGAGTGCCGTGGGGTGATTTACCCTCTTTACTCTGCCGCGACACCGACCCTGGGCTCTCCCGCGGGAGGCAGTCGAAGGGCTCCAGGAGAAAGGGAGTAAAACGAATCGTCCGCCTTACAAGATCCCCTTATCTGTGGCTGGAGCACCAGGAGAGATTGAAAAGTTCTTGCGAGAACGCACCATCCCCCTTTCTCACTTATCGTTACCGTGATAATTCGCAAGCCCGATCGAATTGATTATCGCGTCGCCTCGCCTCTCTCGGCGGATGTTTTCTTTCCTTCGAGGTCAAATGACGGGGAAAAAGATTCCTAATCCCCTATCGCGTAATGCCCTTGACGAGGAACCTGATAAAAACAAATATCCGTGTGAAATTCATCGATCGAATTTAAAGGTGGCCATTCCTGTTAGCCTTGCAGGCTCAGAAAGTTTTTGGTAGGTTCGATATTCGTTGCAGTGGAGAGTTAATACATTGACAGCAGCTGTCACGTATACGTGACTTCGGTGATACAGCGGTTATAGGTAGATGTCACGTAGATGAGACTCCGCTCGCGCTATCCAGCGCAGTTAGCCTAGTTTATGCAGACCTGTGGCTTCTTTCCTACCCGCGCTGTGACATTTGTTTATTTATATTATACATAGAAACTATTCATGCTTTCCCATGAGTAGTTTAAAGGAAATTTACGTTTCATTTAGATCTTTCATTCGACGGTATTTCGTCAATTTTGATGAAGGTTTTATACGCGATACATCTTTCAAAAATACTTTCACTTTCTTTTTTTTTTTTTTTTATCAGCAATGTCAGCAATGAAGGGACCTCCAAGCCCTCCAAGTTGGGGTGAAAATAGATCTCTTGATCGATAGGCTGTTCTAGAAATTCTCTTCCATACCGAAAATATAAAACGAATCGAGAACTTGAAATAAGTGCAGGCGGCACGCTAAATCGATCACAGAAATAGAAATGATAAATTTGCGAAATTTTAGTGGCCAGGATCGTTCTGAGAAATCACGTTGTACGGCCAGTTATTCTTTATCTGGGCGCCACGTCGCGTGTGAGTCATTGTCGCGATTATAACGACACAGCCGCGAGATATTCGCGTGGACAATGCTACGCGGGGAGCAACCATTAAATACAGTGGTCGCTGGAGGCGGAGGTCAAAAAGAAAAAAATACAATGGGCAGGCGACGATTTTATGTAAAGAGTGGTTTAACGAATGGTATTGTTATCATTCCGCGATGAAAAATTGTGGAAGATCTCAAAGCGAATAGGTGGTGGGCGCGGAGGCGTGAGGCAGAAAGGAAGGCGCGAGGCGAGGCGAGCACCTGCAGCCAGGGAATCGATAGCTCCTTCGCGATGAACGATGAAAAAAACTGTCTGAATAAGTACTCGTGGTTTCTTTGTCCGCGAAGTTATTCCTCTACCGTCGGTTCAATGGGTCGTGACTTTAGTAAACTCATCTCCGAGGCCCTTGAATAAATACTTGCCTCGTGCATCGAGTTCTTTTAACCTTGGTCGGATCTCGTTTTACTTCCTCGTCAAAATGGCCCTTGTTTATCGTACCGTGCGAGCGAGCTGTAGACAAAATTACGGTTTTCCTGCAATTAGTTCGACGTTAATTCGTTATCTCTTCCGTGGTTTGGTTCATCGAAGGCAGATACCAAACTGAGAGGGACCGAAAATCTAACCTGATTTAGAAATAAACGTGGAACCGACGATAGAAATATTTGGGTCACTGTTCGTCAGTTTGTCTCTTCCCAATAAAATAAAATTTTCAATAAAACTTGATAGTCGTCACTCGATCGACAACTCTGAAAGCAGAGGTGGATAGGATTTTATTCGAATAATAGAATACGAAGAGAAACTCAACGATTTCTTCTTAATGTATATTCAATTGTACAGGTGTTCAATGTTATACGTTGTAAAACGTTCAATGTTCATGTAAAACTTATTTAAATTGTATAATTCTGTTTGTAATTTTAACCGAACAAATCAGAAGACGCGTGTTTTTTATTCGACCGTTTTTTTCCACCGCGAAATAATTTATTCCGATATTTTTGCCTCCATCGGACCGTCATTTCGGGCATTAATCGAGCGTCATTTTTTCTGCTCCAGATGCGTAAAATAAACGATCAAAGCGTATTTGGAGTTGAACGCGCGCACATTTTCCTAGCCACTCTAGTAAATCTCCGATATCGCGAAACGTTTTGTATCAGCGATAGTAACTTCGAGGAATTTATATGTAGAATTAGATTCAAATGAACGCGAATACAGAGATAGGAGGTCGAGTAGCACGCGATATACAATTCTCTTTATTTAGCATTCAATCCAAGTGCCGATAATACCTTAACCAATGGCGCACGAAGATGTCTCGGTTGTTCCAACCGACCTGCGAACCAGGGATGGAAAATTATGACACCTTTATCCATGTTCGAAATGTTAGACTGTTATCGCGCTGAATTTTCTCGATTCGAAAGGAAAACACGAGTTTTGACCGCGTTTTAAACACTAGCTAGCCAATGGAGCGACGATGGCATTCGAACAAAATTCGAAACAGTATTAACTTCTTTCATACAGGGGGTCGGTTTATTTGTTTCCACAATAATGGCCGTAGGTTGACAGAGAAACGAGATATTATACCGCTCGTGTTTCTACGAATTCAGCTTGTTTGTTCGCGTCTTCGTTTCAGGAAGCTCTTTTCTTCGTAGAGAGCTTCCATCGATATTTTTCCCTCCCTCGAGTGCTCAGTTCTTCGCTCGAATGCGATTTAATCGTATTACCGGTGACTTTATTAATCATCGACAATTAGTGGAAATATTTGCTCCCGACATTACTCTTAGCTTGCAAATGGGAACGATTATTAGCAAACGAGCATCGTTCTCTTTCGCTTTCGCACGGTATTTAGATCTTTCAGCGCAATATTTATCATTTTAACGAGACAAAGGTGGTATCGCTTGTACAGAGGGTTTGTTGGGCAGAGACTTTGGGAGCTCGTTACTGCAGAATGGAAATGGATGACTCGCCCTGGAGAATGCGGAATTATTTTGTAAGATTCGTTCCAGTCGCGTCAATACCTTAGACATTGGTATACATTTGCCTAATTAGACACGGAATTTATTAACATTTCGCTACATTAAATCCCGTTTATTCGTAAAGAGTATTAATCTAACGTTTCTGCCAGAACATTTCATCGTTTAAAAGCAGCGCATGGGCGATGATAAAGTTACCCTTAAAAAATGATGTAATCGGAAGATAGTCCCCCGGTTCTTCTCGATCACCATGCATGTTCCAGTTCCTGCAATCACTCCGTACATCGAGACGTGACTGGAAAAAAAAAAGAAAAAATAATTTGCAACGAGTGCTCGACACACGTCGCAAAGGTATTTCGAATGAAAGAGGGCAATACGTTGCTGGAGACGAACGTCCCCATCGTTTGTACCTGTTGAGGCGAGTGTGTATACTCTAAGCGTTTCCAAGACGCCGCTCGCGAACGCTGACCATCTCTATCGACTTAAACTTCAACTTCCGACGTTGTGTCTCCTACTGGAGAATCTTCGGTACGACGAAAGACTGGGATTGTGGGACTCGCCTTCCAGAATATTATAGCAACTGCAAAGGAATTTTCACGCTTCCTTCAATCTCGATGTCTTTTCCGTGACTGTTGACGTAGTGGACTGTCGATCAACAAGATCTTTTTAACTTCTTGGTTTATGATTCATTTTCGTACTAGATTGCACGTAGTCTCTCCCACGATAAATGAAACATTTGTTTTAAAGAGGAGGATCAAATTGATCGTTACATAGGAGTACACAACGGACTCGATCCTGAAGCTAATCGTCACCCTCGAGAACGAGTTACGAGCACGCATAAAACAAGCAATGAAACAAGCGCTAAGAGCTCAGTCGGGCAAAGATAAGCCGGGGTGAGATAAGGAGAAGGAACAAAAAGAACGTCGCGGGGATGAAAGAAGAGATTCGAAGAGAACGCGGGTGAACGGAGAAGGTGGGTGAAAGGAAAGAGAAGAAGAGGGATTCTCGCAGGCATCTCGTCAAAAAAGATGAAGTCACCGTGGTTTTGGGGCGGCACAGAGTAGAGGGGTTGGGTTGAGTTCTTCAAGGTAGGGGCATGCGCGGCGTCCGGGGGTGCAGGATGGCGTTGGGGGTTAGTCGCTTGCCAACAACACGACGTGTAGCTCGTGCATCGCAATCGCTCGGTTTACCTGCCACACAAACGTCTTTTCTGCCTGCTCCTCGACGCTTTCGCGCAACCATCGACGCGTCGAGTGCTCTCCATACGCAGTGACGGGTGGTCGAATACGAAACCGCGCGCGGTTCACCTTTCTTCCGGTTCCCCGCGAGAACTTGGCGCACCGACACTGACAAGTGACGGAGAAGAAAGTTTGGATTCGACGATCGAATGTGCGCCCCTCGATTTTGTGTGTTTTCGCGCCCGTGAAACGGACACTTCGCCTCCAAAGTGCTCGTTAGAGGGGTTCCGAGGTTTTCCTGAGAGTTTCCACGAGAGCCAGACCGGAAGGATCGAGGATCTTCCGCGAAGGAAAATGCTTCACTTCGAACTCGTGCAACCGGAAAGCGTGGCCGTCGGAGGACCCTGGTGATCCTTACGTGACGCACATCGGAGATGGACAACACTTCTTTAGAATTATAAACTAATGGAAACGTAGCGATATATTCTCTGCGTTCATCGTGTTGAAGAGTTGCGTGGATTAGCTTGCATAATGTTATTTTGTTCTAATACCCATTCGAAGTAACGTGTGATTAATTTACGAAATTTTCTTGTGACGATTAAATATTATTTGATTCTTCGATCGCGCTTTCAATCAATTAATTAAGCTTATCGGGAGAAACTCACATTTACTCAACGTCGAAAATAATTTCATTTTATAATTCAGACTGGTAATTTTCGATATTGTTTTGTTCTAGCATGTTTGCACAATAGCATATGGAAAATTTGCGAAACTGTTCTGGAAAACAGGAACAGAAATAATATTTGGCTTCCTCATAAACCATGCTTTTGAATTCAATTAGTCAAACTTGTTCAAATATGGTTGTAATCGTTCGATGTGGAATTTAATTTAATTTCAGAGATACGCGTGAAACACGCTTTTTCTTTCATTCTTTAATATAAACTCTTGGTTCGTCCGATAAATTTGTCCATTTCTGGTGGCAGCGCGAACCGATCTCGAGAAGAAGGTGCTCGTGGACGGAGGTGTTTGTGGAATTTCGCGTGGGATCTTCCTCGATCGGACGATTGATTTGCCATCTTGTGCATGACACAACAAAGGTGTGATGCAAGTGGACCGGAAGTCACCGCGATATTACTGCAACGTGTTACCGTCACTGCAGTGAACGACGCAAAAAAGTGCGCGTAACTTCGATCAGGCTCGCACAAGGCTGCATTCCGTCGCTTTTTGGATCTTACGCCCCGCAAAGGGCCATCGACCAGAAAGAGAACGAAGGTACGACTACTCTGTAGCGAATATTCGACTGGGAACGCGGCACGATTGAAGCGGCTAGCATGCTTTGTAACAAGACCAGCGCGTAGTGTATTCCTTTGACGAAACTCTTAAGCGTTCCGAACTTAGCTTTGGAAACAAGCTGGGTTTTCTCTCTAACGTCGACCATGGCAATGCCAAACGCATTTATACGGTAATTAAGGTTAGGTTTAAAAGCAGCTTTCGACTATACCTCTCCATTGAGCTACCTACTCTCCTACTGCTAGACGATACAGGATGGCAATCGCAGTACAACTGGAAAAGAGATCTTCGTTCAAACGCAAATAGGAAATGCAGAATAATATTTGTTTAAATCTACAGCACATGTTTTTACATAGTATTTTACTAACGAATACCACGATATTTTTTGCTTGAGAATTTTCAATTTTTGGCATTGACAGCAAATCCAATTCAGGTTTCATTATTCGCCTATAAAGTAGCCCCATTATTCGATGGAATTCCATTTTATCAAAAATGAATCTAGGGTAACTTCATAACGGACAGCTCGTACGTACTCATATACAATGTTGCATGCACGTAACATCACGTTCGTTACGTCGTTGATACTTGCATTAGTGTCAAACTCGCGCAAATATTTTGCGTAATGCTGGCGTATATTGTTACTAATTATAGGACTTTGTTTCCCGCGTAACAATGGGATCGCTTTATTTGTATGACTAATATGCGCGACCTCGTGCGTCAATACACAAGGGTTTTCAGTTGGTTTCGCGATTTCATTTCGAATTTCTGTCTCCTAGCTAGACTGATTGAAAGATGGGATTGTATAATTTGATCAAGTTCTCTGTTTAATGTGAATCCTAAAAATAGTATAAAAATAATAAACGAAGGTGTATTGAATAGATCAACAAGTAAAGTCTCGAGGGTTGAAAGCTGAAGCCCCATTCGTTTCGCGGCTATCGGAGGATCCAGCATCAAATTTTTCCGTCAAATAAGCAACCCACTCTCCTTGCTGAATAAGCTAGGCTTTCGAAAAATTTATGTACACTCCGGAGAGGATTTCTCTGATTACGAAATTGAATTGGCCTGAGCTTTCTACGCGTCATAGCGAGCGAAACTAAAAACGGGCTGCGCTTGATCGAATACCTTCGAATTCTCAGGGACAAAAGATAGTTTACTTTTAGCGCGTTACAATATTTGCCCTACACTTCTACGGTTCCCCAATTCTGTTTCGCTTCGATTCGTAATAGACTTCCCGCGCGTCCACTGTAAAAGGGGCAGAAGAAATTCGTGCAAGTCTAGTATTATTTATACAGCGTCCCATGGGTTTTCCGTATAAACTCATTCAGCGTGTTCTGTGACTAAAAAGAGTACGAGTACCTCGTACAAAAATGAGTCCACGAATGCTTTATTAGAAACTTGGAACAGAAATATAAAATTACATACAGTTGAGAGTAATATAGTTTCGTTGTTTGAGAACGTCTGTACGTGAAAATCCTTATCTCTTGTTTAATCCGGATAATCGAGGTTCTCCTGTGCTTCTATATTTTCAAATAAATTCTAGCTTGTTTCTCCTTTACTCCATGTAATACTCCTTCAGAGGAGAACAACATAATTGGTTCTTTGAGGGCAAAAACAGATGCTGTTATGAATGAAAGAATTTAATAAGAATTCCCTATCTATATAAAGAACGAAGATAAAAATCTAACAATCGTATTACATCACATATTTACGCGGCTACCAATTTGTAGGAAATGGATCGCGTTATCTACGTAAAGTATCTATTTTTCATTTCAATTAAGGAAACAAACTGCGCGCCAACCAATGGGAATTGTTTACCATGTTCCTTTGGGAGGGATCCGTCAGTTTGACATCGATATGTGCGAGCATCGCGTGTTGTTGTCCTTTTCGCTGGAATCGAGCAAGTGGCGTACCCGTACATTAAATGCTCGAATTAATTGAAACGAAGGCAGTCGTTCGTGCGGCGTTTCGCGCTTAGGATCTCGATGTGCTTTTCGTCCAGGTCGATTTTATTCCGGTGTGCTCGATAAATACCGTAATCTCGAGTCATGGCAGCGCAATTACCGTGAAACGTTAGGAGGGACACTCGCCCGTGTAATTTGGTGTGGATCGTTCCCGTAATTCTTCCTTCGTGCGTGACGCGAAGTACGGCGAGGGGTTGGACGACGAAAGGGGCTGTCTTCGAAAACATTATAACTGAGAAACTCAATCCAATTGTTTCCGACGTAATATGTAATCAGCCGCATGATTCTTGTCTGCTAGCTCTACGGCTCCTAACCTGGCTATTTTATGCAATCTTGTCTCTTCCTCTTCGTGGCGCGATTTGCAAGAAACCAAATGAAGAGTGGATTTCGTTAAAAGCGTTACTGTTTAGATTAGCTCTTGAGTGTGTAATCTAGAACGCTTACACAAAGATCAGAATAAATAGGAATGGAATGAAACTGATAGGATGTTACAATTATCCGTGTGAACTGTTTCGAACTGTAACTATTCAGATTAACATCGCGTGGAATACACGATGGCATGTTTAACTTAAATCCTAAGCATACACTGATACGAAACGTGTTCAGTGTGTCAACATACATGGATCACGGAATGACAATAGATTTAATCTTTCGTTAGCGGGGAACACTGGCCTCGTGTAATTTGGTGAGATCGTTTCCGTAATTCTTCTATCGCGCGTGACGCGAATCATAGCGTCGGGTGTTGGTCGAAGAGACAGGGGTAGAAGCAATTGGAGAGGCCCACTTTTCCCAGACGGAAGTTTTGCTCGATGCCGGTGTTTCGCGCGGATTATCATTCCGCGGGGCGAAACGACAGCAGCATAGGCGGGATTTCGAGCATAACGGCCACTCGAGCCGACCGATTCGCTGGCAGTCAACAATTCATCTTCATTCCCGAAGCGTAATTTCGGCAATTGCTTTCTATCGATCGAACGGGCCTGGTTATTTCGAAATACACAGAACGTTTCGTACACCGCTGAATGCACAACACCCGAAAGAGGAGATTACGCCACCGCTTGTTCTACGACGAGCTTAGAAACAATGGCTCCCGCGAAGCGTTTTCGAAGCGCTGCCAGGCCCGGGGATGTTCGCTGATTTTTCGACGGCCGCGCAAATAAATTGCTCGCTAATTGCGAATAACGCGGAAACTTAATTAGCGCGCTCGTATCGCCAAGCTATTTTGTGTACGTCGACCCTCCGGAGCTTCCTTGTTATACGAGCGTCCCGTTCTTTCGGTTCTGTTGCCTCCTGGCGATCGCTTAAATCATATTCACGGATGATTTCGATCGAGCATTTCGAGCCTCATTTTCCGGACATCCTGCATAATTCGTATACCGTGGAGAGAAGTAATTACAAATTGCTAGTCAATTTTCCACTCCATCACGACAAATTGCAAAGAGAGTAAAAGTTTCACGTTTCGATATAATCGCATAAAGAACGCGCGATTACGCGAAGTGTTTAAATGATCTTACTCTGGTTATATCTGCTCGCGCGATTAAATAAAGCAGGATTAGGAAAGAATTAATCGCTAGAATTTTAAAATTAGCGCAGGTCGTAATTCCAATTAAGAAACGCGGTAGGTACACCCGCCAGAGGAAGATGTGAATGTTTTATTTTGTTGTAAGCTTCCTGTGTGTATAATGCTAAACCGTGTTGTTTCTTTATCCCCAGAGTGCACAATTGAAATGTTGCCCGACAGACCGAATGAACTGCAATCGCAGTCAAGCGCGTTGTAGTTTGCAGTGGTTGGATTTTTAAAGGAAAAATAAAGCTGGTATACAGTGTTCTACGTATAGCTGAAGGGACTTTTTCCTGGAGATATTTAACAATTTTTATCCTGGACAACTGAAATGTAAACTGCCTGCCACTTTATATTTATTCACCGTTGGCGACCCGTCAACTTGAGCTGCCGACGTATAAAAGAATATTATATTCCTTGGCCACAAAAATTGCATCGCAGCATATCATAGATACAAATTTAGTTTTAAATTCTATGGAACAATACTTCCGCGTCCATTAATTTTCGACCTGTCTTTATTCGAAATAAATGTTTCTTTTCTTTTAAATTATATTAAAAAATCCACTCGATACGAGAGTATTCTTTTTTTTTTTTTTGCATTTTCATCACTGTTTATTTGGCTCGAAAATCGACGTGAAATCCTGGAGGACTCGATGAATCGACGACGCTACGCCTGTTCTTTCGTGGCGACCTCGCAATTACAGTGTTAATTAAACGTGGGGAATAGCTCGAGCCTGTAATAACTGCTAATCCCGTATTATTACTGGACATCGATTATAACAGTTCGGGAACGTGACGCGCGACTATGTCTAAATTGAATTAATATAACGCGTAGGCAGCTTGGCGGAAGCTCGTGTGGCGAAGAGGATGAAAGGGATGGGAGAGAGGTGAACGATATGTCGTCGTTTCTGGGACTATCGGTATTGACGCGATTGCGGAAGAGGGGCAATGGATAGATAATTAATTACTTTTATTACAATTAGTCGAGCGCTATGCAGACGACTCCGCGTGTCGACAGTTTAGCCACTTTGTTAATTGCGATTCCATTTATCGACGTTTGCGTCAGGGTCTCTAACGAAAGAGGTCTCCAGCGAAAAATTAAGAGGTACAGTTTTATTAATTGCAGGAGGACTTCAATTCAAATTCGAGGATCCAACTGAAATCCACGTTCTTCCGAGTTTTGTTTAAAGAAAATGATTTCACCTATCAGTTTCACACTTTCCTTGTGTCTTGCATGAAATCTGGTAACCTTTTGACTGGAAATGGAGAATCTTCGCGGACAACAGAGAAACGTTCACTGTAATGTTCACGCGTTGAAAAATTCCAATTCGTTTTAAAGTTTCGTGTACAGAATCGAAGAGTGTACATAGCTCGACGAAGAGTTTGCCAACTTTTTGAGTTCTGCCATAATGCTTCACGAGCATATTCCGAAGACTTGAAATTTTCAGAAAGGACGAAGAAATCGTTTTCCTATGTTCGACAACGCGAAAGGATTTATTCGTGAAAAATCTCATCGCGCGCGTAAAATAAATTTTGAGTTTAATCTATTAAACAAGCCGGAATATTTGATCGGCGAATTACACGTCCGTTTCGGTCCCTATTCGAGAGATTTATTTATCGCCGAGTTTCGAATAAACGGCAATCAGGCGGGAAAATTGCGGAAGAGAGAAACGATGGCTTTTCATTTTCTCCTTCGTCTCGATCGCATTTTTATCCCTGGAACGTGACCCGCAGGTGTCAGCCATTGTAAAAAATTCCATTTCGTCGTTGGACGTTGACGCTCGGGAGCCAATAATGATTCTTGGACGTGCCCCCGGTTGCATTTTCTCTCACCTGCGAGAATACTGTCGGGACATTCGACTGCCAGCCTAATGGTGGCCAGACCAGGCGACGAACAATTTTTCTCACGATATTCTCATCCCCCTCTGCGCACCCGTGTGTTCCATATACGAGAACAAAACGGGTATTACATCCGAATACCGGCACCGTCGTGTTTTTCGTTGGAAATTCGCCGGACGTACCACAGAATTACGGTATTTCTGATAGGTCACCGTGTTTTATTCGGTTTCGTGGATATTCGGTTGGTCGTGTAATTGGACGCAGATGCCACGATGGCTTCCTGGAAGCGGTGATACGCGCGCTGTGTATGCATTTACGTGTACGTAAGCTCGAATAACCCAACAAACTTTGTGTTTCCTTTCTCCCCCCCCTCCCCTCGCCCCCCGCGCGCGCGCGGGTGTGTGTGTATGTGTGCCTTTTTGTTTATTTATTTTTTTCATTTTACCCCAACGTAACGCGCGCGTACCGGTTGCAGTTGGTTGGATAAAAGTTGTTCCGTGTTAATAGTAATAACGTTACCCGGTATACACATGACAGGGAAATCCCTGGTAATGGAAAAGTACGGAGATGCGGCAACTAATCCCCTGTAATAATATCACGGACGCGCCGGGAACGGGTCAACTATTTCGAATTAGGTCGTGGATAGAAGAACCCGTGATACCGTTGCGCGGAGTACATTTGAATATACATGCAAATTTGAATCGATTAACCTACAATAATACATCAGGAACGCAAGGAATACACGGAGAATATGTTTTGTAGCCGTGTTCGCCGAGTGGTGAATGCAACGTCGCACGGTGAAACGCGATGTACAGTCTGTGTGCTCGCGAGAGCGGCACGACGGGTTTGAAATCGATGCAAGACTGCCAAAACGATGTTATCGAAACCCTTAGGAAGGAACAGATGTTCGTCGAGGCTGCATTAAAAGGGTACGGTTGCGGAGGTCGGGTTTAATTCGATGACGGATCGTCTACATAAGTTATTAAGCCGCTCAGGGTGTGTTGACTTCGCGCGAACCAACGTTATACGCAATTTCCGCGTTAACGGTTTATTATAAATGCATCGTTAAACGCAACGCAAGATAGCCATGCCGAAAAGTAATTAATTCAACGTTACGCGATATGTCGCGTTCGACGATATAGTATTTTGCTCCATTTGTCGAATGAATTACAAACCCTGATAATTATCGACACTGGTAGCAACACGAGAATAATTTTATAACGTATTTTGTCCTATATAATTATAAAAATAAATTCCGTTTATTCCGATAAAAAGGAATAACCTAATATACACGAGATGTAAGGGAATGTTATGGTTGAATTCACGATTGACTTTCCTCGTGAAACATACGTAAATCGCGTATCATTCCTCGAAACAAATTTCTATAGAAATTGTATGACCGAAATTACATTACAAAGTCGCGATGAGGAAGTATGAGAAACGGAGAGATTAGTTGCCGTAACCGTAATTACATCAGTCGCGGTTCCGTGTCCAGCAACCTTTGTGTTTCTTCCCGAGTGCTCTTTGATAATTAGGAGAAAGTTGTGTCCGTCTAACGAACTACCGCGTACTTTTAGACGGATACAAAAGCGAAAAGAAACGCAATCCCGAGTAGTAATCCCAAGAGAGGTGGACAATGAAAGAAAAAGACAGGAAAGGAACAGGATAAAGGAACGAACGAACACAAGGCAACAAAGGAGTAAACGGCAACCACGGAGAAGTCTAAATAAAACAACGAAAGCGACGGGACAGGTAGTTGCACAGCGCGCGTTGAGGTACAGAGAGAAATTCCAATTCCGGAAGAAGAGGGATGGACGCAAAGGAAAAGCGTGGGTGTAAAAGCAGCTAACAGGCGATCCAGGAAACGCTCGATGCTTGCGCGTTCGCAGCGTTTAATTCAACGGCTAGCGAATAAATAATGTACCTTTGATAAAGTCGGAGACCTGACTCGGTGCAATTGACCCGAGAGCCAAAGAAGCTTAATTATTCAAAGACGAGAGGAATCCGTGTACGTACGCGACACCATCGCCACCGTTTCACATCGGATCGACCAGCTATTTCATTTAGCGAACGGATCCCCCACCCGCTATAATCCTTATCGTGTGTATTAGGCAGTAATCTTGCCGGCTGAATAAGGCTTTACACTAGGTATGCCGCATTAGCACCGATCACCGCTACCTGGGCACCGGTTCAATTGGATCGTCGAGATTGTAGCAGGTATCAGGAAACCGCCAAAGGAATTACTTTTCCCCATTTAATCTTTGCGTTGAACGAGGATTCTTTAAGGGCGCCCCGGAGAAACGTACGCGGATCTTTCTCATCCGGGTCTCTGAGATTAATTGAACGAGTCGTTACCGTTCACGAATCATCGATCCGTTCGCGATTCGTCCACTTCGTTCGGATCGTCTCCTTTGCCGCGAGATGAATAACGAAAAAAGAGACGTGGAAATTTTAAAGCTGCACGCTTTTGCCTTCTGGCTTCCAACGGTTAAAAGGATGACGAACCGTGCTAACTCTGTAAATATTGAACAATAATATCCGGTGGGCAGCGTTTGGGCCACGAGCCATAATTTAAGCTCCGCTATAGATCAAGGACGGAGCAACGATAATTAACATGCAGTAACAAGGTTACATTAATACGCGGCTTTCAATCTTGTTAAATTATGGCAGGTGGCGTGGCGTAACGTTCGTCATTGTCTGTTGCGTGCAGCGATTGTCCTGATACCAAATAATTTGTCCACCTTGCGAGTATTGTATCGAGAGTTACGCGAAGTTGATAAACGCAGCTGTTGTTGTTTTCAAATTGAATGCGTACGAAGATATTTTGATCGAATTAAATGTAAACGGTACATCTGATTTCCTTTCGTTGAATTCGCATCACCGTAATTAATGGTTTTGCATTAATTATTCCGTCATCATCGTGTGCATTAACATAAGTAATTACGCATTAAAATAATAATTAGTTATTTCAGATCCGTCTACGATTCAATTAATGAGGATTATCGAGTCGATATTGTTTAAGCTGTTCTCTTGTGTCAATTTTGCCATACCTTGATTTTTACACCTGTGATCACACGGGGAGAATATTCGTTTTTAAACCGAACGAAAAAACCCAAAGTCTGAGAAAAATCAGAGGTAACCAGAACCCACGCTGAAGCATATTAACGAACGTTTGCAAGTGTGGTCGATTATGAGAATAAAAAGCGGGGCTGCGAAGGGCCGCAAATTTTATCACGGCTAATAAGAACTCCGTAGCTCCAGAAATTTTATGAGCGCTGCCCGCGCATTACTTCAGCGTTCCGATAGCGTAACACGGTAATAAAAGCAGACCATTTGAAAAATGCCTCTGCCAATAAAAACGTGGCAGACCATTATTCCATGGCGCGACCATTTGTGTAACTAGCTAATAAAGCTTATCATGCACGGAGATTGTAGATTAGCAATGTCACGGGAAATCTGTCCTCGATATTGTTGGACTTTTTCAAAAGAACACTTCGGTATACATTCATACTCAACGATAGCAAAGAATTTCTTTATTTCATCGAGAACAGGATCATTATTGGTCTAATCATTATTGATTATTTCTACAACTGTACGTAACTATTCCTGGTAGTACAGAATTATCTATCCAAACAGGTAATTACAGGGCGGGAACATCGATGGAAAACAGATAATATTAATACTGTACAACCGCCAGTGATTACACTGGCCAGCGCAAGTAGAAACAGTTAGTTCTGGTCAAACACGCTCTATAACTAAGTTCTCCCTTATTTCATTCTTATCACGATTTCCGCTTGTGGTTACAATAAAATTCATTTTTTGTTCCTGACAAACGAGAATAGCCGTAAGTACAGGAAACTCGAGTATCAAAATGAGTCAATATTTATTATGCTCGAAACCCTAGACGAAGTTGAAAAATAAAACCCCATTAACGCGTCCAGTTGCGGTCCAAGCGCACAATGAAATCTCTGTGGCGGGCTTCAGTGTCCGTTGCTGTGTTTTAATTACGAAAAACCAGTGGCGAAATAGCATGCATCTTTGCGCCTAGTCCGATACGGTTGCGGTAAAAATATTGGAATATTTTCTCGCAGATGATAGGGTGTGACAATTATTTCGCGAGTTCACAGGAAAACCGTACAACCGGTTAAAGCGACCGTGAACTCGTGACAAGTTCCCTCTGTGACGCTGATTTGAAATCGAGTTCATTCTCCAATGCCTTTATTGTTCAATTTTTACGGGACACGAATAAAAAGGTGGCGCTCTTAACGAGGAGCTTTGTTTTCCGTTTCATTTCCGTTAGTACTGGACAAAAGACACCCCTTTCCATGGGCGCACCGCGAAATTTATTTTCAGGTCTATCCATCGTTCTGAATTAATCCTCCGAGGTCTCGACTGACCCTACACGTTTCTGAATAATTCACGACCTAATTTGGCTAGCGACAATGGTTTCGCGATAATTGTTAATTACGTTTGAATGTACGATACTGTGTCGCTACGTTTTAAACGTTTCAATAAAAGGGCAACCTTCGGCCGAATAGAAACAGCACGTTCGCCTCTTCCTTTTCGGTTGATATCCGCATGAATCTCAGATTTCCTCTCCATTCATTCGGCCTCTTTTCAGACTAGCGTCGCGGAAATTCAAGCTCCGCTACGAAACTACTCTACCATCCGCGCTACAACCTGAAATCTAACGACGAAGACACTCACAGTAACGAACGGTCTCGCGTTTCAGCCGGCGTTGCGGCTCTTATAACTCGGCTACTACGCCGTCCTGATTTAACGAATTCGTTTCGAATGCTCCTTGAAATCGTATCCTGAATGGATTAATTTATGCTCGGGTAAATTCGAGTAGAAAATTATGTTTCCGCGATGAAATAGTGCTCGCTGGGGAAAAGTCAGTGGAAAATGTACGTTGGCTAAAAGTTTGGAAGAGATTCTGCGAATGGTAATAACGTTCTAATTGGAAAACGTTAATACGAACGACTACAGTATCAGGCGACGGATTCAGTGTCCTGAACAAGGGAGCCAGATAGGACATGCAATTGGAAACAGTCTGGGAAGAGGCGGCGACGCTCGTAAACGAATGCAAAACGAACGAGAGTGAAAGAGCGGAAGAGTGAGAGAGAAAAGGGTACAGGAAAAGGGGTTGGAGGATGAGCACTAGTAAGTAGCATCCGGAAGGTTGACCCCGCGGTACAACCCTGGCCATTATCATCCAAGCGAAAGAGAGAAGGAGGAAGAGTCTGGCCTTTGCATAACGTACACCAACTTACCGACCCGTCGGGGAAAACGTATTACAGTAATTTTACATGCAAAAGTTATTACCTGAAATTGTCTGAAAATTGCTCGCGAGACCACCCTTGGTGTCCCATCCTCTGCTTGACCTTTCGCCCCTTCGCAGTCGATTCCGCTGTCTTTTAAAGTAAACCAACGTGTACACGCTCTTCGAGTCGTGACTTACCTCTATCGCGCTAAAGTATTTATTTCTCGAGTAATATTTTACTGCGCGAGGATTTTTCTTTGTCAGCTATCGACTTCGAAGCGTTAGTCGGAAATGCAACCACTCGCGAACGGCTTACCGATTGATGTGCCACCAGGAGGTGAATTCCTTCACTCTTTCTGCCCTGTGGGACGACGTTAGGTGTATTCGTCACACCTGTGTGCAGTGAATGTTATCATTTACCACATTTGTCTTTAGAATTCAAATTTTGAACTTTGTTCAGCCAGTTACGAATACAAATTTATTCGCACTGCAAACAAGTAAAAATATTGCTTTTCTCTGATCATGGTACGATTGGTAGTGTTTGTTTTTATTATCGTTAATTTCCGAAAGGTTCTCCCTGAAACCTGAAAGCTCGCAATTGCAGCGGGGTCTCCAGAGAAAATTTCTCGCATCGAGTTTCGTTTTCACGTAACAGTACGACGTTCGTTGCACCCAGAAACAGGTCGACTCGCCATTTTTTCCCTCGGCAGCTAGGCGACCTCCTGAGATAGGACAGATGGCGTGACGAATATCGCGTTCGACTGGTAATTACCAGCTGGAGGGTATAACGTGGGTAATGAAACGGTCAGACGTTGCCGTTCCCAGTGGGAAAGCAACCCTTCGTGCCACCCTGCGGCTACCTGCAACCCTTGTCTCGAAACCGAGCGGGAAGACTTATCGGATCCCGCTAACTATATCAGGCTTATGTCTCTTTCGGTATCCGGGAAACCTCATCGGAAGTGACTTCATTTCGAGTCGTTTTAGAGGTCGTTCCCAGGGGCCCCAAACGTGGAAACTGTACGCAAAATGATATATACGGACGGAATATATACGTATGGAATACGTACCATAAATTGATACAGTATCGGTGATATTTTACCGATGGTATAATTTATAATTGCGACGTAAAATGGTACTTGGCAAAACTGACTTAGTTTAGAGGGTGAACTCGATCAGGCTACGTTTGGGAAAAGCATTGTGCGGCGCAGACACGCGTCAATCGTGGCAACAGTAAAAGCCTGCGGGAAGGTTTTGTCGACGGATAAGTGGTTTTTCGATATAAAGTCGATCGCACTTTGAGGCCAAAGCGAACGTGTAACCTTCCTTTCACCCCTCCGAACATAATTTCATCCTCAATACCGTGAGTGGTTCTCGCGAATTTCTGTACCCTCTTTCGCCGATACATTACCTTTTTCTTTCTATACGCGTGCAAGATGATACGCCTAAGAGTAGCGAGAAATCCGATGGAACACCACCTCTTCACCCCCGTCCCATCGTCGACGTCCTTTCGATTTCTCGGAAAACAGACCATCCTGACGTTATTTCTACCTCCCCCGTTCGATCTTCCTGCAGCTTACTCGATCGATCTTTTATGCCATTCGTTCCACCGAGGCACGGTACCAGCACGTCGAGTTTCTGGCTTCAAAGCGACCATTGCCGGTAACCGCGTTGTGAGATCGATACAAAACTTGAACCTGTAAGAATATTTCGTTCCCGCGACGTTATTCCCGTTGGAGAATCGCTGCACCGTGGCTCACGTCTGGAGAAATACCTCGCAATGGCTTAAAAAGCGTACAGTAGTTGCCTGCATGAGGCAATTTCGACATAAATCTTTTCAAGCTACTCCGAAATATTCGGTAGAATCATAATTTTTTGTCGTCTCTCAATTTGGTTCGAACCGGAAATTTATTCAAATTTCGTGGTCGACCGTTGATGGAATAAAAATACGATACTAAAATGAAGTATAATAAATACACGCGCGTGATCGTCTGACCTAACACACGCGTAGACGTAGTACTCGTTAATAACCGTGTTGTCAACTATTCCCGTTTTTAATTAGCTCGGCGCAGCTATCTTGCATAAACTTTAATGAAAATATATTGCACGGGCGCGATAAACTATTACAACGGTAGTCCACTATGAAGTATTCGCGAACTTATCTCGTACGAGATACTATAAACTGCGAAACACATTATAGTCCAAGCTGGTCGGTAGTATGTTCCTCGAGATTTCGTTGAAAATTTTATTCGCACTGCGGATTACTTATGAATGAAATTAAACTGAACTTAAATGTACGTGAAAAGTTTATAATACCACTACAACTGTCTGTCCTGATATCAATAAATTATTTCAGAAGGCAATAATTAAGCCCAGCGTGTGTTTCGTGGAGTTTCAAGCTTCTACATTTGCATCAAAGGGCTGCAATAAAGTTAAAACGTCATGAAACGGCGTGTGTGAAACGTTAAATTGTGGAGCGAATCTAATCCTAGGATTTTCGATGGTGTAAAATTCTCGCGTGAACTTTCCGCACTTTTAATCTTGCAATATCCGTAGCAAACAAGCAGCCGAACCAGCGGAGAACGTTTCGCAAATGAACAATTTCAGCCGTGCCCGAGTGTACACTCGAATCTCCCCGACATCGGTGTCTAGCTTACTTATTTTGCATCACGAATACCTTATCTCTCGACCGTTTCTGTTTTTAATTAGAGGCGCTGTAGGTATCCGAGCAGCACGCGAATCGTAACGATAACGCGCGTCCATTTGCGATAAACGATTCCCGTCGTTGAATTGCAAAGCGTTGGGCGGCGCCTCGGGTAATGCAAATTTTCATATTCTACCTACGAACGGACAACTTTTCGTTAAAAATTAATCGAACATAAAGGTTCGCGGATGTTCTACCAGTCACTTATCTTAACGTTTCCACTGTTACGGATACAACGAAGAAACGAATGTTCTTTACCCGAGAGGATATTACTACGTTTATCTATGAATTATCTTCGATCGTCGTACGAACGAAGCAACAAGGCCCCGTTAGTATACGCGCATCAGATTTGAATCGCAGAATTAATGAAAATTTGCGCGCTCGTCTGTTTAAACGCGGACGCACGGCGGTAAGCCGATCGGCTTTGCTTGGCTTACGACTCTGCCGGACAAATAAAATATGACAATTAGCATTCTTTAGAAGCCGCAAACCAGGGGAGCCGTCATATCGGGCGGGGGTTTAAAATTTTCGATGACTCACCAGTGCTCGGCTATGGATTCCCTTTTACAAGGCTCGTGGCCACGCGTAAACGTAAATACGCTCGCGTAAATCCGGGCTAAGCCGCCTCTGTCCCTGTTTCGACTTAAGTCGTTAACCCAGGGTCGTGATGTAACGGATGGTGCGCTCCTCGACGGGGTGAAAATAAATTCGCGACGCGTTTTCGCGAAAGCAGGCCAATAAAAGTGGGACTCGGCGAAAGAGTGCCTGTGCACCCAGCGCGTCCAAAATTCCTATCTCGGGTTCCCTTGTAACGCACACAGACGCAATCGTGTCTCTCTTTCTCCTGCGAAAATTCTGGGTGGCTTGACGCAAGGCAAAGATCGATTTCTTACCCTTGGCGCATCGTCTATAAAGCTCTTCGAATGATAAATTCCTCACATCTTATCTCATTTATAATGCAACCTGCGAAAATTATCGAGATGAATTTTGATATACCGTTCTCCCAATAAGCGCGACGAAAGCGTCACGGTGTTTAATATTAATGGAAATAAGAATTGCGCAATGCTGGAAACCCACGACGCAGATCGAATTAGGAAATGTTGAGCCCGCGAATGCAGCCCCATCCCCTGCTTGCATAAAACATGCAGGATGAGATTCTGTGTACTTTGAGGATGATCCGTGGGCGCATCTGTCGCGCTCATAAGCGATTCCCTGTCGTAGGCCCCCAGAGGCCGGTGAAAGACGACCCGCGTTGAATCGCGGTTAGTCACGCGTGTCAAATGAGCAAACCTAAACAGATTACCCGGCGATTGGCCGATACGGTCGTCGTCCATCGTCGCTTGGGGGAGTTGCCCCCGTCCCTGAGATTCTCGCTATCGCGGTGACAGATGTGCCGGCTAATTTCGAGTCCTTCCTCCTTTTTTATCGCTCGTTTTATAGTGTAGGGCGCGGTATGCGGTTAATGGGGTATTAGATGGAAGGAATTTCACGAGGGTGAGTCTTCGTTCCTCGCCACGCCGACGCGAGCGTCCCCTGAAATTGGTTCCATTGCGTTGTTAAGCGCGTCGTTGAAATTTGTCATATAGGAGTCGCGCGTACAGGTTTTATGAAGGTCAGTACCATAACGATTCACCAGAACATGAGCTGCACGACTGAATCGATTGAAGGAAGGAAAGCACACTTTTGGACTTTCGAAGCAATTCATGCATTATAAGGTTTTTCAATTAATTTTCTATACTTTCTCTGCTTATACTATCGATTATTAACCCTTTGCACTCGGAACCCTTTGCATCGCGAATCTAACAAATTTTGTTAGTGACATCGCTGCAAACATAAAGAATTTCTCATTCGCGATGCTTCAAGAAAGCTATAAGAACTTATAATCAAGCCTAATAATACCAAAAAGGCACGTTTCCAAAGTTGGACTATTTTATGTAATGCTACGCCTGTATGCACGTAAAAGAACGGCAAAAGTGGATAGCTATACGTCGACTTTATTGATTAGCTATTATTAGAATATAGAAATGTTATCCATTTACTGTGTGCGGTCCATATGTGCCTTAGCGCTTCATGACAAATGAATACGCGACGTGGCCGTGACGCACACAGGAAACGAGGGAATTACTCGGCAAACGGGGCCGGACGTGAATGATAAAGTTTATTTTGAACGGCGGAGATGCGGGTAGTATTGTTTTCCCCAGAGATTTCGCGTTATTTACTCGTTTCTGGACCGACAGTGGAAATGCGGGAAGATGCGAGGCGTTCAGGTTGTCCTGCAGGATTTTTCTTCTGCGGTTACGCCTTCGCTATACGGGGCGAGTCACGGAGATTCATCTCCTTGAGTTACTCGTAAATTGTACGTTGTGTGAAAAAGAGGTTTATCGCATGGTGTGGTTATGAGTATGCTCTGTTACTCGAAACGTTATGAAACGTCGAGCGGACACTTACTATGTGGAATCAGAAGTTGCTAATTACCTAGATGTTTCTGGAATAATTTGTAATTTGTGTGACGCGAGGAATGACGTCCATTACGCTTAATGGAAGTGAGTAATTGGTTAACGAGCTAAATTCGTACACGTTGAAGTACGTGTTTCGGTAGTTATAGCCTCATGCCGTGACGACGCGTTCTCCTCGTTGGATTAATAAATAAATAAACAAAAGCAAAAGCGACATACTGTCCATTGTACTTTCGTTTGAAACATTTGTTCGCGCAATAAACAGTTCGCAAGTAATTTAATGTGGCCGAATTGGGTGATTCACCTCGTAGACTTTCCCCGGCAATTATACACGTCGGATAACACTTGGGGCAACCGTTATGTTGAAAAGTTTGCCAGCGAGGGGAACGCGGAAAAGTGGTGGGCGGATAATGGAAAGTATCGAGATAAGTATTGCGGTGATGAATTATTAGCGATTCGTGAAACGTTTGGAATTAAGCTACCACCATTTCTATAAAGAAAAAAAAACATGATAAGAGACGAATCTACGAGCAAATGTGATTTGAAAATGATCAGTTTTGTATATCAAAACTGGGATTTCTTGAAACTTCACGAGGATTCGCGACGAACGAGTGGCCGTTGAGCCAAATTTTCCTCGATGCACAGACGGAATACGTGAAGCCAGGAAGACGTTATGCAGCTGGAAGTATACGTCATGTTCTATTCCCTTTTCCCTTCCTTTGGTCCCTCGAGCCCAGTAACGTAATAGTATTTCGTAGTTATGTATACGTGGGAAATGACTCGCCGCCTAAGATCAAAGGATCGTCGAGGGAGTGAAAATCCGTGAGACGGACCGAAGCAAAAATTCTTTACCTGGTTGCAAAGTGCTTAGCTTTTTTGGCTGATTTACGTCACCCATTCGACGCTCACCCGGCCGGAATCGGATCGATACCAGCATCTAATTTGAATTCTTCCACGATATATACAGTACATAGATTTCGCACAACGAAACACTGTTCCTATTTCATTAACTGCGATCCTTTATCCCCCTCCACCCCGAATGTTTCTCGGTAAATGAATATCCTTCGACTTTAAGTTACACGCAGTTCGACAGGTAGGCGAATATGCTTGAAATTACTGAAATTACAATCTGAATTCTGAAACGAAATTATATTTCACGTCGAACGAATGAAAGCGTGTTCAAACGTTGGCAATAAATCGGTGTACAGTTTTTTTATTCGTCATCGATTACTGGAATAAATTGCTGTCCATCTCTGGCTGAATACTGATTCGAGCCACTGTATGAATTCACGTCGAGCTCGGGTAATTCGATTCGTATCGCGATTCTTCTAACAACGCGGAGCAATTCACGTTGTAGACGAGCGCACCTGAAGTCGATTCTTCCGATTTATCGTCTATGTTGCCCCTCTGCGAAAGTTTGCATTCGATCCAGGCCCGGCGCACGTTGATGGATAGGAAAACGCGCGGTAAAAACGCCGATGGAGTTGCAGCGCGGCAAACAGATGCTCCATCAAGGGTATCGATCTGTATAATTTATCCGATGGATGTAACAAAGTGGCAGGGGGCTGCGTCAGCGGTCCGTGGTGCTTCAGAATCGACATTAAAGAGTCCGTGCAACCGCAATTAAAACGGAGCCGAGCAGAGGCATCCAGTTCGGTCGATACCATCGAGGGGGTGACTATTTGACTGAAACCAGTGCTCGATGCAATCGCCCCACGAGTGTCTCTAGAGAAGATGGATAGAATTTGCAGCAGAGGTGGAAAAAATTATTATCGAGATAAACTATTTTTAACAATGAATAAAGTTAAACGAATTAAGTCGAGTCCTTTTGGCTTGCTTCCGGTATTTTACAAGGATAAATAAAATTCAACGCGATGCATTGGAAGCACGAATAGTAGAGATAATAAAAGAATGGAAAATAACTGAAAATCAAATATTTATCGTACAATGAAATATTTCCAAAGAATATATAAAAATGTAACAGCCCGATGCAGTAATCACTGTATAATAAATCGACGAAATTTTTGATCTATTATGTATGATCGAATTGTACCCATCTTTGACGGTGCTTCGAACGTGATTCGATTCGAAGTTCGAGAGCCTCGATGAAGTCGAAAAAATTGCGTGAAAATCCATCGTGAGAATTTCAATTGATCCCGGGCGAGAAATCTTCCATTTGCAGCTTTACGTGCTGACGTTCGAGAAGGGAGGAGAGGGCTACGATCGTTCGTTAACGTAATTCAATAAAGTGGGTAAAAGCCGAAATGGAAGGATGAATGTTTCAAGAGAGCGCGTCGTTCTAATTCCGACGAAGCAATTCAGCGAGCGTGCAGCTCATGAAGGAAAAAGAAGCAGCAACCATTTTTTTTTTTTTTTTTTATCCATTTCACGTTGCACACCGAATGGCAAATGGAACAGCATTAAGTTTTCACAGTCTACCGCTTGGAAAATATGAATTTCAAGATTTAAGGTGACTCGAAAAAAAGAAGGAAAAAATGATTGTAACGCTCGATGCGGTTTCGTTATAAATTATTCAACGTCTCCTGCCGCGTAGGAAGGGATGCGGATGAGAGGGCGAGACTTTTTCACACGATTTCGTAACTTTTTATGGAGAAACAGTACCGCGGAGGCGGGAATGAACCGGAGCGGGGAATTTTTCAGAGGATTTCGTTCTGTTTAAACGAGCTCAAAGCGGAAGGATATGCAGCTGAACTCAGCGCGGACGACAGCAGCTTTAAGTATGCAAAAGTCTGACAATGAACGAAATTTTGATATTATTCCATCGTCGGTATTGCGCAAGGATTACGAGGAAAGCATTAGTTGAAATAAAATGGCGTAAACTGAGAGCCTTTCATTTTCTATACGAGCATGTAGCATACATACACGAGCTCTGTATTGTATCGTTATGCTTTTATAACCGAAGGATGTATAATGTGCCAACACCGTCGTGTAATTTGTATTTATGTCAAAAGACACGGACATCGTTATCAAACCATAGTGTTGGAAGTTGCGGTCAGGAAACTCGAGTGCTGCGACCAATCGGCCACCCATTTCAGAATCCAATCTCGGATCCAGCGAAGAGTAGTGCAATTACTGACCGACGGCATTCATCCGAATATGATTAAACTGGAAACCAGAGTAGCAATTTCGAGAATTTGACAAAGTTCCCGATGTGGTGATCCGTGTCAAAGGGCGGTGACCAGTTGACTCCAATTAAGAGCGGAATACTCTAAGTTCTTTGCTCTCAGCGGTCTTTCCCGGCACTTTTGTTTCAAATTCCTGGCCAAAGAGTAGAGATGGAACAATGTTACCTGTTTCAAGGAAATAATTGCTGGCCCAAGTCTTCTAATTAGTTACGTAACAAAGAAGTATCGATCGACGTGGATAACTATTGTGCTCTCCTGTTTTCCTCCGCGGTCCATATTTCTTTACAGATTGTTCTCGTGTATTTCAGCGACTTCCTCTTGTAACAGTTCCTCTTGTACAGTATTATTTTTAATGTAAAGGAAGCAACACTTTTCTGCAAAATTAAACACGATAGACTCGGAAGTGGTAAAGTCGAGAAGCTTTTGGACATAACATATGAGGACAGAAATGGTGAATACGGGAACGTTAATCTTGTCCTTTGAACGAACAAAGGACAGCCATTGCGCGGATGCAATTGACACGAAGAGTGCAGGAAATGGGGCAGATTCCGTAGTCGCAGCGATTCACTCGACTTCCCACACCTTTATCTTTTCGTACTTCGAGAGCATTGAATACCGCGTTCAACAGCATCGAGAACGTTTTGATCGTGGCACGAACGTCGCGTTGAAATTCAGATATTCGTTTACCTCTTGGCGGTCTATTGCTTTGCTTTGGGAGAAATCCTTTGGAAATACTAGGCAAACCTCGTTCTCGTTTATTTGCCATTCGTGATTCAATGTTAACATGTGCTCGCTGGAAGACGCCGTAGTCGATGCAAGCACATCCTCAACTTTCTTTTAATTATAGAAAATTGATTAAAGATGATCTACAACGTTTAGGTTAATCTATACTGAAAGTGGATATGCATTTCTGGCAGAACGAATCAACGCAATGCACAAAGACGACGCTGCGCGTTAATTACGGCGAATGCGAGATCTTGATCGGAGAGCGTCTGAAATTGTAGAGCTCGCTCCGTCATAATGACTCGTCTTATTAGTCCAACATGGCGGATCGCTGAAGGATTAGCTTGAAAGGGCCTCGGCGTTGTCTCGTGTAATCCGGTTCGATTTGATTTCACCTGTACCCCGAGATCTCACGAGACACATCGGGCGTAGTTCAGAATCCAGCTTCCATCCCGTGGCTTATACCGTGACAAATGGCGAGGTTTCGAGATAACGGCAAGGAGATCCTGGAGTCCTATGCCTCTGTCGATCGATCGGTTTCAATTCGACTTGCTACGTGAGATTCTCCCTCTGTTGTTCCGCTTGGAGAGTGAAATATGAATTCCTGGGCATCCATGTCCAGTCACGCGTATTGAAAAAATTGATGCACAGCAATCGATACACCGATGTTTGTTTCGCATTCGCGAAAACAATAAACGATGGCTGCCGTTACCAAAAATTCAACTTCACCAGGTTTCGCGTGGAGGCTATTACGAAGCCATATAATAAAGAGAAATATAGGTAACGAGTGGTGTCGTATTTTAGAATTGTACAGGTTCGGAGATGTTCCTACCTCCTCATTGAATTTATTTTCGTCTTCTCGACTTGCTTCCAGCCGACTTCGAATCTCTGGATTAGAGTTGAATTCTATCGTTCAGTCACACGCAATCGGGGCATAACGTTAGCTTGCTGCGATCACGGATCCGTAATACGAGGCACAGGTTAATTCGCTACAGCTTAACCTCGAATTAGTTTCATGTTCGAGCCAATACTGGACGGGTAGCTTATCGTTTATCCGTGTTTGATAAAACAGAGAAAGCGTTATATCTCGCTAAGAACCGTGGACCCTCTAACAGCCAATCCGCTCCTACCCAGTTATTAGACTGTAACTTGGAGTAACTCAAGTGCCTTGCACAGCATAATTCAAGGGATCCTTGACTCCCGAGGGTAAAGTTTCTGCGTCTTCCCGTGATCTCGGTAACACCTCCTTGCCTATACGTATAGCGCGGTCCAAAAGTTCGCAGCCTAATCACGAAACACCTTTTACAGAATGTAAAGTTTCGTATCGATTTTCAGTACATGTTACAGTCACGAACTACTCACTGGTGGTCTCCATTGTCACGTGTTTCAGAGGGTTTCATTTAATAGATATCCACCTGCTTTTCACCTCCACCTACAAAGAACTACTCTCATCAAATCATGTCCCGCGCGAAATTCAGAAAGACTCGTTGAAACCCCTCTTGTCAATCACCAAAAGTAAACGTGTTATTCAGATGATCAACCCTGTATGTCTACCATGGCGCGCATGCATTGTCATCGTGGCGCAATTACTCAAACACAATTCTATGGCACGAATATGAAACTCGAGCCGCTCGTGGCCCGAAAGTGGGAGTGCATAACGCGATATTGGTCGATGGTTGCGCGTATGCGTTTATAGGTCAGGCAGAGTACTTTTGGACTTTACTATATATTGCTGATACCACGTATCGCTCCAACTCTGCATCGCGTTCCCTCGCGGCTATGGCGCCAAAGTATTGCGATATTATCGCGACGAGATCCCTCTCGTAAAAACTCGATCGTTCCTCATCCGAGTCTCAATATTTGTGACAGTAATAATTCCCGTTCAGAAAGAGATTTATTTCTGGCTTCCTGCGACGGAGAAAACTTCCTCGAAAAGGAAACGGAGGTCAGGAGTGCTGGCGCGTAAAGAGTCGGACATGCGCGGCTGAGTAACGATGAATTTCTACGTGCAACACTAAATAGCCTCTCTATTTAAATTTCGAGGCCTTACGTAAAGCAAAGAGTGGAAATATTTAAATGCAATTCCATTTTATCGGGACTACAAAACGAACGAATACGTCCAATGAGAGGGGGGTGGGGGGGATCGTTAATTATGTATCCCCGCGTCATATGCAGGTACATCGATGAATGGTTTACTAGACGAGGGTATTGATAAAACACATGGACAAATCCCGTAATTAATGTTGCTTCATTCGCGTGCACTACAGCGAACGATAATCCGCGAGTTCTGATGAAAACGAGACCCGACGTTATCTTCGCGGGGCTTATTATCGTCCAAGGTATTACGGCTTTCGAGTTCGCTACATAATTAACTCGATCGGCGGCACGATAAACGAACTGCTGGCTATTTTGCGTCGGTAGGAAGTTACAACATCATTTTTCCCTCGGAGCTTTCAAGGACTAAATAAAATTTAACAAAGGTTGCACCGCGGTAGGTCGACAAGAGTTTCTTAAGAGGAATTTGCATTATCTAAGAAGTCAAGTAGAAGGTATGCCGTTAAAACTGAGTGATACATATTTAAAATATTCTTTCAAGAGCGCGTTATTCCGTGTTTTTGTGTGTAAACGCGAGATCCTATTAAAATGTCGAGAAATTTAATCGAACGAGGAACGTCCTGGCGGCCGACCGCATTCAAATTTACAACCGATAGGAAAGACGAAATTCGACAAGATTCCTTATCGTATTCGAGCCGGAGGAAAGATATAACGGAAAGGAGGGAAACGAACGGTAATAAGAATTCCGATTCCCACTCGTTTCATTTCGAGTTCAGCGAGGAGATCCGTCTTGAAATTGTGGATCCTGGCAGATCGTTTTTTCGATAACTCGGTGAAATGGGCTGGCAAAAAAGGCCGCGAGAGGAAAAGAGATAGAAGAGCGAGGAAGGGAGAAAGGTAACGGATAAAGCCAGAAGATTCGACCAGAATCTCGAAGGTCCGCTCGGGGTTGGCGATGGGGACAAAAAAAAACTGTAATTTGCAGGAGACATTTGGAACTTATGAGAGACCCCTGTCGGGAAAATTTACCGCGAGCAGCCCGCCTGGAAGAAGCAAAACGTGTCCCCTTTATCCAACTATTTTTGTCCGACGCATCGGCTCCGAGTGCAAAGTAATTTCAGAACTCGATTAATCAAGAAGCAAATTTCGACAGGGTTTCGCGCGATCCATTAATCACGTCGGTATTACGTTTACCTTGAAATCCCGGAATCGTTCCGCTTCGAAGGTGATGAAAGCCTGACGTTGCTGTCGAAATCCTTCTCTCTATATTAGATCAAATTCCCGGCATCCTCGCTAATTGAAAACGAAGAACGCGATTGGAGCTGACGCGAGAGGGGATTCCCGACGGGCGCCGTTGGAAAATCGAGTCTCGGCCAGCGATGCTCGAAACCTCTGTATCGAGGGGATTCGCAACGATCGAGATTATAAAGCGTCGAATCTTTATAAAGTATCGAATCTTTATAGAGTATCGAATTCTTGGAGCTCTTGAACATCTCGAAAGTCTCAACGAGACTTGAACGCTTTAATCGAATTCGCGGAGCCAGTGTACCATTATATATTGTATACCTTCTCGCACTGTAATGCAGGTAGAAGATATGTATCGATAATATGAGCATTTAGCTTTTGGAACTTGTACTGTTATATACTATTCTTAAAAGAACCTCAAAAGGGTTTCCATTTCTGGGTTAACTTAGGATTCTCCTTACTTCTCATCGAACGCCCTCTGTTACGAGTTTGTGCAAACTATGGTTTGTCCATTGCGAGCACACGCGCACTCGCCATGAGTTGGTGCGTGATACTGCCGAGGAAACGATGATTAATAACGGTATAGGAGCGTACCATTGTGCCAGGTCGCGATCAGTCGACAGCAGGGTCCCCTATTTTCGCGTATCAGCGAAGCAATAAAACACGTCGGCCCTTTCATTGGCTGTACGCTCGCGGGCGTTCTCCGTTTCAGTCGTCCGGACGCGTTCTGTCGCGGATCTCCATTCTGATTCGAGGCTGACCGGTCGATTAGCCGCCGCCAAGACGATAAAGTCAGCCGCAAACATGATTTATTCCTTGATAGAGAACACAGCGGTGCGTGGTATTGAACTCCGTGGATCATTGAATTATCGAGAGTTATTGGGCTGGTCGTCTTGATTACGTTCATTACTCCAAGCGGAAAGACGTATTCCACGCCATCGAACGCGCTCAGGAGGATCCTCGTTGTGTAACCCTTGTAGCACCAGCAGTATTCAATTATAATTTTGTATAACGGAAACTTCAAGTCTAAATGCTTGCACTGGAGGCTTAACCCTTTGCGCTCGAGGCCTTTCTTAGCATCTTATTCACGAATGCCAAGAGCTTAATCAGGTCACCTTTACCTCGTCGACAATCATTTTGTCGACACTTCGATTTCCAAAGAAATTAAACCTAAAGCAACGTTATTGCGTGTATCTCTTCCAAATTACTGTCCTTCTAGCTGTCGCAAAGATAAAATTTCGCCCAGCAGAGGTGCAAAGATCGTGTGCGAATCGTTGGCGATCCGTGCCGCGTATCATGGTTCCATTCCCGGCAGCGTTCGCCACGCGTGAATGCCCACGAGCGCGCACACCCGCATTCGTGGAATATGCGGTTACGGTAGCGAGGAAGTGTAGGGAATTGCCGATTAAATGAGCGTTACGCTGTGAAAAATAAGCCGCTGGCCGGGTTGTCCGTAATAATTTTCCCATGCTCGCAGGAGAAGTTCAATCGACGGCTGGCGCAGCGTCAATTTCGACGTGCATTCGCCGGGGCGCTTGAGCCGCGCGCGGTTTTGAAATGTAAATTTACCGTGGGTAACAAGTGCGCGCGGCTCTGCGGCTCATAACGAGCCGACGAGGAATTAGGCCGTCGCAACGGAACCGCGTCGAGCCACCCGCGGTCAGGAAAAACGGCCGCGATTCGTTACGTTATCCCTCGTCCGAACCGCGCGCCTTTTTTTCCAAGCGGAAAAGAAATTAGCTCTGTCAGGGCGAAATTTCACTTTAACGGCTGGTGAGTACGAAACGGGAAGCTTTGCTGTCGCTCGAATTTTGATCGTCTTGGTGTCTCCATGAATTTCTTGATGTTCCAAAGAGGACCGACTCCAAGAGTACACGAGAAATCGATTAAGAAATTGAATGTGTATATGTGAATCTATTAGTGGAATAAACGTCGTAGTAATACATGAAATTATACACAGTTTTAATTATGGTTCGTGACGTATGACGAATTCGTTTCAACGTCAGCAATCTTATCAGTCAATTTAATACATTCAGTCGCAACATTTGCAAGTCCCGTAGACGACTCCAAACAAAATAATCGGGACGTAAAATAAATGGTACCCATTTCGAGGCTGTAAAATTGTCATTTTATGATTTTAGTACCAGAAAAGTTCCTTGCAAACGTTGCGGTTTTTTCTTTTTCCTAGCCAAGAGTCGTTTCGCAGTCATAAAAATCTCGCTCCGAATATCGACTTGCGATCGCCGCGGCCGGATCGCATGATCTTAAGTGCGTTCGCCTGCATCGGGATGATCGCCATCGCAAAACTCACGCGATCGGGCCTAGGTCCCTCCTTCAGGCCTGCAGAGATAGCTATCGGGATCGCGAGTGCGAGTATGTCACGGACTGCTCCTAACGGACAAGCTGTTCGAACGTGGTCGATGCACGACCTGGTTCGGCTCCATTTGGAATTTAAGTCGGTAATACTATGCAGAAACGAAATTCGGCCCGCGGATAGGACACAACGGCGAGGGCGTGCTCGCGATGCATAAACTTTGATTGAATTTTAAACGAAATCTGTGGAATCGTAGGAACGATATCCGCGGTCTGAATAGCGTCGTTTGATCCGAACATTTTTTTCCTGTAATGGGTAGTATAGATTACTGGTCCGAATTTGTTTGACTTCCTTAACGTTCGCCGATTTTCGTGGTCGTTGAAACGTTGAAACGGATACGAGGGCGAGTCGATAACGATATGCAAGGAAGATACGCAAGTATGCAAAGCAGATGTAATTTTTTTTTATGGCGGATTTTATACCGCCCGATGAGCGTGCACGTTCAGATTTCACCTTTCGCGGCACGATTTAAAACTTGATAAGTTAGCCACGTTCAAGTCACTTAACCGACTATTTGTTACGTCCGATGAATCAATTTTTGTACTATTTCATGCCAAAAATGGGTAAATAAAAAACAAGATAAAAACGTAAACGATACATTTCGATAAAAAAAAACAAAAAAGTAAAAGGACAAGAACAATGCTTATCGAACATTTAATTAAAATTTGCGATGAAGGTAAAAATATAAGAAATATATGTTCACCTCTAACAAGAAGTATGCTCGACCGCGTGGGAGGTTTAATTAAGGCTAAAGTCAAGCGTACGGAATATTAATTCGATTATTATTCTAATATATGTTTATGAAATAGTCGACTATTTTATCTAATAGATGCAATCTAGCTTACACGATCGCAGCAATTTGGCCACGACTGTGTATAATAACGCGCGTCTCCGCTTTGGCTGAAATAATTTCCACGAAACGTGCAACAGTCGTCCCGTAATGACCGAGGGTAGGGCTTTTTTAATGATACGTGAGGCTAGCATTAAATAAGGCTTGCGTAGGTGTTCGCGGTTTCCTGTAACGGTGAGCGAGCTGGGAAGAATTTTACGAGCTCGTAAACCTGGGATCCTTCTCTCGATGAATTTCATTAGGACGTGCTTTCATCGTGATCCACCGTGAATTCGCCCTGCGACGAAATTATTAACCCTTTTGATACCATGGCCCACTATAGGCATCTGTTAAAATTTCGCGAGAGAGGTTAAAAAGCGATCCAGCGGACCGTCCCACGCATCAGTCACCGGTTAACTCGGTACTCAGAAGTGGGTCGGATAACGGTTAACGTTATTTGGGAAATTTACTTATTCCGTGGTTCAACAACACCCTCAAAGCAGACCGCCGAGCGCAGGATTTAACTTGGCGAAACTGTTTCGGGCGGCGTTCCTCTTGCAGCGTTTGGATTTCGGCTCCTCTATAGAGTTCGCTGCGAATGCGATGAAAATTAAATTACTTCCTTTAGCATGAACTCTTCCTCGAGGCTATCGGAGTCGCGCTCCCGTTTCGTAGATTTCGAAACGAGTTGATGGAAATTTTTCTGCGTTACAGAAAAATCGTAATTAAATTGAAGTGGAACAGGAAGACAAAGATCAGACACGATTTAATTACTTCGCCGTCGATGGCTTTTTGTCTCGGTGCAGCTCGCTGGCTGATGTGTCTCTTGTTTCAATTTTCGCGTCTTTTACGCGATACTACAATAGTTATCTAAAAAAGAAAAGGAACAGTAAATAACAAACGAAAGGTGAAAAGTATGACGTATCAAACGCTTGAAGCGACTCGAACAACGAGAAACTTTTATTCGAATAAAATCATAAATCGTCGTCCTCCCAAAAAAGGAAGTGTTCGAATAAAAATTGTTGGTTTCAGGTAACCTTATCGGCTCTGTCACGAATTTCGCTAAGCCCGATTGGAAATGCGTTTTTTATCAACAAATTCGCCGACCTATTTTCGGTGCGAGATAAAAGGTGACTCTGACTTATATCGTCGATCAATCGTCTCCCTAATTGACTGTCTAGTTAGTAGCACCGTTTCGAAATAAAATTAGTCGATGGCGTCGTTCGCTTGCAAGGGCCGTTTCCCGACGTAACGTGCAGCATTTTGAGATCGCGTTCCGGTGATACATCGTCGGCGTTTCTTCTATTTTCGCGTTCGAGAAAAACCTCGGTCGGGTAACGACGATGAAGCTTGTAACGTAATCAAGCTAGTTAGCCGTGGATTTTGAAACGGGAGACCGCACCGTTTCCGTCCGCTCCTTCGCTAGTGGTACAAAAATTAACGAGGACACTTTAATGGTAACTCGAAACGCTCGTTCTATTCGTCCTCGGATCGCTTTCGTTACAATTTTCAGTGCAGGGAAAACGATTGAAAAATGTTTCGAGTTGTTAAGCCGACGGTGTGTTTATGAGTTAATGGAGCTGATGTCTTTGTACGTGAATGTAAAACGTGATAAATTTTTTTGGTCTTTAGTACATTTAGTACAGTGATGTGACTGCAACCGAGTTTTTGTCTGATTAACAAAGTTTGCGTTCACGTTCGTTGAATATTTTTTGCATTTGACACGAATATAGATGCTACAGAAACGGCACAACGACTAGTAACGCGAGCACGTATATGCTGTTTTTCTAGTGGACAGTACGGCGCAAAGAAATACCCGATTGGTGGAGGAATAAATGCGAAATTTGCCCTGTTCGCTCAATCCATCGATCCCCTGCTGTAGGCTCGTTTTTTATGCGTCAAAGAGCAGGCTCGTTGCAACGGATGAGAGATCGTCGTTGTAATTAACGATTCGCGACAAAAATGTGTTCCCAAGAGTTATTGAACGTGTTTGGCTAGTCGTCGCATGTGAAATGCTGTTCCTCTCGTTTCAACGGGTCATGCGGTGAATTGAGAGATGGCTTCACGCATACGTGAATGCGCCCCAGTGCAGAGTTTCTCAAACAGCGATCCACCAATCCTTAGAAGAAAAGAACCATTTTACTTCTTTCGCTAAGCATCGTTGAAAAAATTGAAACAAAGAAATGGAAACCTACTCGAGTCGAGAAAAAAATCTGTAAAACATTGATGTATCCTTTTGAAAGAAAGCTTTGAATTTGACTTTAAAATAATAGTAATTTAATCGTTCCTTGAATAGTTCTGAAGAACTCTTTCTACGGTCTCAAAAAATTTTCCTGTGTGGGTTCGCTGCAAGAAGTTTGAGAAGCCCTGTCGCAGTGTGTCAGTGGCTCATACGCGGAAAGAATTTCCAGTTGTAATTCGAGGTTGCGCTCCTCGCAATTTATTCGCAAGAATCACCCTTGGGCTTTTTTTTCTCTTGCTCGACACCGTCGCGGCTCTCGTTTCGCGTGAAAAGTAGGTCGACGGATTTTCGTCATTGAACGGAAGTTACTCGGGGAGCTCTCGTTTCCTGCGTGCACCAACTCGCGTGTGTGCTAGTAAGATGTTTCCGGAATCGCGGAGGAACAGGGACATCGAAGAAGTTTCGTGGCAGATTATCGCTTACATGAATTCCACTCGTGCCTCGGCTGCGAGCAAGTTTGTTCACGTGTCGCGCGTCTTTAAACCTTGCCTCCCGGTTATCAAGTGAGTGAAAATGGGCCGTTCACCAAACGATGCGGAAAGAAGATAAAGTTACGAAACTCTTCGAAGCTAAAACTCCTGCGCGGAGTATTTTTGTCAAATAGACACTGCGAGAACGGAAGAGTACAGAGTTATTCCACTTTCGCGCGTGTACTCGTTCTGCTTTAACCTCCTCGGTCCCTGGGTTGCTTTCTTTGGTCAGAAAAAATTATCCTTCGCGTGCCTGAATCCATTTTGCGTCCCATGAATGTAGCCCAATACAGGAACTACGCTGTATTCGTTTATTTTGATATTCGATTATTTCAGCAACTCGAAAACGCTTGAACAGAGCTTGATCGCGGGTAAAAATTATTCTAACGTCTTTGTACGTTACACTGTACGGAAGGCTGAGAAGGTTACTCCTTCTGCGACGAGGTAAGGTTACCGAGATCTGATTAAAGAATGTGTGTTTCTTTCACGTTCGGAATTGCTTCCGTTCGCGATAAGAGACATTAAAACAAGCATGCTTCACGCGTACTGTTACTCATTTTTCACTTTAATGGGCACACTGCTGGTCAGAAGATTTAGGAGGATTAGAGGAGGTGGCTGATGTATTTTGTACCCTTGCAATTTTCTTTTTATTCCGACATACAACCTCCAGTTGGCAGAAATATTCAGTTTTGCTTTCGTACAAAGCTCGTAGTGGTTTAATTAAATAATCCTCTTACTTGATCGATGAGATTTTTGGGTGCCCCCATTTGAATAAAGTCGCTGAGTTTCCGCGTGGCTCGGAATGCGGTGCTATTTCGAGCCGAGGATGTTTCTATACGAAACAACGACCATCGTTTCCAGCCCGATCGCGAGTTCTGACATTAAATTTTACTTAAAGTTCGAAAGTAGGGTAATGCGTTTGCGAAGCAGTAGCTCAATAAGAAGGCAAAAATAGGAGAGAAGTAATTTCGTTTCCAACGAATTTCGGAAAGAAAGTCTCCCAAGGCCGGGGTGTGCGAAATTTTCCTGGCAACTTCGGCGAGCCTACAAGCGCAATCTCCGTAAAGTGTCGGCCGTTATGGCAGTTCGCGGCGTCCATGTATTCTCGTATCTTTCGCGGAGAGCGCACAGCCGTCGACCTCGCGTGTCAGATATAAATACATCCTTTCCCCTTGAATCCTTGAATTTTGTAAAATTCAATAATATTATCATTAAAGTTACCGTTGCTTCCTCTGCAGGCCAAATTTGTCGATATCGAATCAATATGGGATATATATAGAAATATAGAGAAATTTCTCTTCAATATTTGACACGATATATTTGATTCAAAATTTGAATTAGCGAGCACGTAGAACGTAATCGAATAGCGAAACCAGTCTAGAGAAATTTCTGAGCACAAGGAGATGTACTCGTTTCGCCAAAACCTCGTCTCTCTACTGATAATTGAGTGAAACTCGGTGGGCGATAATAGTCCGATAACGCAACGAATCGCGACAAGCTTCAACGGTGGAATGCACAATGAGTTGTGCACCGTGGTTCGACGAATGCGACAGAGAGAAATTAGAAAGTTTTGTCCTTTCTTCGTGGTTTCATCGTCGAGGAACCGACGCGCGGTATTCTTTGACTGTATGCTCGAAGAATTTCGTGGTACTCCGTGCAAGCCGAGGAACAAATTCCTCGGCGTACGAGCCTCTTGCGGGAAGAAAAATCCTACGGAAATGATTGGTCGTTCTCGTACACGAAGACGGACGACGAATTCCTATAGACGTTGTCCGGGTGTGAAGGGAGTTACTGTAGCGCGTGACGCGCAAAGAACGAAATAACTCTCGGCTTCGGTTACTTTGATTAAATCTCGATCGCTCGCGATACCAGGCGAGAATATATAGGTTGTGAATACATGTAAATTTTTGTTTACTACGAGTTAATATGTTGGAAAACGTTATTTTGACTAAAAGTGGAGCAATTATCGTAACTCCAGAATGATTGCTAAAACATATTACTTTGTAATGTGATGCTTGCTAAGTTAAAAGCTTTTGCTGCTATTGCTATCTTCCATCGAACAATGATATATACAATTCGCCAGATACATGTATGTAACTTCTCCAGCCATGTAGTTATATTCGCTTCAATTTCTTTAGCGGGCCCGCTGGCTGACTTTCTAGGTTAATTCGTGAATCCGGGCCACCGTAATGGCGTGATTATTTATCTTCTAATCTTACTTTCGGAATCCACGGGTCGGATCTCTGAATAAATAACATTAGGAAGGTTTTCTCCTTTTCCGTAATAGTTGCTGAGAGCTCGGAGGAATAAGTCCTGACTGCGATTTAGCAATTTAAGTAGGGTTACAGTCGTAAACAATCTGAGAAATCCTTAAAGATAAAAAGATGAATAATTTTCTATTTTACGATAACGAATTAATTCTCGGACAAATTTGTCGAGTATCGAATTCATGTAACAATTTTACTCGCAGTGAAAGACTAGTTTTTCTCCTCTGCTGGGGTGCTGGAGAAATACTGGGCGATGATCGGCTCACTTTGAATTAATTCTTTGTCCGATTGGAACAGTTCGATTAAATCGTACGTGTCTGGTCCTCGCGGCTATTCAGAATTTTTTTCGTTCAGCTGAGCCAGCCTGGCGAGAAATGGTAACGGAAGATAAAAATGGAAAACGGATACGCAGCGAAATCGAGAGAAAGAACGGGTTGGGCGCGAGGAAGCGCGGAACAAGGGCGCAAGGAGTGGAATACGGGACGGAGAGAAGTTTTTCCTTTCGATTCGGCACATTTTGTTTTCGCTAGAGGAACTCGTCCCTTTAATTATGGAGACAGCGCCGAAAGACGAGCTTGGACGACGAGAAGTTCTCCAATTCTAAAGTCGGGAGAACAAGCCGTGGGGTTCATCAGCTCGAGATTAATAGTCCCCTCTGTTTGTTTTACTTTCCCGTTCGCTTACAACCGATAAACTTTTTCCGTGATTAATCGTGGCCCAGTCTACGTGCTTTGAACCCCGCGGGTTAGAACTCTATCACGATCGTGGAACACGACAGTCGATTGTCGAAAATTTTTCGCTGGTTAGGTAACGAGTTCTCGATTGGTACAGTCTGAACGTTTAATTGGACCGTTTCGACTGGTTGAAGGGTATTCGAGGTTCGAAGTTCCGCGTCAATTGATTGTTCGATTTGACGCCGGCACTTCAACAGCCGAACTGAAGTGTAGGACAAAGCGACGGAATACTTTATGTATTCGGATGCCATTTAAAATTAGAAACAGATAAAGCGATCTTTATTTTACCGAGACAATGCATGCTTCAACCTTTCGTTATCGCAGCATTATTTACTTACTTCCTCGCATAAAATATGTCTTATTCCTAAGTGCTTTAGTATAGGGGCATTTGCACCGCGTTAAATGTGAACAATGTAAGCTTGCGAAAACAACATTTTCCACGCTTTTATCGTGGCTTTTATACCGAAATATCGCGGACGTTTTTCAATGCTCGATGTGGTAACAAAATGCACCCTTTGCTTTCCTCGAGTCTTTTCAACGCTTCGAAGAAACGAGCGAGTATGCAGCTCGCGATTTAGATTGTTCGTTAACCGCGTTCTTTTCGAAATCTTAAGCAAATATAACCGTCACACGACACGACGAGGGCAAAAAATTTCGCTAGATCTAGTATCCATAACGCGGTATTCCTGGAACAAGCTGCACGGACACGTTTCTTTTCAACTGGTAGCTTTCACGTATCAATCTTCTCTCACGCGATGAGACTCGGTCATCCGACGGCTTCATCGGCCTGTCCGCTCGAACTTGTGCCATATACACGCAGCCATTTCAACTACAGCGCCGTGTGTGTCCGATCAACGATTTAGATAACGCATCCTCTTTACTTCCTACCCCCCATTATCCTTTATTTCGCCGTTTCGCGCAGTCGTCGAGCGAACGTATTTCCTGAGAAAACAATCGGGGAAATAAGGGCGCACTGGAAAAAGGAGGCGAAGAAGCGGTCTTTACTGCGGCCCGAGCAAATAAGAGTGGCAATTTGCGCGGGGAATTAGCATCTTGCGTTGCTCACGTTCAGGTGCACGCTCGCCCGAACTGAAAACGTTACGCCCCTTGGAAAACGAGAATGTTTAACTAGAACAGTCTTTTTTAAATTTATGTGTGGTCTCCACACATTTTCCATACGGTGATATTGGATTCTTTCGTGGCTACTTAGAGTTTCAAGTATTTATCGAAAATTATTTTCTCGTATGAGAAATGTGACAGAGAAATTCATTAGAAAACTTTTATTTTCCACGGAAAATTCACTTTGCACGCAACACCGCAGTTTATCCAACTTTCTTAACGAATACGTTGCCGGTAACGCAAATTCTCAACGTTTGCGCGTGCTCGTACACCCTATTAGCATGTACAAATTTAATTAGCCCCCAAGAAGCTATCAAAAGATGGCCCGCTTAGGAAGTTTCCTTATATCCGAACATCTTCCACGTTCATTATCCCGTACAAGGAGCCCTTAATGAACGATTGGACCGGGATGGTTCTCGCGGTGTCGTCCTCGTTGATCCTTGCTCCTTCTATCCTAGCGGCGAATGTCATCGTGGATGGCTTACCTTGTTCTCATGGCCTCCCAGAGATCGATAAAGATTCCGACTCACCTTTTAACTCACAATTTCATCTGTTTACAAGTCCTAACGTACTCGGTAAATGTTCACATTATCGAGCAAAATAACGGCAATGTATGGTATTGGTTCGATCTTGAAAGCGGTTTTTAGTTCATCCCTACCATTCGTGGAGAAGAACCCGGTAACCATGCCGTGAACACGTTGTCAATGCTCGGAAACCGCACAAAAACTGTACGGATCTTCGTTCAGGGGGTGAACGAGAGATTAAGGTAATCCCACCTAACCGATGACGGTCGTTCCAAAGGTTTCAACAGATTAATTGGTAGATCGATCGACACTTGCGATTCGTAGCACGAAAAAAAGTTTGGCAGCCACTCGTATTCACGCTCGCGGGATGTGTCGCTTTTGTGCTCTAATCTAAAACGGATAGGTTGAAAAACGATACGAGAAACGATGTCAGTTCTCCACACGATAGCGAAACACGCATACTTATCGATTTTCCGTGCAAGGTTTTCTTTGCAAACCTGGTTTGCAGATTGGTTCATCTCTATGGTAAAATAATGAAATTAAAAGCACACAGACGATTACCCGTGAAAATCGCGGAGCTTTGATGTTCGCTCGATATTGTAAGTTTTCGTTTAATGCTTATCGTGTTACATTTGCACAGCGAAGAGCGTACAATCGGTCCCCGTCCGTGTTTATATTTTATTTAAAGCAAATCTATTTCGCCGCGTTTCAATTTTCACGTTGTAGCACACAGATGCGTATGTTTTATACAAATATGCTTTTTAACAGATTATTGAGAATGTACACCGGAGCCTCGTGTAAACAGCGCGATGGGGTTTATCCATTTGGTGTTTGCTTTTGCACTTTTAATTTATTAACTTATACCGAGCGCAGAAACAAGGTGGCGGCCAGTGACAGACGAATGGTTCTTTTGCTATGCCACTATTTTTTTACTAGCATCGCACGCATGTCCTAGATGAAATGTAGATCACGACGCTCCAGTTTCCATTGTTCATTTCCTGCGTTTTAAACGTTCACTTTGAAGTCTTGTATCTCAGAAACTGGCGCAGACATCAATTTCAAACGAAATACGTTTTCAACTGCATGCTTCTGTCTATTTCCTGAGCGTCGTTCACGCTGAATTTCGTTACTCCGCTGGTCGTAATTTTAATTTCAATCCAAATGTGCTGTACTATTAATTACGTGAGATTTCGTGCATCAGGCGTGTGCGATTGCATTTTTATTATACGCTTTAACTTTATTAATTGCGATAAATTCTTGGCAGTTCTGGAGGATCAAGTCCAATCTCGTTACTCTTACGAGATACCTCTTATCGCGAATCATCTCGTGGTTGCGGAGTTCCTACATGAAATAACGCTTCAAACGTGGTAGTAATAAACTGTAAATGTAGCTTCATGTAACGTCGAACGCTCTTTACACGCTTGTACAGCAGAGGGAGTCTGCTCTCCAGTTTCTCATCGCTCGAGTAAGCATTAACGTACGAGTTTCGGTGTTTTCTACGAGCACGCGGAGCTGAGGTTGAATACGTAGGAACTCTAGATACACGATTCCCAGGAAGCCTCAAAACGCCCGAAGTTATCTCCTTGCCTAGAGCAGAATTTGAATTTGTTTCATTCACGAGGTATGTTGCATCGCGAACGCAGCCACGGACAAAGCAGTCTGAGATTAACCGTAGAACACCAGGGATTCACTGAATGGAGGGCATTTCAATTGCACTTTCGCTTATTTATTCTTGTAAAGTCGGCAAGGGTATATCTAATTTAAATAATGAAAGTGTAGTCGTAGTTTCCATATGTTTATCCATACTCTATATGGTATCATATCGATTCACCGAGCTCCACTTCCTTTCTGAATATAGCATTTATTCGACGTTGAAACAAAATTCCCAGCCAGTCCCAAAATGCCAGAAGTTGTTTCTCTCGCCTAGGGCGGAATTCGTTTCATTCGGTTGTACGTTGCATCACGAGCGTAGGCACGGACAAAGCAGTCTGAGATTAACCGTACAACGCGAGGGATTCGTTGAATGGAAAGTATTTCGATCGTGTTTCCATTTATCTCGCGTAACGTTTAACCTCTTAGTCTCGTCTACGAGCATTTCTGCACGGTGGCCGTTTTTAATTCGGCGAAGTTTTTCGCTCGGCGTCGAAACGCGGATACAGGAATACAAATGTATGTTCCATTTAAATTATTCAGCGAATAAAGCGAGCATTAATCCGCGGTGGGTGAGCCTCGCCAGCCGTGTGCACAGTTTAAGATGACGGGAAAAGGGGATGCGCTCTTTTAACCTGAAATCGGCTTAATGTCTTTACACCGGTCCGCCACCCCCCCACCCCCACCCCCTCCTCCCACCACCGACTCAACTCATTCATCCCATTCGTTATCGTCCCAACTTTCATCCTCTCGTTTCGCATATTTTGCACGCATACAAGTTAAACTCTCCGCGAGGATTCAGCAGGGATTCTCTGTTCATTTCCACGACCGAGCTGATTACACAAACTTTCGCGGCGACGTTCGTATCAGTATGTAAATAGCGTGGCGGCTATCACTGCGAAACCGTATGACTGAGATCATTACCCTGAGCCCCCGTTTCCCCTCCGTCCATCCCCCAAGCGTCCTTTACAATCTACTCAAACACACGCGAGTATATCAGTTACCACCGTTCCTCAATTTGCATTTTGTTACAATCAAATTGGATGATTTCACGCTGAGTTACGACACCTAAAAGTTCCCTTTTTTTATAGACAATTATAAACGACTGACAGACGCAGTGACCGTCAGCGTCCCTGCAAGGTCGATGCAATTCCGAGAAACAGTAGCGAGCATTGTAGTATTTCCTGACAGGAAACCCCCTCAAAGTTCCCTAAAAGTGAAACATTTATATCTGTTTTCTCTTTCGACCGATTTGGATGAAATTTGGTATACAGGGACTTTTGGGGATCGCTGATTTAAAATCTGAACTCGAAATTTACGAATGAAAAATGGCGGATTCAATGCGCAATGAACCGACTACAGTATCACGTCACGTTCGGAAGTTTAGGGCGAATGGCGGGCGTGAACCGGTTGCGGAAAGTTCGAACGGTAAGTGTGGGGTATACGCGGAAATAAATTTGGAACGGGGAACGCGTTGGTTTCGCGGGCGATATCGTGATAATGCAAACACCGATAAGCCGGCAATATTTTGTTACCTTTTTTGTTTTACTTTTTTTTTTCTACGCTTCAGCGATATTTTTCGACCGTTGAGGTATTGAATATTGTCATCGACTTCTTTTGTGTACGCGGGAAACGTCGAACGAATTCGGCGATACGACCGTTTGTCAGAAACGAGCGGCTGAAACAAAAATCCGATTAGACGTTACGAGGGGTAGGAAAAATTTCGCTTCGGTATCGTTCACATTTGGCGATTTATTGTCGTTATTTATCTCCCCCCTTGTCTTTTTATTTGCGTGAAGTTTTATCCTTTTTAACAAATCCATGTTAACAAATATATTGCTCGTATGAAAATATTGAAAAGTCAAAGAAGATTTGAAAACTGAATGCAAAGCAATGGTTGAAACGTGACTGGCACGAGTGATAAATCGACGTTTGATTCCGATAGACGCGTACGCGTATCTACGAATTCAAACCTTTTTTTTTTAATCGAAATTTAGCGGGTCTTTGTATAGTCGTCGACTGCACGAGCGCGTGTGTGTGCTTTGGGAACGCTCGTACGATTTGTTCGCGTTAACTCTACGAACATGTACACGGCGTTAACGGTACGCTCGTCGAATCAACCGTAACAAGCGACCGCAACAGTTACCGTCGCAATGAATTTCCTGGCTTTACGAGTTCTATGAGTCTTAGACATCGCGGAGCACGTTTGCTTCGTATCTTCTTCATTGCCACGAATTAATACAGAGGCTATAACGATTAGAGACTAGATCTAGTTCTAGAGAGACTTAGTGGAGCAAAGAATGAATTTTTTTTATCTATTTCCCACTTAAATTGGTATGCTCGTTTTTCTAATAAAACGAATGGTACGGTGTCTTCGCGGTAAGTTTGAACGTGCTTTGTCGAGGGTAGATTCACCGCCACGTGTTTACAAGGAAGAATCGATCGTCGACCCTATGTAAATAGTATTAGAAAACTAGTGCAATTTCTGCGGCGTAACGGCCTAACCCCTTGCGGCACGCTATCAAACGCCCTGTTAAATATTTAAGGGGATCTCAGGGTAAAGGAGTATCGATTATTCCCATTGGTTCGATGGTAATCCAAAAGAATTCGTAATTTGATTTTAGATTTCCCGCACCTCATCACTGAATATACTCGGGCCGAGTACTCGCACAGGGAATTCTATTTCCATCCTGTGCGGTTTACAATTGAGTCTATGTACATATTTGCGAAAGAATTATTTTGCTATGCTTTGAAACCTGGTACGAACAAGTATATAAATTCCTTTGGAAAACAAGATCGAGGTAATGTCTCTCGCGCCAGGTGGGGCCTGGAAGGATAAGAAAATGGTTTGGAACCAGGTATATATCGCGGAACGTTGGTGAAGCGTGTCGAAGATTTCTCGTCTACGGAAACTTTTCGCGATCCATTTTTCCGTTCTCCTTCGTCTTGTCGAAAATACTTGACAAAGGTGAGCCACTTAAAGCGAGAGCTCGAAGCTGAACGGAGAAGGCTTAAGGGTCACAGGCCCTCCTACTTAAACCCATATCGATTGCAGGAGACTTGAACATTGGCCTGCACACAACGGAAGGACACGAAATCGCAGAGGAAGCGTATCGCGGGCCAAGAAGTTTGTTATATGTTATTCGACCGATAACGATATTTTCACGATATTTCTCCGATTTCATTTATCAATAATCGTATCGATATCAACCCTCTATTGCATGAATACGAAGAACGAACGTTGCTTCATCCTATTTATTTCTGCCTGTTACAGATAAGTACAATGAACATCTGAAACAACGACGTTACAAATTAATTGTCACCATGAGAGCGCTCCTGATCCTGGCAAGCATTCTCCTGAAAATACACCTTCATTTCAGAGGTGAGTACCGCCATTTGTCATCTTCTCCTTAAGCATAAGAAACATGGTACTCAGAATTAGCGTTGAATAACGGTCACGGGCGTAAATGTATTACAAACCAATCTAGCGTAATCGTATAAATCGTTCGGATATTAACGTTACATGACCGTATACATTTTGTACAGTATCTGCATTCGTTCCTCGTGTTCTGAAACAACATAAGTGCATAAAATCCGCAGTCAGGATAATTGAATTCCCGAAGGACAATCAACGTTTCGTTAGTTAATGTTGCGAGAAATTAAAGCCACGTCTCGCTGTAATCACGGTCGACTGAATAGCAAGTGGGAAGTTCGAATGTGTGCTTACACGACGGGAAAGCTCTTCCGCGTTCGCGTTTCAGCCAGTCATTTTCGTGCTGACACAGAAAACACTTAATTCACTGTGCCAGTTGATGGCTGACAAGTAATATCCGGTTATCGTGTTCTTGAAGACCGCACAAACTTTTGGCTCGTTAGCACCGACAGAAACTTTCCGACGGCCATAAACCATTCGTTCCCTCGGAGCCGCTAACCCGGCGAGAATTTATTCGTCGCATCGATTCCGTTCGCGAATGGCAAATTTCATTCGCGATTGGGAAATTTCTTCGACGCGAATTATCCCACGTTTGATATATTTTTAATACCCTCTTTGGAATCGCCGCCGAAACGGTGATCTACACACGCGCAAAGCACTTTCGGGAACGCGTTTCCAATTGAAAGTTTAATTAAACGCACGGTACCTTTAGCGGGTCGGACATTTTACGATCTCCAATTGCCTGGAATTAATTTTGAGCAATTTCGCTAATCGTGGAACGATTCAAGTTTGAGAGTCGTCCCGTGATTCGCAAGCGCTACTCGAGGATTTTATACTCACTTGGGCGTTTCTGTCGCGACGCTTCTGGAACGAGCTGGGGCGCGTTTCTGTCCTCATTGCGCATTCGTATTCTCTTTGATAAGGAGCTGCGAAGGATTCAAATTTATTTCAGCACGATAAATTCACCAGCTTCAGTGTTTCTGTCGTTCCTTGCGTAACCCTTTGTTCCTAAGGACCAGCGCTATTTAACTCTTTAAGAACGGGTATTTTAAACGAGCCTCGTCGTGCACATAAATTGTTTATGTAAATTGTAATCAGAATTGAGGTTTTTTATTTAACGAATTATGCAAACAATAGCCTCCTTTATTATTGAAATATATTGAACCTGGGCTGAAATAACAGCATACACTGTGTTTTATGAATTTTAAATGTATTTTGTATTTCACATGCAATATAATACAATTTTAATAAAATAAACCGAGGCACTGATGGGTGTAGAAGTTATGACTGGTTTCACATTTGATACTCCTGAAAATGTAAAGCAATCGTTCATTTATCGTATTCGAAAATGTATGGAAATTAATGTAATAATTTCGAAATTCAACAAAGGAAACGTGCTCGTGTGAGAATAAACGGGAACCGATCAATTCACTAGTTATTGAAAGCAGTTGATTAATGACGTTTCGACGCGCATTTAATCGTTTCCAATATCTACGAAAATAAAGCAGTATTAATGGAAAGTTACGCTAAATACTGTTCTAAAAATAATATAATAGACTCGTGGTGACAAAATCATTGTATCGCAAGTACCTTTACACTTTACACGTTTTATATCTAAACCAATACCAATACTCTAACCAATACCATGACCAAAATCGAAATGTTAGTTAAAGAGATATTTTCATGGATTCAAGACTCGTAAAAGTGAACGATACGAGTGTACGATATTGTGATACGTTATCATCGACGAATTCGAGGCTAGCCGTCGTAAACTTAGTTTTGTGTTCCTGAAACGCGTAGATTTCTCGACGCGTTATCGGGATATATAAACAACGAGCAATTATTGACTCGTGTCCGCGGATAATTGTATTTTATTGTAACGTTAAATCCTGTTACACATTCATGCCAGTAATTGTTAATTGAACCCGTTTAAATTGTCTAATTTTAGCATCGCTTTGCAAGTTTCAAGGGAGTCGAACCAGTCGGTTCGTTTTATTAAAAAGGTTTGCGCGTGTTTCTCTGCAATTAATAATTTCGTGTAATTTTATACCATGGTTACACGTACATGCCACGTCATAAAAAGAATAATGACCCGTCTTTGAATCTCCTGTCGCGCGTTTGTATAGTTTCTACGTTCAGAATGGAAAATATATATTTTTGTCAAAATTTGTTGAATCAATTAAGAGAAATTTATTTAACTTTTTCTCTTCTGTATGTTGTTTTACTGATTTAACGAAACTTAAACAACACATGAAAATACCACAATTTAAATATTTACCCGATACTGAATTTAAAAAAAATTCATATTTACTCAACTTTATTTTATGCTTTACGATGAAAGAGTGCAATGGCAATGTTTGAGTTCGCATAGAATATTAAATTTAGCAATTTCGTGGCAAAAAGTGTTGGAAAGGTTTCGTTACATCTCTCGGCGTCGAAGAGTTAATATGTGTATATGAAATATTCGTTTTCCAAAATGATTTTAATGGGAAATATTAAAAGAGACAAACGCCAACGTAAAAACAAATGAAAAATCATCGTAACCATCGACGTTTATAACAATAGAATTATTTTATACTTACGTTTCAATTAATTTAATTTTGTTAATATTGTAAAAGCTGAGTGATACACTAGGATGCTTCGAGAAGTGAACATTTTTTCGATTCTAGCGAGGGTTTACGCGGTCCTCCAAATATTTTTTAAAGCTCTCTAAAAGTCGATATCAGCGATAACTTTTGGTTTCACGGTGCGGTTTCGCGGCAGCTAGGAAAGCGTTGGCAGTAAGTTTATCGAGCAGCGAGCATTGTCCGTTCGCACGTGCGGCTACAAAGTACGTCGCAGCGTCCGCACATGGCAGTATCTCGTCGCTATCGCTATGTACCTCGTAAAAAGACGATAATGCCGGACGAGAAGGTGCTTCCACCGGTCGAGAGAGCCCATAACGTGACAGGACACGTCGAGGCTCGCGTAAAATACCTGGGTGTTAAGTATAATCGATCGAGGCCGAGTGGTGGGAAACGACTTTGACATTATAAAAATTATTCAGAAGATTGCACGCCGAGGTGTCGTGTACAAGGGGAAATAAAAGAATGCAGAAGTGAGATGGAAACAGGGTTCATTGCATCGTAATAGTCACGAATCGCTAAATGTATCATAGAACTATCACATTCGCCATTGCTACTCGATACACTAAATTTGCTGAATTCAGCTTGTCAGTAGTAATAATTCCTCGAAGGAGAAATTTAAAGTGCCCTGCGTAGGAACGAGGTGGGAGTGTACAAAGAGAAGATCGATAAGGAACGCGTGTAAACCGAGTCGGAGACGTTTGCTAGTGTACTTTTCAATTACCAACGCGCCCGGCGGGCAAAGTCGAAGAAAATTATACGGTCGAACGTGCGCTGGCGGTGCCAATAAAAACCCAATAAATCGCGGGTGCTTCCGGGCAAGCAGGCGAATTTAGGCCGAACTGTCGGAAGAAAGAATGAAGCCAGCCAGTCACCGTTCGAAGAAAATGGTTGGCTCGAGCCTCTGGCTCGATCTATGATCGCGTGCACATGCGCCGTTTCCGCGTGCTCGTGTTCGCGTGCGATTCCAGGCCTGCCACGTGACGAGATCTCTCCCTGAGCATTTCGGTCCCCGAGAGCAGGACGATCCGCGGGCTCGGGGAAGCAGGTCAGGTTTAACGAACCGTCGAACGAGCCCCGAGCGGGGTAACGAGAGCTAATTGCCGACGTTTTCATCGTGAACACGGCTCAAGTACGCGGGATAAATAGAGGCTCGTTATAGCTTACGCGACACCTAGGCTCGAGTACGCATCCGCGGGAATCTTATTACGTAGCGAGCGAACTTCGCATGGGGAGCAACTTATTGCATTTTAATGTCATCGAGATTGACTGGCCGGGATCATCCGTGTTTTGAAAAGTGTAACGTTCTGGGATCGACGATACGCAAAGGGTTCTTCAAATATTTGCTTACTGCAAGGGTCGCGAAGACTTCAAATCATATTTTTCTCGAAGCAGTCTACGCTCTTTAATCGCTTATAAATTCACTTGTTTTCGAACACTAATAGCGCACAACGAGCAAATTAGCGCCTAGGAACATCTTCCAGTCGACTGAAATTGCAAAACCTTTCATGCCTCGAAACAAGGATAAATGAACTTAGCACGCGTTCAGAATGGACGGCTTAATTGGTGGATTGTAGTCGACTTCACGGACGTTAAGAATCGCTGGTTTAGGAATTAGTTTCGCTTAAAATCTTAATTAAAAACTGCAGTCCAACAACCAATATCTAAAAAGTAGTAAAGTCAACAGCTTAAGTCCAAATGGATACATTCTAACGTTAAAATGATAAAAAATGGAGACAATGCGACGTCTTCAACCTCTCTTAACCCAATTTAAAGACCGTTATGTAAGAACGGATGTCGTCGATCATTTTCAGTACCTCTCCGTAACATCCAATCGAATGCCGTTCCACGGAACCGATCCCGGCTCGCATTTCCAGGGAAAAATATGCGCATATCACGTAACCGCAAGTACAACCGATATAACGTCGGCGAGCAATCGACGCTGCGAATGATACCTGGAAAACGCTTAGGATGTTTAAGTGTTTTCGAAGTGAATTCCCACGGAGCCCCAGTAGATTTGTAACGGGCTAGCTGCTGCGAACGCGGGCCAAAGCCGCGTAATTGTCCTGACTAAGTTATTCATTTAAGCCACTTACGGCTACACCCGGGTTATGCGTTATAGTTGGAACGGGGGTTGCATTAATCTCGTGGTAGGAGAGAATTCCTCTCTCCGACCCACTGTTTTCGGCCTCCGACGCTATCGTGGCCCCTCGCTCCGTCAGGTACCACGAAAATCGTTCTTAATCTTCGATCGTAGTTTCGCTCAGACCTTAAAGCCGCCAGCTTTCGTGGCTTCGAAGCCTGCTATTACCGCCTAAAGCTCGTACGATTGCAGATGAATATTTTAATGCATCGATACGACAACGCGATATCAATATTTGCATCTGTATCTCGTATACTCGTACGTCGTAGATGCATAAAATTTCACAGTCTGGTTATAATAAATTTAACGCTCGGGAGGGCCATGAGTGATGATGAATGTTTTTTTTTTTTCAATTTTGCAAATTTTCGAAAGCCACGCAGCGAGAGACTGCATTAAGATCACTGTTTCATACTCGCTAATAAACTCGGACTCGTAGTCGTAGCTCGGTAACCATGATACTTGTTCCGCTATAGTCGTTAATCTTCAAGTTGACGAAACATCTAACGAGATCATAGAAGTATCATCTATGCTTTGCATACATGCTTTTGAATTTTCTTTTCCAGGAAGCCAGGCGGAGCATCAGCGATCATTAGGCGCCAGTAACGAGTTGTTGCCGTCAACGGGTTCCGAAGATAAAATTGAAGATGTCATCGAGGGTCCTATCAAGGAAGTCCTCGCCCAAAGCGGAAGTACAGCCAATTTACCATGCAAAATCACCGATCCTGTCGCTGGAACCGTAAGTGTTCTTCGCATCAGTGTTTCCATTCCTTTTCTGAACCTTGTCTTCCTTCTGAACTTTATATATAAAAAAAAAAAATAACTATGAATTCCTGGCTGGCCGTAAAATAAAGTTTTTACGAGTAACGTAACATTTATAAACTGGGGAAATAAAAGTTTAGGGCGGTGGCTCACGTGGTACGAGCTCGCTCGCGAACGATTCGGCTGGAAAATGCATTTTTAAGATACGCCGCTTGTTTGGGGCGCGACGCGGCAACTGGTTTGAAATTAGTTTTCGCGCAGATATGCGAGACCGCTGGCGTTTATACATTCACAAATTATTTTTTTCGCCCGCGAAAACACGTTCGCGAGTCGCGTTGCTTTTTCTATCCCGGGGATTATTTTGACGGCAGAATCGATTCCCGAATACTTTGCGGAGCTCTATACGATGGGAAAAAATAAAATCGAGACGAGGAAAATGAAAATAACGGCAAGCCCAGGTATCGAGGCTGCTATACGGTTTCAACGAAATCCAGAGAGCGATGGAAATAATGCAACGCGCGATTCGGATGTAATAATATAACCAATAATACCATCAAGTTGGAAAATCGACAAGCGAAAACTACATTTTTTTCGCAGAAATCGAGGTGATAGTGAATCCCGAGGCTCTTCCGTATGCGTTCCGCTATTCGCTGTTTTCATCAGCGCGTCGCTCCGCCTTCTTTTTCCTATACCGTGCGAACGACAAAACTCGATCATCTTAATTTTCTCTGCTTCTACTGGTCTAATAAAAGCTTTTTTTTTTGGACCCAACTGCAGCAACTTTTTTCATCAAAATATCAAAATATAATTATATAATTAATATAATTTGGTTGGGTTCTATTCGGCGTCTAGTTTTCGGTAACTTATTTTTACATTCGTCATCTCTAATTAAAAAGTTTACTAGTTTCATATTAATACAGCAGTGTCTAGAAATTAATTACGACGAATATACCTGAACGAGTCATTTATCGTTAAACTGAAAATAATTTTAGTCGGTGCAGTGGTAGCAGGAAATACTTGAGTCGATCAGGTAACGTCGTTCACCCGGTATGTATCGGTATTCCATATGCCATCGCGTTTCTCTCCCCCCTATTCGCGACCGTTCAATTTTCATTTCCCGTCAGAGCAGCGGGACGAGCGATTTTCATTTAATTTCCGTTTGCCAGACGGCACACACGAGTCAGCGAAGAGAAAGGGGTTTCATGGTTAGATGACACCCATTGTCCCTCGAATCTTAAAAAATTGAGGAAACCTCGACGTATTTAACGATCGCTCGAAACGAACGCAAGCCACGGAAATGCTCGTGAAGTGTTCGTCGAGGATACTTCGGCCTCCAGTTTTCGGTGTTAAAGTTCCTTTATTCGTTAAGAAAACGCTGGTCGTAATTCTGGACAAGTGTTCCTTCCGTCTTGGCAGTTAGAAAGTTTGCGGAGCACGTAACACTGCTTGCCCGAAAGCGTTCTAAAAAAAGAACCGGATAAAAATAAAACGCGTGCAACCGCTTGCTTTTCCAAAACGAACTGTTCCCGTGGAACAAACTTGGGAAAAACAAACATCAAAGGGAAGCACCAGCCAAAGCAAAGTTTCGTCTGGTGTTGTTCGATAGATTGCCGTAATACACACGCTGGGGTACCTCTAAGTTGATTGCCTTTGAAACTTTCAATCTATTCTCGAAATTGTTCCTTTCGCGTTATAAATTCAATTTTCGCGAGAGCCTGGCGCTGCCGCGATCGAGTCGCAACCAAACGCGCAACGAATTCCAATTAATTGGAATGCCCGCTTAATACATCGACGAGAAGCAGACGAATTTGAAAAAATGCAAGAGTAAATTTCTCGATGAGAACGAAATTCGCGTAAGGAATTAATTGAAATACAGAACAGCATTCTTCTGAAATTGCAGAAGTTTCACTGGTATGTGCGCATTCTAAAACACCCCTAGAATATATCGATACAAGAGTATCAATTTCGAACGTAAACGCCGCCATGGTACCAGACCGTGTCTGTTAACGCTGGTAGCAAACTATGACCAGCTGGCTTGATTATTCTTTATTCGACGGAAACTTTAGACACTGCCTAGAAATAGAAATAACCGACGACGTCCGCGGTAGTCCTACGCAATTCGCCCAAGATGAATGAATGCAGGGAGGATTTGGCTCCGCGGCCACGGTAGCTGCTGAACATTTGGCGCATGTTAATATTATCCTGGCGAATTGCGAAAAATGTCGCGGTTCGCGGCGCGGTGTATTTCACTGCGGAACTTGTTCGTTTCGGGCGGTCGTATGGGTGCACATGGTGCTAGGGAACGGGTGCATGTGCGATCCGTTATTCGATGTCACGCGGAGAGACGCTGCGGGCGAATCGCACACGTTTCCAAATTTTCCACGGACAGAGCGAAATTTCGCGGCCAGATAATGCACTGTCGTTCCAAATTCTGGTATCCTCTAACTTCCTCAGACGAGAGTCTTCTTTGAATTACTTTAATGATTAGTTGAACACGTTCACTGTCACAGGCAGTGTTGGATGACGCTAATATCATGAACGGTTAGTAAAGTGGAGCTTGTCGAGGATTTACTTTCCATAAATTAGAAGACGACTGTGTACTATTCTTATCGAATGAAATAAATGGAATTTGAAGAAACGGTTATCCTGAATGGAGGTCCTTCGTGGTCCTTTACTGCACAAAATGCAGCTCTTAGTCGTCGAATTTTTCGCTGGTAGCGTAACGCTATTAAGTTTAATTATCACCAGGGCTGAATTCCTGCAAGCGGGAGCTTGAGACTGTGGAAGCATTATTGCCACCTCGATAACAAATAGCTCGGCCACAGCTCTCGCTAATTTTCCTCCTACCCTCCTGAACTTTTAGACAAATCGTCCACCCCTTTCTCTTGGCCTCGCGCTATCCTTTCTATCTCGTTCTTTCTCGGGTCCTTATATTTCTCCTTCAGCGGAACGTTTGCGAAATTCTTGCGATCCATGAAACACGGTCGTGTGTTTTGGAATGCTGAAAAAGTATTCGGTGCTTTTCTCGAGTCTTTTGCAGACAGATCTGTCCAGGTGATGAATAGATAATATATATTTTGGTACTTTTGTTCTTGAAAAGTTGAGTCCTAACAACATTATTTTTTCACGTGTTTATGCTGTAGCAAATGTCTCCGTAACAGGCTGACAATAATCGACCGTGGTATTTTAGATTGCTTTGAATTTTGATTCTCGCATTGTCTACCAAGTAGCGGCTCGACTTCACTTTTTCTTCACGTTCTGTCTCGGCGGTTTCTCTCGTTTTTTCGGTCTCGTATCCGCGACACGGTAGAATATTTCAGAATATTTTACGGGGTTTCGGCGTTAAACCGATATCGTAGCAGGTGCTCTGTTCAAGTTTCCCAAAGAGAGGAAAAAAAACGGGTCGAAGAAAAGGAATGACAGAAAATCCGGGTTGTGTATACAGAGCGTCGGGAAGCTGGGCCGTCTCGTTCGATACCGGTGGCGTCGAAAGCCAGATGTCGGAATCGAATTCCGCTCGGCATCGCAACCGACGAACGATTTCTTTATAGAACGGATCAGGTCGAAAGGATTTTCGAGGAATTTTCATTTCCCGGATATATATGTATTGGGATGGAATACTTGATATGCTTTTCGTAGGGGGGAGGGGGGATACATTCTTGTCGGATGGGGCTGGTAATTCTTTGGTCAAACGGTCTTATGCTCCAACGTTTCTCCGTTTCCAAAGCTTTAAGTCTTCCCGGTAACGGAAGCTCAGCAGCGCATGTTTTCCCTTGGCGAGAACAATTCTACCAGAGATGGATAAGCTTCTCATCCGGATACTATCTTTAAAAAGAACGGAAGGTAATCGGTTCTTTATTCATTGCTCGTTAAATAAGAGTTGGAATTTCACAGTGAATAGAGTATTAATGGTCGTAAATTTTCAATGCCCTAAGAATCCGCGGTAAGAAAATTAATCTTAGACTACGTTTCATGGTATTGAACTTCGTTCATTGTAGGATAAGCATGATATCGAGTCGAATGGTACGAGTTAACAATAGCCAATCGTGAAAGTTACGAATAGAGTTCTTCGTCATTAGCGGGTAATTTAAGAGCGACGATTATTCACTTAACCGATGAACAATTCGGTGCCCGTCGCGCTCGAAATACTATTTCTGTCCGTCACTGACACATTCCACTTGGGAAAAACTTTGATTCACAGCGGCTTACAGTTACGTATGAACAGGATTAATTACGATCGTGCTATAAGCTTCTTACTTTAGACTGTCAATGTTGAACAATTTACGAATCTTGATGTGTACTTTTCGTTCATTACTCTTTCAGTTTGTAAATTTAAAATGTAAGCATTCTTTTTGATCATGTTATCTACGTTACATAATTTGTTACGTTATTATAATATTCATTTGCTTCTTCCGAGAAGGATGTAATTTTAATTTAAGTCCTTTCCACCAAAGATCAAGGAATCCTTCTACGGCTTCTCTTCTTTGCCGAAGGATTTCCAAGTACTCGAACGAAAAACCCAAAAGAAACCAGCGAATATTTTTGTTGCACGGATGCTTCCCGCTACCGTTCAAAGACGCAAAGTTCGGAATACGTATTGGAAAGCATGTTATTTATGAGAATTTCCGAGAAAATCTACTTACTGTCTATGAATTCTTTACTTCACCAGAGTCCCGCGAGGGGGAAAAACCCGAGTAACATAATCTGCTTACGAACAGCATGCATCTTCTTTCTCGATCTGTATCGACGAAACTTTTTCGCGAAATCGTGCGAGGGACGAAAGCCAATTAGAAGAATGCTGTTTTGAGTACCGTGCGATGCGGCGCGCTCTCCATTCTCCTCCGATTCTTTCGTTTCGTTGATCCGCTTTCGAGCACTTTGTTTGCACGGTGCAACCTCCTACAGACGGTGTCTACGTCTGAAAACGATGCAAACATCCCAATTATTGACACGATTCTCGACTATCGATCGCTTCGAACACGTTCACAGCATTCGAATGTCGTTGATAATTAATGAAATGAATTGGAAGTGTCGATGACCGCATCAGGTGCATTCACCGTAAGTAGAATCAGATGAAAACCGTAGGGCCTGTGAATATAAGACAAGGGATTCAACGTTGATCTCGCCGCCTCGTTTCGATCACGGCACCGCATTATTGGGTGTCGTATTATGCATTACGAATTCCAGGAACTCTCACCGTGAAAAGTAGGAAGAAACCCGGAGAACCTACGGGCACTTATGTAAAACGCTCTCTGTCCATCGTCGGGGAGCAAGTATACCGTCGGTAGGTTCTACACTGGCGGGGTGCATGAATAAAAGATGAATTCATCTATGTCTTGTGTACGGGCCGGAGACAGAGAAACAAGGGGTGTTGCCTTAGGAGACTAAGCGGTCGAACGAGGTCACGGAAGAGGTTAAAAGAACGGAGGAGGAACATCGAGGAGAAAGGAAAACTTGAGCGTACTTTGGTCGACGAGATATCAATTTCGAAAAAAATCCAGAGCCATTAAAAAATGTATCGTTCCAAGTGCACGAAAGTTTCTTCAATTCTAGTTACTAGAGTCACAGTGTCTTCAAAGTCTGCGACAACTTGATCGCACCCTGTGTGTACGAGGCCTAGCTAGTAAACGAAATTTAGGGGTAGAGATAGAGCAATATAAGTTTGTCGAAATTGCTGACAACTCGCGGTAGAAATAAAGGAGCAGGATCGAAAAAGGAGAGTGGAAACGTCGGATTGTCTGTGAAATACAATTCCGAAAGTCGATTCCCGACAAGCAGCGAACCGTAAACCTGTGCGGCACGGGTCGACCGAGGAAACTTTGCGTGGCCAGGTCACGGAAAGAGCGACGAACAAAATTTTTCCTCAATAGAAAGTTGACGGTTGCGAACTCCTTGTTTGCGTATGTACGTGTCAATCGCTGACGTGCGACGCCGTATAAATATCTTGAAATTCCAAGAAGGTTATCGACTCGAAGTATTTAGCTGAGATTTTACTGAAATTTTAAACAGCGATGTTTATAGACATGTACTTGGTTATTTTAAAATTTTTCGTCGTACTATTCCTTGAATATTCGACATACTGCGCAAGTAAGGAATTGCAAGTGAATCAACAATGGTTCGTTTCTCTTGGTGTATTACTATTTTCAGACAAACATATTTGAGCTCATAATCGAATTATTATTATTATAAACGCGACGAGAATGAAAAATGTGAAAGGGTCCACCTCGTAATGTTATCAGGGCGGATAAGGAATCCCTATCCATACGTCGGATATAGCACAACATTTCGAGGTTTACGGGAAGGAAATAATTTGCTCGATCACGGGAAATCCATGGCCGGATTTCCGGAGGGAATTTCCAGGAACAGGCGCCTTAAGTGGGTTCCGGTCAAAGTAACGTTGATTAATGTTGTTCCAGGGAACTACTATTCGCGTTTGAGAGAGCACACGGGAACTCCACGGCCTGTGCTTAATTCGTTATCCCGCAAACTTTGCAGGTATCTTTTTCCGAATTACCACGCCAGCGCTGCGTTGCTTTCTGTAACAACAGTTAAAAACTATAATGAAATAAAGGCCATTCATTAAATCGCCGAAACGAAGTTGGTTTTCATTGAAATGCTATCGAGGATACCCGTTCCTTTCCTTCGCCAAGTCGATTCATAGAATTTTTACAGTATTAGAACGTTGGTATTCTCAATCATTCGTTCTTTCGTTTCAATGTTTCGAGATTGAGCAGCTTTAAATATAATAGGACGTCACCAAGCCATCCGATATCGCGCTGCAATCCGAATGTAAAGCTTGATTCGTCGATACGACTCTCGACATCGTGTACACAAATTTCGCATGCAGTGTGTATGCTTCTAGTTTGTACACACCATTCGTTGCGCGAGCACGGCTTAATGCGTCGCGCGAAAACATTGAACATTATTATGTTTGTACACGATGAGCTTCTGTTTTGTATCGGGTGAAAATCGATGGGGCGTATTCCACGTCACGTTTTAAACGTTGAATTACATCTGCAAAATGTTAAACGACACGCGAGTTTTAACAACGTGTTCGAAGGTTATTCGACGCGGGAAACGTATACGTTGTCGAAAATGGATGCATCAGAATCGATTACAAGTCACCGTGACTAAATGTAACTTTCTGCGAGTTGGATGCAAAAGCAACTTTTATCGCGCCATAAATCTGTCGTTGCCTATTCATTGTGCACGGTTAATGCCACCGATTTACGGGAAAACCGCGAAACGAGGGGTCGACACAACGTCAATGAAGGTAAATCACGCGTTAAGTGCTGAACCATGTGCAGTAAAGATCATAACTGTCACCTGCCGTTACGGCACCTTCGCATTTTACGCTGTCAGCGTAATCCCGACTGCGCCATCGTTAGATAAAAGATACACACTCCAGCCAGTCTTGTAGTACACGAGCATTATCTCGTAAGGCGTTTCTCACCTCTTTTCCCGGCAATTAAACGATTAAACGCGGGAAACGATTATGCCAACGTGCCTGCGGACCAGAGCTAGGCAGTGATTACATCGTGATTAATTTGTGATTGTTACACTGCGAATTCCGTGCACTCGTGGCGAGCACGAAGGCGAAAAATGTGCGCATAAATTGTTTCGGGAGCTTTCTCCCCAGAAACCATTTCATTATTGAAACAAAAGTAATTACTTAACTAGCATCGCTTGAACTATACACTTCGAATGTTCAAAAATGTTCTAGTCGTGTCGTTTCCCTTGTTAGTAATCATAACCCGGGATGAATTTCTTGCCAACGTAGTTACAGACGCGAGGGGAATCTCGAGCTGTAAATTTGCGAAAGGAGGAAGAAGTACAAGGTAATAAAATGAGCTCGGAAAACTTTGAGGAATAAATAAACGGGTTCTTGGAGTGCAGTATTCTCTCCCAACCACCGCTGTTTCGCGAAGACCAGTGCGCAGGATTAGTCTTCAGCAAATACTTATCAAGCTGACCTCATTAAACTTTGTACACAATAAGCAGCTTTGGGAAATTAAAGTCTCCATGGGACGAGAGCCGCCTAAGGGCGCGTTCTGTAATCACCTGCCTTCACCTCGGCTCTGTCTTTTTCCTACCACTGGAAATAACGAATATATCGCGACCAGAGATGGACGAAATTTTGTCGAAACAGCAGATAACGAATGTACCTGTAGGATATTATTTCACATTCATTCGATTGGTACAAGAATACGAGGATTTTCCATTTCCAGTTCTGTGTACATCACATTATCCCTAAAATTTATACGATTGCTAATAATTTTAGAAAATTGTATCTCTATAAAAATATCCAGATTCCAAGCACGACGAGCGTCGATTCGTGGACGACAATGTACACGTCGATTTTAAGCCGGAACGTAAGCTATCTGGGGAACGAATGCTGAAACGAAAAAGCAATCTCCTAGGTATAATCTCTTAGATCGATGCCTGTCCCGGTCTGTCGTTGCAAGTTTTGCAACAGTTTCGTCGGTTTCGTGTATACATAGAAATCCGAAACGGAGGAGTTCTGAATAATCGAAAGACTCGTCGTTTGACGACGATGCGAGGCAACTGAGCAGTGCATAGCCGTAATATCCTGGCAGGCTTACGCCCCTGTTCTAGTTCGTCCTTAACCCTTTGAGGAGGATTTGCTTCTCCGAAATTACGATGATCGTAATACACGGGACTGCGCAGGACGTTCGTGTGTGTGCGCGATTTCTCAACGGCAGGCGAGAAAACTTTCCTCGTTACCGGAATACTTTTGAAACCATTCCCCTGATAACCGGCTGAACTTTCGATGTTCCCGGGCAAATTATGTGAAGCGCGCATCGGGCGACGATAGTAATTGTTTCAGCGTAATTGGATGGCGATTTTATTTTACGCTTGAACCGCGAACTATATTCAAGTATTTGCGGACCTGTTCAACGCGAAATCGTTAAATTTTTAATTGGGAAACACTATCGGCATTTAAAACGAGCTTCAAAATAAATTCTTACGATTCATTGATTATTCAACAAATATAGTATAGTAATATAACAGAAACGGGAACCATTGTTTCCATTATTAGACTTCACAGAAGCGACAATATAGTTTCAATTTAAATTTAGATTCAAATTGAAATGTATAAAAGTTGACTAGATATAGATGGAACGGTACGACGATTTCTCTCTAGCAAAAACCCTACAGAACGAGCAAACGAAATTTTTTTAGGAAAAAAATTTGTTATTTTTCTGGGCGAATTTATATACAGAGCGAATTCAATAAAGTGGAATCGTAAAATGTGAGTAATTAAGTATCGAGTTTCATTCTCTCGTACAACGATTTCTATTTAAATAACGATGTCAAGCTGAATATTCCGGGTAGCATTCGATAAGTGAACGTAATCCAACAAGGAGGAAATATAGTTCCTACGGAGGAAAAAGCCACAAAGGCGTCCACGATCGGTGCTTTCACCGTGCAGCATTCCAGGTCGCAAAATGATCTATTCCGGCGCAACGAGTATTTGCATAATAAGGAAGTATATAATTCAGTTGGAGCGAAATTTCAGCGACGTTCCACCAGGATATAATGGCCCCGTCGAACGGGCTCTTAGCTCTCCGAACTAGTTTGTTAAGATCCAGCCAAGATATGAAACGGCGACCATAACGTTATCCCCTGATCGCGGAGGAGACATCCTCTACGGGTTCATGGCAATTCCCATTTGCGAGAGTAAGAATGGAGGGTGGAAGATCGGAGGGGCGAGGCTGGAGAAGGATGCTGCGGATAGCCGTTTCCAATTAAGCTTTCACCAGTGTTGGTGGCGCCATTCCTCCCCTCGAAAGGGTTCGGGTGTAGATCTACATCTGCGTTCGTTGCACGTACGCCTCCACGGTTCGGCGTTGTACATACAGGTAGCTTCGCGTAGTACAAAGAGTTTCTTGCCAGCGCGCGCTTTAATAGCTTCCCTTGGGAATTCTCGGAACATCGGTTGCTCGATTCGCGTCTAAGAAGACCGATGGTTGAAACAATGTCAAAGGAAATTAGGGGTCGCGTAATGAAGTCGACATTTTAGCGTCGTACGTGATTTGCATATCGCCGAGGGCTTTAATAGATCCGAATATCAGCCACGATCTCGTCGGGCGATGCATTACGTTTAATTGGGACACAGACCAGGGACCGTCGCGTTTCATTCGCTGGTTAGCGAAGTTCCACTCTTGGTAAAGGAACATACGCAGAGGGGATAAAGTAATTGAAAATTGAAAAGAGAAAACTGAATTACAGGAAAAGAGACTTCGTCGGTGGATCGTCTCAATTTGTCATTTTTATCTCGGTCGTATCCAGTAGCTTTTTGCAACGTTAACTATGGTTTACGTATCAAGTGGACCAAGCGAAGGTTGTAAACGAGCCAGCACCTAATTCGCTTGGCTACCACGTCGATTGAAACGACGACGAGGCTAGAAGTCGAGAGTTCGTCTTTGCCTTTTCAACTTCGTGTCCGATGTATTCAGAAAGACACGAGCAAAGTTCGCATAACTTCTCGCTGATCGAGGGAAACTGAAGTTTCCTGCAACTCGTAGCGGTCTGGTGTCTGCAGCGACGGGGCTGATAAACACACAGACACGCGTGTACTCGCTTGAAATATTAGATGGTATGCCGGCACGAGAAGATAGGTCCTTTTCAGGTGGAATTCAGGATTACAGGAAACGCCCAGGATTACGATGGTCGGTGGTTTCTGGAGTGTCATATCCCTGGAAACTGGTTTCCTTCGGACGAATTAGATGGAATCGCAGTAATTACTGCGATTAGACTGGGATAAGCATTAAACCGGGTCATCGTAGGCGGTCTTCGAGCCACGGATAGATTGATTGATAGCGATCGCATCTAATACTGATTCGAACGCCGATTATCCAGTTTTCGAACGTCTTGAGGTAGACGAGGGAGTCAGCTAGTTGAAGTACAAACACGAATCGCGAATCACAAACCGTGAGACTTACTCAATGTTTGATCCCAGAAAATGGCAGCTCGAATAGGTTAAAAATACAGGGTTTACAATGATTACAATGATTTAAAGCGAAATGTTGAATAAAATAGCCTCGATGCTTTCATCAAACTATTAATTATTAATGATTACAAGCGTATTAATAGAAATAGATTGAAAATAGGTGCGAACCTAAAATAGTAATTAGATCGCTCCATCGTATTTCACAGTGAAGAACAAAAATTTGAGCGAATGGCGTCGTCTGTTCGACGGAATTAATAGAGGTCACCGAGGCGTGGCAGGTTCAGCAAATCCAAAGCGCGTCGCGAGTTTCCAAACCGGGCACGATACTTTTGATACGTGTACCAACGTATTTACAGCCGAGTCGCATCTGTTTCACAGGAAACTCGTCGTTGCTTCCCCGCTTTACGACGAGTGGCTCCAACATGTACTCCAACATGTACGCGGACTTCCGCGAGTTAAGCACGAGCCATGCTCGACTCGCATGCCCGTGAAATCTGAAAGTCAATTTGCTTTATTTTTCCATAATCCGTGCGTTCGTGTAACGAACAACTGATGCCGTGGCATGCGCTGTGTCAGGAAACGCAAGAAATTAATAAACATCTCTTAAAGGCTTAGAGGGTGCCCTTTTTACGTTTTTACTATGGATACAACATAATTTTTATTTGCTTCAAATAAGTACAGGATTTTTAGTGGTTGGTCATCCCTAATCCATCAAGGAAAATTGGATTTCCCCGAATAGGTACGTCGCTTCCCGAATTTGTCAATCTATATCGAATGGGTAGAGGATAATTTTAGGAACTCTGAGAATAGACGGTGGCGCAGCGACGGATGCCAGACAAATTGAGTAAAGTTTCGCGGTCAGTACGGTCACGAATGAAAATTGCCTCGAAATTAGGGTACGCTAATGTCCACCGTAATTGATATTGGACGCAAGCGCAGCTTACTATCCTGCTCTCATTGCCTGATATGATTCACGCTGTTTCCTATACATTGTTACCGTAAGTGGCCCAAATGGTTTTAACACCTATCCTACCATGAGTCGTTTACACCACCAAATTATTCTGCCACACCTCTTGGCCACCGGTACGTCTAATTCTACTTTTTTTTTTCTTTTCAACAAACTCGACCCTTCGCACGAATTTTATTTTATCCTTTGTTGAATGATCGATAGCCAAACCGAACAGCAAATAAATGTGAGTACATTCCACGGTGACTCTCATCTGTCTCTTGTTACAGATTACATGGGTGAAGCGGAGGGACAGACGGTTATTAACTGTCGGCACCAGTACCCACTCGATCGACAATCGATTTGTCGTAATGCATTCGAGCACTGATTGGGCACTTCAGATACGAGCTGTTACTCCGCAGGACGCGGGTATATACGAATGTCAGGTATACTCAGCGATGAATCTACGTGTAATAAAAGACGCGTTTCTACGTCGCGATAGTGCTTCACTCTCGTGCAACATTCCGCCATGCATATCATTCACTCGGCCGTAAACCCGTGACCGTATCCCAAATTTACGACGCAATTTTACCGTGACTTTTATGAAACATCTTTCTGCGTTCACAATAACAGAAAACAGAACGAAACCACGATTTGAACCCGACGCGAAGAATGTGGTCGCGCCATATCTTTAAATATCAAGTCGCGGTCATTTAATTATTCATTCGAAACTGCGGTCAAATCTGGTCAGAAATATCACCTAAAATGTCAGCTACAGTAATAGGCGCATGAATAAGGGAAGGCACAAAAGGTTAAGGAAGACGGGTCGTTAACCTCGGTCACGATCCTCTTACTAAATGTCACCGATCAGTTGTGATAAAAGTAATGCTCACCGTGGCTATCATTAGCATTATTAGCTTTCGGATATGTACAATACTAAAAAGTAGCACTCGGAGTAAACAGCCTTAAGTGATTCCATTTTAAGAAAAGATAACGCATTTGTACTAAGCTTAATTAAATCTGAAAATCTTTAAAACAGATTAATTAATAAATTTGTTAATGTAGGAGTAATGTTGTATTATCATTAATTTTTTATGTATCATCCGATGACCTAGTAAATGGTCGGAAAGCGTTCATATCCGCATTGCGCAAACACGTTCGTAAATCCTCGTGCCACGGCATCGTTCGCCATTTATTATTCGTTTAAAATTGATTTCACCGCCGCTTGGAACTAGTATTTCCGATAGATCATTAAGACGCTCGTCTTAGATGGTTCCGCGGCGTGAATTTACACGTCGTGGAGCAGACATGATAATCAAGCCCGAATCCTGGGGAAAGCAACTAGTCGCGTCGAAATTTCAGGTTACGTCGCATCCGGTTCAACGGAACTTCGTGCGCTTGAAAATCACGGAGGCGTACTCGATCATACCGGGAGCGCCTGATTTACATGTGAAGCAGGGCTCGAGTCTTCAGCTGGAGTGTCAACTGATGGCGGCCGCGGAATCGCCTCTCTACGTCTTCTGGTATCGTCAGGGTCACATGATCAATTACGACGAGGAGCCAGGCGTGAAAGTCGAGCTGACGAAGAGTGGATCGATTTTAATGGTCAACAAAACGAAGCCATCGCACGGCGGAAATTATACGTGCGAGCCGAGCAACGCAAAACCAGCATACGTGGTGGTTCACGTGATCGAGGGTGAGCGAAATCAATTTAATCCCTAATGTTTATTTCCATGTTTCGTCTAATTACCTTGCGTATCTTTTTCAATACATTTCAGCTTCGAGCAATTTTCTATAGTTATTTAAATATCAGTCGTGTCTTCGACGATTTATCACGGTGCAGCACTCGTAATCGCGATAAATGCAATTCTTTGGTACGATCGTTGAACTATACTCGTCGAACTGTTTACATTCCATGTATGTTACTGTTAAAGACCCTGGAATGTGTAAAAAGAAATTGGTTTTTCCAAAATGCTGGGCTAGAACAACCCCTTAAAATAAAAATGGAATGAATGGCTGTCACTCTCCTTGTTAGCACGCGGTGTCGATCGACGTATAGCTGGGGATTGGAAAAAGCTCTGGGTTCGTGAACCACCGGTGATATTTCTGTGGTTTAATAGATATCCGAGCTAGCGAAGGGTGTGACAAGCGGAGCCGAGCATCTCCTCTCTCGAACGCGCGCGTCTTTTCGGGATCGTCGCGCACGTGATCGGACTGCATCGTTGGATGTCGCAAGAGAGAGACAAAGGACCGAGGAAAGGAGGCAAACCGTGTCGCGTCTTGTGCTTCGACTCGCAGTGTCCGAGCAGGTCGAGCTCGTTTAAAACGTGGTAGTTGCCCTCTGGGGCATTTTACTGCTCCTTTGCGAGTGCCTCCCTTCTTTTTCCTTGCTACTCTAGAGACGTCTGGCCTCACCTGCATCAGTAATTCTTAACCACCGTGTCGCAACAGATCCGATAAATTCTTATTTTTTATAGTTTTCAAAACAATCATTGCAATTCAATGCAGAAACATCGGGGAAACCTCGCCCCTCTATCAAACTCTATCGAAGAAGCAAACTGTCGCACGTGAATAAATTTATTTCCTCTTATCGATAAGAAAGTTTTTATTCATATTTAACTCTTACTCCTTTCTTGCGTTTTTTTTTTAAATATTTTTGTTCCCCTGTATTATATCAAACATACCTTCGCATTACTTTTAATTTCCGTAAAATTTTCTTCAGACATGCATTAAGAAGATGACCGCGGTGCTTCCGTTCGAGTCTTAATAAATTATCAAGATCACGTTGCAAGAAAGACGTCGTTCGAACCGTGTCGCGGAGAAGGTTAAGAACCACTGCTCTAGACTATTCCGCAGAGAGCAGGGTTCTTTTCGCCGAGTATAAAGTTGGAGTTTCTAATCTCGTTTCAGAAGAGGAGAAACCGGCGGCGATGCACGGGGGCGACAGAAGGAACCTTAGCCCCGCAATTTTGGCGAGCAACTTTCTGGTGTCCCTCTTGGCGACCGTCAGCTGGAGGATACCGAGTTTCACCAGCCTTTACCCGACGTGAATCACCGTTGAACTTACGGCAGCTCGTGCCGTTAGCCGCGCCACCGCAACCAGGTCTATCTTCTTCCGCAAGGACGACCCCGGCGATCGCTCGGATCTTCGGGGCTCGTCTTTCCACTCGCAACACCGACCCCACGAGGACGATACTGACAAGGACCCTTCGACCGAGAGTGTGCGCGAACATGTAAAACGTGGAAATTGCGAATCAACGCCTTACTTGCGACGGAGGAGAGACTTTGTGTTCTCCAGGCGTCTGTCGCGAGGAAACAGCGACTCCTGCACCCTCCTCGAGAGGAATCAGGCTTGATCGCGATCTCAAGACATTGTTTAACGGCGAATACCTCTTGGTTTCCTTCCCTCGATGTCCTATCAGTTCTCCAACCCCCTTCGATTCTTCGCGACACAAGAATTTGAGTATTTTCGAGACCCTTCTGGCGGAATACGTGAGAATACGGTACTCTGACAAGGTGGTGCGAATATGCGGGGCGGATTGTCGGAGCGGTGACTGACGATGATCGCTGTGTTTGGATGGACGTTCTCTGAGTGATCAAACGAGCAGCTACCGTACTGAAAAGAGTTAGGGGGCAGTCTGGTGGATCAAAATAATATTCTTTTACAAATTATCTGGATGATTCGAGTCCTAGAAGCATGATCCTGGAACGATTGTGGTAATATACAGAGGGTTGGCAATGGTATCGGACTTTCAATCGGACTCTCTGCGTGGTCTAATATTGTAGGCCAAAACTTTAAAGCTTTTCTTGAAACGTCATTTTTTTACACGGTGTGCATGACAATTCGAAAATTATTCGTCACAGTGTCTAAAAAATATCTCATTAAACTACATCATGAAATTGTAAAGAAACATTCACAGCCCAAACTACCAGTCTGCCCTCGTAATCTGGGAATTTCTTTATCTCGAGCAACCGTGGGCGCGTTCGGAGTAACGATTACCCTCCCGTTCTGGAATTGATCTAGGACTCCAAGATACGTTGTACGGTGAAAGGTGAGAGAGTGTGCCGTTGGGAGGATCGCGCGAACCGGAAGTTCCTTCCTCCTTCTGTCCTACTTTCGCGTCGCAAGTAGGAACTGCTGGCTCGGGGAAGGCTTCTCTCTCGTCGGTATCTTTCAGTGTGCGTGATGAGTGAATTGTTTTCTTCGTACGTGCATTATACATATATAAATACATACATATACAGATAAATATATATATATATTCGTTACGTACGCGTGAGGCACACAGAGAGCACCGGTTTAATCTTTCCACGCGATTACATACCAAACCACTGGATGTTCGAGTAAATGTTTCGGATAAAACCAACCGTGATTCAAAAAGTGTATCCTGCGGTCTGCGAGGTTTCTTTCCAACCAGAGGCGCTTTCGGAGTTTCAAAGCCACTACCAATTTTTGTTAACAAAGTCATGCGCTTGGTTTAAGGAAAAAAGCATCGATTATAGGATAAACTGATAATTGAGGGAAAAAATGTTTGACTGTTTAGTGCTCTGACACTTTTCAATGGTGTTTGAACACGTGTTAATTCTATATATGCTCGATATGTCTCATCCGAAACTTTGTTCTAATGTGCTAGCAGTATGGATATACTTGCGAGAAAGTTTAAAATGGTACGCTCTTTATATGTGCACGCATAGGGTGTAAGTTACTGCATGGACTCGAGCAGGACGTCGTATGTATCGCTACGTGGAAGCGTATTCTCTATTGCCCGCTTTCCTAATCTTCGGACGATGCACAGTGTACTTCTACATGAATTTATTTGATTTCATTGGGAAGCAAAACGATCGTGTTACAATTTTAGTTCATACAACAAATAAAGGATTTAAAATATATATTATTGGCAATGTATCAATCGTTATTTTTTAAAGATTATGCTGCCATTGATTTATCAAACCTAATATAACACACTGTGCGTCGCGGAAGATTCGTCGCGTTCGAGCATGGCGCGTACGCGATCGTCGTCGTCGCTCGTCCAGGTAAATGGAATCAATGTAAATATTACATTCTAACTATACATTCAATAAAACATTAATCGTGATTCAGCGAGCTACGATTCAATCGCGGCACCCACGCTCTGTTCGTCTGTGTTCCTCGTGAAACTGTTGTTTCCTCTTTAAACAGAGCCGGATGGTTTCGCATCCGTTGAAAAAAGAAGAGGAACCACGTCGAGTCAACTTCGTCGTTTATTTTCCCCGCGAGATAGGAAATTGAATGCAAAGTAGCACGTTCGTCGACGAAACGAACGTCGCGCTCTGAGCGAAGTTTATTTCGGGAAACTCCGGGGGCGAAAGTTGCGGAATAGCTTCAACCGATAAACGTACACGCTTGCTCCGACGGCGGATATCTCTCGAAGTCTTCGAACTTTGCACGGAGCTTTAACACGCCGGTAGGTGAACGTTATCGCGGGACCTCGGCGCATTATCTTGCTCTGCAATCCTGTTAAATCGGATTCATTCAACCGCAAATTCGGCCGGTGAAATATCGAAATTCGCCAGAGGCTGGATGACGTCAAGTCCCCAAACATTATTCCCAGCCCATGGCGCGAGTTTGTTGGAACTCTAGAGACGATTAATCGATAGGGCTCGTGGCCACGAAACCTCTCTTCTTCGCCAATCATAAGTTTATTTACAGGTGGGAGAAGAAGAGTCCATTTTACGAGGTCTTCTTTAGTTACAACTTAAAAATATTACAATACATACTTTTTACTTGTACGTTTTTTCTGTTGACTAATTATGTAGCGTCGTAACTCATAGCGCTACCCTTCATTCAATACAGCAGCGCTGATATCCGATGAAATCTGTTGGAGACGACGAATGAAGCAAGAAGCGCGCTGCTCATAGCTCATGCTGTCTAAAATGACGTCGTTCGAGTCCCGAGAACGTCGAGCTGACACGCCGTGGAGGAGATACCCAAGGCAATTAGTACAATAGGAAGTTAATTTCGCGGGCAGGTGTTAATCAGCGCCAGTTCGTCTTTCGTGCCTCGTCACGGCACGGTACCGTGTTATCCCATTTCTTCCTCTTTCCCGGGTTCAGCCTCGCCGCCTGTCCTCTAACCTCGTTCTACTCGACCCGACCGTGCTTTCTTGCCTTATTTTCTACCTGGCCGCGCGGAACTTTCGCGATAAAAGCACCGAAACTCTTTTAACGGGTGCTAAATTGAAACACTACTGCAATAAAGTGCTACGACCCCGTGACTGCCTCTACAAAGAACGTTCAACCCCACGAACTTGGTTTCTCCTGAATACACGGGGTGGTCCACTTTTGTCTTCGTACGGTGTTGTCTTCTGTACTCGATTAAAGGTAACGCCTCGGTTTGTCTGGAAAGGGTGGCGTCATTGTCCGGACACTTTCGTTTCCGTTAGAGTCACTCTCAAGATTTAGACGAAACCCTGCTCGTTTTAATGTCGCGAAAAATCGCACGTTCGCCAACGAATATTGGCCATTCCCATACTCCTTCCTTTGGGCATTAATTTCCAGTTCCCTCATTCCTCGAATTCTTTGTCTTAATTTAAATGTCGACTACCCTCCTAGTACGTTTTCCAACGAAATTTCGTGGATGTTTTAATCGTATCCTAATTTTCCAGACGCTTCGCAGTAATAGGCAAAGGGGAAACTGTATGTATATGTTGAATGCAGCGACCCGAGTAGCTTCGGGTCGTATATCTTGAACGCGTGCGAAATTCGGGGATCTTAATCCACGATGAGAGTCGGGTGCGTACTAACGGTAAAGCTCTTCATAGAGACAACTATATCCTGTACGTACAAACGCGGGGGATGAAGAGGAGGGCGGGGGGGTGGAACAGGCGAAGGGATGCTCCAACTTTGCTCAACTCTCTTTGGTGGTAGCTGCGAGAGCAGCCAGAGGTGGGGACAGACTTGGAGGCGTTCGGGAAAGTTCGCTATTTCTTCAAAGAAGAATGAGTACTCCCGTCTCGGCGAGCTTGCACACGTAACAGGGTAATTCTGCGAGCAGCGAGGTGTCTTGTTCTTCGAGCACTCGTCGTGGAACCGCGAAACGACGCTGTACCGCTTCTTGGCCCAATTGTCTGCATTGTTGTGTTACCGTAAAAATGTCGCGAATACTTTTGCTCAATTAAAGTGTCCTTTATTTTTTATTGATAAGTTTTTTGAGCATCGACGATCGGTGATATTTAAGAAGATTCTTCTTCGAGTCTTAGGCGGAAATCGGAGCCAAACCTTGTGTTTAGTTAGAATTCATTTGTTTCAACCCAGACGCGAGGCAACGATCTATAAGCGGAATAAAATGGTGGCAATTGTTTCATTTACTAGGAAAGTCTTATCGACGAAGCATCACCCCCGATCCGATTAGATCGTTAAATCCGTGACGGCACAGTTTAAGATTTCGCTATAAATCCTGGCCGATAAACGATCTCGTGCACATTCGCAGAACACGTTGTCGCGTATATAAACATCAGGGTGTACGTAACAAGCGAACCGAGCCAGTTCGAATCGCTTTCGCGACAATCTGACCTCGTGTCCGACACACCGGTGCCAGCTCGGCATCACGATAAACCTGCCAACACGAGATTCGAGAAGAATAATCGAGTGCGCAGGTGTGCTTCCGTTCGATTAGACGATCCTCAAGTGTGACGGAAAGTGAGATCAAAGCGAGAAGTTTGCTCTGATTGTTTGCCCGAAAATTATTTTATTTTAGGATTTTAGGGTTTGCTGTATGATATAATACAGGGCAATCTTCCTAACGATCTTATGGGAGAGCTTTGTACCTAAGTATACAGGAAAAAACGGTTTGAGATCACTGTATACGTGGGCGTGGGTGTATGTAATTAATGAAGTATACGCACGGATGTAACTTCTCTAATTATATTATGTTTGTCGTCGCACATCAAATAATAACAGTGAAAATACCTCGCATTGTCAAGTAAATACGGTGGCCATCGCTATAATTGTCCGTAACCGACTTTATTAGATCGCACTCCTCGGAGCAGGTACGTTCCTGGCTAACAATTGTATAAACAATTAAATTCACGCGAGTTTAATAATATCGTGCTCCATATTGTAACTAAATATAGAACATTTCCATGCCGTTTACAGTTTCAGGTAGGTACTGTTCGCACTTCAACGTTATATATTAGAGCCAAGGAACAAAGGTAGGTCAAATTTCTGTTAATAAAATTAGAATTAAGCTGTATTCGTTATCTGTTATTGGAATATAAATTTTGCATTGGAGGATGCACTTTGCAAATTTGAGAGAAAATTGCGTTGTGTCGCGTGGCTTATTCGATGCATAATTTATTGTATGTATTTCTCCACTCCTCTCGTAGATACGCGTTATTTGATCCCGGCATTGAAAAACACGTAAAAGTGTTTCGGGAATAAAACCATACATCGCATAAAATTTCAAAGACTAATATCATGCAAACTTATTAATCTGAAATCCGTACAAGTAGCTTACGTACATATAATATTTCCATGTTTTGATGGACACGAAAAGTGAAGCTCGTATGGAATACAATTTATCGTGCACGCTTTTACGGAGCTGCAGTGCGCGTTCAGTTTCATCAAGATTTAATCATTTTTAGAAAGTTGTACGTAACACGTAGTGATGCGCACGAGACGAGACGAAACGAGATTTCTACGATCACTAGTAACACTAATACGGTCCACCGTTGTTTTATAGAATGACAAATGTAAAATGAAATCAACCGAGGATTATGGTTGGTCGTGTAGAGGCGATACGAATGAAGATCGAGTGATTATCTCCGAAGTTGTAATGAGATGTATTCCAACGCACTGCAGTAAAAAAGAGCGTTCTGTTTTAAAAAATAGACGCGTTCCGTGTAGAACACCGTTCAATCTGTAAGATAAGTGAGTTCACTGGTGATTTTATTCTCCGTTCTCCATGGGTAAGAATTGAAACCTTTAACGTTTCACCCTCCATTCAGAGGCGAAATTGGAAAATTATTGAGAGGCGAATCACGCACTACGTACGAAGCGTCTCGCGATTCGATTTTCAATCCCCGAAGCGCCATCGCTCAGTTTAGGTAAAATAACAGGCTCTCTTGTTTCTTCTTGTTTTTATACAATTCAATTCTTCCCTGCTTCAGGGGAAAGAATACTGCCGATAACGACGCTTTTCTTCTTTATAAACGAGAGAGTATCGCATTACTTTTCTTAGTAATTGAACAGGTTAGTTCAATTGTACGATTTTTTACCATGTTTCCATTCGAGTAGACGTTTGGACGTAACAATACGAGGGATAGGTCCATTGGTATTTGTTTTATTGTCTCCGCGAACAACAGCGTTCTTTCCATGTTTAAGTCCGACAGCCTCGTGGGAAAGCTCGCGAAAGTGCTCGGATGGGATCGATGTAGCGCAATGTTTTACATGACCGGGAAAACGTGGAACCGACGATGGTTTCGCAGATTGGTCTGTAAACAGAACAGTATTCGTCGCTTCTGCCATGGGATACGTACTTTATTACGGGCTTCGAGTTCTGTTCAAACAAGTCTCACTTCACTCGTATCGCGTACACGCCGATACGCTTTAATATACGTACGTCGTCTCTCCTTTTGCTCGTCATTCTTGTAGGGTTATAAACTTCAGAAGCTGAGTCCTTGCAATTTCCACGAGAAAGAACAAGATGATGAAAACGCGACGGGCAGCGTCGTTTACCTGGGAAGCGAAAAATGATATTAAAATCAATTCTCTCTTCACTATTCTACGTTTCCTAGATCGCTTGGAGAACAGCAAAACGATGAGTTAAACTCTGCTTAATTCTTTGCGGACCGCTGCATATATCAATTATAGCGAAATCCCTGGAAAGCCTTTGACGGGTATGTGATTCAACGCCAATATCGTTCCTCGTGACGCGTTTTTTCATTTTTGTCAAAAGGCAACGCGATATTCGCACGCTGGACCCCGTGGCTGCTCGAAACGTCGAGCTGTCGAGGCACGGAAAGGATGTGTCGATTTTTATTGCGCTGATTTTTGAGTTATCGGAGACGTGATTGCGAGCGGGCCAATTAAATGTTTGGCGGAAGCCATTCGTCATCGTTCTCGTCGTACGGCTTTCGTCCAATCTGGTTGCATTCGATACGCTGAGCGTCGATATTATCGGCGTATCGAGCTCGCTACTTCGATGCGACGCGATATTCCGGATGGAATACCCGATGCTGCCTACGTCATGGTTCCTAGACGACGAGCTTTCGCTGAGCTTTCACTTTTCACTCGCCTACAGCTACAACGCGACGTCGAGTTAGTTTTACGAGTTCTCGTGCCACCCACTGTAACGTAGTTTATCGTACTCCCGGGGATTTTGTGTTCCTAAATGCTTCGTCGACTGAGTCGTTTACCACTCTCGGATGGTTTGTGAATACTCCAGCAACGACTCCCGTGGAGTCCAACTAACCCAATGTATTCATTTATTTCATTATCTTTCTCTTCTCCGCTTACTTTTTCTTTTATATTCGTCAACTAATAGGACCCTCGATAACGATCCTTCGCGTTCTTCGTATCTTTACACGTTAAACGCTAACGGCGGCGCAGCAAGAAATTGCACATGAGATGATTGCTTCATTGCTGTCGTTGCACGAGCAACAGTTGCAGCTATCGACCCTCGAACGGTTCCCGAGTCTATTATTTATCGAGCCACGGCATGGTTCGTAACTATAGACTGCGACGTCGCAAAGAGAATAGCCGAGGTTTGTCAAGCTATGCATGCGCACAGTAGGGAGTTATCAGGTCGTAGCGGTCGCGAATTCGTCGCACGAATTCGATAATTATATCTCTGCAGCACTTAAAAATGTACTCGCTACGCCCTCTCTGAGCGCCATCGGGATCGCGTACGATATCGCGGAGTGGTGGAAATTACAGGCTGGATTTACATCAGCATCATTGGCTCCGTTGCGGTCGAACTCTCTCTTCTAGAGGTGAAAATATTCATGCAGGATGGACGTGGTTATTTCAAGCTGTACGTGGTATGGTGGTCTCGTATGTAATCGAAGTTCTATCGCGTCGAAAACTGTGCCACGTTTCTGCAATCCCAGCAAACTGAACCTCTCGGCGCAAGATTACTGATCGCGGGGAGGATGGTATTTTCGTAAGTAATCTTGTTCGTCTCGTTTACGCGAAGAAACGTGCTTGTTTCTCACTGCGAACTACTTCCAAACTTCCTGATACTCAACGACGTTGCAAGAGTCACGATTAGGGGTTGAATGGGTGATAGGAAAGCGATTCTATCCAAAAACTATCGCGTGGCGTTCGTCTGAACGACCTCGATAGAAAGGGCGTGTGGAAACGAAGAGGTAGCCGCGAAGATATGAACACACGAAGCGATCGCGAGCAAGCCAACACAAATAGCGGCACTCCGCGCGGAATCGGAGCTCAGCCTTATTCTGCAGGAATATTTGTCCCGGGCGAGTAGCACGCAACGCGGCACCACTTTACGGTGAAAGATGCCTCGCATTACCCGGCTGCCAAGTCGGTTTTCCTCGGAAATACTACCAGCCTAGAGAGATACAAGGGGGGTTCCGATTGTGGCGCGTCTTAGACGTCGGTGGAATTGCTAAGATCGCGCCTGCCGCCAGCGGTACCGTCTTTCGTCGCTTTCTGAAACTTTACACCGAGTAGTTTGAATTTATGCTGTTTGGGTGTGTCGTTATATTAAGTTCAAGGGCGCTGAATAATTCACTACAAATAACTGAACGGTGTACATCGCGAGACAAGCGTGGAGCAAGTTGGAGGAGGGAAATGTAGACTCGACGCTAGAATATTTATTCTACGTCGAACAGGTTTCTCGTGCAAGTTTGAACTTGGATAGAGTTAAGTTGACAGGACTCGAAAGTGACGAACGAATGTAAAATAAAAGCAAGGGAATTTTTTGTATAAAAAGTATTCGGTTCGAAACCGTCTGTGTCGCGCGAATGAAATTGTACGTCTGTTGAATATTCCAACGCTTGAAATTCGAAAATCAGTGTTACCATCGTGTCAGAAACGTTCTGATCGGCTTTTATTCCTATACTCGTAGCGAAGGAAATTCAATCACGTTTATCGGTATCGATTCGGACGAGCAGAGTTTCGGGAAACGTACGAAGCGATCCTGCTAGCGGAGCTTAATCCTGAAAAAAAAGCGCAGGGAACGGGATATGTGTCAATTCACGGAATTTAAAGTCGATAGGCAAGATAAAATCTCGATTTCACGGGACGAATGGCAAAGCACGTTCCGCCCCTATAAAGGAATGGACCCGTAGCTTCAAACTGGCCATTTCGCGACAAATGGTGACGGGTGTTCTCGAAAATGCACCTATCGTATTTATTTGAGGTAGATTTATCACGAGAGCAAACAACTGGGCCAATCGTGCTCTTGAGTTAAATACCTCCCAGTCTTGCCGCGATATAAGTTTATTAAGTTCGTTCGATAAATCGTTATTGGCTTCGTAAACACGACTACTCTACACTTACGTTCAATCTGACGGATGCAATAGTTTCGGCGTTCTTTCAGGTCAATATTTGACCAGCAGAAATTCCGATAAAGCCGCGTCTAGTATGGAAACTCCGTGTAAACATTGCCTGTGCCCAAGTTCTTCCTTCTTGTGGTCGCTCAAACGATTCGTTTCCTACGTCCGCTATGAATCTTTAACCCTTTGACAACTAATGGCGTGACAAACTATGCCGTTTCAAATATGACTGCGGAAATAATGATTTTCTGTACGTTTCGAATAAATTTTACTTTTACAGGTGCAAGGCAATCTAGCAGTTTGCAATTATTTAACATATACAAAGGTGACGGTATCGATTCGCTGCTGTACCGCTTGGTTACAGGAAGCTCTCGAAATTAGTGACTAGGACGCGACAATGGACACGCAAATGAGAAGAATACCTTCCGCGTGCTTGCACTCGAAAAGCGTCGCCGTAGAACCGTACCGTTTTCCGTACAGTAATTGTTGTACACGTACCTCGAGCAATTTGAATGCACGGTAGTCTGAACGCTCATCCCTCTTTGTGTCTGAGTAGCACGAATTTGCCCCAACAGCCACGATAAGAATCGAGCTCTTTTTCAGATCACAAAAGAGAAGGTTGAATCTTTCTCTCTATGCAAATAAACTTGCAGGCGTATTAATAACGCGCGCATAAAGACGACACGACGGTGCAATTGGTTTTTGGACAAGCACATATTCGACGCAGTCACGCCACTGCTATACGAGTTTATTGCAACGTCGCTGCATAATAATCAGTGGAGACCACGTATTATTCGCTATATTTTGGTTAAAGGTATCTTTCTTTACATCTGATTAGACTTTTATTCAAATTTCCTTGGTCGAAACGTTTCTGTGATTTGGAGGAGTTTCTAATTTCACGTTTGCAAATTGAATCTCTAAATAATTTTGTTGTTGTACAGTACAAATTTCTACTGTTTATCTCATTGATTCTTGAAATCCAGCTCGCGAGAAAGTGGCTCACTCGATTCGCCCAACGCAGCAATGTCTTCTTCCTCGTTAGGCTGCACGAAACATGCAGGTAGGAGTGCACTTTGCTTGCGCTTTCTATGCTCGGATGGACACCATTTTGGGAGGCATTGAGTCCGTCACGGCTCAAGGGCTCCATTTAGCTTGGAGTCGAAAGCCAGTCGCTTTGTCGGAAAGGCCGCGAACCAAACTAACTACGTGGGGAAGTTCGTGTTTTCCGCGAAAGGTCAGGGGTGCTTGGTTCGCAATCCCCACAAAGCTGAAGGCGACACGCAGCGAAAAAAAGGTGAAGAAGTAATGGTCCGTGCGCGGCAAGCTTGGCCCTGATTACAGCTCTGTAGCGACGATAAAAAATGGGAGTCAGTGCTTCAGCGTCTCTTACCGCTTCGAGGACCAAGAAATTTTATCGAGGATGTTGTTCAGATGAAAAATCCAATTTCTATCGATTAGGAAATATCAATTAAGGTTGAGAGAAAATTGAAAAATGACTATTCTCGTTTCTCCTGAAATAAACTTCGTACCTAACTTCGTGAATTTTTCGAACAGGAGATTCGAAGGTCCTGAAAAGAGCCGAAGGTTGACCGTGGGGAGGAGGAATAAGTTGTACGGAAGGAAAGGTCTGTAACACTACGGGTTCCAAGCCGTATCCTTTGCGAAGCTCCGTCTTCGTGCGAATTTCCGAGGAATAAATGAGGGGTGGCATTTTTGCGACGACCCTTTTATTTAATTAGCAAACAAGAGCGGTAGCTCGGGAAAAGAAAGCCATTTTCGCGCTGGGCTTAATGCCAGCAAAGAAGCGTCCCGTCGTTTTTGGGAAGCTGCAATAATTTCATACCTTGAGATAAATATAAAAATATCGTCCGAAGGATGAGACTTTCCTCGACGTACTTCAACTTTGCGAAACATCGACCTGGATGGTTGTTCTGATAGAAAGCAAGGGAAGTTTAATCGAAACGCTTAAGTAGACGGTTTTATCGTAATTGGGAACGTAAATCTTTGGCGAACGAACCAGCGACTAACAAGACACAGTTTCGATAAAAATTTATTTCCGTCAATCGAACAGAATTTCCATCTGCGCTTCGATCGCTGCCGAATGCTCCGTTCGTGTGCCTGGACCATTGGATTAGGACTTGCAGAAACCGTTTCCAAACGATCCGGTGGTTACTCGTGCCGCCTGAAATTCGATTCCTCGATAACCCCTTGATCCCTAGTTGGAAATCCTTTCTCATTTCTGCTCTGACCCGCTCCTTTCGAATCGCCTCGGGGTACCCCATAATCACGACTAAGAAACATCCAAGTGATATGACCCATACGTGCGTTTAATATTCATCGTACACAGTCTGATAAATCCGTCTTATATAGCCCTTATCTGTGAAAACATAGATCGCATTAACGGAGCTTTCAATTGATACCAGTCTATTTGAAGCGGAACAAGTTGCTACTTTTACATTGAAAACATAAATTTGATGTCAACAGTATTTCCGGAACTCGCTGAATACGATTTTGCCTTGCAAACCGCAGATTTATCAGACAAATTGTGCGCATTGTCGAGCAGGGTAGCAAAATAAATGACAATTACGCGGTTCGAGGCTGCTCGGGTTACAATCGTCGGCTACCGACGAAAACTTACGGAACGAACTTTGATTCCCAGCAATTGCTACCTGTCCGCCTCAGGGGCGCATAACTTCCAGCTGAAAATTTAGAGCGATGCTCGCGGCGTGAAAAACTGCGTTCGTGGACGCGACGTAACCGTAAAGTTTCGGGCGCAAGTTTTTTTCATGTCTTCCAGAGAAGTTATCCGCGCGTAATTGGAACGGTGTAACGGCAGTTCGCGATGCTTATTTCCTCTTTTTATGAAACGCTCCACGGAACTTTCCCGAACGTTTATGTGCGCCATGACGCAAACAGTCGAATGAACGTTACCCGTAGCGTCGCAATTCTACGCGTTAACAGTTCTATTTCCCGTAGATGAAGTTTTCATCGTTACAGGAAGGGTGTGTGTAATCGATCGCATACCAGGACGTTTTCGAAGACTGTAGGATCATGTTTCTGGAGAGAACGTAGATTATGTATCAGGAGAACCTGAACCAGAAGCGGTGGTACCTTCCAGGATTCCAGGATTCGAGGATTATTGCGATTGTGTCGTTTCCAAGAAATTTCGTTCATTGTAATTTCCTGGAATTTAACGAAGCTTTCGGCTAATTCTATAGCTGCGTGCGAGGAGGGCAGGATAGAAAGAGGAGGTGTCACCATTTTCAGGAAACTGCGAGAATTAATATATTCTTCTCAAATTTTCATTGTAGGGCAAGGAAATTCCTAAAAGCTTCAAGATCTTTTTCGTAGAAGTGGAGTCAATTATGATCTGAAAGTATCTCGACGCTGCAAACAATTTGGAGTCCAAAGTTAGAGAAGTTAATCCACCTGGATCGTGGCGCGTTACATCAGAAGCTTCAAGGAAGCAACTCGTTTGCCCGTGGTTGTATTTGGGGTGCAAGGACACGGACCGTTCGAGCGTGGAACGGAGAATATCAGAAGATCCTTGCGGATTACGTGCGTGATTGTACGACGGCGGCGTCACTTGGCCATTGTTCCTGCGATAATATACGAGCAGGCGTAATCCTCAAATTACGTTCCCGCGACGCGACGCTTCCGTCCATCCGTTTGCATCCGTCCGGGTGGCGCGCATCCACGATAATAGTTTCCTTGGCAATAGTTTACTAACGGGTACGTCGTAATACAACTCCAGTCACGCAATTTGATCTAGTCTTGTCCACCTTGCAGAAGAGTAGAGACTGCTTTAGAAATGGCGATGAACTTGTAGGAGTTTATTCTACGATTTTCTTCCTATTTTGCTAGAGTCAGCAATTTTCAGTTTCCTTTAAAGAACGACGCGAACGTGATACACTTAACCTTTTTCGACGTTCGCTTTTCAGTTTGTAAATCGCGAAGGCAACGCCCTTAATCGAAAGGCAACTATCAATGCCTAGGCGCAGTCTGGTCACGTTGCGGATTCTCGGAAATTGTAGATTTGCTGGCAAACGAGGCGCGAGGAACAATGCAGCTCGATTCAATTTCGAATCGAAGCACTCAGGTGCGTGCCTGTGATGCTCATTCGCTTATTCTCCGCGAAACAGTCCGCGGTTCCGATCAACTTAATTGACATAGCCAATAATGGGACACCGTTGTTCTTCGGCGCATTTTGCAAACAGAATATCGTACTGTTAATTAAGGGGGTGGCTCGGATCGAGTAGCAAGCAGAAATTAAATTTGTTTACCTGAAGAAGACTTTACTAACATACAGTGGAAACATCGTTCACTTTTCATATCTAATAAAAAAAGAAACCAGCTCGAAGGGTACCTCTCGCTTCACGTCTCGATCGTTGCTATCGTGGTCGAACGAAGTTGAACAAACAGCCCATCTACTGTCTACATAATTACTCATCGGTAGACATTTCTTCTTAGCCAGATCGGTAAAGAAACGAGCTTGCGTAATGTTTGGAGCCTGGCAACTCCCCGAGAAGCAATTTCAATCCGAGCATCAGTTTTCCTGGCCTCCATTTACGTCGATTGCCGTTACTGGAGTAGAAGACTGCACGACCTAGAAACGCGTTAAAAATTGCCTGCAGCAGCCTGGTGGGATTACATCAGACGACAAACGGGTTCGGGGTTAATGGAAGGGTTTATCCCTTCAGTTCCGCGATACAACGAGCGGGATACGTTCCGCGACGGGCCGAGGAATCCCGCTGTATTTACAAACAGAGGATCGATCGAATCAACGGACGCGTTTATCGGTGCAATTCGTAGGCTCAACGACACGGATGGAGTAATTTAGCTTTGAACTTTGGGAGACCGTTCGCTCATGCGGGAAATTGATTTAGAGTCCGTCGACATCCTAAGCGCGGACTCGTCAAATCGTGCTTGAAATTGACGTCCCGTCGGTTAGGTCGGAACTTTCAATCGGCGCGAAACGCGTTAGCGGATTGAACATTATCGCAGGGTGCTAGAAAAAAGTGTTTGATTTAGAGACTCGGATTCGTGCAGCAGTCAGAGATTGGCATGGTCAAGGAGTTAGATATCAGAGTCAGAACGTTAGAAAGCAGAGTAGAAAGAGAACTGAGCGTCACATCGAAGAGTTGCGATTTATAATAAATTCGATAAATACGATCATAGCCACGATATAGCGTTGAACTACTTGCTACACCAGGCAGAGTTAGTGTTGCGACTTTTAGCGTTTCATATGCCCCGAAAGACAACCGTTAAACTGTGCCCCGACAGGGTCATACAGACGCTTGTGCCAGTCGACGTAACATTCAACCGGATAACACGTGCAAGTAGCTGAGAGGCATTCTGGCAAAAGCAGGACGTAACTAACTTCGGAACTACGAGAGCAACATTTGTAACTCGCTGAAATCCTTAATTGCCGTAGGTTTACGTTCCCGTGGCTGGATCTGCAAACTGCTCAACCACTCCCCCAACACTTTGCGCCGAAACGCAGACCTTTTCGGGGAGTTTTCGGAGCTTAGCAAGATTTCTACTTTCTGCCAAATCGACGAACACAGTTCGCTACTTTTAAGCACCGATCCTCGGTATGCAGTTTTCAGTTGTTTCAACCGTTAATAATCGCGAGCTCGATTTGCAGCGGGTAACGGGAGGAAATTTTGTGCAGGATTATCAAAGACTCGAAGATTGAAAATTTAGTTGTACGATTTTATTTGAGAAGTACATTTCCGTAAGAAGTGAATTTTTCTAATAAAATAAATCAATGAGAATATGAATATCGTCTGATATAGTTTCCTACCTTGGTCTTGGACGGTGTGACGCATCGATTTTACAGAAACTCACAGTATCCCCGGTTGGCACAGAGGAAAGCTTCACGGTATTGATCTTCTCAGCAGTTTACCAGTCGTTGTAAAAGCTGGTAACCGAGTACACCGACTAAAGGTCAGTTTAATCTGTTCACTGGAAGAGGTTGCCAACAGCCAAACTTGTAGGTTAACCATCAGATATTCAACAGAATGGACGAATTACGAGAGAGACCACCATATCGATTCTGGCATGGAATAAGATCACAGAGCATTTGGCGGAAAGAATTGAAACGAACAGCATCCGAAGATATCCTGCATCCTATCTACTACATTTTCTGCTATTAATTCTTGCATTCTTATTTGTTTCAGATTTGACGACTACCCTCTGGACTACTACACCATCTTTTACAAGCTGTACCGCTTTCCTTCGAGTCGCCGTTAATTTACATAGCTCAAAGTGCATCGGATAATCACCATTAAATCCCAATAAAATTCACCCGTATCGCGCAAGTGATCCAAATCCGCCTCGATATATAATACTGCGTTGCTCGTACCAATTATTTTCGTAAGTACAATTACAGATTCGCCTCACCATGCACAGGACGTTCTGGAACTTTCGACGTTCGACGTTGCAGGAACTATATTATCCTCGACAGCAGATCATAATGCGGAGTGCGGCTTTGTTTTCCAAGGAAACAGTAGCCGGAGGATCTCTCAGCTACTTCGTAAGCCGCGTCGCGTTATCGATGGATCTATCGATACATCGTTGGCGACAGCGAGAGGGTACGACGTGCTTTTCTACCATTAGCATCTCAGGAAAGCGCGATAATCAGCATATTCATGAATAACAGACTAGATTGGCTTGGTCGGTTGGACAGGAAGTATTTCAAAGTAAAATGAGCCGACCCCCGGCTTTCTGCGAAGCCCTCCATAAATATCAGATTCGCAAATTTCATTAAAGTTCAGCCCGGAACGCGTCGAAGCGCGTGTTAGTGGTTTTCAAGGTGATTCGACTTTTATGCTAGAAGATCCGCGGACCGAAAGGGAGTTCCACGCCTTAATCCTGCAATCTTCGCGGTTAAAGGGAACATTGAAAGGACGATTCACAGCTAGCGCGACGATATCCGACGCAAAGTGCTGCTTCGCGGATTCAATTCGAGATTAAAGAAGCCCTACGGGCCGTCTGGGCATTCATCGACGCCAAAAGTCACAGTGATTACGGTTCACGCGCGTGTTGTGTACGCTTCATACCGTCGTCGCTCCCTGGAAATGCCTATCTGGTCCCCGAGCACTGTCTTTCTCGGCTTGCTCGCGCAAACGAAATCGACTTGCGTTTATCGACGGTATTTAGGAATTTTATTCGAATCGAAATCGTATTTTACGACTAATTTGGAGTTGCTTATGGCAGAAACCGTCAGACCACCAAATTTGTTTCAAGTTTATTTTTAGCGTAAACTCCCGATTCCAGTAAAATATGCTGCTGGCTTTTCTTCTGTAAGCTTTGAATTTATCCTTTTCGAGAATCGCATTGGTCTCAATTAATATTTCATCCAAGGATGGGCGATCGACCATAATCCGCGTCATTTCGTCCAGGCAAAGAGGAGCGTTTCAACTGGAACCACCCTCAATCCCGTTGTCCGTAATGCGGATTATTTATTTTTCGCAATGGGTGTTGTACGGTCGTCGCCCATTTACTGGGATTCGATGTAACGTCGAGTGTTTGTCGTGTAGCGATCGAGGGAAACGGGACTCGATAATGTGCTTTATTTATTAAATTTATTTCACGTCTTTATGGCATCGTAACAACGCGGGAGACAGGTGGAAACGAACGTATGGTCTGTTACGAGCATTTGTTTAATGCAAATGGAGATCGAAATATCGTGCGCTGCGAGAAGTGGAAGCTTAAATATTGTCCGTAACATGCATTTATTTAATTCGAAATGAAATGTAAATATTTTCTGCTGCGAGAATTTGTTTAATCCAAAAGGAAACGAAAATACTGCCCGTTGCAAACATTTGTTTAATTGAAAAATTGTATGCTTATGGTTGAATAGTATTAAAATATTATATAAAACAGGTACATAACGCACAGATTATGATATGGCGAGGTTCAGCAACAGCAGTTTTACAACCTAGACCTACCCCGCCTATCGGTGATCGAGATTTACGATCGTGCGTTTTCATTATCGCGCGCACTATTGTCGTTAGCATGTGGAGGCGTAATTGCGTTTTCCTCGACAAACTCCTGCCCCGTGAGATGAATTCTGTTCATTCGGCGTTGCGTTTGCTCGGTACAATCTGAACGGTCATTTTCTCGTCAAGACAAGGGCACAATCGGATTTATCGCGATGAATTAAAGCCGCAGCCACACGTTGCACCCGATTACGCGACGACGTGCAAGAGTTTTCATTACACGGCGCAGCCCACCGATCGCGTTTAACCCCGCGATTTATAGCATTAATCGACGTGTCAATCACTTTTGTTACGCTTGCTGGCGAACGCCGTCGGCAATCCGATCGCGTTAACGTACGTGATCGTAATTCGCGAACATATTCGATCAGGGACTTTGAAATTTGTTGTTTCATTTTACACTTCTTTCTATCTCGTCGCGGAAAGTTGTGGGCACAAATTTTTAATTGAAAGTTAATACGATTATTAGCTTCAACGAGTTGGTATTAAAAGTTCTCCGCGAGTCAGGTTTGTGCATATTTTATGAAGGTTACTCGAAGTAGCAATCGAGTTTTTAATGCGATAAAAGTGTGAACAGAATTAGTAAGACATTTTCACGGTGAAGGTGAACGAGGGTATTCTTTAGTCCTGATTTGATAGATTCTATGAATGAATCGATTCCAAAAGCTATCATCTTTTCCTTTATCGTTTGCTTATGAATACACGTAATTCTTTTAAAATGATATATCACTGTATTTTGTGAAGCACAATGTCGAAACAGTGGTCCCATTTCTCTTAACATTCGACGAAGGCCTCTCGGATGGCGGAAGCAGGTCAGCTGGAAGTTCTTAAGTACTTCTTATATCATCGTGTATCTACACCCGGGGAAGTAAAAAATCGATACAACTAGCGAAACATTTTAATAGTAGCTAATACCTCGCTGGGAAGCAATATTTCTAGACATCGGACCGTTTATATCGACATTTCGTTCGTACAAATATTACAATTAAATTTACGAAATTGGTTACATAAATGAATACGATGATACCGATGGTACGTCACGATACAGAATATATTACAGTATGATCGATTCGTGAAAAGTGGGGGTCTGAACATTCACTTACCGAAACAGTCTTTCTGGCGTTACGAGCTTCAAGAATCGGTGAAGGAATTTTCATAGTCCCAGAGGGAGCGAGCCCTCCGAGTCTTCGAGGTTTTGATAAATGGATTTGCAAACTGACTAAAATTTTGTCGCGCGTGGAAAGTCCCGCTGAAGTTCCTTTGAGCTCCGATCAATTTCACGCTCGTAAAGGGCGACCTGCACTATTACCCGTTTTATGCGAGCCCTCTTATCCCTACTTTTCAGAGATCAATTTGGAAAGAACTGTCGGACGTCCGGTGACTTCCACTGTGAAAGGGAAACGAATCCTATTAACATTCGGTGAGGGGACGATATTAAAGTAAAACGTCTTTATCGTCCTCCTCTGTTAAAGGATTTGTCGCGCGAACGCTGAAAGTCTTGAATGGCAGCAAATAATTAAAAGCTCGTTTTCCAGAGTTCTCAAGCTCCAGTAGAGATAGACTAATTTATGCAAGCAAATTTGTCGAGATTTCATTCTATGAGGAACTTATTTGAGAATCCAAAGCTTCGTAGCTTTTAAAAACTAAAGGTATAAATAAAATAATGATCTGAGTCAGAACGAATACGGAAATGTCGCAGAAGTCAGTTTGAAGTTAGGGAAGTGTAGAAAGTAGTTTGCTAGCAACTAAGTATCTAAGACATATGTTGCTTTAATGCTAGTTTAGCAGATAAAGGAACACGTTGTGTACAAGCTGTTAAAATTTCACGTCGAAGTCTTTGTTAGTTTCTGAGACATCGCTTCCGCTATCTCGAGAAATGTGGTATCGTGATAAACGGCTTGAAAGTTTCCACTTTCCGCCATCCTCTTCAAACTTTCATAAGTCTCTCAGTTGTTCAACTTTCGACTTCAAATTTTTCTGAGACATTCAGAACACAATAGACTGTATGAAAACGCAAAATAAATGTATACTCGACTCGTGTAACAAGAAACGTTCTCTAAGAAGAGAAATTAGTCTGTCAAAGAAGAGAAAGGGTGGATTATTATTCCAGAAATTGATTTCGCAATCGTCAGAAATTTATTTTTAGTTATTACGCCCTTTTATGGCGAGCAGTCAGACAAAGAAAATTTCTTTTGGGCGTGTTATTTTCAAAATTAAACCTACAAAGCAGTTCCAGCTTTACGGTCAAAGAGCGTGTAAAGCTGGTCGTAAATTTCTCTGGTGCAATAAGGAGTATTTTGGAATAGCAGGGATACCGATGCCGTTCGTGTCTCTTTATACGGCGAAATTCCCTAGGAATGCGGAGCAATCGCGCGCCGGGCACTTCGCAAGTAGGTACTTGCCGTTTTCCACGTACCAAAGAGTAAAACAGTAAAAAAGAGGAGGGACAGCTGGGCGACGCTGCTTCCACGTGACTTTTACCTTTAGTGCACAGGGAGATCGTGTAACATTTAACCTTTTGCACTTCAATGAGTACAGCAGAGTATGCCCTATGAATAAATTCGAGTTTTGTATTAATGAACGAATAGAAGGTTCGATTTCGAGCGTTTGTTACAAGCTCGTGGGCATGAAATGGGTCGCACACTTATTTTCTCGACTTGAACAGATAGGAGGGGTATTTCGAACGTAATGGAAAAGCTTGCAAGGAAAGTGTTTGTTCGGTATCATTTTATCAGACATTCCAGTATCACTTACGTTCCTTTTACACGAAAGTCCATATTCTTCCCTCTTGTCACAGCCAGAGAAGATAATTACGTAACCTGTTTTATTCGTGTCACCCTGTGCTGCTACGTCACATTTATTATTCGTTAGCACTTACTCACGAGCTGCTTAAATTATGAATCAGGAATTATCCAAATTTTTGTGGGAGACACGACGACCTTACGCTGTTCCTATGAATATTTATCGACGCTTTAGGGCTCACCCTAGACATGTGTTCTATGACCTAAATTATGTAAATTAATTATGATTGCTCCTCCATAAATAAAACGCGATTCTACTATCCTTAGGAGGATAGTTAGGAGCTAATCAAAAGCAGTTAGCAAATCGGAGAACGCTGTATTTCATCTATTCGCAATGACCGTACCGAATTTGCTAAGCCACTCGTGCGTCATAAATTAAAATTCATAATTGGCAAGCTCGCCGCGTCCTATAAGTGGCTAAATTTTGATTGAGGGTAGTTATTTATCCGATGAATATCTGAACGACGGTGCCGCTGTCTGGCGCACCATTGCGTGACGGTTCAAATATTTGCGTCGCCGAATGGTTCCGAACAATAATAGTTTATGCTTGAATTTCCAATCGTTCTTCAGTTATGGATATAATCAATCTACCAATTCGATGAAATGGATTCGTCGACACGATTCTATGGGAAGCCGACCTTAAAAATTGAGAAAAAAATCAAGAGTGCTCGCGCAGTGGAAAATGTTTCATGTGAAGACTTTTAACGAACAATTAATAACGCAATCGCTTGGGCCGCGAGTGATCCGTTTCGGTGCACCCGCAAATATCGCGTGTGTTTTTTCCCTGTTTCTCTTTGTTAGATCGTCGCGGCGGTGAATCGTTCCTAGCGGTCGAAGTCCATGAATATGCAGTCGCTGGCTCGAGCGACATTCACTCTTGAATTCGAGACGAATCTGCCGTCGAACGCGGCCACAGGTGTCTTTGTATAAATATCAACGAAACGATACAGCGCTCTCCGATTGAGTCCGCGGATGCTCTGTTCGCGAAATGCCAGGCGGGCTAAAAATTTTATTTAGAATTCAGAGTATACCTTGGTATCTGAATTGGACCACGTTGCTGAATAATTAGTATCCATCGAATTTTCTGTATTTGTGGATTTAACTGTCTGGACTGTAACGATAATATAAATATATTACATATAAACTTGAGCCAATTACGCTCTCGACCTAGGTCGTCTCTGTTATATCTCAGAGTAATTGTTACCTTGCGTAACAAGTACAGAACGATATCGCTAAGAACATTTCCAATTCGTTCCTCGAAGGTTCGAAACGAAGTTTCAATTCGTTCCTCGTTCTTCTGTAGTTTTGTTGCGCACGTCGAGCAGGAATTTCAAAACCGCGCTGGATCGGAATTCCCAGGAGATTCTCCAGCTGGGAACGAGAATCACGATGCCAGGTCTTATTGAAACGACCTCCAGATGCTCCCGTGTCGTCCTGACCTCCGACGACGTGTCTGGGAACGTCCGTCGTGATTTTTCGTCTTTACCGCATCGTAAGAAATAGAGGTGCGGTAAGGACGCGCTGTAAAACGATTTTAAGAGTCACCCCCCGTGGTATCTGTGACCTGGGAATCGTGGCTCGTAATTTGGCCACGGAGGAACCCGTTTACTCGTGACTTTCGCGAACGGATCTACTTCGCGGTCGTTCCAGCTCAGGGCAGCGGAGCGGGACGATTTTAATTAAGGAAACGATCGCGCTCGCGCGTTTTATCGGGTTTCGAAGGACTTACGCGTCTGCTGCGACCGTCTGCTGCAAACTCGTGTCCTCCACGATAGCGCGGCCTTAATTATTTTTCCGATACTTATGCAAAACGAGCGACGACGGGTCTCGCAATCAACGCGCAGACGAGAACGCACGCGCCGTTGGCTTCCCGTTTCGACGACCTACGCGGGGGCGTAATTGTTGCATTACTGCTAATTGTCAGCGCCGAATGGCTCGATGCTGGGCTTGGATAGGTTTGAAAATTTAACGCGGGACGCGAGTGATACGCGGTTGGAACTTCGTTACGAGTCGGAGCTCTTTCGCAGAGACGCGGAGAATGTTTTTTCGCGTAGATGTTAATCAACGCAGTCCAGGTGTTATAAATTTTAATAACGCTCCGACCCTCATCGCCGTCCATGAATTGTGTAATTACGAAATTGCCACAGTTCGCGCTTCGCGTTTTTCACAAGCACCTCCCTTCGCATGAAAGGGTAATGCGCTTTCATACAAGGCAATTAACTGTTACATAGGAATATGTGAAAGCCATGCTGGTGCAAGTCAAAGTTCTTTTGAATAGGAACAGGTTTTTTATCACAAGAGAAAGAATGACTCCGCTGTGACTTTCATGAACGAAGAGTGCATAATCTAACTCATAATACAGTAGACTTTCCAATGCCGAAACTTTACCATCAGGAAAATCAAAGCAAAAGTTTACTGCTGGAAATCGGCGAATTCCCGTGGGTCCCCTGTTTGCCTCCGGCGCGCAGCAACTGTGGCGACTCGTGCAACCTGTAAGATTCGCCGTCGCAGTCCCTTCGTAGAGCAGTAATTGTCTTCGTGTAAAATTTACGCTGATGGTGCTCGCGTGGACCACATTCGTACGTGTCTCGTAATTAACCAAGTAGCATCGAGCGATGGTGTTGTCACCCTTTGCTATTATCCTTCTGTTACTTTAAATTTATACAGCGACGATCACATTTCGATTGCTAAAATGTTTTACTCGATTTATTAAAAAGATTCATTGTTCGAAAATCACGTCGACGTTGCTTCAACAAGTAGAACGTGTCGAGTTAGTCGAATCTCCGAACGTGGAGTAATCTAGAAGCGACCGCCCCAATTCATTTGCATAGGTAATGCGAATATGCCACGGGATATCTACGATTTCGACGTTTGGTTGACAATCCGCACGTGTCACCGACAATTTCTCAATCTCCAGATCGCTACGGTAAATGGGAGCTGTTCCTGCAGGTAACTCGATACTCGAGAATTATTCAGTGATAGCATAGGGTGCATCCTAACCCACTTTAACGGTAAATTTGAGAGATAAAATTAATGTCAGATGTTCATATAACGTGTGATCTCTGTGTTAGAATCTTTTCGCGTTAAAAATTTCTGGAAATTGTCCTAATTTTGAGGACGTCAAGGGCAGCTACGCGTCTCGAGCACAGATTAAGCCGCTAGAAGTGACTCCACTAAACCGTCTGTATACAATTTAATAACGTAGCACATCCAGACGCTGAATATTCCGCTTCTCGATGGAAATGGATTAATCAAGCATCGCGTTCCGCGCGTATCGCACGCGTGGCAGTCGGCACGCGAAAAGAAAGCTTCTCGTGGAAAATTTACGACCACCTGCGTTTCCGTTGCCGCCGGTAACCCTGAATAAAGCAAAACTATTCCTTTCACGAAATGAAATTCTGCCTCGACGGAGCTGTTCCCTCTCGCGAGACACACATTTCTTCGTTTCAACTCGTTATTCCGTATCCCTCTGTAGCTTATGTGGCCCGTCGACCGCCCGAGCTAACAAGGGATTCGCTGTTTCCATGTCGCGAAGACGAGACACGTCCTCACCAACACTTGATTATCACTGGGTGAATTTTTGTCGAATGTATTAGGACATTCCTGGATGGACCACCCATTACTCGGAAGTCATTGTTTATTAATGCGTCCAGTGATGTGATTCTTACGATGGTCCACGATTGTTGATAACTGGCGAAACTATCCGAGATTTCAGCACTATAATTCACAGTGTATGAAATGTTTTCTTAGGTCAGTCAGGAGGTAGAAATCGTCTCGCTGCTGTGAAGCGCCGTTTGGGGACGCTGTGACAAACGGAAAATTGGAAACTATAAATTCCCAGTCTCCTCTCGGGCACGGATTCTACGATTCCGCAGAGGTACGTGTTAAAATACGTCGGTTATGAACGGTGGACGACGACGGCAAGGATTTCTGTCAAGCATTCTTTTTCTTCTATCCACCAACCAGAACGTTCTAATGACGCGAATGGCGGGTAAAGGCGTTTGCGTCGGAAACGCGATAGCGCTTCCAAAACTCTGATCGGGAATTGGTTAATTTCATGGTTGGATACTAATCAGTTTCATTTGATGTTCCGAACTATGGAACTAATCAATTAGCGTTGGACGCATGGTTGCACTCCCGTTAATTCTTGACTAGAGTTTCGGAGATGCAATCGACTTCCCAATATAGATGCTCCTTTAGCCATTGTTCGTTCAACGTTTGAACTGTATTCGAATTAAATACTGATTTTTAATGGTTGGCCCATATAACAATTAACGAAGACCGATAATTCATGCCACGATTTTTGTATTCTCGCTAGAAAATTATATTTCAATAACTATTATAGGGGCCTCCTCGTTATTAAAACTAAATAATTGAACGTATTCGCAAAGTTTGAAATTAATATATCCGATCGTATTCCCTTAGGCGCTACCATTCGCGGATTATTATTCCCGCGCCACAGCATTACTTTCCCACTGTCGATAGAGACTGGCGGTCGTAATTAAAATCGGTAACCGTCGCGACAAAGCTACCTGGCTCGGGTCCGTAACCTAACATCATTCCGAAACGGCTGATCGTGCAAATTTCAGAGTTCCCGCGTCGTAAAAGGAAAAGAGGTAGCGAGAAGAAACGGACGGTTCGCCCCAAGAAGGAAAGCAGAGTGGTAGCGGATGATGGAAGAGGAGGACGCAAGCCAGAGGAGAGTCGCGAATTAGGGGTTGGTGGCGAGGAGAGCAGTGTGCGCGCTGTGGGGTTGAACAGAGAGCCTCGGGTGCTTCCCCTTCGTTGCTCCTCCCTCCCGAGCGATCTCTCACGAACCCGCTTCGGGATTCGTGGCGGTGTAGAGACTCCAGCAGACAGCCAGTCGCTCGCCGTTCGTTCGACAACGTGGCTCGGAAGTACTGTGTCCCGTCGATCCAGATGAGTCGTCCAGGACGACGTGGATGACGACGTCGACGACAATGCCTCCACTCGTCCGATTTCGCGCAACGTGGTCCAACCTGATCGCCCAGGAACGCCGATAGAAGCGTGCCTCGATTGCGATCGATGATCGTCCCAGTGGAATCCACAGGTATCCCAGTGGTGTCCCCGTTCGTCGTGCTCCAACTTACGCCCGTCCATTCGAAGATGAAGCCTTTGCTTCCTATGTGAACTCTATCCACCGAGTCATTCGTTCGTTAACGCGTGTGAAACTGCTTCGAGTGCTTTTGTGCGAGGATCGATAAGGTTTCACGTCGAGATGGATCGAGACTGGCATGGATAGATGAATCACGATACAGAATAGTAAAAGGAAACGCGAGAGAGGCGTCGGTCCAAACGCAGGACTTTACGCGAGACAGAAAATAATGTCGATTGTTCTCGACTCCGTGGATCGAATGGATAGCACGACGGACGTTTGCGGATCCCTTTCGATCGAAGGATTCCTAGCATTCGGCGTCCTAGTGGTAAATTTCCTGCCAGGAGATTCGACATCGATCGAAGAATTGGTCGAAGGTCGACTGGTTCGGATTTAACTGGCATCTGATGAAAGTGTCCGGTGTCGTCTGCCTCGATCGTTTAATCGGTGGACCGGGGAGGTACCGAGGGATCCAGTTGAAAAGTCGGGGATCCCTTGATTCGAACGACTCAGTGGGAAACGTAATAAACCGTGACAGCACAATGCTGGCCGCTTTGGACTGAGCACAATGACAAGGGAGGTTTTTGATCTCGTTGCAAAATATTGAATCGATCTAGTACCGGTGAATGGCAGGGCTTAGGACGACTTCCGTGTATTCTATGGTTGGGTCACGGTGCCGGGGATCATCCCCCTGACACACACGCAGCCATACAGGGCGGAATCGAGATTGAAAGAGACAGAGACGCACACTCGATACGTCGATCTTGCGCAGAATATGAGGATGGCACGAGGAGAACTTGGCGACAAACGCGTGACACCATGAGGAAATTGTCGAGTGAATCCACGTCGATTCCGGATTACACTTTGACCTACTGGATTCTCAGGTGTCGACGAACTCGACGCCCTCACTGAAGCAAGCAGAACGGAACGATCCACAAGAACGTTTAGTGATCGTAATTTTGTGGCCAAACGGATCGTTCGGAATTCGAGGAAGAGGATCATGGGCGAACCTTTCAACGGAAATGAGTGGTCAAACGTATGTAACGTATGAACTCTTATGGGGGTAGATTAGAGCAAATTAATCGACTGGTTGCTCGTTGTAAACTGAATATGTAATAATAGAACTCACTTTCTGTGAGGTGGAATAATTGAATCGAAGACAAAATGAATAAACATCTATTTATATAAATGATTATTCATTAAAAATTGGTGTCTATTGTTTGTATTTTCCGATCCTAAATCACCGGATTGACCTCTTAGGCGTCGACTTCGTGTCCGCAAGGCTCGCTTGACCGAGAAATACCTCGCCGTGTCAAGGGTGTAGCCACGCGCGATTTGAATTGTTAAGCGGACCTTAATGGCTATTAATTAGAACGCACTTGGATAACGAAGAAAGGTAATTCGCATCGGGGCTCCTGGAAGACGGTCGAATTAGAGGGTGTGCAAATAAGGGGTGACAGAGAGAGGCAAAAAAGGGGCTGAACAAGAAATCCTTCCCTCGTTCTCGATTCATTTTTCGGAAGATTAATAACGCTTAATTGAGTTCGACCGTAATTATTTGCCAGTTCAAAGTAAAGTCATAAAACAAAAACAGTAAATGAAATTTTATTTGAAATACTAAGTGAAAAGTGGAAACATTTCCAAGCTCGTTGGGTGTGTTTATTCGGGCAGTTATTTACTCAGCTTCTATTCGTTCAACGTGAAATTTAATTTCACTTCATAATCCAGGTTGCAATGTCTCAAATAAATAATTTGCATCTAGATCGGAATTTTTCTCTCATGGTCAAATAGTTCTTCTTTCTTTATAACAGTAATTAAATAAATGATTTAATGGGTTCCTGATATAAGAGTGTAATATATACAGCAATGTGCATTGAAAAATTATATCTTTCGAATTAAAAAAAAAAAGCAAGTAATTACGGTACAATCCAATATTATCGACATTCCTTTTAAGATACGTAACGTCGAGCGAGCAAAGTGGAATTAATGTCTCCGCAGTAATAATTTGTTAGAAGCAATTTCGTGGCCGATTATATCGGACAACGCGACGTATTTCCAAATGATTAGTTGTCGCATTTCTGCGATACAGCTCCGAGAATTACGGAGGCATCGAGAGGGTTAAACCCGTAACAATGAACCGGAAGGTGTTACGCGGTTCTCCCATAATTTCCGTCGTGTCAACACTACTCGTAGCACGATTAGGGAGATAAGGCTGGATTGCATGCGTAAAATGCCAGATATTCGTAATCTCGTAGGTCAAGAACCGTTTAATTAGCGCTTTCGGCATTCTCGCGGGGTCCAGGATAAACTGCAAGAATAATGACCGTCGAATTTCGTGCTGTCGGCCTTATTACGACCCATTCCATTGCCGGGCATAATGCGTGCTTCCACTACTTAACGCGATGAAGCTATCGTTTCATCGGAATAACTGCTTTTGAACGTTCTATGCTCGCGTTATGATCGGAATACAGATCTCCAGCTGTATTAACATGAATGGTTCACGTGTCTGTTGTTCGAATAATAGAATAAAGTCATCGTCGGTTACTCAAGCATGTATTTTGATATGGTCTTTGAACATGCGAGTTGCTTGCATAATAAAATTGATTAAACGTTATCGACCATCGAGTCAACCTCTTGTAATTTATGAAAGTTCATCCTCTAGTAGCCATGTTATATTAATATCGTAAAACGGAACTTAAGATTACAAGGAACTTTCAAAGTACCCCGATAAAAGGTAAACGGAAACTTATTGTACTTTTGGTGGGAGCGATCAAGTGTTCGCTCCACTGGGAACTTTTAAAGGTTTAACCAAGACGTTGGATCGGTAACCACCACACTTTGAGGGTAAGCGATGGATTCAGTCGACAGAACGTAAGTGGTATGCAAAAAGTACTTGTCCTGTTTTCGCTAAATTTAATGCAGCGTATGTTACCTGTTGCACTCGCTGTCGTTGCGTTCCTCCCAGTGTCTTAGGAAAGAAATTTATTGCGCTCCTTCTCCATGCTTGCTTAATCGCGATACTGCGCTATAGAGATAGATCAATTCAGCGTTGTATGGAGTATTTTTAGACAGTTTAATCAAGTTGAGAACTTCACCGCTTACGAAATTTTGTCTCTTCCAAATTACGTTAGGAATTAATTGGAAGAACGACACACAGTAATTGCAAAGCGTTTAGTGTCGTATAACATTGGATAGCTGTCGCTGTCACGGTAACGTCCATTGTTGCAAGTCGACACACGATTCATCACGATAGGTGTCATAAATCGTTCGTCTGTAGCTCCTATTAGAATCCATTCACCCTTCGTCGCTCTTCCATGGCAAACGATACCCCAGCGTAAACAAGCGCTCAATCTCGTCCACTCTGTTCCGAGCACTCGTCGCTCACACTCGATCATACGCTTCGCAACTTGCAGATACCCCGTCTGTAATTCTAATCAATCGTTCGACGGGGCTTTGCAACGTGCCTTCGCGGAATACACGACAAATTGGAATTTCAAATTTGAATTTCATCGACTGGAAAAGATCGAAACCGTGTTAAAAACATGCAGTTTGATAGTTGCAAAGGATTCCTAATATTCGATTATCCTATATCACTGACGAAACTTTGGAACATTGGTTTTGGCTGCCTTTGTCAAATTTCATCCTTGCTTATGGAATACTGTTCCATTGTACATCGGAACATCTTCGTCTGTGCCGTTGGAATAATTACAGCTGCTTCGAGTCAAGCTAGAGGAGACAGAAACATTTCTGTTTCGACGGAATTTCTTGGTAATTGAACGTAATTAATTATACCATTATTTCGCTGATTAATCTTAGTCGAGTCTGACAGGACTCGGAACTATCCTTTTCAAGGTGATGCATCGACTCTTGCGCCACCCCGTTACATAGGTAGAGCTGCGAGAACGATAAATCTTAGGAGCCACGATTTCATTTCTTGCTAGACAGAAACCGCCCCGTTGAGCAAAATGAATTGCATATTGTTTCCGTGGATTACCTTTTACGCGATTCCGCGTGTATTTCCACTTTTACATCGGAGATATGCGCGCTGGATTCCAGAGAGCGTCTCGTGGAAGTTATCCGCATACGGGCTGGATGAAAACTCCCGCGTGTTATTCGTAGATCACGTCGAAGAATAGATTTCTCGTGTATTTGCGAACAATCCTGGCTGGAACATCTGGTGCTTCCTTTTGGTCGAGGAAATTTGGCGCGATGCTCGATATTCGCGGACGTCTGTTCGCTTGAATTACGCGATCCTTCGAGATTATCTTTTATTCCGGCACGGGAAAGCTCTTGGTACACTCCTGGGCAAAATTATGGCGTGTTCATCCTCGGCAGAATAGATCTGCGATAGGTAAAATAATTTTATTATTGCAATTACCGACGACTGGACGTTCATAAATTAATCGATGGGGATTTCAGAAGCCCTTGGAAAATGTTCAGTCCATCGCGTTGAGAAATAATTACCATTGCCGTGGAATGGGAGATTCTAATTCGGCCCAGAGAACGAATCGAAGGTGGACGTTTAAACTGACGTGACTGGTGAAAAATGTACACTGCGTTAGCCTAGACGTGCGATACCCCGTCGAAAAAAGGCGACGTTAGATCCGCGTCCTTCAGATTTACATGCGACCGAGAAATAATGTATGTAATTGTACAGAGAGCGTAAAGAAAGACAGAAAAATGGAAGGCGGACACGTCAATGCCGACATCGAGAATGAAATTTCAACGGTACATTCTTTACCGAGGATTGCAACGTTACTTTGCATATTTAAATATTCAGTTATCAAGTTACTCTCTTGTCCGGGACGCACAAAAGGACGCCAGTCGAGGGAAGTGTTTATCATTCCGATGCAATTAATTATAAACTACGCGACACTCTTTTCGCGATCGTACTCCGTGGGGATTCGATAAAACTATATCACGATAAAACTAAATTCATGGACCAGTGATATTTTAATTCGCGAAGACATAATACATAATTAACTTATAAAGATAAGCAAGCAATGCTTCGAGTATTCCAACCATGGTCCTTCGAATTCGGAAGCTGCGCCGCCGCGCCGTACAGTTACGTTTGTGATCCTTGACAAATCCTCTTCGGTCTCGCGTTTTTGCTTGTCGAAAATCCAGGGGAAACAGAACGTGCTCTGACATTTGGAAATATCCTGACTGAAATAAAATATAAAATTTCGCATCGCGGAACTTGTTTTAACCGACGTCGTTCGTCCGCTGACATTTAACTAGGACCGACGCCAACGCTCGGAGTGGCAGCATTTTTCGCGATAAAACTTTCCTACCGAAAATTGAAAGCACGAAGGCAACGGCAAGCGTGTTTGTTCGAAGAATGATACGCGCTGATAGACGAGACGACATAGAATTAATCGAAACGAACACATCTGGATACATCCATGGAGGAGATCTCAGTCGATGAAAATGATTCTTTAAATTTTATTTGTATTTACTTAAAATTTGTATGTGAAAATAGTCAAAGAGCCACGGAACTATACATCATTTATGGGCTAAAATTTTCATCAGAACTTTAGACTGGAATAAAAGACTTGGCTTTAAAAGGTGTGTTTCTTTTTATATGCGAAACGTGATCAGGGTCTTAAAACGTATTTCTTCATGAAAAGAATGTTCGCGAAGTTCCTGTTGATTACACAACTTTCTTACCTTGTAGGTTGCAAAGTACAAAGAAAATAGCAAAGGAAGGAAATAATCGTGCACAGTAGTGCAACGTCTCTCTCCCTGTCCGACGGTCTTTCGCTTCTCTTGCGTAGTTTCAAGTAAATATCGCGTCCGTTACGTTGTCGCGAATCGAGCGTCGTTCATTATCTCGTAATGCGTCTCATGCTTCCCGAGTCGGGGCGCAATGTGACTGGAGACTTAAGCTATTTATCAGCGACTTCCATCCTTTTTCATTAAAATATCTTATATCCTTATATTCACGGCGCTACTATGTCAAGGTACTCAGGAGTTTAAAAGTGGCGTACTTGTGACCCTCGTTTTACCTCGTTCTCCCAGCGCTTTCCACTGCCATTACTCTCGCGCGTACAGGGTGAGCCAGCCAACACGCTCGCCTCGAATAACTCGTAAATTATACGTTGTAACAAAAATTGTTGTGTACGAAAGATGCATTATTTCCGTTGCCACCGGGCTATCAACTCAGGTTATAATTTCTTTTGTGCTAATTTAAATAGACGCGTGCCGTTTGCATTTGCCCTTTCGGGCTGAATTAAAGTACTCGCCCCGTGCATTTATCATTCGATACGCAGGGCCATTACCATCTTCCATTTGTCATTTTTCTTTTTACTCGTTTCTTGATACATCGATTCAGGAGGGTGCATGCAACGCGAGGTACTTAGATCGCGTATAAGTCTTGGCCCTGATTACTTCTTCCTGTATGAGCGGTACAAGCCAACAATTCGTGTCGTTGCATAATTTAGAAGTTGTTGAAGGTGAGCCTGTTGGCTGACACGCCCCGTATATCCCAGGAAATTCCAAAACATCAGAAATTTACAGTTCCAAAGATAGCGACTCGCGATACAGTTTACTGGGCTCGCTAAGTGTATGTAGAACAGGAGAATCGGTAGGAATGAAGGGTTCCGGGGGATAAGGAGATGATTTCTGTTCTTAAGAGGGTCTCTCAGAGTCCCCGGGGTGATGCTCCGTTGAAGCCGTCTCGAGATACTTCCTACCTCCCTCTTTCCTGCTGTGTCTGTGCCGGAAGGCCACGAGAAACACTGTAATGTCTGTCCATCTGTCAATCCCACGCCCCCCAGCGTGCGTGTCTTCGATCCTTTTACCTCCCCGTGAGGAGAGACCGCTCCTCCGCAAATGTTAAGCCGAACCAGTCGCTGTAAAGGAGCCGTGAGTTTTCTTTTAATTCTGAGATTGCGCAGCGACATTCGTTTCCAGCGAATGAACGCTATCGTGATTCATGGATCTCTCCGTTTTAGCAGGAAGAAGAATAGACCTGCCCGTTGAGGCCGGTACAATTCGATCCTAACGCTGTGGATAAATAAAAACTTATCTCGGAATATAGAAGCGCGTAAATTACATTGGGGTGCGAAAGTTCTCCGACAATTATTCATTTTTTTTATTCTTTTTCCCTCTCTGAATTAAACAAGATTTTTTCCCATAAAAGAACAAGTACGTCCCTTCTTCCTCGCTTGACAATTGCTTCGAGAAACATACCGTGCCTTCCCGTGTTACATAATTCGTGGCTCCAAGCGAAGTTCCCAAAGTGCCGTCCCGAACAATTGAACAAGTACACGGAAAACTCGTTTCCGAAGCAGATTCCTCTGTCGCCCGAGCAGGGTTTCCTTCTTTGCCGCCGTACTGGCCACGTGCTATGTAGGTTAATATTTAACCCACCATTCGGATCCAAGGCACTCCATCCAGCTCGTTACAGGGCGCCGCTCACGATCCGTAAAACCATTTAATTAGACTCTTTCAAGCTGAGTTCCACCTGAACCCTTTGTCGATCGCGGGAATAAAATTATAATACGAGGGGATAATCGAATCGCGATTTCAATATAATGGTAAAGACGGGGAATATAAGATGTAATGCTTGGTAGATCTGTTGAAGATAAATCGAATTAGAGATTTAGAGACGACTCGAGTGATACGATTTCGACGACTGTCTCCTTGTAGCGAAACGCCTGTTTCGGCAGCCGATTGGGTCTTTATTTAACAACGGGCACCGTCCTCGAGGAGGGCCAGTCGCACTGACCTCGGATCTTTTTCCCATTACAGAGATTCTCAGCAGGGGATTTCAATGATACGCGTCTGAGCTAGGGGCAGGCGTTCTGCGCGATCGGCGAAAGGGCCAGCCAGGACGCAGCACCTCGTTTCTTGCGTACACGGAGGATCAAGGGACCTTATCGCGCGCGGAACAGCGCACCAGAGGCAGCGAGGCCGAGAGGAAAAACGCTCGGACGCAGGTATCTGGATAACGGCCATGAGAATGCCAGAGAAAATCGAGGGAACGGATTTCCAGCCAGGACGTCTGAAGATCTCGTAATTGGCCAGCAGTCGTCCAGGAACGGATTCGAGAACGGTCGATGATCGAAATGGAGACCAGGACGAACGAGTCCCTGTCTCTGGTCGGATCCATCGTGAGGAACCTGTCGCTGAACCAGACGCGACACCCGGACCAATTGTTCTCCGTGGCTGCCACCGTACGAGATGACGAGAGCATTCTCTCGAGAAACGACGTTGAAGCGTCGTCCAGAGGCGTCGAGACGGGCTGGTTCAACGACTCCAACACTGGTTCGACGTTCTCCGATTCTTGGTTCGGCGTGTCGTCGTCGCCATTCTCGTCGTCGTCACCCAGCTCCGACAATTACACCGGTATATCCGACCTGTTCGTGTTCGAAGACCTGAACGATTACATTAATCAGCTGAACGCTTTCGTTAATTTGAGCTACGCTGGCGTGGCAACCGATTTGAACTTGAACGGAACCGTGAACTGCACGTCCTCGATAGTCTCGGGTACAGCAGCAGATGTGGTTAGAGCAGCAAAGTGCGAAGGTGACGTTGACGAGAAACCGGACCCTAACAGCTGGTGGGCTCTGATCCTCGTGATCGTGCCTTGCTTGACTCTGTTCGGCAACGTGCTGGTCATCCTCGCCGTGGTTCGAGAGAGGGCCTTGCAAACCGTCACCAACTACTTCATCGTCAGCCTGGCTGTCGCCGATCTGCTGGTCGCCGTGCTCGTCATGCCGTTTGCCGTCTACGTTCTGGTGAGTCCGATCTAAGAGAATTGAAACGTATCTAGATAAAATAGTTAAATAATAGCTCGTGCCGTGACCATGCCTTCGGCTCTATTTTCAATGTACATGAACGATGTACATTCGTTTCAGATTCATTAAATCTTTCTCTTTTTCACTGGGTCTCTATGGAAAGGGGAAGAGATCCCTTATTCAATTCTATTGTCATTCATAGTGTCTTCGTCATCTCTCAGTCTTTTTCGCAACGTCAATGGAGAATAATTCATTACTTAATTCCTATGAATAAATTCGTGCTCTGTTTCGTTCGCACCCAATGCTTTCTAACTCTGAAAGGGTAGAAAATTATACTATTCGTGCGGCGAAGAAGCTTGTATGGCTCAATTAGCAGCGCGTGGGTGAATGCGTAATAAATAGCATTTTTGCTCACACTTCTTTTATACCGCTAATATTATTCTTCATTGCGTTTTTGAAACGAAGGTTAATTTTTTAATTTTCTCTCGACAAAAACCAACCCTTTTACTCCTCATTTATTCTCCCGTGTCCCTCCTAAATTCAATTCAACTCCAAACTGTCTCCTTATCCCTCTTTCTATTCGTTTAAAATTGTTGAGTGCAATCGCGTTCCATTATCACTACGTTGTTATCGAAGAAATCTACACGTCTCCTCAAGTTACGCGTCCAATCTACAGCGACTGCTCAAGGTTCTCCCGTTTTCTATTAATTTTTGAAGAGTCTTCGGTATCTTCCACGGCGTCAAGCGCGTGCAAGCGTATTTCATTTAGCGTTTAACCAGAGAATTTTACGGGTCGGCGTTGCACGAAGGGTTCCGCAGTTAATTACGAGTCCTTTGTCCCGATAAAAAGCATAGTTGTCGGCCGTTATCTTGGTGCGGTTAATCAAAACTGTTTCCAGATACAAACTTCTTTGAAATTCGCGGCCGAACTTCCCGCTGCAATTAAAAGCCAGCATTACTTCCTGGCTCGCGCCGTCGTAGATTTACTTTCAGCGCGCAGTGGCAAAAGTTTAGTGGCTTGATTATGGTTAAATCAAAAGCACTTCGTATTTATTAACTTAGAAGGAAAGTACTCCCTTCATCTGCGAATTAAAAAATACAGTTAGGATTTTAATAAAAGCTCTGGCTGCTCTGCATCGATTTATTTTAAATCGGAGCAACTCTTCGAGGTTCTCCCGAATCCTGTGACCCACTTCAGCTCGCAACGCTCCCATCGAGTTACAGCTCGACTGTCAAATGAACGAAGCGGGCAATTCTTTTTTACGGTGCCCCTGGTATTTATTTAGTTCTCGTTTCATTCGCGTTCGGGAATAAATTTCAATCTTACCAGGAGCAATGCAATTCCCTGATGGATTTAGTCCGCTTCATTACGGAATAATTCCGTTCGTTTGCGCGTTTTCTTTTTTTTTTTTTTACGAACTCGTTTGTTTCTTACTAATTTATGTGCGCGCGTGGCCCTTCCCTTGGACATCAAGCAGGAAATTTCATTTTTTGCGAGGTACTGCATCGACCTCTCGAAATTTGCGTAGCGTTAACAAATCTCAAAATCTTATACATCCAGGGCGGCATTTACTTTGCCTCGTTGCGGAAGGAATTTTCCTTAATGCACTTTTTGCCGCTGCAATATTGTATTAACGATAATATCGTACCTATCACGCGATAAGCGTCGAAGGCGTTACAATGATATACAAGATGCTTGACGTTGCAAAAAGGTTCCAAAGGTTCTCTAGTCTTGTTACGTTCGAAAAGACGAATAGAATCTTCCATCAGAATCGGTAGCGACGCCTTGAAATTTTCTTATTAATTTATGTTGATCTGCTTCGACAAGGTGAACGAACAGCTTCCCTGGGAAAGCTTGAGTTTCCAGAAAATCGAGAGCAATTTTCTAACAGAGTGGAACTTTGGGAAAGGTCGAGGTGAGCGCGCGATGCAAAACTTTTCCCATGAAGAAGAATAATAATTCTATGATTGCGAGGCGGTAGGGAGATATGTTGTTGGGTGAAGGAGGAAAGATTCGGATTGAAGGGTCGTAAAAGCGTCGCAAACGTCGAATTTCTGGGCACCGAGTCATTCGTATTCTATCCGTATCGCCCATTTTTATGAGAACTTTTATCCGAGCCACTCGAAATCACGGCACGACGAAAACTCCGCATTCAAGGCGCGATTTATTCGCGCGACCGATTTATTACGGAATTGCGCGCGGGAACTCGACCAACACGTCGATGAAACAGCTGAATTCGCTTCTTCGTTGCACCCTATTGAATATCTCGTCCATGAATTATTAGGTCAATCGCACTTTCACCCAGCTCGACGCGTACAATGAAACTCTACGTTAAACTTCGACCGATAGTTCGTCCGTTCGTGTTTGGTAAGATCGATTTCGATTGATAATTGTATACAAATAATAATACAAGGATTAAATGTCAAAGAATTCACTTTCTCCTGCGTGTTGTTAATCGCCGAATCGTTCTTAGGTGTGAAAAGTATCCTCGTGAGAAATAATGAGCCACGTGGACGCTAAACGAGGCCTCCAACGCTGAATGCACGCATTGTTAAAAATCTGACGCGCCTCTTTTTCCCTGTTCAATCCTTGACCGTCACGCAACTCCCCGTATCATCGCGTACCAACCGTCACGTAACAGAGATATCATTTTACGTGTCACGGGGACTTACCCTGCACAACCATAGCTGGTTATCGTTTCCCAGCCACGGCTCACGTGCACGTCGAAACACAAATATTGCGCACGTACCGTTACCCTTCCTTCGTACTAATTAACCTTTCATTGGAACAACGGTCGAGTGTAATTTATGGGAAGTGGTATAATTTATTCCACGCGACTGATACGAAATGTAACGACCGTTAAATACACGGCCTTTGCGATATGCAAGAGGCGCTCTAATATTGGCTGTGCGATTTGTCGGGAAAAGAGGGAAAGTAAATGTTATCGCAACCGAAATTAGGCAGTTAGGAAACAGTTATAATTGGAAACGTTCTCTGAAGGATTCGAAGCACGTAATTCGGATTGAGCTCGCAACTCAGGAATGCTACATTTTGTTATTGAATTAATCCCGGGGAACACCGGTGCCTAAACTTTTTGCAAAGCACCTCTCCGTAAAAAAAAAAAGCAAACGTTCCGACCATGAGAAAAGTAAACGAAACTTTTTCTTCGTGTGTATTTTAATTAAATTACAACAGGTTTTCGAATGAGACCTTTTGTGAACTACCGAGTATGGAGATAAGGAATATGAAAAAAATTTACATAATAAAAGGATAAAGAACATTATGAAATTTTTGTTCGGATTAAACGGACTGGAAAAATAGCAGAGTTCTCGAGTCGATTATAAGTAGAAACGAGAAAAGTAAGACCAAGCACGTTATCACTTGATAAAGTAACGCTCGCAGTCGATTAATCGTCGACGCTTCCACGATATCGAATTGGCCAAGACGGTCAAAACGTTCCAGGCTTTATCGAGATGATAAAATCGAGACGTCGGGGTCTGGATATTAACACGATGCAGCGTACTAAAATCCCTCGTTGAACGCTTAAACGATCGTTCGCAAGTTTCGCATTAAACGGTTTAGCGACGTGTGTGTGCGCACCCGTAAATGCGTAGCGACGATAATGTCGCGACGCAAGTGTCGTGCCACGATCGAAGCACTTTAGTCAGGTGCCAGCGTCGAACTTGTTCCCTCCGTCGCCGAAATGCTAGGAGTAGTTGCTTCTGGCACCATGTCCACTCAGCAGCTAGGGAACTTCTACTTCCTTGAGAAGCTCTTTCAGGGGACGATTCAATTTTTTGGAAAATCGACCTTAGATCATAGTCTGGGTCGTTAAACTGTGTCCTCGATAAAATAATGCTAGATTATTCCTACTTCTTCAGGATTACTTTACGTAGTATCTATTTCAGTTTTATACAATTCTTTTCTACGCGTGTATTTATAGCTAAAAAGAATCACAATGAATGGATTCATGTTTAAACATACACGAATGGCTAGAGTGCATCGATCTTCGATGTGACGCTAATGTTCATTTTAGCCTGTTCGTATTTTAAAAGAAACTTGCGCCGAAGGTGGTCCCTGAGGATCACCTCGGCGCGGTCCTCTCACTCGTGACCTAACGCTGATTGGTAATTCGCTTTTATCGGTCCTCTGGTAGTTCTAAGCTTTTACGGTTACTCGGATCATGACTTTGCAGAAATTTTTAAATCCCTTCCCGAGCCATTATACGGGGCTGTATCGTCTCTTTCTTTAACAGCCGTGTCACTAGTCACGGTTGCAGTCGTTTAATCCTTACTTCTCCCCCGTAAAGGTTTCAAATAAGTAGGAAGCAGCAATCTTTATTGTCTTTAATTTCTAGTTGTTCATTTCGAAGTGTTTCGTACTGCGTGTGAAATTCTTATTTTCATTTTAATTGGAAATTTGCATCCGGACTAAGTATTTTGACCATTTCTCCGCTCAGAAGGAATAAATTAATTAAGCAAAGACTGTTGGCGACAAAGCGCGGATAATAAGAGACGGACGAGCGTCGTTCGTAATTTTCTCTATCGCTGGCCATTTTCCATACTATAGTCGTTTAATCGTTCCCGCCCAACGGTCGTAGTTTATGCGCGCATAACTCCCCGTCCAATTTGCTCGGTTATTAGAATTTTCATCCTTAGTTTTTTATTGCTCCATAGAAGTTCTTTTCGCTGTTGCGGGAGCGAGTTGGCCAACTCGATTCGACAACACGAACGATTCATTTCGAGGGATATTCTCCAAAGAATAGGTGGTAGAAAAATGTCATGTTACATTCTGTACAGAATTAACAATGACGTGTCCAACTGAGAATTAATCTCGAACATCGCGAAATTTTTAATGCTCGAAATCGAACGAACCCCGCAAGACGATACGCGTCTCCTTTTAGCGAAGCATTAACATCGTGCTTTTCGGTCACGTAGGTTCGGACAGCATGAGTTCTGCTTCGTATCCTAGCAGAAGTCATCTCGTTGTTATTAAATTTCGCCGAGACACGGCGTGAGCAGCTGCACGGGTCGCCTTCTCCATCCGCCCCGTTGCAATTCGGAGCAAGCGTCACCGTAAATCTTATCGTGAATTTAAATGTAGGTCGACATTCGTTTGTTCTTCCTCGTGAGATCGTAATCGCCGCCCCCCAGTCACGTGGGAAATATACGTACGTCGAAAAGCGACGTTGGATTTTAATTGAAATCGAATTTTTCCAATTAGTTTCCTGTCGTTCGTGTACGTTCGTATTTTTGTTACGCGCGACGTGCTTAATATTTCGTTGATTTACGAGGTTGGAGAGACGGTTCCGTGATTCGTCCCCATTTGGCGACGAGCGAGGGTGAGTTAGGCCCGTGTCCAAATACTGTAACGGGCGCCGTTAAGCATTGTTCGAAGGCGTAGAGTTTGTTTTTTCGTTGTCGGCCAAAAACACGTTCCCGGTGGTGCGATGGGCGGTGCAAAAAGCCATTAAGACACTTGAAAAGGGTCGTAAAAGGTCGACTTTTATGGGCGGATTCTCCCCGTAGACGCGCATCGTAGCACCCTGAGGTGATTTCATGCCAAATCGACCACCGTTTGGTGTCACATTTAAGACTTAGGAAAATAATCTGGAAGCACGTGCATCGAAGAGGTCCTCAAGAGGGCGATTAATTCTTTCGCATTTATTTCTAAAATTTTACGTTAAAAATAGTAAATGCTAGAAAATTCAATATCCTCTAAAATAATACCAGGACAATTTCGCAACAATGTTTTCAGCTTTTTGGTGAACCACTAGCGCAGGAGGCAGTGGGAACCATTCTAGCGTCGCCCGCCAAAAGCTGAAAGAAAGTTGCATCGGACAGAGCACGTGAAACGCGAGAAATAGAAGGACGCGGTTAGAAGGGGTAAGCAGAAGGGTCCGCGTGGAGTTCCATCGGGGGTGCACTAGCGTGACCGCGAGTAATTTCAACCCCTCTGGCTCCTTGTCCCTGTAATCCCTCCAATCGAAGAGGTAGCCTCCGCTGCTCGCCGTTTCACCGAGTGGAATAACACGATAGATCGCTAGTCGGGGCAAGGTCTATGTTAATAACACAGATCACTTTATCGCATGCATGCTTATTTCTTGCCGGGCTCAGCCCAGTTTTGATTCGTGTTGTGTGCACAGAGGTTAACCCATCGGGCGGCTTGTTAGCATGAATATTAATGCTCGCGCCGGAGAAGCCACTTTTCTTCTGGGAATAGAGAGCACGGAACTCCTTGACCTTGCCAACCCACCTGAGAACGAATCAACGATTACTTTCGCCGACTTTCGTTCGCTTCCTTTCGTTGTTATTCTCGCGTTTGAATTTTAAATGCTTCCGACATTGGTCCAACCGATATTCGTCACGAAGAAATGTCTGTTCAAAAATAAATTTTCCTTCGACCTTATCCGCATGAAATGACACGTGCACCACCTACTTTTTACGTAATAGAATATTCATAACGCACTCATGCCACTGATACGATACAGGCAGGCGCAAGTAGAATTGGTAAACGCGTTGTCAGACGTACGTTGACTTCCCTCGTTCTCTCCACACCGTCTCCTCTTGCGAAGTTAAATGCTAAACGGTCTTGAGAGGGAAGGGGTCAGAAGCCATCGTTCTCGATCCCGTCTCGCCCTATTTCGAGATCGATCACAGCGAAACGCGACACCCTTGTACGACAAAGTACGTCGAACTGTACGAAATTCGACACGGACGGTCATCGACGTTCGTTCTTCCCCGTACGCGCCGCGAATCCGGATCGGGCACGGGAAAATAAAACGAGACTGTGGTGACATTTACAGGAACACGATTCAAAGTTCGGTCGGAGGACGGTAGTTAAAAATTCGAGCCGGTGGGATTTACAATCCAAACGTGCGGTAACTGTAGTTTTCCTATTCCACTGCTTCCCAGCTGTGTGGCGAATAAATCTTCAACAAATTAATAAAAAACCTGCAGTGACAGGTGAGTCTAGATACTGCAGAGAGTATTCTTTGTACCATTTGCCATTACCTACTTATACGAAGTTTATAGTAACCTTAAAGGGATGTAAGACGATCACCTTAAAAAATGTTCGGATCAGAATTGCGCGTGGCAGCATCAAAAATTTTATGGGTTCGAAAGATTTATGTTTCAGGGAGGTATCACGTTAAAATCTGTACTTTATATGTTTTTAAATGTATTCCTATAAAATACTGTAATTTATTTATTCGATAAAGTATAGTTTAATTTAAAATTTATCTTATGACATTAACGCCGTAATGGATACGTCCATGATATGCATCGCAACTCAGTTCATGTTTTATTAATGATAAAACAAACTGTATGCGCGAAACAAACGAATGGAATTTTAATTTTATGAGTTCAAATTCAATCTCACGAGTATTATATTAATGTTCGTTAACTTGGTAAATTTTATATACATTGTATAAGCGTGTTCAGGTTTCCAGGTAAATATTAGCACGCCCTGAACGTTTCGCCACGGGGGAAAGGTTGGGAAGCACTGTTTTACGCGAAGGGTGGAACGCAACAGCAAGTCGCGCGGTAGAGGTTCGGTTCGTGACAAAATTCGCCGATTACCAAAAAATGTTTTCCGCGCGGAACTAGAGCAGAACTAGAGCTGGCTTAAAATTCAACGGCTGACGGTAACGCGTTTCCGCTGTATATAAACGCACCGTAGGACAGAGTCCTCGACGTCGATCGCACACAGCGCGACGTCGAGTCCCTTCAGCGTCGCCACCACTTTCCCTGCGGCATTTTCGACTCGTGAAACACGTCGACGTCTTGCACGTCTCCACAGACTCAACACGCATCCTCGTCGTTCCACGTAACCGCCATAATTTAGAAACACTCGTGCCCCGTTTACAATACTCGGATATACCTTTTCTCCTCGTAGACTGTTGCGCTCTTGAAAGTGGTTGGGCATGGTCTACCATGTTGAAAACGCTTTACGTTTCATTCTTGCCTTTTTCTCTTTGACTGTATGTTTTCTTTTTCGAAAAGGAAATTGTTTCTTTGTTCCGTAAAGAAAGCTTGCGCGGTTATAAAGAAATGTATACCAACGGTTTCAGTCTCTATTACAGGCAGTTTAATTAACGGCGTACCGAGAAACCGAGAGACCAATGACTGCAAGAATGACCAAAGAGTAAACCCTTTTCTGAAGAAGTGAAATTCATGCAAGAAGGTTTTGTTCGATGCTTCTCTGCCACTAGCTTCGCAATCTCGGAGAATAAGATCTCAGCGTGCTCGACAGCGATACGACCGAGATACCTAGGATAGTTAACCGAGTGCTAAACTCGGTTGAATATAACCGCGAAGCCACTGAAGGAGGATGTAAAATTCCGTGGCAGATGGAAGCTGGCGCTCGTCAGGGAGGAGTTCATGTCGTAAGACGAATTTAGTTCGAATATGGGATGAAGACGTCACTCCAGATTTTAATGCAATCCGAGTCTTCTTTCGGATGCGTTCGTACGAATTTACTAGTCGTAGTCCTGACATATATCTTGTAGAGAGCACGTATTAGTCCTTCGTTTCCACCACTACTTCAGTTACGGCTTAGCAAGCGGAGCATGAAACTTGTAAGTAATAATTGCGGTTGCAATCGAACTTTTACGACATTTTTCTCGGACGACGCGGGTTTATGTTTGTCGTAAACTGGCTCGCGGTTGCGAACGCGACAGCGGTGAACCATTTCAGACGAAATTCTGCGCATTCTCCGACGATTTGTGCTTTTACACTATCGCGATCGCGAGATAGTAAATCCGGGAAAACCGCGGCGGTGCTCTTGAACGTAATGGGAATGAGAGCGAAGCATGAGATTATGAACTTGTGCGCGGAGAAGGAAACAGTGGAAAGTTTTAAAAGATCTGTACAAGGCGAACGATATAATCAGTCCAATCTAATAAGTTTACTTCGTGACGAAGAGCTTTGCTATAATTTATGTTGGGTGATTTCGTTCAGGGAACTGGAGAAAGAGAACGTATATTTTTTATGAGTTGATGGTTGCAAAGTTTTTAAATTAACCTGCGTTATATTTGTATAAGAGACTGTAAAAAGACTGAGTAGACAGTAACTATCCGATATTGGGTATCAGGATCATGAACGTCAGCGTTATGAAAATCAACTTTTGAATCGGTCATAAATATTTTATTACCATCACTGAATCTGATATAGGATCCGTCGTAAGAAACTGGAGGCGACCGGAAACATCGACATTGTTCATGATAAGGAAAACTTTGTGTCCGTTGAAGATAATTAGGTTGAACGTCGATCATGGTCGACAGAGGTCGATAGGTTTTCTCGCTGAAAGCGAGCAGAGTGATTATCAAAAAAAGTTGGACAGCGAGCGTTTCGTAAATTTAGCATATCGAAATTCACTTTCCTCTCGTGACACCGCTGGAAGCCAACGGCCATATATCAAGTGAGTGAATCGACCTTAGCTGCTCGGCTTGAGTGTCCATTTTTCATCTGCACTTAGATGCTAACCGATAGGTTCTCGATCGTTCTTCCCAGCAGCGTCTAAAGAAAGAAACGGCATCGCGCGAAGGAAACCGTTCTCCCATCGCATCAGTCAAGTCCACGAAGACAAGACGAATATCTCGACGGTGATAAAATTGCTGGTCGTCGTGGTACAAAGCGTCGAAGTTCCTTATGTTTTTCAAAAACCGCGGCAATCGATTACGTCCGCCAAGAAAGGTGACAGTCGAACCATTACCGAACTCATCATTTGTTCTTTGGTACATTGATCCACGTAGACTACGTGTCGCGTTACCTCTGAAGTCGAAAAACGTTGGACATTCTTCTAGAGAATGAATGGCTATTGCATTTATCAAAAATGAAATCCGTTTGTGTTTTACGTTGCGACAACAATTTTACTGTTGATAATCAAATAAAATCCACAAGTAATCTACACTGTATCGATGATATTTAATTAAACCAGAAAGCGTCGCAGTACTGGTATTTCAAAACTCGTTTTAAACCTGACAGAGCTGTAAATATTTCATTGAATCAAGTATTTTTAAAAAAAGTCTGTTATATTGTACCTTTGCATCGTACATTTCGTTTACAAACGTGCAAAGCTTCGTCATAAAAGTCCCATCTACGGTTTAATCCTATAGAAAAAAATTTATCGAACATCGGATTACGCAAATCTGTTATGAATGTTCTCCGATGTCGAACTCGTCTGCGATTGACAATTTTTTTTTTTACTGTGAGAAGTCGAATTAACTTGTAGAATGTATCCAATGAGTGACGCGTAACTCAAAGGTGGCCGATATTGCAAAATTCCCTTTGCCAGTGTACTCGCGATAAATTTGATTTCGACAAATCGCGGAATCATATCGTTTACTGAAAGAAAAATCTATTCCTTTCACTCGCGAACATTAACGATCGCGTTTCGGAGGGCCGCTGGCAATCGAGAGTTATAGATCTCTCGCAGATGCTAAATATACGACGTCATATTTCTCTCGAATCAACGTAAAGTGCATGAATCCGCCATTCCTCTGTGTCACCGTAATCCGACCTGATTGCGGCATGAAAATCGTATCCGTTATAACGTGACCCAGAAAGTTATGATCGAGCGAAAAGTTTCATAAATTATCGTCGCGGTACGTGAGCGCTTCTTAATTGATAGCTTTAGCACGATTCGATCAGTCATCGATGAAACCGATTACTGTTAATAACCGTTAGCTGGAAGTTAAATTAACGAAAAATATCTTGAATCAACGCATATTCGTTATGAAAACTGGTCATAGCGTAGATGCAAACGAGAAAGAATGGATACACGAAGGTCGAGAGAATTTAGATGGATGGCTGACCAGCGCCGACTAATACTACTGCGGAGAGCACACGCTGCTCTTGAACGGTGCGTAGTAGCATAGGTCCGTCTATGATCAAACTACTTGTACCGAATAATCTGGTACTCTAAAGTAACTTTCCAATATAAAATGGTTCGAAAAGAATTAATTTATGAAATAAACATGGATTCGTCCATTTAGAAGCCTGTGCAAGTGCAATACATACTGTTTCACCAAAACGAGATATCATGTCACCAAATGATATTTTTCCTCGAGGGATTCACTTTTCTCCCGTAACAATTTTGTGTATCTTCGCGGAAACTGCATGCGTTTTTTCTTCTCGTCGTCGTTTTGAGCCGTAAACAGTATTTGACGTCTGAAAATCGAGCAGAGGAAATTTTTAGAATTCCATTAAATTAAAAAGTTGAGATACGGCTATTTAGAGTACGGCCGTTGAATGAACATGGAGAAACTGCAGTATTTCCTCTGGCGGTTACCATTTTTGTCTATTTCAGTGGAACAATGAGAGCCGGTTATACGCAAGCAGAATTTTCATTTTAAACTACCCCACATTCCGATGCAATCTTCGAATATATTCCAATTTTGCGTTTTGTTGTTGCCGTGCATAGATTCGCGTGAACGATAGGGGACTTTTACGTTCCTCTGGAATGGAGTCTTTTTATTAAACCACGTTAACCAAAGAAAAGCACGGGAAACCAGAATGCAGCTACAAAAAGCGCAACCTGTTAGTCATGCGTGTCGTTTTCTGTGACTTTTCTGGCGGACCATAATCAACCACGAGACGGTTCCATTATGGCACCCCCTGGTGCACGTGTCGTTGGTAATGTAACACATGAAGAGCGTTAATTTTCCAATGCCCACGAACGAAGCCAGGAACAATACCCGCCCACCGTGCCGCGGAGAAAGGTCATTTTTCAAAAGATCGCCGGATAATTACCGCTCCAGGGACCGTATCTCGACAAAGGACAAGCGTGAAACTTCCGAATGGAGACTGTTCACACTGGAACGAAACGCGGCATTCGCGATAAAAGCATTGCGAATAAAATATTCTCAGGGACTCGGTCTGTCGACTATTTCGAGCGGTGCTGGCGCTGTCATCGTTTCGGTGGTGTTGACACTTCTGTTCGCTTCGCGTCGCGAAGCTGTCGCAGACCTTGCAGAGGTGGCAACATAACAGAAGAAATTGCAATTATTGTGACAGTAGTAGATGTGAATTTCATGGAGAGAATCTGCGTAGATCTCATGACTTCTCTCGACTGGTGGCTTACATTTGGGTGTTATTCTTCTGGGTAATTTCCTGTGATTCCCATGATGGAAAACGATAAAACAGCGTTCAGTGAAATACCTCGCTGTTAACCCGAATTAATGAGCTCCGGAATACGTGGTTATAGCGTTGCTACAGATGAACAGAGGCCACCTTTCTTCGCAGTATATGGTACATCATGAACTGGACTATTGCCAGGATCAATCAAATAGGAAGTGGGAAATTCGAGGAAACACAATTCTGCTCTCTATCAGGGGTGTGAAATTCGTTTTTCATACTACTCTAGAGGGAGGATTAGCATCTTTGATTAGCATCTCATACTGACATTACAATATTTTAATAATATTTTGCGTCTAATAACAGACACTATTACTCTAATATTTTGATATTATTTTTCATGGTCCACTCCGAAATTGCGTTTCCTCACTTTTTGTATCTTTCACTCGTGGTTCCCAAGAAAGAAATACAGCTTGGCTCACTAGGGGGCCACGTGGCCCCCGTTGAGAATCCTTCGTATAAATGAAATTGTGCCAGGATACAGGAAAGGGAAAGAAATTGTGTACAGAGGACCGCGTGTGGCGTTCGTTTTTAATTAAAAAACGGAACGAAATCTATGGAACATTGATATATAGCATAATCTATTTCGATACAAATCGTCTTCCCAGCGAGCGTGATACGCTACAGTCGAAGGAAAGACATCGATCGTGCCTGGTACAAAGCGATTCCCTCGTCGCTTATAATTTGACAGACCTACTTGGTCTCATTAAACTTTATCGCGGCAAAGCATTCTCGAACGGAAATGGAAGGAAGAGATGGCTGGACGGATTGAACCTTTTCTATCCGAAGTATTTCTGCCCGCACAATTACGGCACGTCCATTCGTCAATCTCCCCGTGAACGATCTTGCCCTCAATTGACGAGGCGCTCGCGGAACGAGTAATTTCCCAGAAAATTTCCTCGTTGCATTTAGGATCGCATTTGCTTCCACCGTCGTCGAAGGGAATAGGTGTGCCTTCCGCAAAAACGAAGCGGTGCTTGAAGGTCTGCGAAGACGTTGGCAGCGTAATTTTATTTTCATTGCTGGCACGAAGCAAACGTTCGATCTAAGGTATCCACTTAAAACTCGCCGCGAATTGTTACCTTTGCCCCCGTGGATTAATTTCTTTCCGTTTACCCACTACCGTGCTGGAACGACACTCGTTGCCCTCGGAGACGTCGGCCGCAATTTTAATCCCCACCTCGGTAACGTAATATCCACTTCCCACGTAATCATCTTGTAATTAACATCTACTTTAACCGCGAGTAATGTTGAAAATGAAAACGAGTCGATTAAAAAAGGCCGACCTATCATAATGTTCGTCGACACGGTTAGCGGCAATTTGAAACTTGGCCAGCTGGACTTTCCACTGCATTTACATCAACGTGGCGTTACGATGGCGAGCAAACTCAATCCATTCCAGCTTATTCCGTCGGAATTTCGTCGGACGGGGGAAATCGCTACGTCCATCGTGATGTTTATGGAAGCGAACGTTCGGGACATAAAATCGGCCACAGGGAAACAATTTTCTCGGGACAGTAGCGACGAACAGGACTAGATGGGGAGCCCCTCTATCGATCGTAAATTATTTGGATCGATGTTCGAACGAGGGTACGCCAAGTGCTGGGGGATACGTTTCCCTGGAAATCGACTTCTATTGTCCATGCTTCCGTCCCACGGATGCAGACATTCCTTGACCTCGAGCCACCATCCGAACGGTTGCTTCTTGGCTGATAACTGGAAATTGTATTCACACGGGATACGGATTGCGGACGGTGTAATCAAGTTTGTACAACTTGAAGAACTTCTGTGGAAATGAAACGTTATTTGTACCGGTGGATCGTTTAAAAAAATACGCTGAGTTTAAAAGAGCCTATGTGTCTTGGTGGACTGGCAAATTACAGCATGTTTGCGCAGACTTAATAGCATTTTTTTGCTTTCATAACTTACGTTCAAGCGATACATGGAATTTAATAAAACCACGTTGTCGAAGCTTCCACGGTAGTCTTCTTTCTTCGAGTTTCGACTCGAGCATTTTTCGAAAGTTTCAAACTTCCAGAAAATGTGAAATAAATTCCACTTTTTGTTTACACCAGTAAAAGAGAAAAGAGCCCTTATCAGCAGCGACAATTTAATGTTTTTATCGCTCGGGAAGTTGTTTGGAAATCCTCTTGAACAGTTTGCCCATTTGTCGGAGCTAAGCGCGACTCGTACAATTGACAGAACGCATCCGTTAAAAAAACAGCGTTGCGGGAAATCTTTTCCCTGATTTAATTAAACGTTCGTACGCGTTCGTAGCTTCGATTATCGTTTTATTGTGAAATACTTGCAGAAATACTTCTCGTGAAAGGAATTAATTGGTTAATCAGGAAATTCTCGTAATTATTTCGCCTTAATGAAATGGATCCAAGTGGCGAAGCGAAATCGTTGACACAGGGTGGCGTAAATGCTACCCAAGTTGGAGAAGTGAAAGTTGAATAGCCACAGGGTGGGACGTTAGGGACGGCCCGGCTCAGATTGTAATAGGGTGGCACGAGTAATCGAACCAGCTAGAGGGTTCTATGGCTATGATTACATGCACACCTGTGCGTCGTTATAATTCCGCCACTGTAACTTTGAGACGTTCGCTCCTAAGTAGTTCAGAGAACACAGCAATCCGATCCGCTTGTTCATGCTACGATACCAACAAACTTATCACGGCATGTGCAAGCTAGGAACAGCGCTACGAAAGTAACAACGTGTCATCGAGTATTGCAGATGTCTCCCGAAAATCTGGAAGCGGTTCGTTGACGGAACATACCCAAATTAAACAAAAGAAATGGTTCACGGCCACTTTATTATTCTTCGTAGGATGCCCGTTTTTCGTTCTGCACTTTCGGGTAAACTTTGTACGTTGGATCACGCACTCTTCTATTTTTACTGGCACGGATGGAAATGAACCGTTTCCCAAAGTTCCCCGGTGACTTGACGCGAGTAACGCACAGATTTATGACCTTTCCACGCGTTATATTTCGCGAGGATAACGCCGCCAGTTCTCGTTCTATTTGCATAGCTATACCGTCTGGAAAGCGACAAAGTGCTGCCACGTATAAATCTTTCTTCCTTTCATCGACGTCGCTTTGTCCAACGTCAGAAACAATGAATTTGCTTCCCTTCGTGAGGTGATCCTCGCTATTTATTTCTCACGTTTTGGTGAAAATGGCGCCTCGGTGGCTCAACACCAACGGAAAATCCACAAATCATCGAACTTTTCCTTTTCCTGGATCGCGGTTCGCGCAAAAATATCATTAATTCCACGTCTTCCTTTCGCGCTTATCATTTATCCCCTCGCTGTAAATATAGTGGCCCGAAATGTTTACGGATAATCGATTCCGAGCTCGTTTCATTCGAAATACTTCAACCTTTGGCAACGACAGAAACCTTTGATTCCAGAGCTACGAAGTTCCTTCGGTTTCCACTCTTAGAACAGACGAGTTTTTTCTTTTTATACCAGTCAATTTAAGTTAAAATATATTACGGTTGATTTCTTATCGTACCGAATTCTTATTGTTAATTCATTTCCCATGGCTGACCTTCCAGGAATAATCGAGGCTCTATTGTAATTTTACCGTTTTCCGTCTCTGTGCACGAGTAGTTTAAAGTGTGCGAACGATCGAGACGAAGGTGATCAAAGGAGTGGAAACTGACAGGACTTTGTTCCCTCGTGCAGACGACGCCTTTCTACGTTTCCGTTCTTTCCTCTTCTGGTGAAAAAGGCAGCGTCGCGTGTTAATAGTCTCACGGGCTTTTCGATTTCGCGCTTCCTTTGATTCAACTTGGACCTGACGTCGCGCCGATCCTCACAGTTCTTTCAACTCAAAATTGCTGCTGTCGCTCGGTGCCTTTGGCACCGTGTGCTTGGTACTTCGACATTCGTGAAACGCGTATTTGCGCGAGTCATCTGGAAACAATGTGACGTCTAGCGTAACGTGTGCCAGTGTTCGTTTTCTATAATTAATTGGAACTCGCGTTTCGTGGAACTTAAACTTCGTTATTCTATTTTAAAAATACTAACAAGCTTTCCACGTTGTGACGTTCCTCAGTAGACGAAGAAGATTTAAGTGAAAACCATCAGATTGGAGATCGATCGCCACTCTAGACGACAAATTCCATATGAAATGAAAGGTAACGCCAGATATATAGAGGGGGATTTTCTCCGAAGTCTAGAGGCTGTTAATCGTGAAGCGTTAGCCCACGATTACCTCGAGAGTATGGATAAAGGCCGAGAGAAGTTTCGATTGCAGACTTAGCCGACGGTCGCAGTTCCGTCGTAGTCAGGAAGAAAATAACGCGAGGGATATTTCTCGCCATATTTTGGCCGTTATCCAAGTCAAAGGCAGCGATAACGATGCTCCCACCAACCGTTGGATTGTACTATTACAGAAGTGGGTCAAAACGGACTGTGAAATAGCATTGTCGGTGCTCCTGTTTCCGACTCGTACGGCCATTGTTGCTAAGATAACTTTTAATTACGATCGTCACTGCCGATTGCCGTGAATTTACTTACCAATAGCCCGTAAACTGGTCTGGCTGGCGTTGATCCGTTAGACGGGAACGCTTTCAGCGCGATCAGCACTCGCGTGTATCGTTTTCAACGTGTCGAACCGTTTTAATCGAATGAGAAACGCGATTAATCGATACCAGAGACGGTTCCTATTATCGTGACTGTCTATTCAAAATAAAGCATGGCCGGTATCAGGAATCAAAACGGTTGGGCATTTTTCAGCGATGACCGCGATCTGGAAAAGGCACACGCGAAATCAGGAACGGTTATCGCGGAAGGCATTTAGGGTCTTCGATCCGGAATCGGTTGGAGAGAATGAGATATTACGATGGCCCGCTGGAACTCGTCCAAAACATACACCGGATAATAATAAAGAAAGACTGTTACATTTGTTTCACGGTGAATCACTTGTGCTCTAAAGAAATACAAAATGCATTTATCGCCACATAACCGATTACATTTCTATTCGTAGTAATCGAAACCGGGGTCGTAGAACCGCGCGAACGTCAACATGTATCATTGAGCAGGAGGTTAAAGTTCCAAAAACCAAGTACGCCGAGTTCAGCATTTCCCAAGGAAGAATTCTTGCCGAAGCCAAAACGGCGTTCCCATAAAAACGCGTGCTCTAGTTCGAAACTGCCATTATTTGTCGTTCCACCGACTCTCCGGTTTTCTTCTTATGGCCGTGCCTTCCACCTTTAACCGTCGTTCGTTGCTATCCGTGTACCGAGTAAAGAACTTGCCAATCGCGTTTGCTTACGAGTCCCATCAGCCAGTGGGAATTTATAATCGCGTGTAAATTGTTTCTGTGTATGACAATGATTTTCCTAGAGGAGCACAATGTAAATTGAATATAAAAACATTTTTCTAGTAAAACAGCGTGGAAATGAAGGGTTCGGCGAGAAGGGATGTACACGAAATTCACACTTTATACATTTGCATGCGAAGGGGATTTATATCCTCTTCCAATACATTTGCATGTAGATGGAATTTGCATCCGTTTCCACTAGATAATAATATTTAGTTTATCCTGGCACTTGCATCACTTATCAGATCAACTGTAAGAGCACCCGAACACTTACGATCCTGATTCGAATCGAAGAAAGCAATTACTTCACCCTCGAAAAGGTCTTCCTTTATAATTGGATATTATTCGCGATATAACGTATTTCCATCGATGCTGGAAAATAGAAAATGGGTGCTCGATAACGGTGTAAGCTCGCCCAGCCCGCGCTATTTACCGGTGATTCTGTTACGCAACGATCGTATTTACCAGGGAATTTTATTCTCCTGCCCGGCCATGATAATATTCCACTCTTTATCGTTTTGTTTTAACGGTTTGACGGCCTTAAAAGTTGCACGTAACATCGATAACGTACTATCGCGTACATCTGCTGCATGTTCATTAATATGGGCGACTTCGACGATTTAATATCGCGGTTATGAACCTGGTTCCCTTTCGGAGGTTCGCCAACGGATATCGATAGGGACAAAATTTTTTAACTTTCGCACCCGCGCTTGCGTGCGTCTGCATCGTTAATTATCTCTCGTTTTATAGAAATTCGGCGACATAAAGCGACGCGGTGGCGTATCACCTGGGACAATAATTCGATTAAAAGGTATGTAAATGCGCGTAGAGCCTTCTTGCCGCGACGCTGAATGAAATCATGAGCGCGCAATTAAATGCAATTTCGTGACGAGATGCGGAACAAACTTCGAGACGTGACGGAAAACCACCAACGCGGAGACGCTTCGAAAATATAACGGATAGACACGGTTGATTAAGGTAACGATGCAATCCTCGGCGATGCCAGAAACAGTAACAAACATTCAAACGAGATATACACGCACGGCCCAGCGTATGATTTAACGTAGCCTGTGGCTTGATTTGAATAAACCAGAGAACCTTGTTAGCTTTGGCAGGAGGATCACAGGATGCTCAGTTACTTTGTAACAATGTTGCATACACGATGCATCTGTTCGTTCAGCATAGATCTCTAGCACAAAGGACAAAAGAAGATACTCGTTAAGCGCAAGATTTCAATTGTGCCATTCCAGTTGGTTCAATTAATTTTTGACAAGTAAACAGAACTTATGAAGAGAATCGAACGGAACAAATTGCTCATCTCTCATTGTCATGATGAAAATCACCTGTGTCGCGGTGTCGTATTTCAGGGAATCGACTGGGAATCGATGTAGAATGTTTGAAATCTTGGCGAGGATGAGTCGACGGGGTAAACGAGCGAAATATGAAAGATAGTTTCGCGTATCCCAAATGACACGGTGTATCAGGATCACGGCGATGCGCCGCATAAATCAATATAATTCGCAAGCGTTTCAAATACGTTGTGCCACGTTGGATTTTCGCGTCATAGTTGTCGACGGTACTCTGGGTAAATATTGTCAACGAGTCGGGTATCGACGGTGTGGTGGAAAAAAAATTTTTTCGAGTATTGATTCCATCAGGAACGGTTCCAAATTCCATACGTCCGTTCGCGTAAGTTCGTTTTATCGCCAAGAAAACAATTACTATGAAAATATTATGTAACCCCGCGTTCGAAGTATGGAGATAAAACGTGTATTTATCTCCTTTTATTTTCCTTCCCATGAAGGTGTCATAACAACCGTTTTATGTTGCACAACGAAGCGTGAAATACCAAGATAATATATCTATTCTATACTACATCCTCGCACTTAATGACGTTTCGACCCTTCCTATGCTGAAGTCTATAATAGCAACAATCTGCTCGATCTAAATTGATCCAATGGAAACACACCCTTAGTCATCAGGACAAGGAAAAGCTCTATTTTTATACAACATTAGGTTAATTGCTTTATCGATCCCTGCCAGAATTTATTAAATGGGAAAAGAAGTACGCGGAGCTCGCAGGGCTGTAACTCTAATATAATCGAAAATTCTGATATCGATTCGGTAACCGTTACATTAGAATTCCTCTCATCATCCATGGTCTGGATCCCTATTCGGAGGCCTAATCCGCGTCTAAACCCTATCCAATTCCTCGTCCCTCTCGGATCCCGTGATCCAGGGACGATCGGAACCTTAGTTTGTGGCGAAATCAGGCGATCATTCGAAATACATTAGCGTCATTAGCGAAAGAAGCTCGGAGAGCGAAGTGACAAAGTAGCAGGTGCCGTGCGAGAGTACTCGTGGGAATCGTGGATCGCGATTAGATGTGAAAGGTTTCAATGGCGTTCGGAAGGCACGTATGCCACTCAGGTATCGGAACGTTTTAGAGGAAATCGCTTGTATTTCATAAATCCCCGATTTCTGGTTCTCGGCTCGCGGGCTTAGCCACGCAAGGGTTCTCGCCGAGAACTTGAGGATCTCCGGGGATCGTGAAATTCGAGTGACTTTCATCCGGTGGCTCGTTACGCGTTATGAAAGAGGAGCGCTGTTTTAGCTTGAGGAAATATGTTCGTCCCGCTGTTGACGGGTGAAAACCCTCCCAAGGAAATGAACGCGCCAAATTGACTCAAGAGAGTTCCACGCAATTCTTTATAAAACTGAGCTGCTCGTGGCACAACTCGGCTGAAACGAAAACAGCTTGTGGCAGAGATCATCGGAGACGCGCGGCATAATCAAGTTTTGCGTTTCGGTGGCAGATGTCCTTATATGCATGATTTTTATTTGTTTGTGTAACTAGAAGTTATGGCGTCAATTTTTATTATTCGTATATTGCATAAATGGAAACGTTATATTTGTAGAGATTAATCTCAAAAAAATGCAATCGTTCAGCAGTTAAGCCAGAGATACAGGATGGGCGAGGACGAGTAACGCGTCGACGCGAGGTGATTCTTTGTGGAAAAATAAATTGGAAACGAGAAATAAAACTCCTCTGCACGAGGTTTCGTTTACGAGAGAAATCGATATTGACAATTTGTCCATTTGAATACGGATTTAGTTTCTGTCTGACCATTACACACTCTTTCTACTTGGACCGATGATTGCGAACACTGGAAGCGCTACGTTGTAATCTGTTTCTCTTTAATCTTGCTATACTTTGAATAGCTAGGATAAAAGAATGAAGATGGTACTGGCTCGAATAAGCCATTGTTTATTGTATGTTACACTTCGACTCTTTATTTCACTAATCTCTTTCTCTTAATTTATCGAAGATGACACGCTACTACGATGACAAGTTTATAGGCGGAATGTAAATTACTTTCGTGTACTTAATGTATCATGTAACTTTGTACCACGCAAAATGAAAATCCTTGCCAGGCAAATGGAACGAAGAAGCAGTTCCAATGGCGTGCAATGCAATTCGTGGGTTCTGTGGAGTGCTAGATGTAATTATAGCACATTTGTCTGGCTTTTCAAACGGTAACCGAAGCTAATCGATACGAGTTCATACCACGACATAGTCAAAGCCATAGAGATTTGGTGGTAAACGGGAAACCGCTATAATCAGAAGTATTAGCTACAGTTGAACGGTTGTGGTTGCGGCTTCTCGTTACGTTTACAGATCTTTTGAACTAATTTTTACTTATGCTACTGTGTTGTTTTATCTAGCTCGACAAGCAGCACATTATTATTTATTTATCTGGTATTCTACTTTAGCGAATTTGAATAGTCGATGAGTCTAAATGCTTGACGTGCCTATTCGTCGACCGAGTCGTTCACCTGTTGATGAACGTTCCGCCTACGGGATCAAAGGGATTTCCAGAAGTTGCCAGCAGCAAGCATGTTGCTAGTTCTCTCAAAGGCTTTCTTCTTATGGAATTTCAGAAGTTCGCGTTATTGCGTTAGGTATCCAGAGAAAACAGGTAACATTCGAAGTTGCTGTTGCTGCAAGAGGTGCATGGACACGAATATTTCCTAAAAATGTTCGCGTTTAATCGTCAGCGCCTGAAGCCGCGACGAATTTTGATAAGGATAAATTGGATGAGAAGTCATGGCGCGAAATCGTTTGTGTTCCGCTTCCCTATTGCATTTTCGACGATTGTCGAAACAACCGCGTGTGTATCTTCGCACGGCGATGATTCAGTGGCAAACCGGGAAAAATCGAAAGAAGAGAAAGCGAAATCAGACCATCTGTATTCCGCTGTTTCCGTTCTTTCGACGTGCGATATTGCGTCCATCGAGAGAAACAGCGACCCGAAAAAGCTTTTATTCGCTCGCCAGCTGGCTAAGGGGGAACAATGGGTAGTTAATCAACCGCGATTCGTTGGTGCGAGTCACCGTGGCTGGCCAGTCGGCGAAGCTTTCGTTTCAAAGTTTTCAGCGCAACGACCAGTTGAGCGAGTTCGCGCTGACGGGACCAGCAGTCGACTTCTTGTAGAGTCGCCCCGATTAAGTGCTTTCTTCGGCAAACTTTTCCCTCGATTATCGTGGATAAAACCGGTTGCTTAAACGCTTCGTTCGGCGTAAGCAGCGTTAATTAATAGCTGCCCGAAGTCTGCTTCCTCGAATTGGCAAGTATTGATTGCTCCTCGCGCGTCGAGTGTCATGCACAACGCGGTCGTGTTTCGTATCGGAAATTAAGTTCGTGGAAACGATAGATGCGATCGAACGAAACTTCGATGTCGAACACGAGCGATCGACGATGTTCCCGCGTGTATACTAACCACCCTAGTCTATCCTGGATCAGTGTTTCTTACATTTCACTATCCCGCAAAATACATCGAAACTTTTGGTTGACTATCTCGAATAGAATTTAATTACCGCTTCTATGGTTTACATATAACACGCGAAGTTAAAGTGTTCAAAATTGACCAAATTTGTTATTTAGTTTATTTTCTTGTGCGAGAAAGTGCCTTTTCGATTCCTCGAGTATACAACAATTTTGAGAAATCGTGTCCCGGATTATTCTCTCGCAAGTTTATCGGTATTCGTTGAATTTAATCCAAATTATCGTCCGACGAAATATTGGAATTCTAAACCTCCGATAAGCTGTCCGGCGCACGCGAACTCGAAAACCCAAAAGTATCGTAATTCACGTGATCGCGTTTCCGTGTTCTATGGCCCGCATCGGGGTTCGTTATACATTCTGCGGCGTCTCCGTGTTACCACGAAGTTCTTGAAGCGGAGCACACGCCCGTGATCCATCAATCGCGTTCCCCCAGACCTGATTCCAGATTCCATCTAATACAGATCCGTCGACCTTTATTCGCTCCAGAGAGTTTCGGAAAGGGCACAACCAAAAACTAACAGAGTCGAGTACGTCCAACATTATTAACTTTAGAATCTATGATTCAATGAAGTTGAAACGAACATAGCAACTAGCTTGCGCGGTAGCATTCTATTCAATTTAAAAACTTGATGTTTATAGTTGCTGGATGAAATTGGTTCCCTGCGTATCCCTCCTCCCACTACTGACGCTCGACGATGGCTTCCGGGCGTATTCGAGCTCATATTTCGAGAACAAACGAGACAACTTCGAGTCGAACGAAACGGATCCGCCGTTTTTGTTTCTATAATCGCATTCCTTGAAAGTTGTACACGATTGTTAGCGAACTATCCGACCCCCCGACGAAATTGCGCGTCCGAAATGCTATAAACGCAGAGTTTGAATCTGCTGGATTTCCATGATAAATAGCCAAGCTTAATAACATCAACCTGGATATCGGTGGGTTGCGGAACCGAGATAACATTCAGCTTGCCACCGTACTCGAAAGAAAGTTGGATAATTCCCGCTGGGAAACGGATTAACACGCGCTGACTGAAACTTAACGTTGCCATTCGCCGGAAACTTTTTATTCGTCGGTCAGGCGGTTAAAACTTGTCGATAACATGGACGATTGGGTCGACTGTTTACACTTGATGCTGGAGTTTTCGAGAATCAACCGACCAGAATTCAGTCGGATATTTCATTCACGCGCGCCGGCTTCAAAATGATCGTCCATGCTGATGCTACAAACACTTTAGGCGTGAAGGAAGCTTAATTAAATAATACAATTGGGAAGATGATGTTTGTTTTGTACGTATCACAGACATTGTCTAAAAGATTAGTTTGCTGTTCGAAAGCTTAGACTTCATAAAAATATCTGGTAGGACCAGTCGAAACTTAGATATATTGGTTTAAAAATATAAATTCTAAACAAATTTAGAGTAGCGCTCACGCAATAGACAGGAAGACAATGTACTGTTATAGGAAAGCGGTTACCCAATGAAAGTAGCAAGCCAATAATTGTAACACTCCGCGAGCAAATTTCTCTCTTCGAACGCGTTGGCTTACCTCTTTTTCACGCGGCAGCGAGTCGCGAGCCCTCGTTGAAGTCGCAATTGCCCCCGCCCTCGATTCCTCACCCACCGATAAGAGCCACTTTTATCGGACGGCTTCTCATAAAAGGTTTCGCAGTAGAAAGAGGAGCCAGTCGATGGAGCCGCGATAGCGAATGAAATGGAATGTATTGTTCCAGCTCTGGCGGCCCCTCCACCGAGTATCTCGATTTTCAGTCGATTGCGGGCTGGCTTGAATTTATTTCCGTCAAAGACCTGTCTTTCCAAGACGCAGGGACCGAAAGAAATCTTCGATTCAATGCCATTCAATGACTCACTTATTAACGTTCATCGGCTCTAGAATTTGCGTTGCCGTATCGAAATGAGTTCTAAATTATTAAGCATATATAAACGCGATTATGTGCCTTCTTCTCAGACGCGTTGTTTACTCATTTTCGTGCACGATCGCGTTCAGGCGAGCCCGTAAAAATGAATCGTCCAGTTTTTACGGCTGCCTGTCGGAGGTATTTCCGAAGGAGTTCTTTCGCTGTTTTTCCAGATCGTTTGCACCTTGACTGCGCAATTTTCAGCAAACTATTCGCATCTTGCCTCCGAAACAAGGCAACGTTATGAATCCATAAAGCTTTAGGGCGGACGTGTGAAACTTACGGTGGCCCGAGAACCAATTCGTACTTTGCTATCTTGTTAAATAGAAAATAAAACACGTTGTAAAGAACGTTCAGCGATTTTGACGGTACCTCGCCGGCGAATATTTCAATGATAATTTCAGGAAACATAAAGGAAAAAACGACTGAAACGTATACTGCGTCGTTTCAAACCTTTTTCTCGCCAGGCGTAAAACTGGCCTTCGTGTGGTTTCTGCTTTCAGTTCGGTCGTTCTGCCAGCCCTGCCTGTAATTCAATCATATTAATTACTCGTAATGGTGTGCCCTCTGGTGCCCCTTGAGGCACGACTATAGGACACCCTCTGATGAGCTTATTTAATGTCTCTTCAGGGTTCCTAGCAAATTTTCCCGTCGCCTGTAAAAACGAAGATGAAGGCGCCAGCGTCGCGTAAGGTTTGAAAAGATTCTGCCAGACGCCAAGGAAACGCGATTGTATCAAGTTTTACGATATTTCCGAGGCTTTGCTAACTAAACTAGTCTTAGCCAGCTTCTAACTTAGGATCTTCTCCATCATTTTTTTAATGCTTTCGGTAATAAAAATAAAATTATTCTTTGCTCCGTGACTTTTACGTCTGCGTAAAATTTAAATTCACAATTTTTGAAACGTTATAATGCTTCCGAACGCGACCAAGGTGGGTAACGAATTTTCACCATATTTGCAGAGCGAAGACTTCGGCAAGGTCGGTGGTTAAACGCTGCGTATCCCTGTCTATTTAACGAACAAGGGGCTGAAGGGAACAATAACTCCGGACGATAATGCAGCGATCTACCAGCGGGTGCCGTAAATTATCTCTTTGTAATTAGGAGTAGGGTATTGTTATTAGCAGCATTAATTAACAGTCGGTATTAAAACGTCTAACGGCGGTTGATAATTACTCGCGGATGGTTCAAAGCTTGCTTACGATTTTCTAACGGAAAACGCTGAGCTGGTCGACGGTTAAAAATCGCTCGCAGTACAGCTCTTTTTAATTATCTCCGTTTTATTCAAACCTCCGCGGGTAGTTTATAGACTATTGGAAGACTTTGACGGAGAGAGACGTATCAAGTGAAATCTTTGTCAACGTCGCGCTGGTGTGCTTAAACGATTCAAAAGAATCGCGTTGTTATTTCCCGATTATCCGTGTAACGCGATCGTCGGCTTTAATAAAACGCCGAGCGGGTTCCCTTTTCCCCGATCCGTTCAACGAGAGTTCCGTTGTTCAGATTTATTTAAGCCCTTTGCAAACGAACTTCTACTTTCCAAAGTAGAACGAATCAATGTATAATCAGCCGCCGTAAGCGAGCAGAGACTCGAGAGTTAACTCTGACCATTAGAGGTACACCATCCAGCCTTTGATTCAACATCGAGGGTCGTTTCACGATTATTCATACATTACTTAATGAATACCAAAAAGTGAATATTCAAAGAATAGCATGGTAGTGGATCGCTGAGTGCAAACATTATGAATAGAGTTTAGTAAAATTAATCAACGAATTTAATTAGACCGAATAAAATGTACTGCATTTCACGCAAGCTTTTATTTTCTCTTTTCGAGTTGTACGACTGCTCAGTTCCTAAACCTATCGATCAAGACCAGAACGTTTCGTCGTTTATAGAGGTGCACTTTGGTATACATCTTGGGTGTAAAGGATCGTTCTTTCCTTTCGCGTACCGAAGCTTTTATGAGGCTCACTCGAAAGCAAAATAAACACCTAAGGTCCTATTAGCACACCTTTGACTGAAACGAACAACTGTACCCTCCTACGACTATAAACAGCTGCAAATACCCTTCGTTTCTTTTCCTCCAATGTTACTTACTATGGTTATCTTTAAATTTACTAGAATCGTAAGGAAATATACGAAGAGTCCTTTTGCGATACTGTTTAGCTGGATTCGTATCGAGGAAAGTATCGCAAATAGGATTACATTATTACAGTAACAAATACCGACGACAATCTGTTCGAACATGAGCAAATGGCTTTGGAACGTTGTCGAGCAATATCGCGTAATACGCTGACGAGAATACACTTTGCGCGATGTTTGCTGCGCCTGTTGATAGCTTCAGAGTTTCGTAGCTTTCTGGAAAGCCAGACGTTTAATAACGACCTACTCTCGCGCGGCTGCTAAACTACGCGAATCGAAAGTTGGAAACACAGCATCCAATCGCGTTCATCGTGATTCTATGTTTCCACGCAATTCATTGCGACGCATGTTACTAAATTAACTGATTTCCCTAGCCCTTTCTGGAATGGGAAATAGGAAACGCCTACGCTCTCTGCTGTACGTTCGTTTCGAACTCGTTCGATCCGTCGCAGATAGTCCGCGTGAAATTTACGTAGGTCCAGGTGAAACGATCAGTTCAAGAGGAATGAATTTCGCCGGATTAGGAGAGAGATTTACGGTTTTGTTTTCAGGAGTTGGAGCTCCTGTGCCGTGGAACAAAGGGGCTAGTAATTAGGGTCATGTTTTTAAGCATGCTGGAGGGTGCGGAATCCCTTGACCATCTTTTCTCTTCCCTCAGTCCTCGCAATTCCTTCGCCACACCTTCTCTACCGCCTCCGTTTTACAATGGAGTGTCATTCGCTGGAGCTCGCACAATTTGCAACCTGCCAACCGCGGTGCTTTCGGTCCATAAAACAAATTTCCACATACTTTGTTATTTCCTCGCGGGCCACAGATGTGTGCACGCTGTAAACACCTATTTTACAGCTCTGAGAAATATTTTATAGACCATTTCTTAGTCGCACTAACGCCGTTTTACGGAGTTAATCGATAGGTTGGATTCAATAGATTTTCCAGGGAAAAAATTAAATATTTACATCGTTAGTTCATGGAGTCCATAATAAGGGATCGTATTAGTCGACAAATGAGTAGCATTGAGTCGTAAATCGGCGCGACGTTGGTCCGTCGAATGTCGTTTATCGATTGACAGGCGTCACACGGTTGAACATAGTTTTCCAAACACACACGGGCATGAACCAATCGAAACGGATACTCGAGCACGGTCCCTTGTTTCATCGTCTGTGAACGTACTCGCGAAAGCTCCTCAAAGGGCTTTTACGCGCGGCGGTGCCTCGAAAAATAATGCTCTCGAGGGCTGGAGGAGATTGGAAAACGGAGAAAAATGTTACTGGGCGAGACTCCGGGGCCGTTCACCACTCAGAAATGGAAAAGGGACCAAAAACTGCGCGTTGCGAGGGAACTGGTACGAATAAACCGTGGCGAGGTGGAACTACAGATCGCATTAGAAGGGAGTAACGCGTGCTCTAAGTTATTGTAATGGTATACAGCGAGTCCTCGAGTTACCCGGATTCGTATGTACGAGATTGCGCTCTGCTTATGGGCTTATAAATATTTTGTATCGCAAATATTCAGTGGCTTGTCACAGTACCTGGGGTCAACGACAAAACCCCTACTTAGGGGAAAAAAGGAGTCGGCAACGGAAAGCTAATTTCTTTCCTTCAATTTTTCTTTCATTACAAAGAGATACAAATGTATTCTAAGGAGAGAGATCAGTTCTGGAGCCCGCTTAGGGTAGCGTTTCGACTTGAATTCGTCCGCGTTGAATGGAACAAAGCAATTGAAAAGCCGCGAGAAAGAGATGATAAAAGCGTTTGGCGGTGCGAATCACGACGGGACTGTAGCAAAGAGAAAAGCGTGGCGAACGGTCGGAAAAGGAAGTCGAAGGGTGCTCGATACGAGTTTTCCGTATCCCCCGGGTGTATTGAGTGTTGGTTAAAGTTGGTAAACACACGAGATTGCGGGCGCACAAGCAACCCATAAATACATTTTGATGTCCCCCGCGGCAGAACGAGGGACACAAACGAGGCGAGGAGGAACACGAATCAATCCCGAATTTCCTCTCGGATGTCTTCCGTCGGGTCAACTTTTCCGATCGTTCAGCAAGAACCCAGGAAGTCTCATCCTGACAAGGGTAGTTGGCAAATAAACGGAAGCAGAGCGAGACTTGCGTTGCCCGATTTCTTTCTACCTCATAATCGTCGCATGATCTGTCTCCCATTAATATTTCCACATGTTGACGTGAAAATATTTAAAGTAAACATTGGTGTCCGAATATCGATGTTAGTCATTTCGTATGAAACATTAACAGCTCGCCTCGCGTTACGATGTAAGAGTGCAAATGCAATTCACGCGCCAACATGAATAATAACGACTCGCTGCGGATCGAGTGGGTGGCGCGACGCAGATTCTTTATGCTCTCGCATAACCAAGGCCCGAGTTGAAAGACGTGTTGCGGATCGCATTCATTTTTGTTTATCGCCGTCGTATAAGGCACCGCGGCACCTGCGTTTGCGTAGGTGTTTGAATTACAAAATTGCGTTATGTGAGAGCGGACGTAACGAGCAATTCTCGTTTTATAGCGACACGTGCGCTGCACATTTTCCAAGACGGCAGCGAAATTTTTCGGTTTTAATGGCGCGGCGAGCTTCATCCTATTATATTAAAAACGTTTCGCGCGCGCAGGCTGTTTCTCTAGCATGAGCTGCAAGGTAATATAAAATTCTTCCTCGAAGATACAGATTTCTGAGAGCAATGATCACGACTTGTTGCCCGCTCGCAACCTCCTTGCGTAGAGATAATGAAATGATAGGGTGTCCTTAAAAAGGAACGACAGGTGTTTCTATGGAACAGTACCCTCTGTAAACGTGTTTAATTATTGACAACCGATGGGAACGCGATAGAGCGTCACAGGAAAAGTAGAGGCGGTTAATATTTGATGGTTGATCAAATGTAACTGATTGGTATTTGCAGGCGAAGAAAGGCGAACGATATAAATGTCGCTGACTAATGAAAGGATATTAAATCGATCAGTTGGCGGGGTATTTCCTGCGCTGGCTTCCGGCTAGCCTCCAGTAGCGCCGAATGGCCGAAATGCTCGGTGGATCGTGAAACGTGTAGACACATCCAACGGTTCGATCGACGAATATTCGACGTTGGCTCGTGGTTACCGCGTGTTCATCAAACTTGCATGTTTTTCTAACAATCATTGACACGTTGGCGGGAATGACGGAGAAGTAATAATTTTTGCAATTTCTCCGTGACACGAACTCGTGTTTTGTAGCTAATGACCTACTAAATTCGAAATGATCTCGACCTAGTTGCTGGCCCTTTTCGACACGGACTTCTATACATCGTCAAACATACGCATTCAATTTAAATCCGTAGGTTTACGTAAAAAAGTAAACAAAGTTGTAAAAGGCCTTTGAGAATCGTCCAGTGAAATGAAAGCGTTTTGACTGAGTTTTTGTTACCTGTGCTAGAGTATCAACAATGGCACTGCACACTTTCAAACTAATAGTTGAAGTAATATTCGCGTTGTGAAATTCCAAAGCTTCTGTAGTTTTTCGTAGCGTGAAGAATTGTTTCCTCGTCCATGATTTCCCAGGTACCTCGCGCTGCTGCTGTCGAAAATACGAAGTGGAATCGGTGCAAATTGGAGTGATACCTTTCTTAACAAGACGTGTCTGACCAAGGACCGACCGCCTTCGCTACTTTTTCTCGAGGAAATGTCGCTACTCTTTTCATAGGTCAACGAACACAGCGTGGTTGAGAACTTTCCTGTTGTGGATGCTCGTTTCAATTTTACAATAATAATGCAATTCTGTACTTGTTCTGATTTAAAAACTTGATATATTTAATACTAAGATAGATCGCTTTTTATCCGAATAAAACCATGTATTAAGCTGAGCGAGCAATGTTTCCGAATAAATTTCACACGAAGCCAGGAAAATCGTTGCGAGTAAAGTTCCTCCCCGACGGCGTCGAATTTCGGGGACGCGTATAAAAATTAACCCGCAACTAAAACTTGCAATTGGCCATTAAAATGAAACGTAATCCGTTTCGTTTTATATCATGACCGCCGCAGGATACACAAACAAATAATTAAAGCCTGTTTCAGGGTGTAAAGGTCGATGCTGTATTTCCTACGAAATTGAAAATCGCTTTGCTGTATAAATGATCAAAAACGGTAACGCTTTTTTTAATAAAACCTTTGTACGCTCTAAAAACAACAAAATGCCGCAGTTTTGCGCATCCTTACCCCTCTTATTGTCATCTGCATCGACGCGATATTCGTCTTTGTAATTCAAGATACTTTTCATTCGCTTCATTCACGAAGACCTGCCGTCGTTGGGAGTATTCGTGTTTTAACACTATATTAAAATTTACCCATGCCAGTGGTGAATTCTTTCAAAAATTGAATGGCATCGAGTTTGATAATACTTTGATAAACCGTTTCTGAAATGAAGAAATTAAATTAAAGTATAAATCAAGGCAGAGAGTCAACTTCCTCCTGTAGCACTATTTCCTTTCCCTTATATTCAATAGCGCTCAGGAATGTAATAGCAGGCGAGTCTCTTGAAGAGATTGATCGCAGTAAAACATTTCAAAAACCACTTTGTTCGAGGACCCGTAACACCGTCATTTTGTTCGTTGTCGTAAAGTCGAGGACCCTTTCAGTTAGAGTCAGAGCAGAGGACAAGACGTTGCTCGATAAATCGTATTTGAGCTTTGAAGTATTCTTCTAGTATCGATCAAAGACACCTTCGAATGCTCTCATTTGATTCTGTAAGAAAGCAGACGAAAGCCTACTCGAAACCGAAAACAGCCACTCGTAACCGCTTTGCCCATCGAGGGCTTGCACTTGTTGCGCTTATATTAAATTTCTGCAATTTAACGCTTTCTCATACTTCCAATTAATCGATACTTCCGTCTCGATAATCTGCGAGCGATTAATGGACAAATATATTGCGAAAGCTTGTAAAGAGAATATCTTTATTAGAGTATATAATACGAAGTGTGATTGCATCCGCAAAACTAAAAATTCTGAACGTTTTCAAACACTCTACAAGCGAAATAGTTCATCTGTAACGCAAAACCATTTCTGTTAGTTCCATGTTCGAGCTGAAGGGATGAAACCTTTTGAAAATCCTGCTGAATTCCCTTTCTCGTGGAATAACCCCATTCTGGTGAGGTGTATCGAAACAGAGTTTTGAAAAAGTTGCGTTACCTTTCAATGCCTGTGAAACTGCGAACAAAATACTTTTGAAGTAATAGTGTTTTAGCACACAATGCATACCCTCTTTGCATACAATTCTCCCAAATTTTCTGAAATGAACGTGTTCGGCCAGCGTCCACAGTTTCAACTTGCGCTGGAATTTGCAACAATCTACGCCATGATATTATCTGCTATTGACATCTTCGTGGTCTTCATGGTGAATGCTTACAGTCTCTAGCGCAAGTAGAAACAGTCAACGGTGGTCGGACAGTTCATCCAACTCGGCAGTAACATCTGAAGTTTCTGGTTCCTTCACGTCCCTCATAAATCTAAGAATTTGCATCGCACTGTTTCTTTCGCGATTTTCCGAACCTTACGCAATCGTAGCAGCCGATAAAATCGAATTCCAATTGAGTACGAAGAGGAGAATTCTACAGAATCTAGACAACCGCGTGATGTCGGTGATGGAACGAATCAAATTATTGGGGTAGAAGAGGTGCACGATATATTGAAATATTTACAAGCATCGATGGAAGAATTCGATGAATTCGCATGGATGGATCGATGTCCTCTGGTATTCGATAGTGGTCCGAGTATTTCGGTTGAAATTCTCCATGACGAAGTCGAGCGAGAGGATTTCTGATAGACAGGATCCTATTTGATACAGAAACTCCTCGGCTGGTAATTAGGCTCCGAGGGTGCAATCATGCCCGATTGATTGCCACATTAGCGCAGTAAGTAGCGAAACTAACGCATCGAACTCGTCGATTTGCGTACGCTGATGCTGGCCTTTGTCTCTATTATACATTAATTTCTCGTTAAATATCGCGGAGACATAATCTTCACGATTCGACGCCAAGCATTTCAGTAATCGCTCTACCAGCGTTAAATTGTTACCCGGCGTGTAACTTGTTGAGCAACGGTAGATTATTATGCTCGATGAGTACGTAAAGTGGCAACATTCAAGAACAAAGGGATCGTAATGTTGGGAAACCTACGGGAAACAGGACAAATGCAAAGGATTTAAATAATATACCCAGGACATTCTTACTTTTTATTTGACGATACGAAATAATTCTTGTCCGAATTGTGATCATTTCAATCCTATCTGATTTTCAACTGTATGTTTGCATGCAGAGAAAATAAAGCTAAAAAAATGAAAAAACTGTAGAACGTAATTGTGGCGAGTTTTTTTTTGGAGCTCTGCGAGGGATTTGTATTTCGGATCCGCTGCAGTTCAATCCTTTAGTCGGGAAAGGTACTTTCAGATGAAACGTTTGAATTTTTCTCATCGCGAACTGTCAGACTTTCGAATTCGAGCGGTGCAAACGAAAACGTTGGGAAATTAGTGTCCATCGTTTGGCCACTAGCGTACACCTTTGATAGACTTACTTTGAAGAAACGGTTCCCCAAAAAAAAATATTACGAAATAACAGAGGTCCCTGGGGTATTCAGCTTTTCCACGGTTACCTATTTCGCGTCTTTGTCGTGTTTTGATAACCGAATCTAAACTTGTCAGAGGGTATAAAATATGACCACAGCGACACGATTGACACGAGCGATGCAGCTGTCAATTAGGCCTATTGTCGGCAATTGCTACTTGTTACAGAGTTTGCAGGGTCTACAGATCGAACTCGATTTACATAGCGTTCGATTACAGGGCATAGCTAATAGGACATCGCTACCTGTGGTCGACCTAATCCTGATTCGAAGTTTGATCGATCAAATTTTACGATCACCGTCGCACGCTACACTGACGCGTGTTTTGAGGCTATCGTGACCTTCTGAAATTCATAAAGTCTGTATGTCCGTGGATCTACGACATGGTATGGCCGTTTTCCAGCGTCTTTGTAGCTGTACTCGAGCAGAAAAATTGACAGAGACTCCAATATCGATAGCGTTTCGTTTGAACATCAGTCTTACCCGGAGACCCGTTCTTATAACTGGAAGGAATTTCAATTTTCGTTCGTCCCGTGCATACAAACTTTTTCGTTTTGCTCCCACGGAAAAGAATTTCGAAGTGATTTACCTCGTAGAGACAACCACAGCCATGGAGAGACAGTTTTTCTCCGAGCCGGTTTAGTTCCCGATCAAGCTCGCAGTAGCGATCACGAAGATTACCTGTATCTCAGCGACCATTCCCTGCGTTTCTACCTCGAATTTATCGGGAAAAGAGTGACGCTATACACCATCGCAGGACCCAAAAGAAAATTCAACTAAAATTCGATCGACCGTTTAGAGAACAACCCTTTGAAATATCACCTAAAATCCAGGATAAATTTTCATGCGAATCACTCCTCGACGCGGAGCCTTTTGACGAGCCGTTAACTTTCTTTTTCGTATTTGCTGTCGTCACTTTTTGTTCGATGCCGCTTTTCCCCCGTCAGTGGGGTAGTTTCTATAATCTCCTTTACATCGCCTTACGGTCCATCAACTTTTTACAACGAGGTGCTGCTTTGTGCATTTTTCTCGGCCAGCCATTGTTAGAAAATTCTGTAACACACTCGTTAAGCGGAACATCAACTCAGTTGAGAAGAACGCGTCAGTTTCATAACGCGTTGGAACCTGTGGATTTAACCGGTATAAAGTGTTCGGTTGACGCGATCGTAAATGTATCGTTAATTTTTAAACGCAGGTCGAATATCACGCATCCTGGATCATATTTAATCGCATCAGATGGATCTGTTTCACTCCTGCCCTTTGCGTCCTTTCTTTCTCTATGGTAAATAAGCCGTAACGCTTTGCAATCCGATTTCAATCACTCGACCTCGCACGATGTATGGTAATACCACAGGGGATTATGGAATACCTTGCGGGGAGGTGTATGAAAACACGTATAAATCCATTGCGTTCGCTAGTCGGTGTTTTTCACGCTGTACGGAGAGCACGAAAGGTCGCGAATCGCGATTCACGAATGAATCAATGCCGTGATTTACGGGCTGTGCGCGAATCTGTTCGGCGGAAAAAAATTCATTGAACACTGGGGAGTCGTTTTAATGGAGAATATTCAGCGAGTCGTGAGATACTTTGTGGTCGAAAGTATGTTCGAACAAAGGCGGGCTGCTCAATTTTCCAATTCCGCGGATGCAAGACGGAACCACCGAAGAAAACTTCAATCGCTCCGGAGTCGTGTTTGTGGCAAAGGCCACGGAGCTGCGGGCACGCGGATAAAGTTGACAAGATACAAATATTTCGCTTGGAACCGTGGCGGAAGGAATGACGATTGTTGCCGCGATGAAATAGGTCGCGAATCGGAGAGAACGAATGGGAACTGCACCGTGATTTATAAAGCTAATTGTGACTAAAGGTGCTAATAAATTGGTTGCCTTCCATCGGAGGTGTTCGAAGACGACAACGAGGCGTTGATCACGGTGACAGTACAAAACTGTGAGCTTGGAATTGAAGTTGTTATTTATGGTTTCAGAATAACGATAAACAAACGAATATCGTGAGAAGGCGAGATTGTAATGGATACTAAACTATGAGACCATAAAATGGCTATAAAATCATTGTCGAACGAGGGGATGATATCCGTGAGATCTGGCACAGTTTGACAGGTTATTCGTCGATAAACGACTCCGTGGAAGTGACAATATCAAGATATGAATTCCTCCATACAATTTTTTGGGTCAACGCCATTGATGTCTTTCGATCTATGATCTCGATGCAGTTTATTGAAACAACAGATATTCGTGAAACGTGAACCAAAATTTATGACTCGAGAACCGGGTAACTAACCCTAGGAGACATACAAATATGAAATAAAAACACGAATTGAAATGTTACATGAAATTTATACATATAATAAGGCTCTTGGCTATATTCCATCAAGTGTTTCATGTTTATGGACGAAATTCTATACCCACGCGGAACCTGATAGAACCGAGGCGTCTGTAACTGAATTTTCAAAATGTACAGGGAATATCGATCTCGATGATTCGAACAAAACTGTTAGCAGTTACATGACCACTCGGAAAGCGTATGTTATATATGGGAGTTGTCAGGGAAAAAGTTGTTCGCGATGCTAGTTCTGGCGGAAAATACAAGTGGCGGAAAGTGGAAAAAATGAGAGAGTGCCCTGAAGCTTTTGTAGCACGAGACTCGAAATTGCGTTGGTCCGGTTTTGCATACGTGACCGCTCGACATCGTTTACCTCCACGCCCGACAAACGAGTGAGAATAAAAGGCGCTGAAAAGCAGTAGTTTCGCGACCCAATCGACAAGCTTTTACCTTCCTCTTGGTGTCGCATGATTCTTCATAACCTACCTAGTACTTCCCAAAAGGTTTCACCATTTTTCCCCAGTCGTGGTTTTCCAGCTCGCGGTATTCCACATTATATTCCGTTCCATTTTATCAATACAAGGTCGCAACAGAAATGAAAAATAAATAAATAAGACAGCACGAATAAGGCAATAGCGAAGAGCGTCAAGTTTCCTCGATTCGTGAGCCGAATTCCCGAGTGACTGGATGTGTTTCACGATTCTTTATTCGCGACACGCCGACACATTAATCCCGGCCGCGTGAAATTTCTGCCTGCGTTTCGTCTCCTCCTATATTTCCGTGTGAAAATTCTGCAGAAGCATGGGCGAGATTTGCATTTGCGCGACGCAACGGTGATTTAATAAACAGGAACGATTCCGAGAGACGCGGCCGTCACGACGCCTCTAAGAAGCGTGCAAACGACAGCGACGGTAACCGACGAGTTTGAGGGCGTCTACGGGATGCGGGAGCGTTTCTCGTTTGATCTAGACGCATTTTTGCAGGACGTCTTGGTATTTGCAGAAACACAAACGAGCAAATTGAACACAGCTAAGGAGACTTGCTCGGGGATTCGAAATCTCGCGAATGGAGAACAAGTCATGTACCTATCATAAAACCGATCCATATGTTCCTTAGAAAGTTCGACGACATCGACGCGAGGTGTTCAAAGGTTTCGCTGAGGTTTCGCGAATTACGCTACTGGCTTTATATAAGTTTGGAATTCGTAAATCCATTCGTAGTCTTACAGAGGATATCAAATAAAAAGGTTACAATCATGATACAACATATTCGATATAGCAATCGTTTTAAATCGCCGATTGAGGAATTTCGGGAGGTCCTCGTTCGTGAAATTTGGTGGGTCTGATTTATTTTGAAGGGAAGAGGAAGCGCCTATGTCGATTTCCCGTAGTTTGTGTATTTTCTCCTCAAAGGGAAACGAAATCTGCGAGAACTGGTCCTCATCTCACAACAGGGATATCGAGGTTTCCTTATCGAAGCCGTAAGGGCAGCATCCCTCCCCGAAATCCGATCTCATTTCTCTCGGCAGCTGTTTTCCAATGATTAATGGTCGAACGGGCGATGATAGTTTGCTCGGCCGTACAAACGAGGCCAGTCAACGCTCTGTCACGGATCAATTTATTCGATATCTGGTACCGCATCTCCCTTTCCTTTATCGATATTCTAATCGAGGTAACCAGTCGAGTGGGAAAGCTATCGGCCCAGCGAAGTGCTTCTCGCCCCTCGTGTCGGACGAAAGCGAGAAAACGGATCCACTCGTCCGCGTTTTCGGTTTTATGAAAACGTATAATTCCGACCGCCGAAGATAACAGAAATCGATGCGTTATTATCAATGGATTATCGTCTGTTTGAACAATTTGTTTCATCGTATCGGCAGTTGTCTCTACGCGTTTATTTAATTAACGATGATTTAATCGTCATTGTAATGAATCCGATGTATGGTCATGAAAATCCCGTGATTTAGCATCGTTAACGCGAATTTAACCGCGATGAAGAGCATTTGAAGTAATCGTGCGGCGACAAGTGAATGATTAGCTATCATCGCAGTGAAATTTGTCTAATTAGTCTACCGAGAAAAAACGTTTTTGAATCTTTCGGTACCGTTTGATGTGAATGATTCTTCCGACTTAGACTTCTCTAACACTTTTAATTAATTTCTATCCGCGGAAAGGTGCTTCCAGACGCGCGTAAACTCTTGAATAGCCTGCACATGGCTACATACTTTTGACCATATTTAGGCGTCATCGCAGAGATGGTAAAACGCCGGAGAAACTTTCCCATCGGTGCGATGGGAAGTTTGAAGCGATATCCAAACAAGTCGAGAGAAATCGGTCGCCGCGATTCCGCGCGGTCTTCTTGTTTGCTCAGCCATCGGAAGCGCAACTAGGACCGTTTTCGCGCGTTCGAGCCGTGCCTCGATCGATCCTCCCTGATTCCGTAGTCGAGACGTTGTCCCGAGTCTGACTGATGTTAACGTGGCACGGGACGAAGTGCGCTCCGCTGACCTTAAGATTAATGTCCGCGTAGATCGCTCGGCCACGATATCCTTGATAGCCGGGGAATAGAAAAACGCGGCAGTTGAACTTTTGCCGTGCGTGCTCTCATTATGCACCCGACGTTTAACTCCTCGTGGCTTCGCGTTGAAACGCGCCATTTGCAACAACGATCGGCTCGATTCAGGGCTGATTTCGAACCGAGGGCGAATAAAAAATTAAATTTAAATCGCCGGATTGTGTAGGCTCGTGTCGCGATACGAACGACGAACATTCGCCAAGTATTAACTGAGAGTACCGCGCGTACCACGTACGCGCTCGCTATGCAAATTTCAGCCACTGCTGGCCTGGATACGCAACCTCTAAAAAACTGTGCAGGTTCGTACGAAAGAAGCACTTTGTTAGATAGATATTTCGATCGTATATATTCATGGTCTTGTTCGATATTCCAAATTTGTTCAACAAAGGTATTTTGCAGTGGGATGAAGATTGCTTCGAAGTACAGAAGAATGTTTCCTTCAAAATGGAAAACATGAAGGAAAAGGAATTTTCTATTGGGGCGAGAAGGGCCTTCAGTTACTACTGTATGGATTGAACAAAAATTCAGAGTTACAACAGGGAGAACGCGTCGATAAGAACGGAAGTTGTTTAGTTCCATTTCTGTTACGCTTTGATCACGGCCAGCTATAAATTCCCAACAACGTTGAGAGCTTTCCCGCGAATAAATCAAATCAAAACGTTGATCGTGCGGTGAAACCGTTCTTCCGTTAAGCTTTCGTATAATCGTTTCAGTTGGCCTCACGCTCGGGGAATGGGAATGAGAACGATAAGGATCGACTCTCGCGTGAGAAACACGAAGGCGTTACAACGCGTAAAATTTTAACGCATTCACAGGCGAAAGGTTTACACCATCCGAACGGGTGAAAAATAAATTACAGAAGGGCGGGCCGTGATAAACGGAATTACTCGTGCAATTTTCTGCGGCCGCGCGCCGGCAAGAGTGAGCGCACTAACAGTAAATTCAACGGTGTGGCATTTAAACACACCGAGGAGCTTCTAAATAGAAAATTACAGTCCTATCCCAGCCGTTCGAGTAAATTAACCTCAACGGCGCTTTAGCTTCATTTCAATCTACTCCGAGCAACTTCGAGCTGATTCGTTGGCGATTTATTCATTCGCGAACGAACCGTCGACGTTCTGCTCCCTTTGACCCATCGAGTTTAGAGTAGATTACGCGAGGTGATTTTAACTATAAAAAATGTAGAGGACAGTTTTTTGTTTCTTCTTAGCTGTAGAGAAGGTTCCACTTAGAGACATCATATAATAGAAATCCTTCTCCTTTGAATCCTTAATTCGATCACCTAAAGTCCAACATTTAAAGGTTTTACGAGTTTTAAAATTCCCTCTGGATTCGCACGATGCGTTATGGATAAACTTTTTACTCGGGTTTGACCGTCCTTTCTTGGTGAATTGTTTATTTCACGGCAAATTTCCTTGCGCTTTAATATCCGTAAGACCAGTTCCTGCTGCACGGAAAATGTATTGTGGAGTAACGTTTAGATGCGTACGTTGAAACGCATAATATATTCACAGCTGTTTCAAAGCAGTCGCGACAGTATCACAAGCTCGAAAGCGAGGTTTGCGCAAAATGTAATGCAGCAGGAATCATGTCTACAGTCCTTTAAATAATGATATTCGCGTTACCAGCATCCTGTTTCATTTTTAATGCGCCTCGTCACATCCTTCCGTCAGCCCTTCATTGGATATTAAATATTTGCGTTGTGCAGTATTTAAGGCATAAACGCTGCAAATGTAACGGAGTCTCCAACTCAATTAAACGTCGTTAATGGAGCGTTTGCGCGAACGACGTTGCTGAAATTTCTATTCGCGTGCAACGCGATACGAAAATGTTCGAATTCGTCAGTGGTCAACCGTGATCTTTAACGGGGGAGATCCATAGGAAACGCGATACTTGAAAACATCCCTTATGGAGTGCGTACCGATGTATGGATCATTACCGAAACAACAATATTTTGAAGAGACCTGGCAGCGGATGTAAAAGCAGGTAAATCCGTACTCTGAACATTTTTAGAGAGATGGTACGGGAAGTGGGTAATTCAAAATATACATTTCAACATTTTTTCGGATGATTATTCAGTTTAAAAATGTTTCAAATTCCACATCGCTATTTAAACAATGTTTCCAGGCGCTATCCGAATCTATCGATTTGAAATTTCGAGTGCATGCAAAGTAGATGTCTGCTTATCTCCCCACCCAGTCGATACCTTTTAGGATCCCCGATAGAATTCAGAACTGGTGGGACGAAACAGAAATCCTCTTATAAAATGCATTAATTTGGTTAAATTTGAATTTTTTATACTTTATTCTGGTACCTCTCAAACTCTCAACTGAAAAAAAATCCGAATAACCAGATGATTAATCATCTTTGTAATGGGAATTCCCCTTAAGGTGGCGGACGATTTTCGTCGCGTGAAATATTCGGCTACCCTTGCAGAGGACGCTCGCAGAAGCTTCGCTTTACACGCCTTGGCTGAGCAGGGGAAGAAATCAAACGGACTTCATCCCTAAGGCTCGAAATCGGATTACATCGACCTCGTCGATCTCTTTCCTTATCCCAGATACCCGGTACCGGCTCCATTTTCCCCGAGAAAATCGTATTCGGGGATGAACCGTGCGCGTGAAAATCGATGAGACGTTTGTGGCAGCCGTGGAATCGATGTCGACGCGTTACATCGGTACACGGTTCCCAAACGAAATTTCTGTGCGTTATCTCGGTGGTGTGGAGTCCTCCTCGCGCGAAACAAACGAGGCCGAATCAAATTTTTGAACGGATCTAGAGAAGAACCTTGCAGTGGATTAGACGCTACCTTAATAGAGCTCCTTTCCAAATATCTGGGAAGAATTAATAAAATGTCTTCACTTTTTTTATCAACAAGTTTTTAGGAGGATCGTATTTAAAATTATTTAATCAATATCAAAGACAGTAATACTTTCATTTAATCGAATTGGAATTTTCTATTCACTTAAATGGTAGAATGACAAATGTCCAAGACGACCTGAAATCCATTGTTAAGATGGAGCGACAGCTCATAGATATTCTACACTTGAAAAAGTCGATTGTCGCTGCCGCAACCAATATAAGGTGGTACTTTTCAATCTTTTATTCTCTCGAACAGACGCGCTGGGGCGCTCAGTAATGCATACCAACTACACCCGGCGATACTTATTTCGTCTTGAATAAAACGCGTACCTACCTTGAATCGATCCTTTCACGATGTCTTCTGGAAGAAGACTGGAAGCCCGAGAGTTTCTTAGTATCTAGCTTATAAATGAGGCTTTCGATACACAGCCACTAATGTACGCAATAATGCCTTTTCGTAAATACGAGCAGACTTGGAATTCTCTTACTTAACTCCGATCGTTGCAACGAACCTGACTTCGTAACGAGGAAATTAGAATTTCATTGCTCCTCGTGATTGCGATCCTACTCAGTTCTAAGCAGCCTGGAAAATAAAGAGTCGCTGGGTGTCGCTGGGTGTCAATTGCCCAAATCGCACCTTTTCAGTTTATTCGGTATTACCGAATACGAGCACAATCTACTGAGGAATACCTAAAATAATTCAATAATTCATTATTTTATGATACCGTTCGGTAATAAATGCTTAAACAAGGTTACACGGAAGTTAGTTAGCAAGGATGGAACATCTTAAGTGGTAAAATTGCGCGACTCTCCTACGTCAAGTTCTGGAAAGTGATACCGTGCATTCTGTCGCCCAAGTCAGGTCACGCGAAATTGCGCGTGTCACTCGGAAGGGTGGATGAGCAGGCATTAATAACTGACGGCGTTCAGTTAAGTCTCGTCGACTAATTGCAGCCTCCACGCGCGACCTATGTTTCCAAATGAAATCGCAACTAGGCTGCGCGATGCAATTTTACGATCACCGACGATTTCCATAAAACATCGTCGTTCGGGTGCTTCCTGTTCGCGCGAGCGGATAATTTGATTATCAAAAAATACGCGCTGCTTGGCGCGTGAATCGAAAATACTGTCCTGATTCTGGAACCGTCGAAACGAAACGCACGAATAATCGCGACGGGCAAGGATTACATTGGCGAACATACACAGACAAACACGCGCGATCGAGTACATGTATTGCAATTAATTTTACTCGTTGATTTTTCATTTCGTTCAACGAGCTCTAATATCACCGCGGGTACACGGTTTTCGGTCTCGGTGGAAGGGATTAAACAATTTCGTACGAATTACGGGAAAATTACGTTCACGCTGAGCAAAACGTGGAAAATTCTGTGTACGGACCCGTATACCGCAATCCGTGGGAATTTCGCGAGGTGATAAATTTCGCTTACGCATGGTCTTACATCAAACTGATAACGTAAGACTGATTCATACGGGTGGACCGAATTGCGACCCGTGTGGCCTAACGGAGCTACCATAACATATTAGACAGTAAATCTGGCGAACCGAGTTCACAAGTGACAGAAGTATGGAAATTGTTTGAATGCATATACTCGGTGGTTCGATCAGTGTCTGCTCGTATAACTATAATTAATACGATTCTCCTTGAAAAACATTGCCGAATCCGAACCGTAGGATGTTTCAAACCTTTGGCTACTTAAATCTACCGTTTCACAATAGCTTGGAGAAGTATTGAATTTTCCAGAAACCTCGTTAGGAGTTTCTATTGTTGCACCGTAGAACCGAGCCATAATGAATCGCTTCCCAAACGAGTCACCGGGGGCTCGAAAACAAAAGGGTCTGGTGAAAAGTTTGAAGAATGCGCCGAACGGTGTGCGCATCGAAAATTTTCCGTAGAACGGAGTCAGTGTCGGTGCAAAGGCGGTTGGGCGAAGCGAGGCGGGATAAAGCCTGTTAATTGGCTTCTAATCAGTGGCTCCGGGTAACGGGCACAGCCATTAATCTTACGGGGTTCCTGGTTCCGCCCCGCGGCGCTGCTTCTCTTCCTCCTTGCGCGTCGATTTTGACAAGATGGACCACGCTCGTCACAAGTCGGAAAGTTAATCTTCGTCCACGTGTGCTACGGGGAGCGAGGAGTTGACAAGTACGAGAGTATTCAATTTACTCTTGGTAATTACTTGCACCGCTTGTATTCGTCCTTTCTTAAATTCAACAGTTTATGTTGATCCCCTACAGGATGTCCCAAGATACGTATGTAGTCTGGAATATTGGAAGTGTAAAGTAGCGGTGAAATATCATCTCGTGAGGCCAAGTATGAAATACAGCGCAAAGCCTCTCTTTTTTCAGGGTATACACGACTGAAGCACGCAGCTCAATTTCCTCAAGTCCTTTTTCTCTCGACTGATCCTTTCCCCAAATATCGCATCCTTCCATACACGGGAGCTTGCAAGTCTACAAATAAAACAGACCCTCTTAAATTCGAAGACTAACGAAATACGTATCTAGATAATCATTTCGAATAACAAATAGAACATAAATAGCGTTATTAAACACAGAAGTTATATTTGCTTCGTTACCATTATTGTTTGCTCGGAATTTTTGGTAACAAAGAACACAAGGAAAAGAAATCAGCACAGTCTGACCCATAAATACATGAAAAACGAGAATTACAGGTACTTGAAGAACATCTCAAAAACTTTCTGATCTTTTCTTCCGACTTGGCTGAAGGAAACTCCACGCGATACAAGGGAGTTTCCCGTCGATGCTCAAATCCCCTGCCGCAAATCGCTTTCCTTTTGGCCTTAATGTAACTTCGTTTTATACATATACGCGGAAGCAGTTGATCGGTTAATCTTGTTTACATCCCGCATACCAGATGGAGAGAGGGCTTTCCAACGTTCGAGAATCCGAAAGTTCAATACTGGTATCTTTGGTACTCAGGCGATTGACATGACGCCGCTCTGTTGTTTGTCGCGTTTATCCTCGGTCTGCTCAAATACCCTAAACAAAGTCACCCTCTTCCACAAATTTTAGACATTTCTACCAGCCGAACGTTGCCACAGCTGCGTCAAAATACCCAAGGAGCGCGCAATATTTCCAGAACCATCTGAAAATTAGTTTACGATTAGATGTTCCACTGCAAGAAAATTCAAATTCAACTGGTGTCCATTCTCCGCGAGTTCAGCTCCCGCTAATTATGGCCCAAGTGCTTCGGAGTAATCAGAAAATCGCTGACTTCCGAAATGATAACGCCGTTTGCCCAACACGAGTCCTGCACCAAGAAATCGTGCGAAACACGCGCTGCAAGAGAGCTACTCGCAAAATAGGAAAATTCCGGTGCGTTTAGTTCGGTTGACGATTACATTTCGAATTAGCCTGAAAATTAGGCAGCGTAATTGCTCTTCCGAGATGTAATTAAACTGATAGCCATTTTCGTGAACCACCGGAAGAGCCACGTTAATTTCGCTACAACAGACTACCGGCGAGCTGCGAACCAGCTACCGTCGAGCTCACGCGCGGTTATCTAAAGATCGTGTTTGAACAGGGCTGCCTGGTGTTTAGGGAAAATGATATCCAGTACCTCTAGAATCCCCATGACGCATCGATATTTCTTTTTTTCAGTGAACCTAGAATTTGGTACTCGCCGAAGAAAGCGATGCTTTAAGTAAGCCTCGAAACTCCAACACGCATTCCCCAGTTTTCCATGTTTTTCTATACATAAATTTCATTCTGTTTTGTCGGGAAACTAATTCCCGCAGGTCGGGTCTTGAGAATTATCCCATTCCGACCCGAGCAAATTACTTATGTTTTTCGCTTAAACCCTGTAATTTCACGGGAGAAGATAAATAATGGAAATCGAGACGCTCCAGTCTACACAGTCTGGCAAATTACCAGTAAGAAGCTGTACTAGATGAAGCAATGGTTGTCGTGTACATTTGCGTAAATCTATTCGTTTTATTAAAATGCGGAAAAAATTCTTTACTAAAATGTCCTGCACGAGTCTTCCGCAGACGACCGAATGCCGAGAAATCGAAGCAATATTAAAAACGCTTGCCGAACACTGTCTTCTCCGAGCAAACGTGAAAAACGTTGTGCTTGACAGCTGCAGCGGAAATAACGATATGAAAATCCCGAAAAGCTTCGCGCCATTCCAATGTCCTCGATGCGCCGCGAAATATCGCAGAACAAAGAGGCCACGGCGAAGATCGATGGAAGATAAGAGGATAGCGGAATAAGCTCATCAACGAGGATGACTGGGATGACAAGTAAAGATCCAGAACGGAAGTGAGGTATGAGACGGGGGCGCGGAGAACTGGGAAACGAGTGGCGAGGTCGAAGAATTCGCGGTGGTGACAGAAAGAAGTAAAAGGAAGTTCGTACTCGGGCCACGGAAAAAGTGGAGTGAAAAATGTTCAAACGGAACGTAAACGTTCATTCTTCGTGGTGCCGTTGGAAAAGTAATTGAAACGAAACGGTCGACGGGGAAACAATCCCAGGAACGTCAACGCGTCAAAATCGGCTTCAAAAAACAGCGTTCTAACAAACGTGACGCTGGAAAGAATGAACGAGGAGTTGTTCGTCGAAATTGGACAGTGGCCCGACAAAAAGCTTACGCGATCGAGATCTTCGTTCGTCAACCGTGGCTCGAAAATCTCCCGCTGCCTCGGACACGATCGTATTTCATTTCCTCTTTTTTTCCGTATCCACTTTTCATCCACGAATCGGCAAAAATGATCGCGCGGAACACGGATCGCATTACCCCCGTGACACTGAACTCGGCTGAAAATCCAGTCGTATACGAGCGAAGAAAAGATGAAGCGAAGGAACACAGAAACCTACTCAGAGCCTTGGAATAGCGGGCTATGATTGGCCGATGCTATGCAAGTTATGTTTCCCCTCGCATTGTTCACCATCCTGCTCAACCCTTCCGCAGCGCTTAGCCTCGCCTTATAGCGCCACTGATGTTCGTCTTCGATACACGTTTAAGGATCCTGCATACCCATGCACCTGTACACACGATCACGTACCCATCGTCAGCATTATCGACACATACCCACGCTACTTACGACTACTCGAGCACATTTGGAAGCAATATCTGTTTGTGGAAGCCCATTTGTGTCTACACAGGGTGCTTCATCGATACCGTTGTCAACAATGTTAGGTCAGTGTGTTTACGATAATGCCGCGGAACCTTTATCGCTGATGCACAATTGGTAATTCAGTATGGTAATAGATTAATACCTTCGCATTACAAGCGTAGACTATGCTTCTCTTTAAAAACAGATACTATCTACGACGAATTCACCGAAACACCCCGTATATGCGTGAAACGAATGCCTGTAGACAACGCTTCGCATCCTGCAGTGGCAACGTTTGTGTGCAGCCTATCGAACTATACGGTCAATTGGAGTAGCTTCATCAACGTGGCGCAACACATACGAGCGGTTAAGTAATTTCTAGTCAAAGAGGCGTTATCCGTACGCTATAAAAGGGTGGCACGCTGGCGATAAGGGAACCGCACAAAGCGTCATGCTCGCAGAGTCGTTCAATTAGAATCCCGTAAGTTTCCTTTAGAGGGCATCGTCGCGGGGAGACGTAACGGGAAAAATACCGTCAGGAGGGGGGTGGTTTTTTGAAGTTTGTAACATAGTGAAATGTCGGATAGTCGAACTGGGCCCAGTAACGGGAGAGCACGGCGAATAGCGGATGATGCTCGTTGAACTCTGATTAGTTTCGGTATCGAGCTCCTGTCCTCGACTTACTCGGCTTTGTAGTCGATATCTGCAGAGCACTGTATCGCTTCGAAAATCCTATTTGCTTTCGGCGCCGGTTAATCGCCACGGTTACACAATACCGTTTCAAAGTTTCATATTACTGTAGCTATTGTTTCATTCGATGCACTTATTTCCTCCATTTGTTTCATTGATTCGTTTAGTAAATGAACTCTGTTATACAAATAGCAGTCGATGAACGTTGCATCGATTAATCAAGTAAAAGCGCTGTGAATGTCTATCCTGAAAAGCGAGATCTTCCGACATTTCGGAGGCGGTCGAAATCCATCGTGCCAACTCGATGGCGCCGGATGGATGAAAGAGGATCGTTGCGAATAAATGTGTTTGCGTGTACACGTTTGGGTTAGGACTGATTCATCCTCGAACAGGCGGATTGAAATCGATACGTGTCTCATATGAAAGGTATAGCACTATTGGTACATTCGGGCCCTTTTACTTTTTCCGATTTTATTGTCTCGTTATTGCAGCCAAGCTCTCTGTAAATTCCGCGGAATCCCGAAGCTTTGTGGAGCAAGCGGACGTTTCTACTTTTGCTCGTTACACTTGTACCAATCGCCTGGATTTGTGCAGTGTGTTTAACATGTATAAAAGAGCATTCGGGGATGTTTTCAAGTTTATCGTCGACATTAACCTTTCTCGTTCGGAAAATCTGCTTCCCGGAGGGCATACGCATTACTGGAAGTATTGTATTTATTGCATTGCCCATAAATCCGTTCAATGTCCATTTAGAATGCTTTGACTATCGTTTATTATTCCACTGTATTTGTTATAACGAAACTATCTAAGAAAAACTAGGTATTAAATGAATACTAGTAAACGAGTTTCATCGATAATTCACTAATGAATTTAGGTACACGTCGTTCACACGTTAGGAAAGTTTTTGATTATCGTAGGGACTACTATGTTCCTCGGATCTGCGATACTGTGTAATACATCCAGCAAACTTTTGGTGTAAAATGTTTACGTACGCATAAACATTTGCCAAACCCCTCGCAACGTAAAGTTCAGCAACACCTTCGCTAGAAATGCATCCCAAGACAGTTAAGGTTTCCGCAAATTTGAGCGTTGAGTCTGAACATGCGGGCTAAACTTCCTCGCCATTATAACGTCGAACAATAACGTTCGAACTCCGCTATTCGTGAAATTGAATCAGAATGCGCCCGACAAGCTTACATTTTTCTGTTTCTTCGGTTCAGTCAACGTGCTCGCGAGCCAACTGTAAATTAACTTTCTTTATTGTTTTTGTTGGAAGTCGGTTTTTCCTAAGTCTTCTAGCGTTCAATCTCACTCGAACGAACTTATTGCTCGCGGTTCGATGGGATGTTGCGTGCTCGATAGTTCTTCCTGTTTGCGTTTCAACTACAGCGATGCCGGAATGCATTTTATAAACGAATTTCCTTCGAAACCCCATCGTCTGTAACAACAGATCATGTTTCTATCATATTGATTGCTCGTCGATTGGAATTTGAACGCAATTAATTGGTTAAATTCAACCTTTCGACATAAAAGCCTTGCGCAGCCAATGCAACGACAATTTTTAACTCGCATTGCATAAATTCAACCCTAGTTTCCATGATTGTCGAATTCTGCGATACTGCATTTATACGTGCATTTGACCAAATTGTTGCAATAATACAGCTTTGTTGCGTCGCTCGATAACAAGCATCGAACGCTCGGTCAACAATCGTGTAATAATATTTTCGTAATCCAAACATTAAATATTTACAGCCGCATATAACAATGTGCGCAACTTGCTGGCGAACTCAAGTACATCTCGGAGAAAATTAGGTCGATAAATTGAAGAAATTACGTATTCCTTACCATCGTTTTATGTAACACAACCCTAAATTCTTTTTTTTTTAAAGAAGAATATATTTTCACCAGAAGGATTTTGACGATAGGAGATGTTTCGCGATATGAAGCTCACGCGAAGCGCGCGCAAATCCGCGTAAACGGGTGTTGATTGCCAGTTTTCAGTTTCACGCTGCGCTTGGTGCGTTTCATGGTCGATCGGTTTTAATTAGAGTATGGTAAAGGAAGCGATAGTGCACGAAGTCACCCTTAGTTAGAGTCCTATTCACCGCGAACCGTGGCTAAATTTTCCTCATGATTTAACCACGTTTCGTCGCCGTCGATTTCTCTCTCGACGTGGATTCATCCCGCAAAGAAAGAAAACATCCGTTTGTCAAGAAACGCAAGATTGTGATGTGTTTATCGAATCCTTCTCGAATTGATTTTGAAAATCATATCGCGCCGCTTTCTACGTTCTGTTTTCAATTACCCTTTTTTTTCTTTAACAAGGTCAGCGATCCTCGTGGACACGAAATCGTAGAAATGCATGCTCTCGTTGCCACTATTTTTCGTCGCTATTGTCACATTTTCCTCGTTGGCGCGAGACAAATGTCCGCTGTTCATTTTAACGTTCGCGTTGGTCTCTCAGGCAAGACGCACTATTACAGTGGCTCACAGGTACACGTACTTCGCGATGACCTCGTGCAGTACAGATAGACAGACCCGCGCCGAAAATTCAGCCGTGCCGAGGTGAACAAGTGTGAGCCACCGGTGGTTCGCGCCGCCCGATG